>NC_061504.1:12984435-14184435 GCF_022539355.2 Hippoglossus stenolepis
TGATTTCGCTGTAGCCCCTGGAAACACTATTTCCTCTACAAATCCATCCCACAGAAGGATGGGCTCTTAATTTTTTCCAGTAGGTAAAAATGATGGATATGTATCGCAGGAGGATTTAGACTTAAAATATGCTTTTGTCCTGCTTTTGAACCCACTTGGATGTCTTACACATTATGCTGTGTCTTTGCAATGATTTACTTCTCTTTTGATGTCCTTCCTCCGAAGGAGTGATTCAGAGTGAAAAGCCTATCAATTAAACGTGTTGGATCCCGATTGCTTTTATTAGTTAGTGGGAAACAATGACTACATTAATAAACAAAAGCCTTTGCCTGCAGCAGTGATCCTGTTTCGACATCTCATGCCTGATAGGAAGTCATAAATGCAAGTCATCAAATGGGTACCACAAAGTTGTAAAACTGTAAAAGAAAACTGTTTTGGCTCTGTTTCTGAGCAGTAAAATATGAGACATGCATATATATGGACTGGAGCACATCCGCCTGTTGGATGGACATCACTCTGTTTTGCCGGCTGTCTACGCAGTTTAGCAGCCACTCTGCTTTTAAGAAATATTGTCTTCAGTCCCAGACATACCTTACACCAGCTTTTTCTCAAGACATAAACTCGTGCGATCCCTCGTTGTGGCCGGCACAGCTGAAGATCCTCCGCGTCGTCCGTGCCAAAACCGTCAAAACAGCATTCTCGCTCGTTCCAATATTTGAACCCGCCAGGAGAAAACTCAAGGAAATATTCTCATTGCTTTGACAAGTTCATCTTCAGCCCCGGGAACTTGACATCAGCAGAGAAGCATTTGGCCGGGTCCTCCTGTGTTTGAGCAATGTGTGATGATGCTTTGTCAGTGAAGAGGAGACAAACAAATTCCACATGGTTTCTAGGAACGAACCATAACCTGTGTATAAAGATGGACGATGCGTATCCACTGCCTTCCTCTATCCAGAAATGAAGCCCAAATATCCCAGATACCAGTTGTGCCCCTTTTTTATAGCATCAAATATCGAATTTGACGTTTATTTTGAATTTACTTTTTTGGTTCCATGTCCCATCCGCTAACGTGGAGGAGGCCGGATTTCTGACCAACACTGCAGCCAGCCACCAGGTGGCGTTTAAAATGCTTTGGCTTCACTTTTGGGGCTCAGTCGTCCAATCTTCACGTACAATCTCTGATGAGAACAAGGAGAACCAATGGTTAAATGGTTAATGTTAATGGTTAAAAATACTCGTGCATTACAACATAGCACCATATTAATTAAATTTAACACCCTCAGCCATAAAACTCTGGTGGATCGTCCAAATTTTCTGCTGCCGCTTCCACAAGTTGGATGACTCTGAGCTCCCAGAGTAATCCAAGTCATACTTACGCATTTTGATGCTGATGTAAACGTTTTTTAACAAATTAGAAACATGCAGAACTCCCAGGTGAGGCGATCGCGGCATTGGCTGGCCCGTCTCCTTCAAGGCGAACATAACGACTGTATCGAAACGTGCCGAAAGACGTTCTCAGGCTGCATCTTTATTGATTCCTCAGGTTTCTGCAGAAGGATCCATCAGTCGTTACAGCGGTATGAGAAGAGCGAGAGCCACATGCTGGTTTGCACAGACTGTGCTCAGGCCCCTCTGGTACGAAACAACCGATCGCAGGAGCAATGCGCTCGCAAATGCAAGAAGAAAAACTTCAACTGCAGGTGAGTTGTATTTTCTCTCTCCGTCTCTTTTTTGTTATCACTCCTCCTCTCCTCCTGTATGGACTCAGTATTTACATATTTTTCTTGTTTATCGTGGTCCCATCTCGACTCAACGACTTCCCGTGTGTCCTCGACAGGGCTTTCAACTTTCAGAAGCACAACAGGAAATGCTACTTGCTTCCCTTCGACCGTTTCACCTCCGGCGTGAAGAAGCAGGCCAACGTCAACTTTACTCTGTACGAAAAAAAAGGTGAATCCCGAAGTCTGACTCATTTGTTTTCTTTCTCATGAGAACGCTCAGGTGCAGGCAGGGGTTTCCACAGGGTTTGCCAGTGATTGCAGGTTGTTGGCTTTCTCGATTTGTTAAGGTCTCTTTCTGTTGACACAATAAAAAGCAACCAACCCTAGTTCACCCCCCCGAGCTGTTTAATCACTCCGATGAGGTTTGTCGCTCGCATAAACATGCAGCAGACTTGAGTGGAGTGTAAACAATAAAGAAATTCATTGTTTACAGTCGGAGCGCAGCCTGTTGGAATCTGGCACTTTAGAATGTACGGCAGAATTTACGTAAATCCCCCCGCCCGGTGACATTAAATGAACTTCAGGGACTTTTCTGTTTTGGGAATAACACTCAGGCCGGGACACACTAAGACACAAGTGGGAAAAGGTCTCATTTGACCATACATGGTAAAATGTATTCCAGGTGGTCAGGGCAGCAAGAGGGAATAAACTTCTAATTTATGAAACGCTGTATAAATTGGCACACAAGGGAACACACAGGCACAGTTTGTATCAAAGGGAAAACATGAATGGATGTTTTCAAATGCTTTTTTATCCCTTTGCCCTTTGCTCAGATTATATAAGGGAGTGTATCATCGGCACCAAGGACTACAGAGGGAGGAGGTCTTGGACGAAGTCAAACATCACTTGCCAAGCTTGGTCAGATAATAACATCAATGAACACACGTAAGTCCTCTCATCTCCAACTAAACAAGTCAAACAAAATGCATTTTTCTACGTGGGACGGGTGGTTACGATTCACTTGTCACCTTGGGCGTGCAGTGCCTTGGACGGCGGTGTTTTTTAGGGAGGAGAGGGTGTTAATTATTCATTTCCCCCTGGCCGCATTCCTGCAGCCATCAAAGCCCAGCATCTCCAATCCTCTGGCCTCCGCCACCTTGCCGGATGCTCCTTCTTTATTTCTCTGTGTCTGATATAGAACAGGCCCCGGCAGCTGATTTACCGATGTTCAAATCATCCCCTTGCACCTCAGGGGTTAAGGGAAGGCGGAGGCTCTGAGACGCTTGAACGTTTATCCAGAGTTAAGTCAGATTTCTTTCAACACATGCAGGGATGTCCTCCCCAATGAGGCTGGTGTGTGTGTGTGTTTTTTGGTCTGTGACAGTGAAGGTCATCAGGTGTACAGTAGAGATGTGTTTTTCCACTGCTTCAGGAGAGGCCAGATCAGCGACTCTGCGAGGACGGTTCTGTGCCAGCATCTCATTAGTGGAGCTCATTAGTTACGAGATATTTTAACTGCGATGGGGGCGGGCCAGGGGGTGTGAGACAGAATAATAAGAGTTTGAAGAAGTACAGCGGGGAGGTAGAATGAAAGAAAGAAAAATGCAAAGATTTATGGACTGAAGTAATGTTCTGTCTGTTGTGCAGCTGAGCTCACAAAGCCACAGACATGAGGGAAAATACAAGATCAGTGATTACAACACTTTGCGGTGTTGGTCCCCGTCTTTTCCTTTCGTCTCTTACAGTTCCCCTCATCTATTCCCATTTCACGAGCAGTTATTCACATCAGGAGCCTTTTGTCATTGTTTATTTGACACAAACTTTCAGGCTCCTTCCCGAATGGCAAATGTAGCGTCTGACAACATCGCCTGGGCTTGTCAACAACTTTTAACTTTCAAAGGGTCAAAGCGAGCTTAACTTAAGGGAGATTTAGAGCCACTGTGGGGTTACCTAACATGGGACCGTCCCGCTGGGTGAGAATTACCACCATAATGAACCACGCACCATTTGAGTCTCAGGTAACTATTATTTTCACGCTTGACCGATCACCATGGGGCAGGGGTGATTTCTCAGGAGGTTCCCTTCCAGGAATGGGAGTTCCACCTGTTGTCTATATTTAGTGTTTGAACCGCAGTGTGTGCTGATGCCCGGCCAAGCCTGGAGAGAGGAATGGAACATTGTTATTAATATTCTTAATAATAGATAACATCGCAGTCATTTGTTTATTCCCGCAGAGACCTTAATTTATTTTTCGGCACATTTCCACTGGGAGGTCTGTTAGCGCTTTTGGCTTCAGAAACCCACTGGTGCATATTGGATTTTATGTTTTGCTCAAAGGAAAAGGTTGGGGTTTTTTTTGGAGAAGAAAGAAAAACTCTAGGAATGATTCATGTGTCTCAATCTGAAGCTTTCCCCAGCAGCTAGTGAGTGTAGCTTTGCAGGAAAACTAAAAACTGTTGGAAACTGTTAGCATGGCTTGTCTGATGCGAGCTGAACTGGCCGTTAGCGTAGACCTTAAACAAAGATGGACGATGCAGCTCTACTTCCTCCCATTGTACAAAGATTTAAGCTAAAATATGTCTGATACAGAAGCCGCCGTCTTGCGCTTTCAACATAATTTGGAGCCAGTAGACGGCACGAGACATGTTAGCGAGATACATGTGCTCGACCAATCTCGAGTCTCAGCTGTTTATCAGGTTTTTACAGCATTAAATAACATTTTAAAATCAAACTTACCTGAAATATGCTTTTTTGACTTTTTATGTCCCATCTGCTAAAGTGGAGGAGACTGAGCCACAAAGGGGAAGTCAAGATGATTTGACTTTACTTTCGGGGATCTGTCATGTCGTCCATACAGTCTGTGGCAGTTACACGGCGCTAATTCTAACTATGCCTAGCTAAGCTTAAAGTTTGCGTGCGCCGGATCTTTACATCTAACTCTCGGCAAGACAGTGAGTCGGTGTACTCCCCCAAAATGTCGATTCTTTCCCTTCAGGACACTTCAGCAGATGTCAGCTGTCACACTCTGCTTCCAAAACGCCTGTATTTATGTCTCAATATTTATCAAGCAACCCACTAACCCCTCACTTCCTTTAATCTCTCCGTCTCTCACTCCTCTGGATGCTGGAGCACTGAAGCGTGACCGTGTTTGTTCCCCAGTCGCCAGGTGCACGTTGCTCGACATTGCGCAGCAGTTACTTCAGGTCTAGATTTCATCTTTAGCGATATCCCAAAATCTAGCCAATATGTTAAGTCGGCCCAGGGAGCGAAGCATGTGTGCATAGTGTCTGCCTGCGCTCCGATGGGAACAGACTCTGGCAAGGAGATGAATAACTGGCCAACATCTGTTAGCACAACATCATTATGGTTAACTTGTTCCCATGCCACGGCCTTTTACGGACTCTCACCAGATGCGGCCTCTTTTGTGACGTGACGAACCGTGTAATTCCATTTATAAATTAGGGACACTGTAGTATGATAGAAATATATATTAAGCTTAAGAGTTACACACAACAGATGTGAGTTGTGGCGCTTGGCACAGTGCTGCTTCCGAGCAAGTGTTTTGTTTTAGTTAAATGCGTAAGTGAAATGTCAATGTTAGACTTAACCATGTTATACTTTGACACTTGTAGGAATTACAATGCGGTTGAAAGTCGTTCCCCCCCCTGTCTCCTTTAGCTCTGTCTCTCCTTGGGCCAAGTTATATGTCTGACATTTCCTCCACGCCTGGGCTGAATGATATTGCGCATTTGTGTAGAAGCCTTGCATAAACCCCAGGGCGCAGAGGGGAGAGCAGAGCAGACTCTCCCAGGAAAAGAGTCATTGCCTGGGGTAGAACGCTCAGACAAGCTGCTGAAGGGAGGGAGGGCTCTGGTTCTTTTTCCTCGTCATTCCCTGCACATGTTTTTTTTCTTTCTTTCTTTTTGCATCATCAGTCAAACACCGAGCAACCTTTTGGCTCGTTCCATTCATTCTGCTCACTTTCTCTTTTTTAAACCACTAAAGTTTCACGTGTTTTCTTCTTCTCCTCCTCCTGTGCAAAAACCTTTTCTTTTTCTCCACTCTCCCCTTCTCCGTCTCCCTGGGTGGGAGGGGGGAATGCGGTCGACATGGATCAGGGGGGTGCTGACATGCCAGCTTTTAATCATCCTGCCCTGACACAAGACGGATTTCACACACTGTCCATTTAGTGCGGGGATCCCATGCCTCTCCCAGCGGTTGCGTCCCACATGTTTGGTTTCGCCTGGTTCTTTTTCTTACGGCCTCACAGCGGCTCGGTCACACTGACGTGATGTAGCAGTTGACAGAGAGGGATTAGGTTTAGACGTGTTCAAAGGCTGCCAGTAAATGACATGCTTGGGCTACTCCAAGTGGTTCGTGGCGTTGTTCTGTGCTGTTGGTGGTCACTGTGCTGTGACAGAGTCTGGCTGCTTCACACATGAGGGACCTGCGATGTGGCAGCAATCAGTGTGGCAAACTGCCCAAAAGGTGCAAACCTGGAGAGGAGAGACGTATTGATGACCTACTTTGCATAAGATTGCTATGACTGCTTTCTTCTAGGATTTAAAATGTAACCTGGTCACATAATGGGCACTAACATTTGTTAAAACTGGGTTAACATCTTAATGGAATGAATTTGTTTTGCATGCATCTGAGAGCACTAGCAGGCAGGTACAACGCTGTATATACTAGCGGAGCAGCCAAGTGTGCAAGTACTCCCTAAAATGTATTTATACAGCTTACAGTATCAGGTAACACTTTCTCCCTTGTAGGTTTTATCCTGATAGTTTCCCAGCGGAAGACCTGAGGGAGAACTTCTGTCGGAATCCCAAGAACGATCCTGGTGGTCCGTGGTGCTACACCACTGACCCCAACGTACGGGTGGAGGAGTGTGGTGTGCCGCAGTGTTCGGAGGGTAAGGCCCTCCGAAACATCATTACTGGACAATTACATTCGGTCAGCTTTAGCAGAGCAGATACCTCCACCAAGGCCCAACAGTCCCCATAAATCCAGGATGTTTGTTTGGACATAGTGAGACAGCTATTGAAGATACATACAAACTGTTCATTCCTGACCTAATCCACATAATCTCAGCTGCACATTGGTATTTACAGGTTTCTAGCCCTACTCAGATATCAGTCCCCTATTTACGATCTTATTCTTTTCGTTACGATCCCTGAATTATTCTCTGGAAAATTTGTGAAAATGTCCCAATTGCCTTATCTCGTGATCCCCGCTTTGTCCAGATCTGTGCAAGAATGTAATGGCTTCTTTTTTGACCCATGTCTTATGCTTCCACCAATTTTCTTTAAAAATCTGATCAGCAGTTTTTTACCTAATCCTGCAGGCGAACAAACAAACAATTCAGTAAACACATAACTTCATTGGCGGAGGTGATAACTCAGTTCACGTCAGAAAGCCAAATAAGGTTTAATCAATGTTTATGTGGTATATATCTTTGTCTATATCTCATAAAGTCATAACATGAGTAACGTCAAGTTTTGCTTTGTTGACAGACGTCTGTATGACGTGTAACGGGGAGGATTACCGAGGCAAAATGGACCATACAGAGAGCGGAAAGGAGTGTCAGCGGTGGGACTCAGTGAGGCCTCACAAACACCTTTTCCAGCCCAAAAAGTGAGAACTAAACTCTATCATTTCTCACGTACAACACCCGCCTACGCCCATGACAGATGCTTAAATAAATGACGCTAATACCCGAGGGAGGTAGACCTCACCAGTTGTTATGACTTACTTCTCTCCCTCCTCATTACTTCTTTTCCTCCCCGCTTCCCCTCTGTTTCCTCTCTCAGGTATCGTGGCAAAGATTTAAAAGACAACTACTGCCGTAACCCGGATTATCGTCGCCGTCCCTGGTGCTACACCATGGATCCGAAAACTCCATGGGAGTACTGCAACATCACTGTGTGTGGTACGGACCTATTCACTGTATACACTCAGATCTGGGGCCTGGGCTTTGTGGACAAGTCTTCAACAAATCAGCGGAAGACTAAATTACTGTTATACGCTGATTTATGGCTTTTCTTTGTTGCTGGTTTTCCTCCGTGTCTAGTCCCTTCACAACCTGATAACAAGTAAAGCCTTTTTCAGACATTGGGTCCAAAGCATTTTTCGGAGTTTGCCTTTCACACATTTTCTGGGCCAGATGTCCGGAAAACATTCAGGCGAGGAGTAACATCTAGGTAACACGTGTTATTACCCGAATCTCTCGAATTCTGTTGTCTTTCCAAGTTGACATCTTCATCAGCGTCTCCTACGTGTTTGGCTCCTCCTTTGCATCCTCAGATATTTGTATTTTCCAGACATTTTACCTGGGGGCTGGCAAGGGAAAGTTATGGAAAATGTGTGGAACAACTGACGGAAATGTCCCGACTTCTGTGCATGTCTCACACAGTTAGGAATCCATTGTCAGATTCATAGCATTTAGGATCCCTTGCTTGGCTTTGGGACAGAACAATGGCGGTTTAGCACTTCCAGCAAGTGGTTTGAGTGCGTCAGGGAGTTTGCTACATGCAGGACTTTGGCGGTTTTGAGGTTCTTGCGGTCAGGTCCCCTGCGGAGCCTCAAGTCTTTTGTTGACCCAGCTCAGTGTTTCATGTGGTGCTTGGGTTCAAATCCCTCCACCTCAACAAGGAGGAGTAAATATGTTGTTGGTAAATTGTTGAGTCTGACTTCAGAGAGCATGTAGTGTTTTACTGAGACCACTCACAGATGACTAGGGCCAATAAAGCGGAGGACTACAATAGAGGCTACTATACTGCGATGTCCCACATTGCCACCGGAAGGTCTAATAGTGGTTTTAGTACTGTGAACATTGTTTTTGACATTCATATATTCAGAGACAAGGGGCGAATTATAGGGAAAAGCTTAATTAATGCTCAAAGAACAAAACAGTTGCAGATGCCTCCATGCATGACTCGGGGGGGTCAGTGGATGGTGTGTGGAGCATTAAAACCCAACTGAGAACAACAATCTCCATCGCCATGATCAAAACAAGAAGTGATGGAAAATCTTATGAAACAATGCCGTTTGATCCCCGTTCACAGACTTGTAGAATCGATGCCCAGATGCACTGAGGTTGTTTTGGAGGCTTGTGGTAACTTAAAACCTTACGAAGATAGTTTATGTCGTCACCAATTTAGAATATTATTGTTGAAAGGTCTTGTGGATTGTCAGGAAATGACACAGTATTTACACAATTACTTGTTTCCAAGGACGTCACTGTTTGCTCTTTTGAAATTGAGATGGGGTATTTTTTCTGTTTGCAAATTTGTTTTTCCCGATTTTCTTTTTTTAGGCCGGAAACTATAATTGGCCCATTTCACATGTGTCTGATTGAGCTGTAGTGTGGAACACTGGCCTCCATGTTTAATACAGATGAAGAAAAAGAAAGAGTGGATGCCGAAAAGAGGTCGCACCTTTGGAGAATTTAATTTTTTCACTGAACGCGCTTTGAAATATTCCCACATGCTCAATGACAAACACACAGAGCATCTCTCTTTGTCTCTGTCGGCCGCTTACGCACATGCACCATACAGTACATGATATGATTTACAGCCTGGGCGGAGGATCAGCATTTGTCCAGATGTGTGTATCCCTCAATGCCTGCCCTCAGAAAGATAAAAACCACTGACCTATGCTACACAGTGCACACAGACACTGGCATGCATTACATCAAGCCAAAGAATCCCTCTTTCCCCCGCCAGCAGCTCGTGTCTGCCTCAAAACTTCTGCTTCACTCCTCCATCTTCCCCAATCTCATTTGTCAAAGGCTAAAGAAACAGAGACAGAAATCCGGAGGGGAGAAGTCGCTCCCTACGTACCGGCTTTTCCTGCTCTGCTGAAAAGCAGAATTCCATCTGAAGATGTTTGGAATAGTTTTCCGGTGGATAAAGTTGCCCCAGTCGGACCAGGCTGGATGTGATATCTTTGTTTGGGCTGAAATAAACAAATTCAAACCCGGATCCTGAAGTTTTTGATGTTTAATTGCGAGGCTAAATATGTGTTCATGAATATGAGCTCCGGGAGTTTCCCAACAACAACCTGTGACAGTGTGTGGTGTCAGCAAAAGTTAGATAACTGCATATTGTTGTGGATGTCCCCTACGTGCAAGAATGTGGGGCACCGGTGTTATGAATACACATAAAGTTTCCTATCGCAGCAGAGGGGGAGTGCTACTGTTTTTGATCATCTGTCTCTATGTTAAACACGACACATTCTTCTGGGGATTAATATCTCCCTCCTTCTCTCCCTCCCTCCTTCCTGCCTTCAGTGTTTTACGTCTCCCTCTCTTTTTCTTTGCCTTCTTTTCTCAAGCTTTTTACACAATTACAAATCTACGTTTTTTTCTCTTTCTTTCTTAGAGTCGGACTCCAGCGAGGACACAGACGTCAATGTCACGACGTCCTGTGTCCAGGGGAAGGGCACAGATTACCGAGGCACAACGTCTGTCACTCCTGAGGGCGTGACGTGTCAGCGCTGGGACTCTCAGTTCCCCCATAACCACTCGTTTCTGCCCCAGAACTTCAAATGCAAGTGAGTCACGCTTGTTTGGCAGCTCGTGATTGGTTGGATTCAGTCCCTCTGTGCTGTGTCAAGGCGGCAATTTGTTCATTTCATGCATTCGACTGTTGAAATGCCAAGAAAAAGGATTTTGAAGTTCTTAGCCACGCTGCAAAAAACACAGTAATCAGCACCATGATTTAAATTGTAGTTTGTGTGTGTGCCACAGAGACCTGCGAGAGAACTACTGCCGTAACCCCGATGGAGCAGATTACCCATGGTGCTTCACTACAGACCCTAAACAGAGGAAAGCCAACTGCACCCAGATCCCCAGGTGTGATGCTGAGGCCACACAAAAAATAGGTAAATGGCTGAAAAAGCTGGATTTTAAAGGAGCAGTTTGACAGTTTTTGGGGAATATGCACATTATACTGTAGATATAAAGCTAGACACAGCAGCTGCAGTTGTTTTCTCAGTTTGGATTTTGAAATAAATTTGAAAGATGTATGGATTAAGGAATGTTTTTAACCTTTGGACAGAAAGAGGCCAACTCCGAAACAGCTGCTGGCTACTATCGCTGCATATTTACCTTCCAGGCATGAGCTTTCATCCAACTCAGCAGGAGAGCAAATGTTTCGCATTTACCAAAATGTGAACTATTCCTTCTCAAGTCTGTCAAAGCCTTTTCCAGGTGGCAAGTGTTTTTAAGAGTTAACAATTATTCAATAATTAGATTTGAAATACTGGACTACAGGTGCTTGTCATGTTTTTGCAAAGAGAATCACACATTCGATATTTTCCCCATAGGACTGGACCGCTTGGCAACTGCCCAGTGAATTCCGCTTCATGGGAGATCAAAACCCCAGACTTTGTCAATAGTTCTCGCTGTCGTTTCCCATCTTTCTCTGCTTTGCGTTTCAAAAGATCACAGATGTCAAAAAGCGTCTTATACAAACCCCTCCTCTGATTCTGTTTAAGAGAAAAGACGTAGCACGGTTTAAATGTTCTATTACATCTGAGAACCACCAGTTACGCGGGGAGGCCTTGACATTAAACTGATGCAAACCACAAGGAGAACACGAAACACCCGAATCCCTTTCCTCGTCTCTGCACTTGCATGAATGTTCGTTTGCGAGTCAGCCCGCTCACAGACTGTATTTAGGTGTTTCAGAAACTGCTGGGATCTGCTATTCTAAAATCAATAAAAATAACCTTATCCTGTTTTTCCTCAGAGTGTTACGAGGACATCGGAGAGATGTACCGGGGAACTTTATCCATAACTCGCTCCGGGATTCCCTGTGCCAACTGGTCACATCACATAGACAGGTAACAAACTCATTGATTCTGCATTGTTATGTGTCCCGTGTCTCCTCCTCCTCACTCCCAGTCGAGCTTCAGCTGCGTTAGGAAACACTGGAGAGGCTGACATTCTTTTCAGTGTTTGTTGACAACTTAGCTCCCATTGCCATGTGAAAATCCCTTTCATATGAATGAAGCTAAGCAGTGAAAACAAACAGCGGGAGGAAATCGGGGGGGGTTCCTCAGGGGTCAATACGAGGCCCAATTATTATTCATCTAACTGTCGAGAGGAAACCCTGGGGTGCTCTCGGAGTGACCCATCGTGATGGAGAGGTGGCCCACTGCGGGGCGGTTGCTTCATGCTCAAGTCAGGCTGTTGGAATTACTTAATTTATAGGAATTTTAAAAGCCAAAATGGCACAGACAGATGGACATGTTCCAGAGCCGACCCCTGACCCCAGGAAGTGCTTTCTGAGGGAAGCAGATCAAAGCCAATCAGCTCCCTCGCGTTGACTGCAGCCAGCGAGTCTATCCTGCTCAAGGTCAAGGGTCGCCCCAGGAAAAACGGCTGAGAGCAACAGCTTGTTTTACATTCTCCTGGGATGTGGAATTATCTTCACCTCCTGACAAATTGTTGTCTATTGCTTGGCATTATGTTTTGTACCCACTAGCTGCTTTCCAGGGATGTCTGAGAAGGTTATGTTTAATTTTAGTGGGACGCTGCAAAAAAGACACAATTAAATATGAATTTGTTCCAAGGAGGATGTGGCTCCTACTGGTCTGAGCCCTGCCGAATGCTTAGAGTGCATACTTTCATACTCCCATGAGCACACTTCACAAAACTCTGCGTTTCCTTCTACGGGCTCAGTGCAGCGAATGCAGAGGATTGATTGCACTATAGGAAAGCCAGAGTCAGACTTTCCAGGCACACACCGCGGTTACTTACAGTGTATATGAACTGTACGCGCATTAAAGGTGTAACCACGACATGGCAGTGTGCATGTTAATGAGACACGGGCCAGCGTGAGCTCTGTGCAGAATAACAAATGGAACATGAGAATCTGTATTTGTGTGTTTTACAGTGGGGATTCTCACTCTACAGTGTCCCATGTAGGGCTGGAGAACAACTACTGCCGGAACCCGGACCGGGACAAGCACGGCCCCTGGTGCTACACCAATCCAAACAACCGCCTGGCCTGGGACTACTGCAAACTGAAACACTGTGAGTGGCCTAAATAACCTTGTTTCCTCTCTCGTCCATCTACGTAACAGTGGATACGTCCGGGTTCATCAATCAAATTTTTATTCTGTAGCCCATATTCACTATTTGTCTCATGGGGATTAGCCATTCATTCATTTTGTATTTATTTCGAACATGTAATTCAAAAAAGAGAAATCATACACACAAGTGAAAAAGTATAATTTACTAACAGTGATGAGGGAATCGATGTACCAACAAGCGTCAACATGCTCCTTATTGAGTTTGAGAGCTGCAGGTGGGAGTTTCCTGCACTTGTTTCCAGTCTTTGTGCTAAGCCGATCTTGCCAGCTCATGGCATTAGCTTCATATTTACCACACAGACGTGATGCATCTCACTTTGGCCTCAGCAAGAAGGGGAAAATAAGCATAGTTCATTTAAGAATAAAGTGTTTTTTTAGGCCACGTGTCTTTTGAGAGTGGGAGTTTCAGAACACCAGCCTGTTGCCTGCATGTAAACGAGTAATGTGGAGCCTTTTCTTTCATTATACTTTACGAAATACTTCATCTTTTGGCACATCAGCCCCACATTATAATAAGTAATCGGACTTTGCAAAGTTTGATGCAAAACATTTTCTATTACTCTCGAAATCTCCAATTCTTTGGTCTTTAAGGCCCCAACACTCGTAAAATGTTGCTCTAATTAGATGCAAAGAGTTTACCACATTTCCTGGTGTGTTTTTAATGTCCCGACATCTGAATAGCATCTTTACACAATTTCCCCCATGATGCACTTCCCCTTGAATATGCTTTGTATGCACATGGTGGCTATAAACCTTGTGTCCCGCATGCATGCAATAGCACTTCTTCACATGCTTGTAAACATTTGAAATAATCAACCCACTAAAGTGACCCCATGCTGCGATATGCAAAAGTTCTCAGGGAAGTGATTCCGGTGTCAGCTCAGGACAACGTGGTCCTGATCTCCTTTTAGCTCCTTTAATCCTCCAGGTGTAAAGTATTTGAACAATGTCGCTCAGATTCCAGCTGCTTGAAAACAGAAACAAATATTCAACCCTCAGATTGTCCAAAAAAACACTTTAAATAGATCGTGTATTTGCGCTTGGTACAAAGCAGAGGATGGTTTTATTTCATCGACTCCACCTATAACGTGATAATCTTTATTTCACACAGCCTGGCTGGTGGCTTACGTAATGTGTTAGCTTGCAGTTTAGTCCAATTTGCAGAGAATAACCGTGATGCCCAAACAGCAAACAGATGCAGGACTGTGCTGTCATCCTTTTATTCCAGAAAATGGCTGGTTTCAATCATGTTGCGTCGAAGAGCCTCTTTCGAATGGCTGCACCATAATTACCGTAATGTAAAACATGTCCTGCATGCAGTATTTGAGGTCTCGAGCAAATTTCATTCCGTCCCGCGGTCGCTAACTGATGTAGCCTCCGACAACGACTCGGATCTGAAGTGCTCGCAAAGTAAAGAAAGGTGCGGTCCGCGTCTGAGGTTTTGTGTCGTTTTAAGGTCGACGGGTCAGAATTATTCCCGCGGCTGTCACGTCTCTTCTTACACTGTTTTTTCTTTCCCCTCTATCAGGTGAATCATCTACAGTAGCTCCTCAACCAAGCAGTGAGTATCACTTTGACTTATCTGGCTTTTACCAGTCTGGTCCTCTTCCTCCTCCTCTTATCTCTAATCGTTTCCCTTTTAAACGCTTTATATTGAATCCATCTGCTGTCATTTACCGGACTAATCGAATCATATTTTATGGTCCTGCTTTGACATTTTTTTAATAAATCTTTTCCCATTGAAAGGTAAATGATACATCCATCAAAAATAAACAGCGTCTCCTTTTTCTCTTAAAGATCTAACCCGACCAAAGATATCATGCTTCGTGCACATAAACACCAGAATAGTCGGCGGACATCAAGTGCAAGGTACAGACGGCAGCTGGGTGGTGAGCATCCAAAGAGAGTAAGTCCTATTACCTCTCTGTGTTTTTACAGATTCTCCTTCGTCCCCCTGGTCGTGAATATAACAGTCTTCTTCACGTTTTTTCTCAGGAAGGCTCATTTGTGTGGCGGCTCGCTGATCAGAGAGGACTGGGTCTTGACGGACCAACAGTGCTTCACCTCCTGGTAATTCAGAATTTTATTGTGTGTCCGACTTCACCATATCTTTCCAACGCCTGCTTCCTCAGGCCAGATCCCGTTTAATGAGACTTATCCTCAAACAGACCTGAGATATGGAACAAAGCAGTCGGACTGGAGATCTGTTTAACTTCTGCAGTTGTCGGAGCCACTCGTATACTTGTACATGTAGTATCTCTGTCATCTGCAGCAGTGGTTTTAATGGAGACCTCACTATCTGTGTAGTAATGTGCAGTACTGTAGGTATCACATGTGGTGTAGATCAGCAGCTTGTACCTGATACTGTGTAGTGGAGGGAACCGCTGTTTTTCCATTTTCGCAAATTTTGAAGGCTTATGATGAAAATATTGCTTTTAATATTGAATTAACTGATATAATGTTCGTTGTGCATTGATGGATTTTCTGTTTAAAATTGAATGGAATGGTTTGACCACACGCAAACCCAACTAGATCTGTACTCAGTAGATCACTGAGGCCCATCAGTCGTCTTCAATTCAAATTTCACACACTCATAGATATCAGTCCCCCAAATGTGCTTCACTCTTTTAATCAAAATCCCATAATTATTCCTCGTGAAAAGGGTGAAAATGTTGAAATCCTGGATCCGCCCCCTGATCTGGACCCCCACAATATTCAAAAGTGAGCCCACTGTAGATCTGAGCCTTGAGTTCTCTAACGTTCCTCAGTTGATCCCTCAACCTGATCAAATTAACCTCTGATCAAAGTGGTGGCCGACTACACAAGTCACAAATACTGCAGGTTGTCCATCTCACACTGGTCCTTGTGGTCTTCAGTGTTCCAGATCTCAGGGATTACAGCGTGCAGGTTGGTCTGCGCCACCTCAACCAGTCGTCGCACCACCCGAGGCTACGCATCTCGCGCCTGATCTGCGGCCCAGAGGGATCCAACCTGGTCATGTTGAAACTAGCAGAGTGAGTCTCCAGCCACACGCGACGTTTCCACTGATATTTAAGATCCGAATATTAAACTGTGTTACTGTTAAAGTATAATTAATGGACTGTTGTGTGTTGTTGTTGTAGCCCTGCACCTGTGTCTGAAGGCGCCTCCACGATTCATCTTCCAGTGAAAGACTGTCACATCCCCGAAGGCACCAACTGCACCATGTATGGATGGGGCGAAACCAAAAGTACTCCTTCACTCGCCAATATGCCAACAACACTACATTCCATTATCATTCAAATTGAAGAGATGTAAACGTGTGTGACCTCTGACACTCACTGGTTTGTGTGTTCTTCTCCGCACAGAAGCGGGATACGACGAGGCACTGAACACGGTCACCATGCCGATGGTCAACAATGAAATGTGCTCGCAAATCAAAGGGGACGCCGGGGAAAGCAGGATATGCGCCGGCGGCATGAGAGGAGAAGGTGTCTGTGATGTAAGGAGAACGTGAATGTACAGTACTCACAATGTCATCGAGCCACAGAACAAACTACCATGGCAACAGCTTGAAATGTAGTTTTCTTTGGAACTACTTTCTACTGGAGAAATAGTCCCAGAGGAAATGTTCAACGTTGAAGTTGGGGATTAATGGGAAATGCATGACTGTATGTAAAGATGGACAACATCACTGCTTACCAAAAGTGAAGCCAAATCATCTTGATCACCCCCTGGTGGCTGGCTGCAGCATAGGTCATATGTCCTGCCTCCTCCATGTTAGTGGATGGAACATAAACCAAACTAAAGAGTAAACATTAAATACATTTTCTGCAATTTTGGGTACTTCTTATTACACTGATTGGTTTTGATTCAAGTAGATTTTTGTGATTTGTTGCTATAAAAACGAGGGGAAACATCATGACTGACAGCCGAGACTCCCTCGTGATTGGTTGAGGGCGTGTGTCAGCAGAGTTTCGCAAATCCACTCAAATTATTTCAAAATCGCAAGATATCTTGGGATATTTGGGCTTAATTTTGAATCTTCTGTGTTTCTGATGTTTTATTCTCTGCCCTTCTCCCACAGAGAGATAACGGCGGCCCGTTGGTTTGCCAGGAGCATGAGCGCAAAGTCATCGTCGGCGTGAGCATCCAGAGGACGAAATGTGCCTCGTCGCAGCCTGCACTCTTCGTCAACGTCGCTTTCTACTCGGAGTGGATTTATAAAGTGTTCAAACTTTACCCCAGCCCGGAGAGGAACTGAAATAAATTCCGGAGCGTACCACAGCTGGCGAGAGGCGGGAGGCGACTCTGGGTCGGACCTCTCCGGCGCGGACCGCAGGGGAGACATGAAGAGAAATCACCAGTTTGGGGATTTTAGCGGCCGAAGCTGTCGTTTTACAGAGAGGACGGGGACTCGTGATTGAAGACTGGATACGATAAAGTGGAATCTCCCGCATCCTCCACATGCAGGTTCTTAGCCTCCAGAACATTTTTACAACCAAAGTCTCGGGCACATGGACGACGTACTAATTGTATTTTGACATGAGAATGACACGTGTGACTCAGTATTATCTCCTGGAATATACTTGAATATGGACGGAGCCCAGATTCCCTGTTGGACACGACTGTGACTGGGATTTCTTTCTTTGCTTTTTTATTTTAACGTGTTGAGCTGGACTGCAAAACTTTTATTTACCTCCAACACACACACAGATGTTAACAACTATACAAATTTGGCCATAGTGATTTCAGATGCCATAGAAATATAACCATACCCAAAAATAATAAACAAGGTATGACCAAAAAGGAAGAAGAAGTGGTCTGTAACTTTAAACCTGTAAACTTTGCTTCAGATATACCATGAATTAGGTGTATAGAATACACTATAGCTGCTTGAAACGCTGACTGCAGCAGCCCTGGCGAACCATTCAGTGCTAATTGTGCGCAGTAGCCGGACTGCCTTTTCCCCAGTTAGCTGTAACTGTTAGCTTCCCCCCCCCGTGAGAGGGTCTAAGTAGGAACTGAGCAAACTGCTCCAGATCTTATGCTAATATTTGAAGCACGAGAGAGAAGAGCCATGCCAAATATAACATGGTTATTTGGTCTCCAGTTTGGAGGGAACTGTGGCCCCTGGCGGGCTGTGTGTGGTCAGTAGGATACTTTATATATATATATATGTATGTATTTCTTTTTAAATTTCATGGAAAGTGACTCCTTATGTACATAACTGCAGATTTATTGAGTATGTCTCTGCCGTGCCGTAAGATTTTATAGGTCTTATAGATCTGGAATATTTTTGGTTCACTGAGTAATGTCAGATTGGCTTCTTCCTGTTTTGGATTGTGTTTAATATTTAAAAGATAGGACTTGTGGATTGTGAGCGGTCGGGTTGGTGTATTTATTTCTTTGGAAAGAGCAGAAGACGTTGCAGATAATGATACTTGTTTTTTGTTTCTAACCTGTATTAACATGCTGCGTGTTTGACTCCAGGTTAAAGACACAGAAACAGAAAGGAACACACCGTTGACAATGTGCCTTATACATTCAAACCAGAGACTGTAGATAAAGATGGACGACACGTCTCCACTTCCTCCCACTATCCAAATGTGAAGCCAAATTATCCTGGATACACACAGTTCCAGAGTCTGAACAGTAGTGATCGTGAGATGGAGCCGTGGTATAAAAGTCCTGCTGATACACGCAGTCATGTCTTCCATCTTTGTCTATGGAATGTTTTTTATTTTTGGGCGGGGCACAGTTTAACAAGGAAGTGAAAATGCATCAGCTGAAAAAGACGACAATCAAAGTCATGCAAAAGTTTTTATCCCCAGATCTTTTCCTAAAAATAACGAAAATTTGGAAGTTGTGACAGAATTAGTTCATGAAGAATGACGCCCTGTTAATGAGGAAGAAACCACTGATATGAAATCACACTTTTGATAAAGAAAAAAACTTTGCAGATTATAATTCCCCCCAATTGATTCCCCCGATGACCCAGTTATTCCCACTTTCTGACCCCGGTGCATTTTAGCGGTGTTGTCTTAAAGCGTAAATGATTTTCTCTTGTTCTGAACATCACGTGTAAAATGCTACGTACATTAAAAACATCCAGAAACTCTTACAAAGGTTATAAAAGTCTGTGGAGCAGCAGTTTGAAAGGAAGACGCTTCACAGACTAAACTGGGGAAACCAAATATTCTTATGTCACGTAGCAGATCACATGACCTGTTGCCTTCTTTGAAAAAACGAATGGACTTGTAACTGTTAATTTATGTGACTTGTTAATTTACCTTCATGTAAATAGGCCTCGCGCGTCCTGTAAATTACAACTTGTAATTTTTGTAAATACCCTCCTCGAGTATTTTGACTCCCTGATCATTCTGTTTATATATTTGTACAATGTAAACCTGAAATATAACAGCTGCTATTTTGTGTTAGTGGGTTGTTTTTTCTATCTACGGCCTTTTTTCTGAATTTTGTAGCCTTTGTATTATTCCTATTTTAATAAAGAAAAACTGACATCACACGTTCCAGTAGTGGTCCTTCCGCTTGGCGTTTTCCTCTTGAGTAATATGTCGATTAAGGAATATCCCGAGTGTGTTTATTCCCTTCTTGGCAGTTTACTTCCTTTGTCACTCACAGCAGCAGCTTGTAGTACATGAGAAATGCCCTGAAGTGGCTGAGAGCCGCAGATGTCATCCATACCACGGCTGCGGAGGATACATAATAACATGTCTTAGGAAACATTTGGATAACAAATTTGGACGTCCCCCGCAGAGTTAAGTGATACATAGCTGAACTTGAATCGGCGGCTCGGAGACTTCTGGTTGCTCAACGTGAGATAAGATAATACTTAATGCTCCGAACGCAAGATGGATGCTTGTGTCAGTTTGTTATATTGAGGTAAAAACCTGCTTTCTGTCATTTTGTTGACAGAGAGTTCGGTAGCCAGTGGCGAGATATTTCACTTAAAGTGGAAGAAGCAACATATGAGATTTAGATTTTTACACAACTAAGACCCTGTGTTTATCAGCGACTCAACTCCCAGTGAGCCTGGGTCCCATCTTAGATTAGCTGATGGTAGTTTTGTTTGGTGGTTCCCAGAGTCTGATAGAAAACTGAAGGTTATCGTGCTAAGGAACTCTGGAATGATATACCAGCTGAAATTAGACTTTCTATGTTTGTTGCTCCTTTAAAATCCATTTTTGAAACGTTCTTTTAAAATAAAAAATAAACTGTCATCTCTGTGTGAATTTTAATTTATCTTATTTGATTTTGTATTTGTTTTAAATTGTATTGTTTTGTGATACAGATATATTATTATTATGAGTAGTAGTAGTAGTAGTAGTATGACTTTTATTATTCATATTCGTATTATTATTTGGCTCCATCTCTCCCTGTGACCCTCAGATAATGGATAAATATATAACAATTATTATTATTATTATTATTATTAGTAGTAGTAGTAGTAGTATTAGTAGTATTAGTATTATTAGTATCACATTTCAGTGTCCTACATTTAAAATCCTACTTGAGTAAACAACAATTATGAGCTTAAGTTCTCTTGGTGCAGATAAACTTTGTGACTAATATTGTTGTGACATATTGTTTTGAATGACTTTATTGGATATTTAATACTGTTGCATCAATGTTGGAGCATGGTTTTACAGTTGTGACGGGTCAACATGGCGCGGTGTTCCCAGCTGAGACGACCCTCCAGAGGGTCACAAGATAACTGAATCATCGTCACGAGAGGATTTTTATGGAAGAAGTAAAAACAAAGTTGCACAGAGCAAATCTGTTTTCATTTTTTGGGTTATTTTCTTGATTTACGTGAAACCACGTTCAGACCTCAGAGGGGTATTTTCAGTTTTGTGTGACAGATCTCCGAGGAGCAGGACAAGTGGCTCCAGTCAGACACAGTTAAAACCAAAAATGTTGGCAACCGCTTTGCGTAGAATGGAAACAATCCATATAGAATTGATTTTATTTTATAAACTAATCATGTAATTTTCAAACGGAGGATCCCAATCTACTGTGAAATCAAGTTAGTGAAGTAAAAAAAAAAGATTTGCCTGTGACATGTCGTGTCAAGTTGCATAAAACAGAAATACTCGAAGTAGAAATACAAGTACAGGACTAGAATAGATGTACTGAGTAATTTTCAGACCCCCTGACCACGATCAGTAAATAGATGATTAACATAGCAGTGACATGTGGAGGTGTCATTTACCCATCTGGCTTCACAGGGTTAAATTCCGACATGGTCATTTTACCAGAAGGCCACATCCACGCTGCTGACCGAGCTGTTTGCCTTCTGATCCAAGCCTCCCCCCCCCCCCGGTGGCCAATTATCGAGAAGTCGTACCGTCTCTCCGCTGCAGTAAAGGGACTTGGAGGAATTCGATGCCTCCGTCCGGTTGCAGTCATAAAAGCCGACACCGAGCGGCGCAGATATCAGATCAGTGTTTGGACTTTTTTGAAGCTGCACTTTTATAGATTTTCCCCACTGGCCGATCCCTGGAAAGAAATCTTGGAGGGGCGCCTGCACCGCACTCCACACTTAAACAAACAGCCAGCCCAGGACTATAAAAGACGCAACATCCATATATTATTATAGTGGTAACCTTAAATGAGCCATGCAGATATGATTTATGTCGATATCACTGAGCAGATACGCTGTTCTGCAGAGCCTGCTGTTAAAGTGATCCTCAGATATCCATATTTCATTTCTTTTTATCTATTAGCATTAAATTAAACGTTTATTGGCTTTGTCACACTTCACTTTGTGGGAATACAACCAATAACTACTCATAATTAGCATCGATCGGTTCTTTTCTCGGATTGATTTTAGGGTACGATTCTTCTTCGTCTGTTAAATTCCCACACAAATACTCTGCTGCAATGTACAAAGGCCATCTCGTGCTGGTTTGTCCGTTCTGGGCCACTGTAGAAACATGGCCGAGTCCGTGGAAGTGGGACCCGCTACCTAAATAAATATAAAAGGCTCATTCCTACGTAACAATAACAGGTTTGTTGATTTAAAGACTGAAAGATAAGTATGAGAAATATTTCCAACATCTACAAATAGATCCTTATAATTTCTACACACTGCACCTTTACCTGCATTATTGTCTTATTTATAAGTGGATTAATTCTTCGTCTGTTGAATTTTGTCCTTTCTGGGCCACTGTAGAAATATGTCGGCGACCGTGGTAGTACGACCTGTTATATGTAAATATAAAAGGCTCATTCTAAAGTAATAATTACACTATGGTTTTAATTTAAGGTGGTGACCCAGTGACTTTGACATAGTTATTAGAATTACATCCCATATTAGCAAATAGATCCTTATAATTTCTGTACACTGTACCTTTAAGATCCTTTTGCATTGTCTCATGTAACATATTAAAGATTTCAGAATCCAGAATTTGTAATAAAACTCACTGTTTAATGACATTTCAAGAGAACAGATTCAAAGAAAAGTGATGAGAACAATCTTGTAACTTCAGTCATTTGTCGCCCTCTGCTGGCCAGAATGTCTCCTCCAGTCCAGACTTTGACCTGCACCCCCCCCCCCCAAAGGTACAGTTTCCAGAGTTCAGAACAAGCTGCTTTGTCTCATTCATGTCACAGAGGTGGTCACTGATTCAGTCCAGGTACTACTGTGGATGGACGTCCCAGGTCTGCGGCGCGAACAGATACCTCTGGTCCGCCTGGATCTGGCTCCAAGTGAGAGAAACTCCCTGCTGGGTCCAGCACTGAGGCACGGGGCGGCCTGTCCGCACCCCCTCGCTCATCACTGGGAGGGACGTCCTGGCGTCTGTGGGCCGGTGGACCAGTGGGAAAGGGAATCCCTCCGAGTGCAGAGCCAGCGGGGCCGTGTCTATGTTCTGGGTCATCGCGTTGTTTGATGGGTGGAAGAGTGATGGAGGCAGAGAGATGGACATGAGCTGTGCAGGATTTCTGACGCCTGCGCATCAGAGTGAAGGAAGCAAACTTATTAAAAGCTCATGTTTGTGTCTGAGTCAAGTGATCACATGCAAGAATGATCTGACTCAACTTACAAGTTACTTCCAGTCAAGGGATCACATCATAAATCACATGTTTCTTCAGAGGAGAAATAAAAAAGCAGCAGTCCAACATCTGCCCCATTATTAATTCTTTAAAATACCTCAATCATTTTCTCAAATCGTCTTAAAAATTAAATATTTTTGGTGAATTTGCACATGAGAAAAATCTCCTCTAATAATCAAACAACAATATTCGATAACTCGATCACCCTCAACATGAAAAAGCCACTAGTTAACTATTTTCACCTTTAGACATAGATTTCTATACAGAAATGTGAAGACGCTGGTTTGATAAAACAGATTTTACCTGCTTCTGTAGAGAAAATGCAGCCGTTTTGTAATTTCCTGGAAACTGTGTCATAGGAAGAGGAGGCTTCTGAGTGTTGACGGTAGATTCTCGACACTGCTGTTGCCTTCAAATCAACACAAACAGTTTACAGTTCCGACGTGACTATAAACAACGTGTTCCTGTCATCTAAATCATACAACATCATAAGTTCAAGTCCCCAAGAATTTAAAGTCTTTCTCCATAACATTAAATATTCATTACTAAAAAGGCAGTATGGACATTTTAGATCCAAACGATGCTTTGAAATGACAGAAGTCTATTTCTAACTTTGGCAGGAGACAGTCGTGTTCATGTTAAAGACCCCGTCGCTCAGAGAGAAGAAGCTGAGGGGCTTTAAAGTTTCCCTCACAAACTGTTACTTCCATCTGTACCTGCTGAGATGTGAAGCCATGCGGCAGCGCTGGATTCACAGGAGGAAAATCCCTTTGCTTTTGAACGTCTGTAAAGGAGAAAAACATTTTGTCAGCTTTGAGCTTTCCACTCAGTTCAGTTCATCTTGTCGTGGCTTGAAGGAAAGCGTCACACATATTGTTTCTAGGCCTCAAATCCAAAAACAAACACACTTACTCTGTGTGCCGCTCCTCTGTTTGGTTTCCCTCCTCCACTTGGCCCGTCTGTTTGAAAACCAGACCTTTGAGAGACAGACGGTTACATGTGGACAGCAGAAGTTTTAATGACGGACAAATACGAGTCAAGTCTGTATTGTCCCACTTGTGGAAAAACTGATTTGCAGCCATGGGTTCACAGCATCCAACAAATACACAATACGGACTGTGACAATAACACAATAAAAACACGGGCAAAAAACACAGAATCCAAGTACAAATGTGCAAAGTAGCCTCAACGAAATCTGTCCTCAACCCTCGACTAGAGACCAAGAAGAAACTTAAAACAGGGGAAAATGCAGACACCTCAAGGAGAGCCACAAGTGAGGGACGGACAGAATTGCACATGCACCAATGTACAGATGTGCAAATATACAAGGCAGTGCAAGGAATAGCATAACCCTTTAAGTACTAAAGCTTAGAATAACTCCCCTCAAAGATCTTAGTGGCCACATTGGCACCAAATATCTTCCTATTGGGCACATCCACGTCTCCAAATCATATAAAAATTCCAAAACATAAAACAGATTCAATAAAACCTCTATAAAAAAGACTGGTAATCTCTGCAGAATAGATTTTCCTTGAGTAATTCACCTTGATGGTTTCCTCAGGAAGTTTGATTCTGGCCGACAGTTTCTCCCTCAGGTACATGTCTGCATACTGGCTGTGAGAAAACTCTGATTCGGGAGAGAGGAAGAGATATTTATTTTCTCATAAGTGTGTGTGTGTGTGGGGGAGTGTTGTGTTAGTTTGAAAGATGCATAGACTCTCAAAGGTTTTTCTGTCACCTTGCTCAAGGGCTCTGCTCTGCTCTGGGGTGAAGGTGGTGCGGTTCCGCTGCTGGACACCTTTAGGTTTGTGCTCATCGCTGCAGACTGTGTCTCTGTGATTTAGCTCATCTTGTATCAAATGATCAAAATCTGTGCAGGACACACACATGAACACACATGAACACACACATTACATCAGCATCACAGAATGTAATTACCAGCTGGACTTCCCCTCCTCTGTTTATTAGTTTACCCAAATCGTGACGTGTGTTTACGTGGGAAATAAACAGGCTTAATTGAATTGTATAAACTGGACAACGAGAGGATTTGGGAAATGATGCATTTCGCCCACTATGGATGTTTTTGTTCCATAACAGTCATGAGCTGGAGTTCACAGGTTCCTCCGTGTCTCCACTGATCAGGTGACTTACCCGGCTCCATGTGCGCACTGAGCTCCATGCACATGGGTCCGTGCTCCAGGTGGATCTTTCTTAAAATCCGATTTATGGAAGACACCTAGAAGAAAAACAATACGCAATAATAAACGTTTGCACATAATCAATTATCGGTTACATCCCAAAACCAATTGATTCCAGTTGCACCTACGCTGGGTATCTTGGAGACTTTGCAGAGTCGCGCCGCAGCCATGCGCTTCCGGATCTCCCAGGCGAAAATAGTCGGGTTCTCCCTCTTGCACTGGATGATGGTGGAGATGACGCCGGGGGTGAGGAGTCGAGGTCGGCTCCCTCCGGTGGTCTTGGGCTCCAGGAGTCCCGTGCGTCGGTACCGGCTCAGGATCTTACTCACGCACCCGTTGGACACCTGGGGGACGCACAGGATTCTCACACGTGCCACTGAACGTGTTGTAGCTGTAGAAACTATGACAACAATGCTTTTCCTTACCCGAAGTATCCTGGATATTTGACTGGGACGGACTCCCTCTGAGGCCAGCTCGATCATTTTCCTCCTCTTGGATTCAGGGAGAGGTCTTCCGTTCAGAAACATGCCTCCCAGCTGGTTCACACGCCCACCACCTTGTTACAACAAGTCTATACAGTTGAGTTGTGTCTTTAAATTACATTCTTACTGTAAAAAAAATACAGTTACACTAGTTTATATTCAACCTTTGTGTTAAAGAACTCTCAGCAGGTAGTTTCCTTGGTGTTTTATGACTATATGGATGGATTAGAGCGCGTAACTCATCCAAGGCCCAACAGGCCCCCTTAAATTCAATCAAGCTGCACCAAATTGCGCACACTCATAAATATCAGTGCTCTAAAGATGCCTGATTATTTTCATCAAGATCCATGAATTATTTATCTGGGAAATTTGGAATAATGCTGGGAAAAGGCCCATTTCGCCATCTTGGGGAAAGTGGAAAAAGTAAATTCCTGGATCCGCCTCCTGATCCGGATCCACTCCAAAATTAAATGGGTTCTTCTCAGGCCCATACCCACCAAGTTTCGTGGAAATCCATTTAGGTTTTTTTTGCGTAATCTTGCCAACAAACGCACAGGGATGAAAATTACAATACTAATAAAAGCATAAAAGTGCGTAAAAGTAAGTAAAATAAAACCTTTACCTTTATTTTGCAGATCAGCGTTGGTTCCGCACATCTCCACTCGCTCCCTGCAGCCTGGATGATAAAGATGATCACAAAAAATTGAAATAAAACTCTTAAAAGTGATGACGATCCCTGGAAAGTCCGTGCGCCTCTGCTGACTGACAGTGAAGGACTGACGCGCCTCCGCAGACATTTATAGGCCCGCAGAGCTCAGCCTGACGCGGCGACCTGTTACCAGAAGTGTCAACAATGCCTGGAAGTGAATGTGCACAAACACCAGCTTTACATCTTGATATAGTCCCCAAATGTATTTTCTTCAATAAACATACAACATACATGTGAACCAATATGCCAGTTTTCATTCCACTTTTAATTTCTTCCAGGAAATTTCCAAAAGCAAGTGCAGCAGTTTGATTTGAGCGACGGGCAGAAGATGAGACTGAGTCGTGGGGATTCACGATGCAGAGAGAAACTGCTTTAACCCCAAGTCCAGCATGGAGGTGGTCTCCCCATAAAATATTAAATAATAGAATAAATCCGAAATAACAGAATTATGGCTCTCTCTGAAATGCATGAATTCGATTACTAAAGGCCAAATAAGATTAGTTGTGTCTATTAATAAGAAATGTTTTCATTATCTTTGCACTGTCTTGTTTTGGAGGCATATTCAGACATCTGCTGCACCAGATACTTGAATTTGTGGCCCCTGATTAGAGATTTTAGGCTTTGGCACATTTCCTGCAGTGCCATAACATACATATTTCCACTTTTGAATTAATATAGATTGTGTCTCAAGTAAATACAATGTCTCTGTGTTGCTGTAATCTGCATTGCATGACTGTAATATTGACGTTAGGGAATCCAGGCTGGTTTCCTTTTGCGCAGAGGCTGCCTCCACTCTCAGGCAGACAGATATTGGGGGAAACATGCAGTGCCCAATCCAGTCCTCAAGTTTTCTGCTTCTGAGCTTGTTGTGCTGCCACAATGACAGTAAACATTTCTGTATTTAAAAAAAACATAAATAATCCAATCTGCTTTGTTCCCCATCCTTCAGGGGGGGGTGGGGGTGGGGGGGCATGGTGGTCACGTGACTCGAGCATCCTCTCCCAGGTGAAGTGGCACCGATTAAAAAGCCTCTCTGCTCCACTTCCATAAAACAAACATTTGGAAATCTGCTCCGATGACGACTGCCATATGGTAAAGTGCTTTTGATAAATCATAAATCCATCGCGCTCTCTCCCTTTATTACATTTTCTTTCAAAACGTGAACAAATAGACTCGTGCATGGGCGCATGGATGTGGCCAATTGGGGGACCTGGTGTGTCCAAGAGAGGGAGGCTAAAATAACCCTCACAGATGTTCCCTGGGCAGCCAGCAAGATAAAAATGCGTTGTAAACGTTTCGAAGGGAAATATTTGACGAGCAAATATTAGCCCATGTGAAAACCCCACGCGAGCCTCGTCCTTTGGTCTGTTTAATGACTAATTGAATATCATTAGTTGGGTCCACACAGATCGAAGTGCCACCGAAATAAAGGCCCACATTTTAAAATGCCATATGGCCCAAATTATACATTAACCATGAGTGGGAGGACAATAATACTCTGTGTGTACAATCAGCCAGGTTAGATAGAGGACAGCCATTTTTGGACACCATCGTCTCCTTGCCAACCGAGTCAAAGGACAAATAAGACGAGCTTTTTTAAATTTATTACCGGGCAGTTTACGTGCTCATTGATTTATAGTAGTTTATTGCACGTACAGCGTGTGCCAAACGAGGTGGATTAAAGTACTTTGGTTGTGTTGTTGAGACAGCGCCGCATATTCGTGGTGCGTAAATGTTCATGTGGGCTCGCCAAAAGGAAGGGGCGGGAGTTTAAGAAGCTAAAATCATGTCCCAGAACAAACTGTGCTTCGTAATTACAAATCCTGTGTGTTTGCTTTGGGTGTAAATTACACGTATCCGCGTTATAATCTGTCCTGAAGTGTAAAAATGCAGAATAATTCGACCGCGTAAAAACGTTTCCAAAACCTCTCCGTTGCGCACCGAGCTGCCTTGTGCGCAACGGAGCTGCCTTTGTGGTCGCTTGTAATTTTCTCTTTCTTGTAATGAGCCAGCAAATAGATTCATGAGACGGTCATGTTTTCTATTTTTAGTCTAGTGAATGCTTTTCTTTTTTCTATTTACGCACACGAAAGTTTTAGTCTTTTATTATATAGAGATACTTTTAATCATTCTAATGACCGAAGTCTAATGTGCCGATTTCAACAGGAAGCTGCGCCACAACAAGTGTCTGTCTAAACACGCAATTTGATTTTAAACGTGTATAACTGTATTTACAAATTTAAAAGAGTGTGACCTGAATATAACTGGTGTATGTTTTCGCTTTATTTACCTAAAATAAAAGGTAAGAATTCAAAATTTGATCAATTATTATTTAAAATAGATGGATGTGATTTCCATACTTAATGTCCAACATAACCAAATTTTACAACATCGTCTTGAACCATCAGTACAAGTCTTATAAACGGAAAAAAAAACACATTTTAAAAGGCTTTGTAATTTAATTTCTAACTGTCCTCAAATGTTGTTAATCGGCACATTTCTTATTCATACGTGAGTTTTACATTACTCACGAAAACATTCCTCGTCGTTCTGCTTTTACTTTTAAAATGAAAGTTTGCGTGAATCCTCGTTTCTGCAGCTGCCCACTGACTCTCAGATAAAAGATGCCAAACAGGTGAAAACGCATTAAATGCAAATCAGGCCTCTGATGTTCCTGCTTTCAGATGCGTTGTTGGATTTTGTTGAGGAGGAAGATTTAGTTAATAACAAATTATTTTTTTCTTGTCAGACTTTACGCACCACGATGTAAGGAGATAACCGAGTGGTGAAAGTCCCTCTCCTTAATTTGAACGTTCCTTTTGTACAAGAATGTGAGAAAGGTGTAAGGTCTTTCATTTTATTATTTTCTCCAGTCTGACAATCACCTGGTTGTGTATTTAATGTAAACCACGATCTTTTACTTTCTTGTTTCCCTCTCAGGTGAGATCATGATGCCAGCCTCTCTCCTGGAGCAGCTTCAATATTTATGTGAGTAGCTAATTCAATTTTAAATCTGTTTAATTAAATCAAGGGATGTTCTGGTCATTTTCCATTTGAATTATGGTTCATAAATATAAGTTACAATAATATTAAGTATATGGGTGATGTTTGATTGTTGAGAATCAAATCAAAATCCACGTCACAACCACTGACTGGCTGCATCCAAAACTATAAAACATACAAAACAAGTCCAAATGTCAAGTCACGTAACTCTACCAGTGTGATATGACACCCAGAGGGCGATATTGCCTCACATTTAAATTCCACTCATATCATACAGATTATGTACTTATACATGTAAACCACTATAATTTGCAGAATGAATATAGAGATGGTGGAGGGGGATAGGGGGTTTATTTATAACAATAAAACACAATAATAAACCTGCTGGATATGAAATACACAGGAGATGTTAGGCCTGTAGAGAATTTCAGTATCACATGGATAAATTCAAAAAGTAAATTACTTTTGTCTTTGTGTGTGTTTGCGCTGTCTCTCTCTCTCTCTCTCTCTCCCTCTCTCTCTCTCTCTCTCTCTCTCTCTCTCTCTCTCTCTCTCTCTCTCTCTCTCTCTCTCTCTCTCTCTCTCTCTCACACACACACACACACACAGTTAATGGAGGTCATTACGAGTTGCCCCTTTTGGGAATTCACGTCTGAGCATTAAAAGATTCACGATACATGAAAACATTACAAGGTTTGGCAAATATTTAGAGAAGGTCCCCAGAGCCCTAATGTTCTCTGACTGTTTCCCACTCACAGTTCTACCCACAGTCACACGTGGGAGCTGCAGAACAAGCAAAACATTTTCATTTGTCATCTGATGTATGATTGTTGGATGATAAAAATAAAGTCTGTCATCATGCAGGGTCTTAAACATTGTTACCATGGTAACAGCAAGTGATGTTTTGTGAGGCAGGAGCTTGTGTTGGGGTCACGACAAATGCTCGTTCAGAAAATTTCAATAAACTATTATCAGATGAACCCTAAATCTATTTTAAACTGCACTTGCTGTTACCATGGAAACCGTGTTGAAGACGCTACCCTTTCATAATGGCACAGATGTGACAAACACACATTTTAATGTGTGAACCTCTGTCTGTTGAATGTGAAAGTCTGAAGACCCCAACCGTGACCCTAACTCCCCCCATTTATTTTCACTGATGATGTCACAGGTGATCTGCCATTGACAAATGCTTGATTCAAGTGAACGTACACAGCTTTTACTGCTTTAACAGGTCAAACAAATCTGCTATAAGACGACAAGTATGACTGAATTACTCTGAGACTAAAGAAACCTTAAAAAGCTGTTAATTCCCAGGCAGGTTCTGCAGCTCACACTCATTATGTATCTTCTGTGGTGTGAAGCCCAGATCTCCGGCGGGCCCTGAAGGCAGCGTGAGCCGGGTTAACGCTATGCTGACGTGTCGCAGCTCCTGCTCCGGAAGTCTTTATTTCAATTTTCCTACGCGCTCGTGAAGCGGCGCCGTCCACTCCCATTCATTTCTGCCCGTCGGACCCGGAAGCGCTCGCACTGCTGTGTGTACGCATGGCAGAGCGTGTTTCCGGTATAACGTGTGTGTTGATCGGCGCTCAGCCCTTTTTCTCTCTTGGCTTCCCGTAGAACAGTCACTCACTTCAGGGTCCCTGCTCCCTCACCTGGTCACCCCCTCAACGGCGTTACTCCTCTACCCGGCGGACATGGCATCTGTTTCGGCACCAGCTCAGGCGGCCCCCGCTCCGTCTGCTCATCTGCAGCGGGGGATCGTGAAGATGGTAGGAAACCATGAGGATGTGGGGGGGGACACACACAGCCAGTTAGCTTCGTTAGCCAGGGAGGGCTAATGGAGGCTAAAGTAACTTCCTCTGAGCTAACGTGGCGGTTTAAATCCACTTTTGTGCTGAAAGCGGGTGTTGACATCGGGTCTCTAACAACTGTCAGTGAACGGTCACCTCATCCGGCAGCATGTCGGCTAAACCCGGGGCTAGCTAGCCTGCTACTGACTTAGCTCCCCCTGCTAATGAGCTGGATTGACATTAGCACATGTGAGCTATCCTGATATCCTGCTGGTGGCAACTTAAACTGACAGTTTGACAGGAAGTCCGATGAGCCCAGTGTCCCGAGAGCAACTTTATTCCCATTTACAAACTGTTTAAACTCGCCGGACACTAATGTCAGGCAGGGACTCGGCTAGTGCAACGTCAACAGATGTTCAGGTTCCCATGCTAGCAATGCTAACTAGCTGTTAGCAGTCACTTGTCCTGCAACTTGTGTGAACAAAGTTTTTGGTCTGACGCGTCGCAGAGTTTACTGGATTTTTACAACGTTTGCACAAAACGGGATCAGTCAATCATTCAATTGATTAAAGCTTATTGCAAATCAGCGCTTAGCCACCTAGCCTGAAAGCTAACATTGTCTACTTTTACCCCCCTCCTAGAGTTTCCCCCCGTTGTGACTTATTTAAAACGCTGGTTGTTGTGATTATGAAATCGAGGAAGTCCAGGGTGTCATGGTGGAGCTGGTTAATGTGTCAGAGCTTCCCAGTCGCTGGCTGGGTTTCCTCCGTGTGCAGAGCGACCACAGGAAACTGACACGTAGCTCCAAGCTTTCTTCCCCCCCATATAATCTCCCACTCGTGTTGGCTGTGTGCAGCCTCTGCTCCTGTTACTTCACCTTCCCTCCAGGCAAACTCGGATCAGAGCCCAGGGAAAGGTCATCTTCACCCTCCCAGATAGAGCAAGCACACACTGTTCTCGTTGAATGCATTTGCACGGTTACCTGGTTTAACCTGTGGAAGTTTCCCCCCCTGTCTGACATGAGAAGGCACCAAGCTGTCACTTTAAAGAAGTACTGTGCTAATGGGGATACTGACAATACAAATCGTTTAAGTATGAGGTGACTGAAAGACACAAGTAACAGAGTATTGAAGCCAAATACATATATATATACATATATATATATATATATATATATATATATATATATATATATATATATATATATATATCACACATATTTAAAGATAAATAACTGAAGCTATACAAAGTTAAGCATTAGACTAACAGCCTGTAATAATATGGTTCAGCAGACGTAAGTGTATTTAGAACAGTGCAAGAGTGAAACTAAAAATACAAGACAAGAGATATCAAAAATATAAATCAAATACAGATAAGCATAAGCAGTAATGCTGACAGTCTGGCAGACTTGTGATATGGTTAATGTGTCAGTCGCTCATATTTTGTCATATCTGAGAGGAGTTGTTAATGTGGCCTTAAGGGAACTTCACTGATCATAGTTGACACAGGGAAATTGTATATTCCTAGTGTACAGCCTTTTACCCACAATATCAATATTTATAAGCAAGTTCTGTTTGTAGAATCTGATTTTTCTATGAACTGATTTGATAAAATAAGGCTTGAACATTATTTTTAAATCCCAGTTTAACACATTGAAACGCGCAGATTTAAATCAGTTATCTGGTTTTACACGTACGGCTCCAACGACAATATCAACCATTACCACAAAGTCATTTTCATCAACAGCAATATCACAAAAGTCCAATAAATCAATCAATCAATCAGCACAGTGAGGAGGATTAACACAGAATTGATTTGAAGTGTTTTGCTGTTTTCTAAATCTCTGCTCTTAAAGAAGAGTTTAAACTCACAACCTTCACTCAGTGGGAAAAATCTGTCTTGAAACTTAAACAACAACATTTATTCTTATAATTATCAATATCGACTGATATGAAAATCTTTATCCTTTATATAATTTTTGGCCAAATCGCCCGGGCCTCAGTCGTGTTACATTCTGTCTCTCGTGCTCCTCGTCGGCGTGCACTTCACCAGGGAACCTACTCAACACACCCAACCACACTCGTCTCCAGGCATTTGAAGATGGGCTGTTTTTAGAAGTGTGCTAGCTGCTGTAAACAGGTTGACATCGTAGTCCTCCCTGGAGAGGTGTGTGTGTGTGTGTCACACCAAAGGCGCTGAGGGGGGTTTGTGAAGATCATTAAAAGCTTGTCTTTAGTGCACTAAAGTCAGAGTTTAATATGATTTAGCAGATTGAATCTTTGCTTTCTCCAGGATTTTAAATGATTTTGCACACAATGTAAATAATCTTGTAATGTAGTAGAACCCAATCTAATAGAGACAAGACTATCTAATACAGTCTTGTCTCTGCTTCGAGAAACGTGATTGTAGAGTCTTGCAAAGCCTTGTGGTACATTCCAAGTTAAACGTGGCCGTTTTGTAAACACAGAAAGGAGGGGTAGTCCCTCTTTTTCTTTTTCTTTTTCCATGCCTAGTTGGCATTCAAAAGATCCAGGAACCTTCCTGCTGAGCTCACACTTGTGGGAACCCAGTCAGTCAGTGGGTAACAGTGCTGATATGATGGAAGAGTTTATCTTGTCCACATCTTAGATCAACAGCCCTCAGTGATGCTCCCTGCAGACACTCTGGAGAGTCCGCAGATAAAAGGTGTTTGCTCAGATTCGTGTAAATGCCACGGTTGTCAAACCCAAGAGTAGGTTATCTATTTATTTTTTTTGTTGTATTTAGCCATGCTATCAGTTGGCGTGATCTCGTTCTGCGTTTGAATGACAGACTGTCACCACGGCAACGTCTGGCAGAAGTTGCTTTCCGTCTCCACAGCTGTAATAGTTTCGAGCTGTTTTCCTGTTCCACCCTCAAAGCCTCAGCTAATTTGAAGCTCACATCCCCACAGGAGTTAGGGGCTTAAAGTGACTTTATTTACCTATTTATTTACCTGCTGTGCTTGTTTGTGTTACACCAGTTTCATATAAATCCAGCAGGACCCACCCTCCGTGCTTATCAGACTGACTCTTGTAACTATGTAAATGCAGATATAACACTTTACTAAATGCCCCAGAGTGTTTGTGTGTTCTCTGAGGAAATAAAAACTGAAAGCCACCTCTGACTTCCACCTCTAACACAGGTGATGTGTTGTGGTCATGTATCTGCTCCTGGTGTATTGCATAATCATTTTTGTGTTTAAAGATATGACCCACATTTTGTTGATTGAAACTCAGGCTAGTATCTCCTCCAGCTGACATGTTTTTTGTTATTGTCATCTCTCCAGGTCTTGTCGGGCTGTGCTATCATTGTGCGGGGCCAGCCTCGAGGCGGCCCGCCCCCGGAGCGTCAGATCAATCTCAGTAATATCCGAGCGGGGCCCATGGCCCGCCGAGCCGCTCAGGGCCAGCCCGACACCAAGGACACTCCCGATGAGGTGAGTCCCTTTCTGTTTGTTTGTTTATATTTGTGTGCGTGTTTGGCAAAGGCAGAACAAGGTCCTACTAAGTACCCCCAGCACACACTCTTTTTTTACTATGGGGATATTTTACTGTCACCTGACTTTTCTATCCTCTTTTTGATTGAGCAGTTATACCACAATTATGTATGAATTTGTATTCAGACCATGTTTGTTTGAGTAACTATGAAGCCTTAAGATAAACATGTCGGCTCTCAGTTCAACTTGAGGCTTTGAGATATCGCTCATGTAATTTGACATTTTATCAGTTTATTCAAGGCAGCCAAATGTGACTATTATCTCCTTTTTTGGGGGGATTGATTAACATCTGCACGACTTGACTGTCTGCTGTTTATGTTTTTGAATACTTTTTCCAATTAGGCTTTGACAGATGGTCATGGCTTTTTATCTTTATCAGATGAAAAAAAAAAAAGATAATTCCATTTAAACCAGCTGACAGGAATACTTTGCTTTGACAGATAATATCACAGTGAAAAAGCACTGAAGCTTTTCCCTAACATGATCATCACGCTGCTAATTATTGCATTAATGGGAACTTTTTTTTTTCACTACACACAATACACATCTAAAATGAAGGATTGCGTTTGTCACAACAGCAATATGTCTCTGCTTAGTTGTTTAATTCTGCTGCTGCTGATGAGTCAAACTGCACCATTAACTCCCGATGGGATCATGATGTGGGAGTCCGCATTAATATTCCTGTCTGTGTTGCAGCCGTGGGCCTTTCAAGCCAGAGAGTTCCTGCGGAAGAAGCTTATCGGCAAAGAAGTTTGCTTCACTGTGGAAATCAAGACCTCTCAGGGCAGAGAGTACGGCATGGTCTACCTGGGGAGAGGTGAGTCCACTGTCGGGTCCGGCGGCTCGGGTTGCATTTCTGTCTGAGCCTGACCTGAACTTGACTGGTCTGTTTTATGTGTCCGAAACCCGACCCCCAGTAAATAAGCTGCCCTGAGTTTGCGTTACCCTGTAGCCAAGGTCCTTAGTTATTGGTTGCCCCAGTGATTAACATGACCTGAAATTTATTTCAAATGTTTTGTCTGAACCCAGTGTGACCCAGACAGTCTCGGGTCAAGTCTCCTCACACTAGTCCATTGAACCTTTATAAACTCAAACCGACCCTGAAGTATGTCCACAAACATCATGGATGAGAAAAAATACAGATGTTGTTTGTCCTTTATTAGTGTTAGTCAGTGCTAATGTTAGTATCACTGACTTCAACTTACTTGCAATTCTGGGTTTTGAGATCACTATCAAAATACTGAATGTTTGCAAAAAGTGATTTCATGATTGGCTTTTTCCTGTCAAATTAGCTGACCTGAAGTACTTGCCGTGTAATTCTAACCATATTGTTAATATGGTAATAATACACTTTAAAATGATATAAACTGAAATGATAATAATATAATAATGACTCCTTTTCTCTGCCCTCTCATTTTAGACACAACAGGCGAGAACCTCGCTGAGTCTTTGGTGAACGAGGGCCTCGCCACAGTCCGCAGGGAAGGAATCAGAGGGAACAAGTGAGTTGTTTGTGTCCGAGCTTCATGCTCTCTGCTACTATCTGTTGAAAGGCTTTACATGGCGACTGAATGACCGCACATGTTAGCACCCGGTATTATGACCTTTTAGAGATTAGGAAAAAAATTGTGCTGACCTTGGGCGATCTTGTTGTTAGAAATCAGATTGAGGTTTGTATAACGTTTGTTTTAATGCTATAATAACATAGTTGGCATGACTTAGTCCGTGGGGTTTGAATTCATTTTTGACGTCAAAGCTTGTTTTGTTTCCTCAGAATTAGGAGGAAATCACTGTCAGCAACTTGATTTAATCTCCTGCTTGCAAAAGCTTACAGCAGCACAACACTTAATAAGCTGTGGCGGGAGATAATATATGTTTTCAGCTGGGGCACTATAGAGAATTGAGATAAAGCCCATGTGTCCCAGATGGTGGCAGTATTACCCTGCTGCTGCTGCTACAACAACAAGGTCCCTCCGAAGCACTTCTCTGCCACATTGCCCTTAAGAGCTAATCCCCTAAATACACTCCCACACCCAGCGCTCTATATGACTCTATAAGTGCTGCATAGCCCCCCCAGTGGCAGCGTTTGCACATTACAAGCAATTTTACTCGTGCTGCTACATTTGTATCCTCCAACATGAACAGAGATGATGCGAATATTGTGCCACTAATGACCCATTTCGAGCATCCTGTGCACTGGCCCAGAACAAGTGCTAATGTAAACGATGCTTTAAGAGTAAGTGGGCATCATTTAGCCAAAGGGGGGAGGCCCATTACTCAGTGAGGACTTCAGGCCACAGTTTGTCCCCCGACGATCCAAGCCTCCAATATCATTACCCCTCGTGACTGGCGACGCTGATCGCACCAACTGTAGTGTGGTGATAATTACGTGGGCGGCGATAACGATGATTGCTTTCGGACAGTGCAGTTAAACATGTGCTCCGAAACGGACGGCGACTAGGGGAAAGCGGTCAGCTCACCGACGCATTTAACAGCCGGGGCCAGTGTTGAGCAGTGAAGCAGAGCAGGCTGAGGCCCAGATGTTTCTGGGCTGGTTCCCCTTGGATGTTTTTAGAGCAAAAAAAGAAACAAACAGGAAGTGTCTCACAAATCTTGACTTCAACGTTACACTTGGAGAGAATTTAATCTCTTGCTACTCAGCTGCAATAACCCCCACAGTTTCCTGGCGACGTGAAGTTTGAAAGAATTGTGATTTTCTTCTGTCTTGAGAAAAAGTGAAAAGACAGAATTTTTTCAATCTTCTGACTCGTCTCTGACCTGGTTTCTGTTACTCAGACTGTTTTTCAATCAGAAAACTTCTCTGATGGGGGTTAGACTCTGAAAATGGTCGGGTGCCGCATTTCCGTTGACGAATTTGACAAAAATCACAGACAGCCGGGTTTCAACAGAGGAGACGTATTTACATGGACATGAACTGTGCTCTATAACTCCACCGTTTGAGCCATTTTAATCCAGAGAAGTGCTGATATAGAGGTGTAAACATCTCAAGGGATGAACTGCTCTCGTTTGGGCATTGGCGCTCACTAAACTGCTTTCAGTGAAGTCTGGACATTTCCGGAGGGGCTGTATGTGAGAACGCAAACGTCTGAGTCAGTTGCTCGGCACATTCTCAGCATTTTTTACTTTGAGTTCCCGACTGAAATGTCCAGAAAACGTCAGTGAGTGAGAATACAGCAGGAAAAGGGGCTTTTGGGGGTAAATGTGCTCTTTATGCAGCTGAATCTTTACGTCGGATCCTGTCTCCTGCTGCTCCAGCCTGGTGCCACCTCTCACCCAAATGTTTTCCTGTTGTTGTGAATGTGTCGGACCTGAACAATGTCCTGCGGCATTCTTCATATGTGAAAGGCGAACGCCAGACAATGTCAACAACATTGCGCCTGGAGTTCGTGTCTGAAAGCCCCTCAGGAGTGGAACCTTTCCAGTCCAAGTCCACACGGGAACAGGACTTCCTGCACCATTTCCATACTGTACAAAGTTAACAGGGAGTTGTAAAACCGGTTCTCTAAGCTTCAACAGTTTGTATCTATTTCAAGTGCTTTACTTTGCAGATGAAAGATTTAGCCTTCAGTGTGTGCACATATACGAGAAGTGTAAAGTTTCCTTCCTCCTCGTCTCGCTCAGTTATTGCACTTTCTTACCCGTCAAGATCTGTTTTGATTCGAAGCGCATATGTCGGTTGGAGGGATTTGCTGACATATTGAAAGAAACCAGTCGGCTCGGAGGCATGGATAAGTTCACTATCATCTGCCTCCACACATGGATTTATTTCTGTATCTAAATCAATCTCTGCTTCTGGGTTTCTTTCCATTTATTTCCGTGGCTTTACAATGTCTGCTTTCCTTGATTGCATTGTTGGCGCCTCTCACTCTGCTCTTTGTAGCCCTCTGTTATTGTCTCGCACTTAAATTCTAAGAAGCTTAAACACAATTGACTTCTTACAGAAAGTTTGCCTATTGTCGCCCAGTAAGCAAGAAACTGTTTATTAGTTAAATCAGCATAAAGGGGAAGGTGAGCTCGAGGCCAAGCCCAGCAGGGAAAACGACTGTAGAGCAGGTTGTGTGTTTGTGTTGCTGTTTTCAGACATGAACTCATGCAGCAGGTGATTGTGTTCACAACAACAGGAAAATGCAGGAGGCAGGACATGATGTATATATTCTACTGTGGAAATCATGTTTTTGTGTTTCCAGCACATCATCGCTGGTGTTGAATTTTCATCCTGAGATATTTGTTAGAAATGTCGCCAACACTCCCAGTCGCTCGCTGTGGGCTGGTCTCATTCTCTGGACATTTTACTGGAGGGAAAAGTTGTGGCATTTTAATTGAGCCCCACTTTGTTGCCTCTCCAAAGCGTAAAAACATATTTTTTGGCAGCAAGATGTAGAAATATTCATTTCATTCACTTCCACATCTCGCGTCAACATCGCTTCCCCCCCCACATCAAGTGGGTAGAATTAACTTCTCGCTAAAACAAAAGCCTGGTGGCCATTTGAAGTTCTGAATAATTAAAGTTGTACAAGGGCCCTCAGAAAGCATCAGGCGGCACCGTTTACAGAGCCAGCGTGGACGTGATTGTGGCGTTTGTAGCCAGCTGCGTGATTGCCCTTTTTGAAGGAGCCGTCAAACGCTGTTATCGTCGCTCCTCAGAACGCTGAGATGGATCTCTTTAAGCAGTTATAATCTGATCATCTGGTTTGCCACTCCAGCAACAGTGTGGTTTGTTCAGGAGCAGCACTTTACCCGGCACTTAGTTCAACAAAGCCGGAGTCTTGCAGCTCTTTTAAGGAGCACTTAAGTACGTTTAAGTTTAGATCCCCTGACACTTCAGCCGCACACACGAGCTCAGACCGCTGCTGTAAGTCTATGTACCGTGATGAATCCAACACGACAAATGGTTTTGTTTCACTTTGCCCACAAGACGTTGTAATTCTTGTATTTGCGTATTGGAACAGGGCTTCTGTAGACCATGTGAAACAGAGCATGTTAAACTTAACAGGGGGTGCGACCCCACAATCAAAACCTTCTCTGCTCATTAGATTTGGCGCACATCCCCTTTGTGACTGGTGTGAAATTAACTGCAACCTGTTAACAGGCCGAGCTAACTGTGTTATTGTTCGAGTGGGTTGTTAAAGGCGCTTTTATGACACCCAGAGACTCTGTTATAGAACTGTAACCTCGCTATGAGCGGCGTTTCAACTGGAACTAGCACAGCATCAGTGCAGCTGTGTTCATTAACTGCATTTTCGTTTTCCAAAGCGTCTGTGGTTTAAGTTTCCGTATCAGTTTCACTCGGCTGCAATAAAATGTTCAACTTAAAAAAAGAAAAAGTTGGTTGGAAAAACAGCAGCAAAACTTCGATTCACTGAGTACGTAGAGAGCAACATAACGATTGTACCGTAGAGTTTTAATGTGGTGTTTCTTTTATTGTGTCTTTAACTTCCCTCTTCATTTGTGTGAACAGTCCAGACCAGGCCAGACTGTGTGAATTGGAGGACCAGTCAAAGTCTTCCAAGAAGGGCCAGTGGAGCGAGGGCGGCGGCACGCACACCATCCGGGACATGAAATACACCATAGAGAATCCCCGCAACTTCGTCGACTCCTTGCACCAGAAACCTATTAACGGTAAGGGATTTGGGAGTGGTGTATATACACTGAAAACAAACACACCCATATGTTATATCTGTTTCCTATAAAAGCCAAATTTCAGAAATCCAGTTATTTCCCTGAAGTTTATTCACTCTAAACTTCCAGGCATGTAATGGCTCAGGGTGTATCTCCCTTCGCTGGCTCATTCCCCCAGTCTCTCATCTCTGACCTACCCGAGGTGTAATATGCCGCTCAATTCATTTCCAGACGACCGTCGTTAACAGGAGCTCAGCTCATTTCACTACCCTTTAATTGAATGGGAAAATGAACCGGGCAGGGCCTCGTTTTTGTCCTCGCCATTCCTTTATTTCTTGTTCTTACCATTCATGAGAGACCGTCAGGGTTGTTTCGGAATTGAAGGCAGCAGTCCAGCCAGAGAGGTTTTAAAAGTCTGGTGAGTTGCTGCGACAAGCTGAATACCAATTTCTCTCACATCTGCCTATGCAGACGCACGCACGCACACAAGGTGTACACACAAAGCAACAGGTGAGTGATATGCTTTCAAGGACAAATACAATGTCGCACCTCAGAAGCTTTTCAAGAGAAATGACCTTGCCTCAAATTTTGATATGCTGCATATAACACTGTCAGAACTTTAAAGTGACAGGCCACCAAACTAATTCACCTTTAATAGGCTTGAAAGGTGGCGGCCTAATAAGAAGTGTATTAGCCGTATTGTCCTGGGCTCAAAATTAGGGTCAATAGGATTTTAAGTTATTAAGGTGATATTCACAAATGAGTCCAGAGTTTGAAGTTGAAAATGAACCTCTGTAACCTGTTTGCCCTCTGATTGGACTCTACTTTGTGACTGGATTGTGTTTGTCCAATCGGGTTCAGGTGTTATTTCCCAGCGACCCCTCGAAGCCCCACACTAGTAAGTGTTTGATGAAGAGACGTTTTGGTTGAATTGGATCACACAGTCTGCCAAGGAGGCCGTAACATTCTCCACTTTCAGAAGCACCAGCAAACGATCCTCTAGGGAAAAAAACCACTCCAGTGTCACTGTTCAGTCAGACGATCACAGGTATTATTCTTTTGAATCCAACGAGCGTCATGTGAAAAGAGAACACATGCTCTCACAATCTTCCCAGGTAGAAGGACCATTGGAACAAGTGAAATCAATTCAGGGTATGATTAGACTGGCCTGCCTGACATTTGCGGAAAGTGTTGTTGTGTTTCACCCCGGATGCCTAATCTTTCAATCCCCGCCTGGCATTTTCCGCTATAGCACATATAAACAAACAAGTGTTATAAGTGTTATATTAAAGCTTGATTTCTCTGATGCTCTTCTTCTCCTGCCTCCATCACTTCTTAATTCTGTTGTCCTTCCTCCCCTGCAGCCATCATCGAGCATGTGCGTGACGGCAGTGTTGTTCGTGCCTTGCTGCTCCCCGACCACTACCTGGTCACCGTCATGCTGTCTGGAGTTAAGGTAACCACGGAAACTGTCGACTCAATCTATTACAGTCAAGTGACTTCAGTAACGAGAAGAAGTTAACATAAATGAACGCACCGTCCCTTCTTTAAGTCCGTGTATGTCCTCGCAGTGTCATGTCCGCCCCCGCTAAATTTCCCCCATCCGTCTCTTTCACCAAGTCCGGCTCTGCCAATGGATCATTCAAGATAACTAATCTGTTTCATCTCCCTCTTGAAGATATTACATCCATTTCAAGGTGTTCTTTTTCTCGTGGTTCAAAAAGCTTGCCTGCTCCCGCCGCCTGTTGTGTTTATCTGTCTGGCGGTTTGCCATGCTCAAAAGGAGAATACAGATAGGATGTGAAGCGACGTGACAGTTGAAAGAGGATAACAGTAGTACAAAGAACGAACAGATTATATCAAAAGTGCAAAGTGTGTGCATGAAAACCTCAGAACAAAGGGTTGACTCCTGGGAATTGACAAATTGCATGCTAGTCTTGCAGTGGTTCTCATAATCTGTTTCAGGACTCAATTTAGTATTTACCAATGCTTGTAAAATACCTAATGATTGAGGCACAGCACAAGTATTATTGTGTTAATGTCTTTGTGTAATTCTTTCCTCTCCAGTGTCCCTCGTTCAGGCGGGAACCGGATGGCGGGGAGACACCAGAGCCGTTTGCAGCAGAGGCCAGATTCTTCACCGAGTCCCGGCTTCTGCAGAGAGACGTTCAGATCGTCCTGGAGAGCTGCCCCAACCAGATCATATTGGGCACCATCCTTCACCCGGTAGGACGCAGGAATCGTTGATGGGCTGTGGCGGTCTGGTCTAAATTCTTCCCCTGTCCGCTGATCTTTTGTCTGTCCCTGTCACCGTCTTTTCTTCCAGAACGGGAACATCACAGAGCTCCTGCTGAAGGAAGGATTCGCCCGCTGCGTGGACTGGTCCATGGCCGTTTACACCCAGGGAGCCGAGAAACTCAGAGCTGCTGAACGGTGGGTAGCTGCAGCAGAGCTATTAGCTGCCCACTGAAAACTTTATATTTGTTAGGTCCCTTTTTTATAGAATATTTGAGAAGCCTATTTTACCTTCTGGAAATGGCAAGATCTGATGAATACTTAGAGAACATGCAGATTCTTGAAATATTGTAAGTACTTGTGGAAATTAGATAGTCGATGTGCAATGAGATTTATGCCACCACTACTCGAACTGAACAATCTCACTCCATTCTGCTGCAGTGACACTTTCTCTTCTGTAGCATTTTCCCAGCCTCAGGAATAATGTTTTCGACACCCGATTAAGCTCTTTTATGTTCCTAATATATGGCTAATGGTCGGGACTACCACTGCTGCTGATGTTAATGTGAGTTTTGTTCTTGGCCAGGTCTGCTAAAGAGCGCAAGGTCCGCATCTGGAAGGACTACGTCGCGCCCACAGCCAACTTGGACCTGAAGGACAGACAATTTGTAGCCAAGGTGAGGCCCTGAGGTAGTTTTTATTATCTGCGTCTCATTAGAAAAGGTGCTGGTCTGTACAGGTCTGAATCGCTACAGTTCAAACATATTTTGACACCAAACTGAGTTTCTATTGGTTGATTTGTTTGTGGCCATGTCACAATATCATCCCTGATCACCACATAATGATTTTTTAAATTGGTCAAATCTCCCCTCACAGCTGCGCTCATTCATTCAGTCCCTGCTGGCTCGCTCGCTCTTATTCTCCCTCCCAGTCTCTCTCCTGCTTGTGCCGACACACATGCAAACACGGTCATCGGACACATCTGCCAAGTCCGACTCGGTGAAAACAACATAATTTGGTTTTCGCACACACACAAATGACACATAATTATTTGCATACAGAGCGGGGAGGACGCATTTTAATACCTGGTGTAAACAGACAAACAAACCGTCCACTTGGGATGAGATCTATCAGGTCAGGACATGGCCTTCGCTTCCATTGAAAGTCCTCACTAGAGGCATCACAGACAAAAAGCTGGAGTAAAGTATAAAACTTTCAACAACGACATGCAGACATTATACAGTATGACTAAGACTCTGCATTAGTGCTAAAGCGAAGCCGGTCGTTTGCTTCCACCTCTCGATGTCTACCGCAGCATTTCCAATTTTCTCCCGAGCACTGCAGCAAAAAAGTAGAGCCACTTTGCGCCCTCTAATGAATTATATCCTCCCGACACCTCTTATTTTCACATTTGCAACCCCCACGACTGAATAAAAACAAAAAAAAAAGAAGAGAAAAATCCCTTCGCTAAAGGTACGAAGAGGAATGCTTAACAGAAACCTTGAAGCACTCCCCAGTCAAATTAGGGCCAAATCGCTGGCGTATGCTGTAGCGGTGGCACAGAACGACCCCTAGCAGCCGAGAACTGGAGATATTAGCTTTGGAGGTTATTGGCCAGAGCCTCAGGGGGAAAGGAAGTGTCCTTAATATCAAGTACAGGGGAGTGCACTTCCTCCAAGTTGTCAGCATGCATTAGCTCAAATCCAGTGAGATGGACTCCTCGATACATCTTGGTAATACAGTCTAACCTTATTGTCACGGTGAGATGACACATTATGGGTTCCGATCCGCCGCTTTAACGTAGTAAAAGCAACTCCAGCCTTAAAACATCAGCTTTATGTTTTTAAATCTGGTCTCCTCTGAGTTTCCCTCCACTCTTCCCTTCATTTTGTCTATATTTCTCTAGGAATGTTTTAAAAAAAGAAAAAAAAGTTTAATATCCCTAAAGTTTGTCTTTTGTCTGCGTTTGCTCCCTCCAGACCCTGAACTTTTAAGACCCTGAAAAATTCATGGATAGCCGCGGGGTAACATAAAAGGTGTTGCTTTGGCAATCTGCTTACAGAATGAATTTGATAAACCGCACACACATAAAGAAGGCGCTCCCCCTCCACAAAAAGCAACTGTATGTATATTTTTTCCTGAGTCAGAGGGAAGGGGCTAGAGAAAGGATAAAACATTTATATTATCAGTGTGAGCTGCTCTCGGATCTCTCTGAACCCCCCCCTTCAATAAAAGAAGGCTGGATGTGGGCAGTGGTGGGGGGGTGAGGGGGAGTATTTGGCGGTGCGCTCAGGAGGGTGCATGAAAAAGAGGCTGCAAAATAAAAGGTAGAGGGTTAAAGAAGAAAGTGAAAGTGTGAGTTTGTGCTGGGAGACTTAAGGGATGAAGGATGAAAAGACATGATCAGTAAGAGTCAGAAGAAAAAGAAAAACACCTAATCAAGATCCCTGCGACTGCGCATGTCCTCTTTTTTTTTTTTGCTGCACTGTTGATGCCCCCAGTTAAGCTTTGATGCGCTTTTTTGATCTATACGTGACTTTTCTGCCCTGTTTTCCCTTTGCACCTTAACTCGCCCTGAAAGAGCCACAGAGGAGGCTCGCTATCTGTCAGCTGCTGCTTCATTCGTCGGTTTGTTTTCAGGAGGACGCCACACTCGAGCATTCTTACTAACCATCACTTTAGAATATCATTTTTTAAAAGAACATAAATGAGATCTGAGGCCCCATCCAGTGTGATCCAATCACAAGTGGACCGTGCCCAAATATGTCCCGAGATCCGATCCCTCTGCCCACATTCAGAGATGGTCTGAGACAGTTTGAGAAGTTTTTCGAAGGCCTCTGAAGTGACAGCAGCACCACGTGTCTCCAAAAACTTTTCCTTTTTAAAAAAAAAAAAAAAAAGTGACCGGCACTTGAGATGGAAAATGTCTTGCTGACCCTGCAAATAGTTGAGTCGCTTTAAAGCTAAGTAGATATGGGACAGGCCTGTCGCCGCCCCCAGTGCTCGTCCCTCTGACATTTGCCGCCACCTAATGCTGCATTGCACGGGCTCTCAGAGGGACACGTCTATCCATCAGTCCCATCATCATACACTCCTCCCCTCTCCTCGTCCACTCCGCTTTTCACTTCTTATTATCTGAGTGACGGGTAGAGTGGAGAGCCAAACCAGGCCCAATCCCCACTAGTCAATCCTGCTGACGCATCTTTCTTTTTGACTGTCTCGCCCCTCTCTCCTCGCGTCTCTGCGGGGAATGGAGATGCGGATGTAGGCCAGGTCCCAATAGTCTTCCTCTCCCCTCTTCTTCTCTCCTCCTCCTCCCTTCCCCTCCCCTGGGTAACCATCAACCTGCGAGGTGATGGATAAAAGGTGACGTGGTGTAAACCTCCTCACCAACATCTCATCACTAGCCTTTGTTGCTGCTGCACACAATCCATCCGAATACGATGGTTCAAATACAAAATATGTTCACTGGTAGATGACGTGTTGTGGTGTATTTCTGCATGCTTGATTTCTTGGTTGCCAAATTATGGATTGATCAAAACTGCCAGTCTCAAAATCGGTCAGACCGTCCCTCTGTCTGCATGAGGTTGAGATGTTCTCTTACCAGTTTTCCTTTCCCGATACCAATACCTGGAATTTGCATATTGGCCGATACTGACTACACGTCTGATACAAGTGCATTAAAAAAACCACTTATTTAATGTATTCTAACAGCTGTATGCCACTATCGCTGTGTAAAAGGAATGGTTAAACACTTAGAAAAAGAAACACACACAGAGAATGAATGTAATAGAACATCTGTCATCTAGTTTGACAGTCATGACTGAAAAAGAACACAGCAGAATAAAACTAAGAATACACAACAATTACTCCTTTTTAAATAGCTCCAAAGTGAAGTCGTGCATTCAGTACACGTCGCTCGCTCCGCTCCGATTTCCCCACCTCCTATAATATGCATTAGAATTAAATTATGTGCCTCACATTCGGGTGAATGTATATTTTGTGGTGGTCTTAGTGAAAAGGTGCAATTGAAGATCTCTTTCCGTAATTAGCAGTAAACCTCTACATTGGTGAAGAAGGAAACGGTTGTACAAGCTTAGATTGTACTTTGGCTGTTAAAATAAATCTGACACCATGGTAACAAGGGCAGACGTGTTTTTAAAAAGAAATGAAAAAGTCACTTTTAGGTCAGGATGATGAGAAAAGGGTAAATTGGTCCGTGCCCTAGTTAAAATGAGTCAAGTGGAAAGGCAGAAAGTTTAAAAAGGTTCTGTAGATTAGATGGTTGGTACCTGTCCCAGGATGGTGTCCTTCAGCATTACACCCTTATTCTCGATTTTTTTATTTTTTTTTCCAGTGGCTAGATTTCAGCTTGAAGTGTTTATCATAGCATCAAACACACCACTAGTTTATGTGACACCATGTAATTTGGGTGAGAAATCATGTCCACTGGCACCGAGGCTGAAATGCTGCCATAGGTGTTGCTCTTTGAAGGAGTTGATCTGACGTGAGTAATGAGTAAGTCCTGGCTAAGCCCGCGCTTGGCCCCGTGGTTAGAACCAACTTAATGGATTCGGCTGACAACCCAAACATTCCCCGACGGTCGCCAAGAATCCTCCTCGTGCCGTGACTGATCTTGGCCACTGCAGATGTCATGTCGGCCGTGGGCAGAGGGTGGCAGTAGATCCCCACCTCTGGAGTGTGAGATCAGACCAGTGAGTCACGGCGCTCGTCTGTTTGTCTCCTCCGTCTGCCCCGGCCCTCGTGGCAGCTACTCTGCTCAGACTTCTTGCTCTATTTATCTGTTTTACCTCTTCCCTTTTTTTTGTGCATTGTCTCGGCTCCGGTGATATTTGCCGAGAGATTACGCCGCCTCTCTGGCTCGCTCCATCTTGGTGTGTGCGTTGATCCTGTCCTCCTGCGCCTTCGCCTCCTCCGGCTGATAATTAGCCAGTAAACGCTGAGCCATTTTCCTCTGCTCCTGCCACATTCCCTCTCTTGCACTTTACTTACTCGGGCAGGCCACAAAACGACCTTGTTACAGTGTGAATTTGTGTAGGCTGGTGTGCATGCATGCTTCCCCCCCTCTCGCACTTACTCATTACCCCCCCCCCCCGCTCCTATGTCTCTGTATCCCTCCCACTCAGCTCAGTGATTAGTATATGATGTATTTTGGCTGCAGTTGTGGGCAGCCTATTTAGCATGTGGGCCGGTCTAATTTCTGTTCTCTGGTGGCAAGCGCAATGGCAGTCTGATTTGTTTTCACGGAGTAATGAATCTCCCAAAGAGCCTAATACACCTGGATTTGTGTCTGTCACACACAAACACCCACTATCACATGGGTTCGAACTCGATAAAAAAACCAAAGGATATTTGTTTGTGGTTTTTTTGTTTTTCCACCACACAGTCGGCCACAAAAAAAAAATAAAAACCACCCACACAGGCCCTGAAACACGGCTCAGACCTGCAGCTCTCACTTTTAGGACTTGAGCTTGAGCACAGCCTACATACCAACTGCAGCCCGAGTGATGATAAGGCCATTTAATACGCGTGTGGGTGGCAACATGTGTAGGGCGATTGATTTCCCAGTCTCTTGCATGCAGCCTACTTAAAGGCTCTGGGATTGGATGCCTCCTTCATCTCGGCCACATTATACCCCCAATCTGTCTTTTTTACTAGGGAGGGCACAGCCACATACTGAGCCACATACTGATGCACATACTGAGCAGAGCCTGGGCCGAGTCACTGCTATTTATCCTTTGTTTTCTTTATTGACATTATCTCAGATCACAAAACACAACTCAACTCATCAATCCTCTAACTAAATAACAAAATATACTGTTTATATTGAAAAATGAATTTTGGATGCTGTTTAAATGGCAATATGCATTTACTTTATTTTCCTTAAATAAAAGAGTAATGAAGAGGCTGATTACAAAATAGTGTATTAACCAGTTGGGAGACAATCCAGTAAGTTATTTAAGTTTGAAAATACAAAATTGGTTTGGGGACCAGGCACGTCTTTTACTGAGAGAGAGAGAAACAGAAAAACAACCTAACAGTAAAAGGTATATTAATTAATTTAGTCCATAAAATGTGGCTGTGACTTTCATACGTGACCATAACTTTGTGAATCTATTAATTTGTATACTTGATATATATGTTCTTGCTGGAAATGTAGCACTAATTTCTGAGGACGTGCTCAACTTGTGCAACAAACGCACGCAGGATATGCAAAGTATTCGTTATACGAACATGCACACGTAATTAAAAGCAACTGTGTCTCTGGCCTAAGTCACCAGCTGTAGCGTTTCAACATCCACCTGCATCCTCCTGAGCTGTACCTGTGTTGGCTGCTAACCTTTTTGACGCACGGAGAAATAACATTTAAATGCCAATCATAAATTTGTGTGTCTTTGCTTACACTTGTAAAGGTCGCCAGAGCAGAGTGCTGGCAGCCAGCTGTTGGACAGAGGGCCGTGTAATGCTCTATCAGTCCGTCTTTAACGGGATGTTTGTGTTTTAGAGCTTCCTCTTTGCACTCTGTCTCCTTCCTCCTCTCCTCTCCCTCCCTCCCTCCCTCCCCAGTGGTGCCAATCCCCCAGATAGCGAAAGTCCTCCCTCTGTCCTCCAAAACCTCGCCGGCCCCGCTGGGACGACTCGGCTCGCTTACTTACTCAGTCACTCAAGGATCACTCTTTCTTACCTCGCTCTCCGTGTCTTGTGCTCGTGACGGCACACGATCTGCACTGTCACTCTCCCTCCTCCTTTTTGAATAGATCTCTTCCTCTCCATTTATCCTTTACCTGCTCCTTCACTTCCCATCTTTCTTTCAGTCCGTCTGCTCACTCACTCAACAAAATGCAATGCAAGGGGGGGGTGGTATATCTGCCAAAGATTTACAGGTTTTTTGGACCCTGAAATTAATTTCAACCTGGTTTACATGTTCTTATTTTGACGATCACATTTCCAGAAACTCCTTCCTCCTGCTTTTACCGTAACCACCCCCTTCTCTCCTTTGTTCCTCTGTCCCTGTAGGTGATGCAGGTGGTAAATGCTGACGCCATGGTGGTCAAGCTCAACTCCGGGGAATACAAGACCATCCACCTGTCCAGCATCCGGCCCCCAAGGATTGAGGGAGAGGTACAAACAAACCTGTGTTTCTTTCCCAGTGTGTTTGTCAGTACACAGCTTTGCACAGTGTGTGTGTGTGTGAGAACAGGTGACTGATTGTCTTCATGTGGCAGAGCTTGTGTGCAGCCAGGTAATTAGAGCCACAGCAGAGACCGCCGGTGTCGCCGCTGTCTCCGTCTTCTTGACAGAGTTGCTTCATTTGAAGTCGAACACAAGCTGTTTACATCTCCATATTTTCATCCATCTCTCTCTCTGCTCAATATTCACGCCCTCTCCTCTTCCCCGCGCGCATCAGTCTTTCCTCTCCCCGTCTCTAAATGACCGTGGGAATCGCTTTGACCACTTGGTGGCGCCCCTGTAGTTGGGGCACATGCAAACACAGCGAGACACTTGCACACACCCAGTGGTTGCAGCACTGCAGAGAGGGGAGGCAGATCGATTTTTTTTTTTTTTTTCCTCCCTCTCCCCTCTACACTCCCCCATTTTCTCAGAAAGCCTGTTAAAACACACACATATACACACACACACACACACACATATATAGAGGTAGCAGGAGAGACGTATATTTATTGAAACACGTATATAGTGTCTGGGAAAAAAAAAAGCTGCAGTGACCCAGACGTCGACTGCGCTGGACGTCACTGTCTCTCCATCACTCACCTCACTTCCCAACTCTCATTATCAAGGAGTGTATTGGTTGGAATGAAACCCTGTTTCTCCACGTTACAACGCTTATTCACCCAAAAGATTTCATTTCATAAAAAAAAAAGAAGCGATCAGTTTTTTATTCCTCACATTACCGGTTGTGTCTGACTCCTTTAAACTGCTGTCGTTTTGTAAACAAGAGGCTCAGGATGTGTGGAAATGTCACACCCATTAATTAGAAAGTTTTAGTGTCACAACAGCAGAGTGAGTGTTTTTCTTTCTGTTCGAGGGAGAGTTACATCTTTCAAATGAAACCCATCTCTCCCTTTTGTTTAATGTGTCTGCTGCTGTTTGACAACCGTTCCTCTACCCGACAGTGTTTACTGTAATATCAATTCATACACAAGTCGTCTCTCGCGTTCCCCCCCCCCCGTTCAAAGAGTGAGAAAAGAGGGGGGTGTTGTGTTTCGGTCTCGATTGCAGAATGTTTGAAACAGCCCTTTATTTTTGTTCCTGCTTTGATTGCTTTTGTTTTATTGACTCCCTCGCTGCTTCTTTGCCATTTTTATGGTTGACGTTTTTCTCATCTTTTACTCCTTTTATTGGAGTCGAGTTTAGTTTTTATTCTCTCCGTCCCTGTCCCTGCCTCCACCTTGATGCTGTAAGTGCCTTGCATCATTGAGCTGCTTCCCCTCTTCTCCACCGCAGTCCCTCTCCGTTCCTCTTGGTGGGGACACTAACGTCAGATTGTTGACCTGCACCCCCTCATATGCGTTGATCTTCTCCTTCGCTCTCTGTGGTCTCCATTTTGTCTTGGATATCATGTATAGTTTTTCCACAAAGTCGCTTGCCTTCCCTGCAACTTTGCGTTGGCCCTCATCGACTAAAAGCACACACATTTCATTCTCTTTCCAAGTTCTACATGTCTGGTACTTGAGGAATATATATTTATTTGTTTTCTGCGTATTTGTATATTGTTAGAAACTTTAACACGCTGTAAGTGGAACTTTAAATGTTCCTCTTGATGTCGCACATGGTCTCTTTCTGACATTTACGTGGCGGCAGACAGGAGGAGTTCCAGAAAATGTCTGCAGCACCTGACTCGGACATTTCTCACTGTTAAATTTCAGAAAAATGTTTGGACGTCAGTGCATGTCTGGAAACAACTCTACTCCTTTCCTCTTTTCTTCCTCTCGCTCCTACTTTGAATTCCATCTTACTTTTGACTTCACACCCTTGTCTCTCTCTCTCTCTCTCTTTTCTTGTATTTCCTCCTCTGTCGTTCAGCGCCCGACTCTTTTCTGTCTCCGCCTGCACCAGATGCTTCGACAGTATGTGTTTTGTGCTTCATTAAACTGTCGTATGTTGCAGGGAGCCGGTGAGAGTGGGCCCAGATGTGAATGCCTGTGTGATATTGTACTGGTGTGACATTGCCACGGTGTTGTACTGCTGAGGTCGGGTTCATAAGTATTGGATCAGGGACACAGTTGTCGTGGTTGGGCGTCTCTGACCAGGATGCATTCGAATCAAAGCTTTCAATTTGTGGTTGAAGTGGAGACGTTTGGCTTTGACTTAAAGGTTTTACCAAAAATATTGCATTAACTGCTGAGGGATTAAATCCCCTTTCATACATTGTCCCTCTATTTTCAGATTCCACAGTGAGATTTAGAAGATTATACATTGTGTGTCTCTGCTCGCTGCAGGCGGGGACTGCTGGAGGACAGTGTGTGTGTTTTCTTTTCCAGAGGTGCCGTTATATGACAAACTGTTGCTGCGTTTTGAATTTAATAAGGGTAGTTCGTGGTGCTGCTGCTGGTGTTGTTTTGTTAGCTAGTTATTTCTGTCTGTGAGCTAAAGAGCCGCCTGCCTGTCTGTAATGCTGTTGGCTCAGCTTTGAGTGTTGTCGCTATGGCAGCGATGCAGAGTTGTGATGGCTTCACTGAGGCTAAGATGAGCCCTTGGACTGTGGAACAAACGCCACTGACAGAGAAGCACCGGAATGTCTCTGATATCTTAACTAAATATTTTCATATATTCATGCATGAGAATTTTATGTTCCGTCTCATTTTCCAGCCGGCCTGTCTGCTGGAACACTAAATTAGGGAAGTGAGCTGTTACCTTGGTGGAGCCCGGGAGCTTAATTTCATGCCCCGTCCACACGACTTTACAGAAGCAGATATGGCAGCTCACATTGTGTTAGTGCCAGCGATTGTGGACATTGTAATCTGTCAATTTCCCCTCTTGTTACTGTCGCTTGAACTATGTTGAAAGTCACATTTATTGTGTAGCACCTTCAAGTATGGATGCTCACCTGCCAAAGTATTTCAAAAGAACAAACACTTAGGAGATATGGCTAAAAGCTTTTCTCCACCTTACATCCACCTAAACCTGTTTGTTGTACATCTACCTCCACCATTACATATACAAAATGTGGACAAATTAAGGCAAAAGATAAAGACACAAACACAGAGAAAAATCTAACGAAATCCAAAAATGTAATTATCAAATACAGAACTGTGACATTTCCATAAATTACTCAATAAAGACTTCCTCCTGATGACTGGCTAATTTAACAGTTTATCAATCTTTGCACATTACACATATACATCAGCATCTGTTCTATGACAAAACAGAGCATCACACAGTTCACAATGATAGCAACAGTAGAAAACAAAATTAAACAAATTTTTCTACATATCGAAGTAGCACTAACAGAGAAGGCCAAATATCTTTTTCTTTTTGGGAAGGGGTGGGTATGAGGATGGGGGGTGGGGCAGATCATTCTAACCTTTAGGTGAGTGAGAGGTTACAGCAGGTATCTCTCAGCCAGAAGCTCTACGCACACACACACACACACACACACACACACTGACGTCACGTTGGCTAACATTGTCACGAGTGAGCTGGCTTCTTGCTTACAGCATCAGATGGACAGACACAAAGACGTAGTCACGGTTAACAGCGCAGCTTACACACACACACACACACACACACACACGCACACACATATGCACACACATATGCACACAAAAACATTAGCACACACAAGAAAGAGAATGACATGCTTGGTTAAGCTGCATTAGCCTATGTCAGGAATCATCTCGGAAATTGCTGTCAGCGAGTGCACAAACATGGATTACACAGACATGCTGTGTGTGTGTGTGTATAGAGATACTCCAAATGTGTGCATGTTAACACTGTAGCCTTGTGCACCTCCAAGGAGAGAAAACAACCTCAAATTATATATGTGTGTGTTAAGCCATTTTCAGACAGGACCTACGGGCAAAACCCGGAGAATTTGATATGGAGTCTGCCTTTCACACATGCACAACACAGCGGGAGGTTCTCTGCACAGCATCAAATCCTCCACGTTATTCATGCGAGAGGTGGAGGAGCCACGTGCAGCAGAAGGAGGCAGGAAGTGACGTATTAGCTCCGCTGCAGAGATCACGTGGTCATGTTTTTACAGCTCCTTGACACCATCGTCAGCTCTTATCACCACAAACTCTCTTGACATCTTCATCGGTGTCTTCTACGTGGATGACACCGCTTTCTCACCCGGAGAAACTTCTTTTAGTTTTTAATATTTGCGTCTGTCGCGTGTTAGAAGCGCCTCCTCCGGAGAAAATAGGGAGGAGTAGTGGAGTCCGGTGCATGTCTGACAGCAGCTTTACATCCTCTCGAGGTCTGCAGGGACTTTCTTGTGCCAGTTGTCATTATTATCCCCGTCGGTCCGTGTAGCGTTTGACCGTGCGTTCTGCCAGCAAGGCCGTTTGTGTTTGTGTGTGGGTGTGTCCGGGTGTGCGTACTGTGGTGAGGAGGCCAGATGCAATGTCCCAGTGCACTGATGAACTGTGACAGTTCCTGCCAAGCCCCCTCCCTCCCTCCTCCCTCCCTCCCTCCACCACCTCTGGTTCCTTTTAGTCCTCTAACACCACACCACACCACACCTCCCCGCTCTCTCCTCTCCCCTCTCACGACTACACTAATTGTGCTCAGAATGACAGATTGGCTGACCAATGGTGTCTGGCTGCAACAAAACACAGGGCATGAATTTCCTCGCTTGCACTCCTTTTCCTCCTCCTCCTCCTCCTCCTCCTCATTTTGGTTTAACCCTGCCACCCCCCGCTGGCATATATTCATTTGTTATTTTCAGCTCGGGAGCTGGAGTCAGCCTTCCCCCCGCCCCCCCCGTCTCTCTCATGTGCAGGACAAACCCCCACTAGTGGGTCGAGGTGTCTCTGCCACGAAGTCACTCACTAGAGCCATTTTCAGAGGTGAAAATGTCCAGAAAATTGCGTTGTTTACAGCACATTGACAAAGACATGAGCCTTATCGCTATCGTGTCTTCTACGAGTACGGCTCTTCTAGACGTATCGTGAGTTTTAGAAACGTTATGAACACGTCCTCTCGCTCGCTGTGGATTTGTCTTGACATTTTCCTACTGTATTCTCACATTGGCTCACTCGGACACTTCCAGGACCTTTCACTAGAGGGTTGGCAGGAAAAGTTCGCTTAAAATGTCTGGAGAAACTGACTCGGACATTTGCGTCCTCAGGAAAATGTCCGGACATCAGTGCAGGTCTGAAAGGAGCCTCGCACACTCAACTGCTTTGACGATGCGCACGTGTCGAGTGTGTTTGTGTGTCTCTCTCTCTCTCTCTCTCTCTCTTCGTGCATTGTAATGCGTCTGTGTGCTTATGTGGTTTAAGTAGGGTTCAGGACAGTGCTGATGGAGCACAACCAGAGGTCAACCTGCTGTCCTTTTATATAAGGCAACACAATGGCTGTGTCTCATCGCCACTCTATTCCATACAGCCCTGCCTACTCGTCTAACCTCTGTGTGTGTGTGTTTGTGTGTGTGTTGACTTTGTGGATGATTTAGTCTCACAGTACATCTTTCATCCTTCTGCCGCTGCCTCCCATAAATCATCCGTCTCTCCACCCACCTCTCTTTTCTTCTGTCTCCCTCTTATTTTTACTTTCACATTAGCAGGTTTATTTCTGGAGTGGAACATTGCACATTGATTAGCATTTCTGTAAATATAACCGTTTTCAGCGCAGGTCTGATAAGTCGGTGGGTAGAATATTTTTTTTCCAATTTCCACATCTTCATACCTGAGGAGGAAGTGCATCCGATTCCGTGGACGAGTCTGGAAGGCACGTCACAAAACAAATCAAGGCAGATTGTTTTTGTAGTGGCACCGCTACTGAGATTTCCCATTATTATTTCAAACAATACCTTTAAACCTGTTCAGTTTTGTTGCTGTTGTCTGCGCATGGTAATGAATCCACAAGTGCAGCCAAGACTTCAAGGTTTCCAAAAAAGAGCAGGTAGAATATAGAAATAGAGAATGAGTTGTAATACAAGTGAAGCTTGTCGGGTAATTATCAGCTGTAGTGCGACACCGGATGTTTCCCTTTGTAAGTGTCAGAGCTGAAACATGATGGTTACACAACGGTTCCCAGTCTCTCTCCCCCTCCCCTCCCCCATATCTCTATCTCCTCTCTCCCCTCTTTTCCACTCACCTCTCCTCTCTTCCCCTTTTTCCTCGGCTCACCCCAACCGGTCAAGGCAGATGGCCGCCCACATCGAGTCTGGTTCTGCTGGAGGTTTCTTCCCAGTTAATGAGGGAGTTGTTTCCCCTCATGAACTGTCCTCGCTCGTTGTGGGAACTGTTGGGTTTCTCTCTGATTTTCAAGGTCTCGACCTTCTTTGTCAAGTGCCTTGATTTGGCGTTATACAAATAATATTGAATTGAAGATAAAGATGCAGACATTATCCAAATCCTGTTAAACAGAAAATTGACACCATAACAAACAAATAACAATAACATCTGGGAGCAACAGACAAAAGGAAACGGAAGAATACAAATATCTTGGGATGTAAAAAGAGGAGCCAGACAAGATTTGAGAGATTTTGCCGATACGGGCCGGTGTCTTTTTTTCGTACATGTCCCTGTTGTTGTGAATGCTTTTGACGCGAACAATATCCTGTTGCGTTGTTCATATGTGAAAAACAAACTCGATCAATGCTCAGGCCCAAGTTTCTGCACATTTTCCGAGTTAATGTCTGAAAAGGGCTTCCGGTAAATGTTTTTTTCACAACAAAATCAGGACTCATATTTGCAGGCAATATCACTGTTGAAATACAATTCTTCAAAACTTAAACATACATCAGAGGAGTTACAGTTTTACAATAACCAAATATTAACATAGAAAAACCCCATCTGCTCTTTCCTGTGTTTGTGCTGCTGAGATATTTTATCCAGTCACCCTCCTCCTCCTCCTCCTCCTCCTCCTCCTCCTCAAAGATTTCTACATCCTCCAAATCTTATGTCTGGCCATGTGTGTGCCCTCAGCGTGCCCCCAGCCCGGCATCATGACATCCTTCGACCTCAGATTTTGGTGCAGGATGACAAGGGAGGAGGGTCGTCCCTGCTGCATGACTCATTTGTACGCCACTGGCTGGGCGAGGCGGATTGGTAGCCAGTATCCCTCCTCACCACTGGCTGAATATATATTTTTTTGGCTCTGTGTGCACCGTTTGGCTGTCACTGTCGAAGAAGCAAGGACTTGGCTTGCCCGTGTTTGTGTTACTGCAGGAGATGAAGTTAGTCAAGGGGCTTAAATTGGGAGATGAGGTCACTGCTGCTTCCGATAGATGAAGGTTGCAGAGGTATCTAGAGCACCGTGTGCACTCCCACCTGTTTGAGCACAACTTGTTTTGTTTTGGAAAAGGAGGTTTTTGGGTTGGAGATAATTCAGTATGTTCCTCATCACCTCGTAGAAGCCGTGCAGATATTCTGTGGAGTTGGATTGGAGATTTTGTTTTGCAGACAGCTCTGCAGTTCGTCTCACACTGCATCACCACGTCTGTCTGCAGGGCCAGTCTGACCGTCTGTCTCTTCCAACAATTATAAACACAACGCTGCACATTCGAGCGCCACACAGTGCAGCTGCCTTGCTCAGACAGCCAATTTGATGCTTTACCACACATTTTATTTTCCTATGACATCCTCATTAATGACAGCAGGATCATAACAAGGGGGGCTTCCACCTGTCACAGCTGTCCCAGTCGTTTTTTACCTGCACCAATTGAGAGGCTGTTTGCTCTTCATCGTGCTGCAGGTTGATTTCATTCCGAAATACTGGTTCGCTCTCTGGTGCCCGTCGTGAGGAGTCACTTAGTAATGACTTATTTGTATTCTGCCGTATGAGCGATTATTCTGAAATTGGAATTTGATTTTGTATTGTGGTACTACAACCAGCAATATCCTTCATGCTCTTGCTTCAGGAAATGCGCGCCCTTTCCTCTCCCTCCCTCCATCTCTCTTTCTTTTCTTGTACCGTCTCCCTCTCTCCACCCCAACCCTCTGCAGCTATTCCATGTTTATGCATGCACAATTAATGTCGTTAGGCATATAATACTAAACGCACAAGACTCTGAGTGCTCTTGGACATGGACACATCATTGTTTTTCAGCTTTTTACACAGGAAAAATACTAATGATTCAGTTAAATGCAGAAATAGGTAATGCTGCACAGTCCCCAAGCACCAGAGAGCATGATGTGCTCCTGAGTCATGATTTCACCCTTGGAAGTTCCAGAAGCTGCAACTGCTTCCAGCGGTAGCATCCACACATTTGCAGCCCAGCCCCCCCTGCAGCCCTGCGACACTGTACAATCCAGCTAGCGTCATGCCTCTGCAATAGTCAAAGATGATTCCTGAGCTTCAACGGGTAATTTGGAACGAAGGGAATTTACCCCAAATAGAACAGAACTCCCCCCGAGGATAGTGAGAGCAAACTGTTGTTATCGGGTCACGGTTGAGACATAGCAGTGACTCTCTCCTCTTGTGTGTAACCTTCCTACAACGGCACGATAACAGTTTATAGACGACGTGCGCAGAGAGTTTGCCTTGTTGGAGTAATTTAATGATGATGATTCTATCTCTTTATCCCCGTCTGGAGACTGAAGTTTAAATCACCGTCATCGTCGAACAATTAGACTTGTCACAGTGTACTTTTTTTCCTCACAGGTTTGATTGCACTTAGCTGTCAGGGGGGTGCTTGGTTTCCCCTTCAGTAGCACTGCAGCTGACGTGGGACCTCTTGGTAGTTGCAACGTAAAGCAGACCTGGCCCACTGTGAAATATCAGACAGTTGTTTACGAATCGATGGGCCTCATTGATTCGAGGTCATGCTCATGCTCTTGCCGGCTGCCCTTTAAAAACCACCACTGGTCTTTTGCTCTTAAACACGCTCTCACCCTTTAGCTTGTTGACCATCATAAGGACATGAGCACTATCAGCCAAGACGAGGTAGAAGTCGTCCAGTGGGTCACGTCGGAGTGGGAACAGCGGCTCGGTTCGGAGAGTGCACTCGACAATGTGTTCTTCCTCTTGATTGCCCGTGGGGTTTATTTTAGTCGTAACATTTCCTTTCATTGTCTCATTTTCTTGTTTTCCGACTCCCTCACCTCAACGCCTTCCAATCAGCCCTGTTCGTTCCCCACAGACCTTCTCAAAGAGGAGGAGTAAGTACCTTTTGTCCTCCTCGTCTGCGCCTCCACTCCTTGGGCCTAATTGGCGTAGAGTGCTGACATTTACACTCTTCGCCCTCAGTGACAGGCTCCCTTTCAACTGTAAAAAAAAAAAAGCTTATTAGTTGGGAATGATTTTTTCTTTTTCTTTTCCCCTGTCTGCTTAGGTTCATCCCTCGCTTTTCCCTGTTGGGGGTTATCCCGTTGATTTGACCTGTGTCTGTCAGAGTCCTAATAGCCTTATTCATGGCAGATCTCCATTTGGGGGGGGCGTGTCTAAGAGCCTCCCAGCATTTAAACGCTCCATCATCCAACATCTGGGAGTCGTGTTAATGTTTGACATAAAGAAAAATGTGCTCCTAATGGAGGATTTCACTTGAGCGATGGTGAAAAATGGTCCTCATCCCCCAGCAGTGGACGGCTCAGCCCCACAGCTCAGGCACAAAATGGTGGATTCCGGGCTGGCTGTGCTCCTAAAAGGCCCCATCATCCCATCGCAACTGACTTGATAGGGATGAAAGAACCCGGCTGAGGCAAAATGGAGGACACGGGCTCTCGGCTGAGCATTGTGGGATCTCCACTGGCCATGTGTAAGATTAACTCACCTCCGAGGCTCCATGCTGCGCTGACTCCGCTTGGGAAAGTGGAGAGGAACGGGGGAGTGAGAAAAGAAAGATGGAAAGCTATTAAACTCAAAGGTTATTACATCACTGCCAAGGTTACGGGAACTCGGGTAGATTTGGCAGTTTTTCCTTGGTTCCTCACCTGAGCCAATCCGGGACCCGCACATTAATTTATTTTAAACTATACTCAGTATTTTGAAAGGAAGGAAAAAGCCACTGAAACATCGCTCTGCGTCGCACTTGTTTGCCACCAGCGGGAGTTCGTCTTGCCAGATGAGTCTTTAAGACGTTAATGGAGCCATAAGCACATGCTCGAACATACGAACACATGCTCGCACCCTCTTCGCTCCCCACGTGTCTCCCCTCCACATCCATCCACCCAGCTGTGTGCCACACCTGGCGGCTCCGAGCAACTGGAGAGGCATTAACAATGAATGAAGAGCGGAGGAAATGAGGAATCAGTCCAAGCCTTTGTGTTCACACAGACGAGTGTTACTTGTGTTTGTATGGCGGATAATGATGGCGCTCATAGAGGAGTGTGGGAGGGGCAGGGGTGGCGAGCGCACTGGTATTGTCATTCATAGCCTTATTTCTCCTGTTAGTGCCTGTCGTTTGTTTTCCCACTGCGTCATTGTCATTTGCTGTACGATTCTTTATTTTATTTATATCCCGCCCCTACAAAAACGGCACCTGTCACTGTGTGTGTGTCTTTGTGTGTGTGTGTGTACTGTGTGTGTGCGTTTCCTCACACTGGGAGCAACACAAAAACCTCAGCCTCCTTTGAAAATGCAAATAGGTTCTATTTGTGGCCGACTCCTGTCAGAGAGTGGGTGAGCGCATTGAGGGAAGTTTTTGTGTGCAGCTGCGCGAGTGTCTGTGTGCGCGGCATGTGGCTTCGTCTGCGTACACGTACATATGGTGTCAGCTCATCTTTATGCATCTGTTTAACACAGTGTCTGTGCCTCGGCCGCTTGCATGTGCGTGTCCTTGGTAACTGTGATTTTTCTTTCATTTTTCTTGTTGGTGCAATGTGTCAGCACTGACGGCAAGAGAGAGATGTTTGTGTTTTGAGGAAGGTGTGTGCGACTGTGCGTGTCTGAAATGCTGCCGTTCACACTGCATTATTTCAGCGAGTTCAGAGTCCAGATCCTCCTCGGTTGCAGGACTTGAAGTAGAAGGAACAAACAAGCTGACTGTGTGTTTGTTTTGTGTTCATGTACAATGTGCGGTTGTGTGTGAGGTTGTGTTTATGTGTGTGCGTATCTGCAGCGGATGTGTTAAGCCGTGCAGCCTTGAAAGTGCAGCGTGAATAACTTTCTCCTTTCATTCTGTCTTCCCTCTCTCTCTCTCTCCCTCATCCTCTTCCTGACCCCTTCTCCCCACTGTCTCCTCCTCCGCCCTCCCTCCGTCCTAATTCAGGAGAAGAACAAGGACAAAGACAAACGTTTCCGTCCCCTGTATGACATCCCCTACATGTTCGAGGCCCGGGAGTTCCTGAGGAAGAAGCTCAGTGGTAAAAAGGTAAGAAACAGTGAAACAAAAAACCCACCAACACCCACTAACATGTCAACAAAGGTTTTTATTGGCTCCTGCTCGTGATGTAAACATGACACCCGGGTGAATTAGCTAATTGAGGATGCTACACGTTTTCCTGCATGATGTGCATTTAACTTCCTGGTGTTACCGTGTAAACAGCCATGATTGTTTGTGTACTTATTGTGTTTTTACATCTAGGAAACAACGTGCAACAAACATTTTTGTTTTTATCGTGTAAGATGCAGCTGACACTGGCAACAGCGAAGTTTCTGCCGTTTTTTGTGATATCGAACATGATTCACTGTGTGGGGGAAAAAAACGAAAAGATAAACTCCTCTTCTGGCAATGTTAAAGTTGTCGATCGACCTTTTTAAGCAGTTTTACCTGCGCTCAACCCACTCGGACCTAAGGCACCGTCAACAGAATTGTAAACATTGGTTGAGAAGAACCACCTAAAACCTGAGGGTTTTCTGAAGAATTTCCAATGTTTACTCTTTAATTTCTCAGCCTCTGCAGCAGATAGAGACAAGAAATAAAAACGTTTGATATCTTAAACGTGTGGCTTTCATTGTAAATCATTGTTTTCTCCCCTTGAAAAACAAAACAATCCAGCAAACTCACCATTTAAAATATGCACACGTCTCATCTCATCCGGCTTCTAAAGGGAGAAGCACACAAATGTCCCCCGGTCTTAAAGGTATATACATGCATATGGTGCATCAGGTCTAAACAGGTAAAAAGACCCTGCGTGTAGCTGCTAATTTAGCTGTGAAGGAGGTACGACAGACCTTGACAGCGCTCTCTCACTCTTTTCCTGTGTTTGTTAAGCTTGTATGCGAATGAACTTTATTGCCTCTAATCAGCTTTTAATGAATTAAACAATAGCTCTAAACAGGAATTCCCCCAGTGGCCGTACATGCGCTCCCAACACCCAGTCCCCCCCCCCCCTCACCGGTAACCAAACACACACACATTTCTGGAGCCCTAAGCCTCAGATCAGTTTCTCTCCCTCTGTGCGTGTGAATACCAAGTGCTCTCAGTAGGTGCCCTGGGGCTCGGTATTAGCTCGAACGCACCCTTTTAAACGAGCTGTGTTGATTTCCCCCTCTTGTGTCTATTGATCTGCTCGGTGTGTACACCTTGGGCGCCGCTATGATTTATACGCATCTGACCCAGCGGAACCCCGGCGCTCAACGAGAGAGCACTTGAGAGACGCACCGCTGCTTGAACATCTGGCCTCTTTGTGTTGAACTCGAATAGATGAAGTATGATTATGGGTCTAGATAAAGAGAAACTGATGTAAAGTAGGTGCAGTGTTTTTGAAATCGTGTCTATGGAAATTTTTTAAGTTAGAACTTGTAACCAGCTGTGTCCCGATTTAAACGTGGCCAACTTTTCCATTTTTTTCCGCGAACACAGCAGGTTGTTTTTACACCAGGGTCCCTTCAGCAAATCTGTGAAATAACGTCCACATTGTTATTGTCCGTACATTGGCAGTGATGACACGGGGAGAAAAGGCCTCACCCAGAGCTTTTGTCCACTATCGTATAGTTGAATGAATGATGTTTTCGTTAATAGCTAACCGAAACACTTAGAGCAGCATTATAATGGAACCATTCCGGAAAAATGATTGGAGTCTTACTTTGCAGAAATCTACATGAAAATGCAGTTGGGCGTCCAGATAGATGGAAAGCTCCGTCAAAATGATGCTTTTATGCAAACGTTATCTCATAAATACAATGATGTTTCGCAGATCAGATTCTGGAGCTTAGACGTCCACAAATCAGTTCTCAGTGTGCTATTTAAAATCTCGCAGTTTCTGTTGAGGATGCACCAAGCAAATGCACGGAGTTCAGGGGTCCAAGCCACAGCAGCCGGATAAGAGATGGAACAAACAACAACCGTGTCACACACTTTCAGAGGCTGACGGCGGTAAATAAGAACATTTGCACTGCAGCCTAGTAAACACAGCAACACGCACAGACTCGAAGCCAAAGAGCCAAGAGAGTTCCTCTTGGCATTCAGTTCAGGAGTGAGATTCATGTCGCTGTCCCAGCCTCTCATCGCAGCCATTTTAATCATCCTCATTAATGTTTTTTTAATGACGGAGAATTCAGCCGAAAGCTGCCTTTTGACGAGTGAAGCGAGAATAATGATCTTGCCTGTTTATTTGTGGTGTTTGTGTTCGGGGGGGATAACGAGTGCACGTGTGATGGGAACAGGGAGACTATAGTTTTGTCAAGGTGTACAATTACTGTACAAAATATGGCAATATTCTGATGATAAAATGTGTATGTAGCTCGGGTTTGTGTAAATACGTGTAAAGTACCATATCTGGCTTGTTTACAGAAATATATCTTGGCTTTAAAACACAATAGTATGTTTGTGTGGGCACATGCATCCACATGAAGTAATCATGCATGTGTAGTATATTATCTTTTAGAGCCTGAAACATACAAATACTCACACAGGCAAACTAGAGCCCTTCTGATTCATCCGTTGGCTGATAGTTTTGGCTGATATGAGCCTTTCATGGCCATATAAAGGCTTTTATTTTCTGAAATCTAGTCCTATAAAGTTGGTTGTATTTGGGTTTTCTTTTTATTTATAGTTATTTACAATGAAGTTTATGAATAAACTGTAAAATATGAACTTTCTTTGTCATAAGGATTTGATAATGACATCTTGGGAATCATTGCTAAATAGATATATCGGCCAATATATCAGTATTACTCCCTAATATCAGCATCAGTCCCCAAAAATCCACATTGGCTTCTAATGCAAACCCATATCAGTCTACTGTGAGTATTAGCTGTTTACTTATGTTCGCAACCCAAAGAAAGGGATGAATAATAATGCAGTAAAATAGTTCAGTACATAATAATAATAATAATAATAATAATACATATAATATATATCGCTGCACATATCTTCTCTTACCTGCTTTAAATGGCTTTTCTTGTTTGGTGTTATAATTGTGCTCAACACATGCGAACACAAGCACAACATCTGACATGGCTCAGATCAATCTGTGCTGTATTTTTTATTCTGAGCTTGATTTCACACTTTTGCTTGCTTATACTCTGGGGTGTTTCAAAAGTCAACTCAGCGAAAATGTTCCTGTGCTTTTTTCTTTATCCTCAGGCAAAATCGCTGTTTGTTGTGTTTATCGGAGAGGAAAGTATGCATGATTGTCTACGTGTCGAAAGGAGTTTGTGTCTTAAGCGTGATAATGCATGTTTTTAACCAGACTGTGTCCGTGGCTCTGTTTACAATCTGCATTAAAACACATCCAGAACGATCCAATCACGTGCAGACAGCTCTTAAAGCAGGTGGGGGGAGTGCACTCCACGATGTGTCGAGGCTACAGGTGAAGGCGGCGTTCCTCAGGGATCTGTTCGTCCACATGAAAAACAAATTTATTCCTAATTAGCACAACACATCCTCAAGTCGCAGCCTTTTTACTCTTTCTCGCTCCAGCGTCTCGGCTGTAATTGCCTCAGTTCACACCTGCCATTAGGAAGCATCTTCATGTGCATCTTGAGTGACCACTTCTGATGAGATGGCCCTGCCACGCTCCGTCTGCAAAACACCTAATGCTCTGTTGTTTTTTTCCAGTGCAGCTATGACAGACAGGTGTAGAGAGGGGGGAGGTGAGGAGGTGAGACTGAGCGAATCAATGCACCGTGTACAGCTCCATGATTAAAATAAGATTTTACTTATTTGAAATGGCAAAAAATAAGAGAGAAAATCAATTCATGGTGGTAAATGTGACGGGCTACTACAGATAAATCAATGAATGGGAAACACTGTAATAATAATACATGTTATTTATAAAGCACCTCTCATACATAATATGCAGCTCAAAGTGCTTTACAATGAAATCAAAGACATGAAATAAGATAGATCAATAAAAACTCGTCAGCAATAAAACAGACTAAGGATAAAAACATGAAACTAGCAAAAGGGATAAAAAGAAGTGAATAAAATAAAGACAGTGATGTTAAAAAAAACAATTAATTAAAAGCAAGATCTTCGAAATATATTAGTACAAATATGTCCGACATTAGCACATTGTTAAAATCGGCTGGTAGTAATTTTCCGTTTATAATATTTCTTTATCACTCTAATATCATTATGAACTACTACTACTATAAACAACTTTAATTGGATCTCGTATACGTCTTGGGCACTTTCTCATCTGCACTAAGTGCTGTCCACTTGTGATTGGATCGCCTGACTCTGCTCTGAAAAGGGCCAGTGACTCTTTTCACTTTACCTCTTCCTCGCTCTATCACTTAAATCAGCTCGGATCAGGCCCCACACACTTCCCTTCTCTATCATTAAGCTGAATGTATAAGTACAGTATGTACGCCACTGTATTGCTCTACATTTGATTAGTATTGAAGTTGGGTCTCCCCGGTGTGTGCTTGTAAGCTCTTTGAAGTGAGTTGGGTTTAAGTGGAGCACTCTCGCCCCTTCGCCAGCAGTGAAACCTCCTCAGTCTGCAAAATCAATAGCGGAAGAGCTCTGGAACGCTGCTTCCCTCCCTTTCCTTTTTATTGTTGCTAAGACACAAGGCTAAAGCTCTGAATTATGCCCTCTGTCACAGTGTATCATCTAATTTTTTTTTTTTTCTCCCAATAATTGCAGAGCCCTAAAAACATTTTTTTTTTTTTAAACTTACATCAGCCCTCAGCTGCCTTGGCAACAAGAAAGAATTGATTTGGATGAACTGATCGCAGGGATCATGGCTGAATGTTTTGTATCTGTGCTACTTTGGTTTGCTCTACCGTTCACGTGTTAGATGCACAGAGGAACGGAATAAAAGGGATGGAAATTTCCTCCCACTTATTGTGATAAATTATCTTGGTTATCAGTATTATCAAGATAATGTTAAAATGATTATTTCATTATGTCGTTTTTTTACTCCCCCACACAAAACACTCGGTCTTCTCTTCAATCAAGCTGCACCAGATATCACACACTCTAGATATCAGTCCCCTGAATAGACCCGTCAGTCAAGACCCATGAACTATTCCCTTGGGAAATGGGTTAAAATGTCTTTTTTAACTGAAAAATAAATTCTCCGGGAGGAAAATGCAAATGAATAAGAGGACAATGGTATTAACTACAATTAGCTCAAAATGTACATAAAGGAGGCATATTTAGTTTTCTCTAGTGTTTCTCCTGCTGGAACAGTTTTTCAGCCAATTTGATGACAGCCTATTTTAAATGAATGATAGTTGCTGGTTGGGCGACCGAACCGTGTAACATCTTGCATTTGGGGAATTGAGTCCACAGACACACAACACATGTGCTGTTTCTACTACGGAAACAAGCAAGTTACACAAACAGTGCATTAAACAAACTGTCTTTCTGGTTCCCCTCCTCACTCTAATGAACCCAAAATACAACCAGGAGGGGTCACTGCCTTCTGTCACGTTTTCATTGATGCCAAACCAACCCACAATGCACTCTGCTTCTGCGGACTGTTGCTAACTATGCTCACGGTTTGTGATAATTAAAATTTGACTCATTTCTACCAACCTTTGGGAATTTCTAACTGCATTCTACTACGGAACCGGTAACCGTATTATCCGTAGAGGAGTTTAGTCGACCCACTTACTCTGTCATCCTGCCTTCCAACACTAAGCTCTATTGAGACAGATTTGGAGCTGTAAGCATTAGTAGAAGACTCTAACACCACTGCTTCCCCTGAAATTCCGCTCCAGAGAAGTCCACTTACTCATTTTCCTCTCCATCACAAGCCGAGACAAAGATTTTACCTCCGCGGTGGGGTGGAAAACAAAAGGAAAACACTTGGGGTCTTCCCTGACAGAAAAACCGGAGGAGAACTTCATCATCGTCTCTTTTAGTGTCTTTGCCTCGACTTGCTTCACCTTCCCGTCCAGTCCTGAGGTGGAGTTCTCACATTGACCTACAGGTATTCCCCTTGACAACATTTCCATTCATACCTCAGAAATTGCCTCAGAGTGCAATTGGGAAACAAGCAGATTTCCCCCTGACTAAACCTTCCAGGACGTGACTAAGCATTAACTACGAGTCGCAGTGTGCTGAGCTAAAGCTCAAAGCCTTAATGCCTCCGCTCCGCTTTAGGAGAATAAAGCGACATTAAATGCTTTTTTTCTATTAAACCCCCTTTTCCTCATATCTATAAGGAGAGCATGGCGCTTTTGATCTTTTATAAAGCATATCTAATATCCATATTCAAAAGATTGGCTCTTTTTTTTCCCTTTCTTTTTTTGGCCAAGCCGAGTCTATATTTAATAGCTTTCAGAGGCAGAAAAAAAGAATTGGTGCAGTACCTGGTCTGGTCTTTTCAAAAGAGAAATTTACAGCTTCAGGTGGTGATGAAATTGTGTCCTGGGCACCGCGTCAACTCCTACAATAATATATCCTCCATTAGTTTCATGTTGACAGTTTCTAATTTAGTGCCCCAGTCATAAGAGCTGCAAGAGAGATAAGAACTTAAACGGTTAATTATCACTTGGAGTAATTAAAGTAATAGTGAAGCATGTCCTCAAAATGACGAATACAAAAACCTACTATGACTAATTTTAGAGTATTTCCTTCCATCTTCCGTCAAACAACTTCCTCTGAGCTTCCCCTTTAAGGTAGTCTAAATATGCACCGAGGCATTTTCCCCTTCTCTCCTTTCTCTCCATCATTCCACCACTGTCTGTCGCCTTCTCTCTCTCATATACATGTCCCCACCCGCATTGAAATGACAGCGCTCGCATGGTGACATAATCCCAAAAAGCTTGATTTGGCTAACTTTATAAGTAGTGCTTCTTGTGCGCCTGGGTCTCAGCCTCAGCAGCAAAAAAAAAAGTCCAATGGAAATGTTGCATTAAGCCACTTATCAGGGTTGAGCACATTCGGATAATCCTGCGTGCTCAAAGTGGCTCCTGTTATGCAGCTGCTTGTGTTGTACTGTTAGCACCAGAGTTCCCCCCCCTCTTGTCGGTGTGCATGTGAGTGCGCGCACGCTCCGAGAAGGCTCCATGCGCTAAGGTGCTATTTGATGCGGTGCGTATTTGTGAGAGTAAAGACTTGGATTTGAGGGGGGAAGCTCGAGGTTTGTGCGTCCAAGCAGAGGCTGAACGTGTGTAGACCTCAGCGTCTCCGGGTCCTATGGTTGAGGATCCAGATGGGGCTCCCTCCTCCTCCTCCTCCTGTTCCTCTTCCTCCTCTTCCTCCTCCTCCTCTTCCTCCTCCTCTTCCCTCGCCATCTCTTCCAGCGCAGCTCACTTCATTAAATGATAGCCAGCTGCGATTACAGCCTGCTAAAACACAGCAACATCTTAAGCACCTCTTTGCCACACACACACACACACACACACACACACACACACACACACACACACACACACACACACACACTTCTTTCACTTCACCTTGTTTTCCCTCTTGTTCTCATTTTCTGAAGCATCATTCCGATCACTTCTGGGTCTTTTCCTCTCGAAGGCTTAAAGGTGTCCAAAGATCTCTCCTGTTCAAACTCAAACGTAGCTTGCGATTGGCCGATACCCCAGACTGTGCATAAAGATGGACGACACGTCTCCACCGTAAAACGCTGATGTCATTTGGGACGATCTGTCTCAGCTGTCAATCATGACCTTTCATGCTTAAAACTATCAGCGTGATGAGAACGACCTTAAATGACAGAAAGCATCTTCAGCAAAAATCTGTGTGACTTCTACTCTGACTTTTTAAATTTGGTCCATATCCCATCCACTAACATGAGGGAAGCAGTCTATGACCATGATTGGTGGAGTGCTTGTATTAGCGGGACCTCGATATCGTTGCTCCGCACCATGATCACAACAAATCCGCAAGATGGCGGCTTTCATATCCAGGATATTTTGGCTTCATTTCTAGATAGTGGGAGGAAGCAGAGACGCGTTTTACATCTTTATTTACAGTCTATGATAAATTGTCAACTTTCTTATGTTCTGTGTAATGTATATAAACACAGAAACTCAGTCATACACAACGGACATGTGTGTAAATACTTGCGTATATATGCAAGATACCACCCAGCTGAATCTTCTCCTGCCGCTCATCACATCAGCCTAACAAAATAATTTGGTCTTGCTCTTGTCCTGCTGCCCTTGTCCTTATCACCCCCCCTTCTCTCTCTCTCTCTCTCTCTCTCTCTCTCTCTCTCTCTCTCTCTCTCTCTAATCCATCCACTGCCTCTTCCCCTCCATCTCGCCCTCCTCTGGGGGCTTCTTATAGATAGCTTTGGCTTATCAGGGAGATCTGTTAGATGGCCCGTGGAGAATGGGCTTGGAACTCCTCTAATCTAACATCGCTCGGTCAAAGTTTATAATCTGTCATCACCCCGCTTAATGGGGGAACTACTGGTGTTCTGGTTTCACGGTTTATAGTATCCAGCTTTATATTTTAGTTTGTTCAAATCTTTTTGAGGTGTTGGCTTTCTCTTTTCCCCCCCGCATTTCATTTTCCTCGTGTGTTCCTGCTTGTCGTTGCTTTCTTTGTCTCGCATTCGTTACCACCTCCTGGTCAACGCACGGCCATTGAACATAAAAGCGGCTGAGAACAATGCAACATGTTATTTTTTTTCCTCATTTTAATGGCTTCACTTTTCAATAAGGCTGAATAGACCTCGACCTCTGTCGTGTTCGGAACACGAGAAAAAGAAAAGCTTTGAGGTCGGCATGACATTATTTCCTTTATGACTGAGAGAATGGGTTATTTTCATGGTTACAAAATTAATATGGACTAATTGGAGGTGGTTTTTAAATCTGAATGAAAATATTGTCCCTGCTCGGATGTAATGATTAAATGTAATTTGGAGCTGGTTTGCAGATGTTAATTTGAGATGATAATTTTCCCTTTTGTCCCATCGGTTTCATCTTTGAGATAATATCACTGTGCAAATAACTCCAAACACAATATCTCTATCTCTATACAATGCTGAACTAACCGAAGTGAAACTCTATTGTTCAGCGACATTAGTATCTGACCCACACGTTTTTAGTTTTCTGCCATAAAGCAGCTTCGGAAACATCTTCTGTATTTAGCAGTGCAGCCGACTGTGGCTTTGGAGAAACCATAATCCGTCTCCCGCTATCCTTCTATCTTTCACTTACGCTTAAAATACAGACAAACACGTTCAGCCGAACAATTCACCACCGCACATTCACTTCACCTCGACAGAATCTCCGTTTCTGCCCGCGTCACCTTGTCCTCGTCCCGTCCATCTAAAGACAAGACGATGTCATTCAGTGTCCTGTCTGGCGTCTGTCTCACCTCTCAGTAATAGGCCTGTGTGCGCCGCCTCCCTTTGACTTGTCTGACATGGTTGACACATGGCTCTTAACCTGCCGATTGTGTGTTGTGTTATGGCTGCATCACCTGCTGTAAGTGCTGTCTGGACCCAAGCAGCCTTCTCCTGTGCCGTTTGCCTTTCGCATATGAACGAGGCAGCAGGAGATTGTCTGGGTCAGACGGGTCCACGACGACGGCAACGTTTCAGGTGAAGGGTGACTTCAACAACTAGGACACCGATGTGCTGTAAACAAAAAGGTCTCAATCCTTTTTCCAAGTTGACGTCTCTATCTTCTACTTGTATGGCTCCAGAGATATTTGTATTCTTTCAGCTTTGCGGGCTGGAGAAAAAGTAAAAAGTCTCAGACATATGCGTTCCCCACATACAGCCCCTGCGTAAAGTTCCAGGAGAATGTGACGACTTCACCGCATGTCTAAAAGCAGCTACACACACACACACACACACACACACACACACACACACACACACACACACACACACACACACACACACACACACAACTGACAACAAAATTGTGTCTTGCATTGGATTTTATTTTTTGTGTGGGGCTACAAACAACCACAGTGTGTTAATACTGCTGCTTGATGGGACTCACACTGACTGTCGGGGTGACTTTGAGAAATGGGACACACACACACACACACACACACACACACACACACACGAGTCAAACTGCTCTTAACACTTATTGTTACCATAACTGCCGTTGCCTTCTTTTTGTCTGGCTCCACTTTGACGTGTTCCTTTTCGCCTGCTCCTGTTGCTTTAGGTCAACGTGACAGTGGACTACATCAGAGCAGCTACCGGCCCAGGAGAAGGCACCCCTGCCTTCTCAGAACGCACCTGTGCTACAGTCACAATCGGCGGCATGTAAGTAATGAACCCGGCATCATCCACTTCCTTTCTTCGATTATTCTATTCAGGTTTACTGCCCTCGGTCTCCAGCAATCCTCACCGACGGATCACACAGTGTTATTTCTCAGTGTTAGAGGCTCAAGTAACAAATTTCATTTTATCACACGAGCTTGTCTCCCTGTGTGAAACTTTAAAAACTTCAGGTCATCGGATGCAAGACGACACAAAACAGTCGTTTGTAAACGCTTTGGAACTTCTAATCTCCCCACGAATCACAGAGCAACCTGAAAGTGCTCGGTTTTATTTAAATTTTCACGGGAAGGGTCGTCTCGGTGCAAGCAATTATTTTCCATCTACAAACACTGCTTTGAGGGAGTCAGGTTTATCTGTTTGAAAGGTGTATTCTACACAGATCTAAACGTCATTAAACTGCTCCCGGGTTGAAATTTATTCAGTTCTGTGACAAGAAGAAGCTTTAATGTCGCCTGACTTCAAATGAACCTTCAGACGTCTGTTCTCACTCAGAGAAATAACAGTTGAAAGGGACACTTATCATCTGAGTTTCTCCGTCTGCATCGGTGCTGTCGCATGCGCACACGGAAACATGGCTCCCTCGTCTTAGCACTGTTGTATTGGAGAGAACATGCTCACACGGAGGTCAGGACCTGGCCTCATGACCAGTCCCAGCATCCGCCAACTGTACCAGCCGCTCTGCTCCACAGATAACAGTTGGCACCCCCCCCCCCTTATGAAAGCAGAGGGCAGGGGCCAATTCACTCAGTAGGACGGAGGATTTGACCTTTTATGACCCTGTCTTATACCGTTTTGCATTATTTACAATGTTCTTCCTCGTGCTAAGAGACTTGATGCTTATCTCGTACATGTTTTACATCAAAATTAGTGGAAATACGATGTTATTTTTAAAATGCAGGTAAACTCACCTTGAAAAAGGCGGTGACTAATTTCCATCACCAGTAGAGGAGTTTGCCTTTTTCGTATTTTATTACCCTGGTGAGTCATGTTCGGAGAAGCTCTGTCACCTCGCTCTCTGGCCAGTGTTGCATCTTGCATGATACGAGGAAAACGTACGCCCGGAAATTCAATTGCGTGTCATCAGTGCCAAAATAAAGACGCAGAAGAAATTGGCCCATTTCCTGTTTCCATCCCTGCCAATCAGAGCTGATTAAATCCTGTCCACTGCAGAGAAAGTTTTGACTGGGAGTGAAATCTGATTGTGCACATTCCCATTGCAGATAAATGCCAGTGAGTTTTGACCAGTGAAAAAGGGACTTTACTTTGTTTTGGACAAAATATATTCTGCTTGAGACTTAGTTCAGTTTTATATTAAAATACTGAAAAAAGGTCAATAAAACATTTTATCTGTGAGAACGAGCGTCGTCAGCGCCTGTAACGCGGGGACACGCGAATGCACTCGGTGCCACAAGCTCGGTTTTCTCTTGTCCCTTCGTTTCTTTCTTCCTACACTTCAACTGGAACGCTGATGTCCAAGGGCTAGCCACAAAGTGCTGCATTAAGTACAACAATACCCCCCCTGCTCTGCCCTTCATCCTCTCTGCTGTACATCAGCATCACAGCGAGGAGGAGGAGGAGGAGGAGGTGGAGGTTAGTCAGCTGTGCAAAGTCAACATTTAAGTGACCTTTGTTCCTTAGCGGAGCCACCTTTGGGATTCGTCATGTCCTTATTTTCTGTTTTGTCGAGCCAGCTCGCTTAGAATTCTGTTTTGCGGCCACTAGCTTTTTTTTATTAAAGTCATCTCTCTCTTTTTCACCTCCACCAGTAACATAGCAGAGGCTCTGGTCAGTAAAGGCCTCGCCACGGTGATCAGATACAGACAGGACGACGACCAGCGCTCCTCCCACTACGACGAGCTGCTTGCTGCAGAGGCTCGGTGAGGAACACACACACACCTGAAGCGCGCGCGCGCGCGCGCACTCACACACACACACACACATCCTTTCATCTCCCCTTTACATGAAGCTACACTCTTGAATGTCCATGTCTCTCACTAAACCTTTTACTACAGACCGGCAGCCACTTTCTACCATCGAGTTGTGTACGACTCTAACAAACTTCGCTCTCGGGAAGTGGAAGAAAATTGAATGTGACCTTGAGGCTTAAAAAAAAAAAAAAATTGCTTTTACATCCAATAGACACAGGTAAAGCATCTCAGCCTATCGTAGCCTCCCGCTGCTGCACTTTCCCCAGGAAACATGTCACTGCTGTCACATATTCTCTCATACTTGTATTGATCAACCCTTTTTTTAACTTAGCATACATGCCTGGACTCACATATATACCCTCCCATGCGCTGGATGCTAAATCAGAGTCTCTCTTTACACAGGCCCTATGAATATAATTATGTGAAGGTGCAGCAGAGAGATTTAGTACGTGCTTTATTACTCTGCCACAGATTAAGATCTGCTGGCTATAGGTAGAGCAGATGCAGCCACAGCCTCTTTTTATAAGACGAACCCCCCCTGCCCCCCCTTTCTCTCGTGCAGTGTCACTGCTCGCCCGCCCTCCTTTTCCTGCTCGCCCCCTCCTCCTCCTCATTTCTGTCTTCCTTTGCACATTTTGTCCTTATTTCTCCACCATTGCCGTTTTCCACTTTTGTCCTTCTTTGGCCTTGCTCTTCTGTGCCTCCTCTTCTCCCTTTTCCCTTTCTCTCTCTCTCTCCCCCCCTCGCTCTCTCTCTCTCTCCCTCTCCCCCGTCCCTGGTGGGGTCTTATTAGAGTTGATGAGAGTTTTCTGTCTATAGCCTTGGTTTTATTTTTAGATCCCTCCGCACGAGGCCAATGGCCCGAAGCCTACAAGGAACCTCCCCCCGGCTATTAAACGCACACATATATATATATTTTTATATGCATGCTTTCATAAATGTACATACTATCTCAGAAGCAATGGTGTGTGCATCCCAGTGACCCAGTGGTGGCATCATTCCTCTCAGCAGCCGCAGCCACAGTGGTCATTTCCATCTCATGTGGCCCTTGAGGCTTTTTAAGGCAGCGATTGCCAGCACCGGTCATCATTGCTAAACCCCCTAGCTGGCTCTAAAGAAAGCAACCCATGTCTCTCCGCTTCTCCTCATCCCTCCATTCTAACAATAATGTCTCCACCAGTGTGATTTCTCCACCACCATTTCCACTATTCATCTCGAGCCTATAGATTATCTTGGCGGAGAGAAGGGAAAAAAAAAAATCCCTGTAGTGCTTCCAATTGAGCCGTAATGGCAGTTCGGGGAAGAGAAACTGGTATAAATTTCCATCCTGCTATCTACGGTAGTTACTCAAAGAGCCCTTATTTCTCCAGTTCTGTTCAGCCTCGAGCCTTGTGCTTTCTCACTGTGTTATAATGGTGTTGGTGGTGTGTGTGTGTGTGTGTGTGTGTGTGTGTGTGTGTGCTTTCTGGTTTGATTCTAGGGCCATCAAAAACGGGAAAGGCCTGCACAGCAAGAAGGAGGTTCCTATCCACAGAGTGGCAGACATCTCTGGGGTAGGTATCTTTTTACGGACGTAAAGCTTTTACATGACATGTATAATCAACATCTGTCTGTATGCACTGATGTAATTGAGTATTTTAAACTCATTTACACACAAACCCCCATGACTCTGCGATGCGTCAATGCCCAGAAGCCACTGACTCGTTCTATCACACACACACACACAGTAAATCTCAGAAGACGATCCATAATCCTCGAGTCACCCACTACCCCTTTCTCTCTGATCCTCTCAGCCGGTTCCTTCATCTTAAAGAAACCGAGCGGCCTCTAAAAATAATCGGCACCATTAATAAAACCATCAGCTGTGCTCGGTCCTGGCTTGTTTACGTGTGCCCGAGGGCTTGATGGAGGCATCATTTGGCTAATGAAGCCTGATTGGGAGCGCTCACCAAATGAACATTAGTGCAGCAAAGCCATAAAAAATCTGAGTAACGAGTAATGAGCGATTGGTACACATTCGGGTTTTTAAGCATGTTGTTGTAAATGCCACAGGAGCCGGGAAGCTGGTTTTTAAAATTTCATCACCGTGATGTGTTGTCTTGGCGTCTGTTGAACCTCAGGGTAACGCTCCCCTTCAAATGTTAATTGTGTGGAAGCCAGACCGGCTTTTGTTGTAAATCAAACTTCTTTTTATGCGTAAAAATCATTTCCCTTGACCACTTTTATTTGTTTTCGACTACAAATCCATCTCTTAATGTTCCCCTCTCTAACACAAGGGTGTCACACTTCTATACCCACGTTCAGTCTCTGAATGGCCATCGTTATATACATTTTGATAATCCACGAATGACTCAAAATGGAACTTGAAAAACATTAGCCCCTCATTGTCTGTCTCACTTGAGCCCTCTTGTGGTACTCGTATCCTCTACAGAGATCTTTGGTCAAATGAGCCCGGCTCAGAGTGGTCCACTACATCTGGTGGTTGTGAGCATGCTCTCTAAGCTGCTGTTTAAAGTGGCATCGGCATAAATTTGAACAATTTATAAAGACTCTTTAACACCGAGAGTACTCGAGGCTAATTTATGCTGCCTTTACATGTCAGTTTCGAACGATTCAATTGTTTACGTTCAGCAATACATCCACTAGAGGGCATCAAATTTCCCGACAACAAACATGGCGACGCTGGAGCAGGTTGTGATGATGTATTTGTTAAGAAAAAGGCAAAAGCAGCATTTGTGCCTTTTTACCCACGTGAAGTAACATCATATAAAAAGTTCTGCCATCGTTGAAATTTCTTCCTCGTGTCTTATAGTCGTCCGCTTGAACCATTGGCTCTACTGCCCCCTAGATTTCCGGTGGTGCGTGAAGACGGGCAGAAGGCTCCGTCTGTTTCCGTATACGTACAAACCGACGTTGAGCATAAACGAGCCTTTAGGGGTCAGATGTTGCTCCCCCTCATTCCACATCATCATCAACATACCCTCCCTGCGTCTTATTGTGTCAGCAGGACAGATAAATGTCTACACCCTGTAAAAATAATTATGGCGGGGAATTGTTGTGCTGACTGAGTAACTCCCATGACTCTCGGGGAGTTTTAGTGCATTTTTACACTTATAAACCTCCAACCCCTTAACTGACTAAATTGACCATATCCTATGTGTAGCAACGACTTGGGAGTAGTTGCGGGGGGGAAGTGCTCAATAATTGATTTACTTTAATAACACGGAGACAAAAAGTAATATATGCCACACCCTGTTTCCAGCTGGAGATCCTACGTCCAACTCATTAAAAAACTGTCCCAGTAACCCAGCAAAGGCTGCATCAGTGGGAAAATGATTGTGCTGAGTCATGTGTTTGTGTCTGACATGCACATCGATGCCATGGATCCCCTCTAAACGCTCCCTGATTAGCGCCTCCCTGTCATTGGTTCAGGTCAGGTGCTGTTCTACGCAGCTCCTCCTCGCTCCAACATTTCTGTACGTTTCCAAAAAGGACTCGAGAGGATTTGCAGCACAGTCCAGGATCGTTGCCAGTCAGCGCCGGTGGGCGTGTGTGTGCACACCCGCATGCACCAGTTGTTTGGCTAGGCTAATGTAATGAGCATTCTTATAAAAAGGACGGAAATAGCAACATCGCCTCCCCCCTCATCCTCCTCCTCCCCCCCCTCTCCTCGTTTCTCTTTCCCTCTGCTCCTCTGTGATACACACAACTTTACACGTGCAGCGGCGCATTCCCCCACGCACATGGAAACACACGCACTCCCATACGTCAGCATCCTTCAGCTCGGCGCTGGAGGTTTGCAGAAAAGGGATTATGTACATTGAGTGGGATGCAGTCGCAAATAGAGCAGGGATGTGTTTAAGAACGTAGTGTGGGAGATGAACAGAGGTGGTGGGAGGAGAGTGGATAAAGCACTTGACTCACCTCGTACCTTTAAAGGTTGCATAATGAGGTCCTCTCTTCTCGCACGTCTCTTCACCTTTTTATTTATTTATTTATTTTATTTGTCACTGAACCGAGTTAGACTGCAGCGCCGGTCCACGAGCTGCAAGTGAATGTGTTTGTGTGCACGAGAAGGTGTTTGGTTTAGTTTTCTCCCACTCGAGGGACTATTTCAGACTGAGGTGGGTGGAGTTCAGCTGGTGCATCTAAAGCACATACCCTTTATTCACAATGTCATGTGTTTCCCACTGGTGGACTGTGTGTGTGTTGACCATCTTTTCTGATGCAGCTTTATTTGTTTTCTCTCGGTCAACACTAGAAAATGGAAACTGCAATTTTTGGATTCTCCTTATTTGAACTCGATCCTTCTCTTTGCTTCTACTCGCATGTCCACGCTGCCCCGCACATGGACACACACACACACACACACACACACACACACTGGTCTGTGACTCACTGCTCTGTTGTGCCTACATGCTCATGCCTGGAGTAGGCACATAATAAATTATTTTTTTATCGTTTATGAATCTCTCCCCCCCCCTGCGCCTGCATCACCAGCTCTTCTTGAAATCCTCATGATTTAGCTCCGCTTGTAATTCTGGCCCGGGCACACCAATAAGCTTGTGACTCACCCCCCTGCAGAAGGAGATGGAGGCAGGCAGGGATGAGAATTATTTCTGACTGCATGAGGTTTCAAGATGTGTCAGTGAGAAGTGCAGCGGACTCCATTAGGGAAGTCCAATATTTAAAGACGCCTGGAAAAAAAGCACATTTACTCTATCTCGTCTGTTTGTCTAGTAACTTCTCGTTTGGCTGGGTTTTATTTTGTAGATCCCGTATTCAGATAGATTTTTGTCACTTGACAAATTGTCTCGTACACATGATTACTGAGGTGTCTCTGTTTGTCTCAAACAATCATACTCTATATTTTGACAAATGCCAGAATCATTAGACTGTATTAGAAAGCTGTACTTACTGCTTAGTGTCACATCTGTCTCTTTCTTTCTTTCTTTCCGTTAGGACACACAGAAAGCCAAGCAGTTCCTGCCCTTCCTGCAGAGGGCCGGCCGGTCAGAAGCGGTGGTCGAATACGTCTTCAGCGGCTCCCGCCTCAAGCTGTACATGCCCAAAGAAACCTGCCTCATCACATTCCTCCTTGCCGGTGGGTAGATCTCTTTCACCCTCCTGATGCGGCCACTTAATTCAGAGTCCTCTAAATGACTCGCCCCTCGTTGCTCGGGAAAAGTTCAACGGCATATATTTTAGAAGTGGACAAAGTGCATTTTTTCCGAGCGTTGCAGTTAGTACAGGAAATGCAGAATGTTCCACGTTGTGACTCCTGCCGGCTCCGAGGTCAGAGTGTCGGCCCCTCGTCACCCCGCTCAGCAATCGACCCCCTGACAGGGCAGGAGGGCAGCTTGATACTGAACCAACCACCACCCACTGTCCTTCAAATCTCCAGGGTTGTTGTGAAGCATGTGTCACCTTTGACCTCACCCTCCCCTCAACCTGCTCTGTGCCACGTTTAGTAGTGTTCATCTTCATTAGAAACAAGCCACTGTGTAGAAGTAACAGGAGGCTGATCTCTGCTGAATTAGCAGGTTTATAACGGCGTCCGTTGAAGTCTCCTCATTCCAGATCTTTTCCTTTCCCTCTCCTCGTTTCTGAGAAGGTCATATCTTGAAAACTTGATATGTCCTCAGAATGTAAAGTTGGACCATTTGGCATTCAGCAAGAGTCAGTTATGTTTTCCCGGCCTGAAAGGTTGTTTTTGTTTGTGTTTCATCTGATTGGCAATACAAGGGCACAGAGGACAGCTACTGTAATGAATCGGAAATTTACGGAAGCGGATTGACAAATCAATTATCAGCTTTGGTTTTGGAACGATAGTCGAATAAAATAGACCGTACAGAGAGCCTGATTGATAGATATGGACTTTGGGGGCCAACACCGATATTTGTCGCTATTTAAATATAAATATATACATTTAAAAGATTCATATTATCTCTGATCTATTCTCTAAAGGAAGTTTTCATGGTGCAGATACCCCCTGCGAAGGCTCAGCTGAAATTATTGGCCGACGGATAAATCGATCTGGCTCTAGTACACATGCATGTAAACTGCAGTGTTTTATAAGAGGCATCTAAACCATTAGTTGAGAAAATAATGAGGAGGATTAAACTTGGGAGTTAAAATAATCCATAGTTGCAGCCCTGGAGAGAAATATGTCGTCTCTTTAAGTCTTTTAGGCTGAGAAAACAACGGTGTTAAGTCTGGGCCGAGATGCAGATGGGATGAAATACACAGTGTTTGATCGCGGGTCCAGTCGTTTGTTTCCGCTCCTCGACTGTCTTGACAGTTTGCGCTAGTAATAAAAACACCGAGGCTGTATCTTGGCAGCCGGCAATGATTTGCACATCCTCTCCAATCATGGGAATGGTGCGAGCGCGCATCCCATCCACAGCCCATGATACTCTTTTTGTTCCTGTTGCAATAGAATCAATCCATTTCAGTCGGACACTTCCTCTCCTCTCCCGCTTCCAGCTGGACGAGCACCACACACTTCTGATAAACACCCAGATTCAGTTTAATTATGCGTAGCTGAATTGTTGATGCATTAATTAATTTCGTAATTCGCTTCTGATTGTCTTTGCCTTTCTACTGATGGGTTTCGTAATGAACATTTCCGTTTTTCTGTCCGCTGCCTGCTACTCCATGTAGTGACATGACCCTTGCCAATAGGCAATCAACATATAGGACCATACAAGTTTTTTATAGCACTGCTTTATGTTTGACAATCCCCCCCCCCCCTTAATAAGATTACTCAACGTTAACACTTGGAGATATGAGGTATGTGTGAGATGTTTATATATCCTTCTTTTTTCAATGGGTTTTATTCAATCAGGGGTTATTAGCAAATGGTGAGAAGCACATTAGAGCTGATGGCCCCTGTGCGGGTTTGATTAAGGTTGTCCCCAGAAGAAAAAATTAATCTGCTGGAAATTGGATGACGAGTATTGTCTACAATATAAACATCAGGCTGCATTAGCGCTGATTGATACACAGGATCCCGTCTTTTGTAATTTTAACTTCTATTCCAATTAGATTCCTGGAACAGCTCCCTGCGAGGGGGGGTGTGTGTACTTCCTTCCTTGTCAGCCTCTTTTCTTTCTCCCTTTCAGCTTGTTTTCTTCTCCTGGAGATTGAATGTTTATGAGATAAAACATTTATATCCTGAGGGTCGCGACCCCAGTGTTTCCCTGCATGTACTGTATGCCGTCGTATGCACGGCTTCCTCTGCGCGATAACCGATGTTCAACATTTAACCATACATGAAATGAAGTCCGTAGGCCCTCTCCTATCTGTCTACCTGTAATCTCAATGTGCGCCCTATCTCCTTCCCCTTCCTCTTTCCTGTCAAAGTTATCTTTCCATGTTTTATTCCCCTCATCTGCACCCTGGGCTGTGTTCAAAATGACACGCGCGTGATGAATCGGCTCCTCCGAGCCTCTTGTGTTTATCAGTGTATGAAACAGCAGAAGCTCTTTTCCTCAGAAACTAATGCATATCAGTGACAGATAATGAGCAGTGAGAACCCAGTTGTATAAGTGCTGGACACTGCGTTCTCACTGCTTTAACTTTAAAATCAAACAGGCCTATTATCACCGAAGTATCAGTGTCGGAAGTGTGTGTGTTAAGTTGTTCTTGGAAGGAGGCAGTTAATGATGAAGCTGTTCAATTGAAAGATTGGGTCTATTGACACTAACACCTTCATAATGCATTTAGTCACATAACAATAAGATCCTATTTCTCTACAGGGTTAAGTATCATCGTTACTTATCACTCCATTCATTTTGGTTAAAAGAGGTTTTATATAAGATGAGCTCTCTTCTCATGATTAGAATTTGGTGGCCAAAGGTCAAGGTCGCTGTGACCTCGCAAACCCTGTTCTGCCTGGTGAACACATTACTTTAAGAACACCTTGAGAGAATCGTTTCAAATTTGGCAAAAATTTTCACGTTTTTTTTTTACCTCTTGAACATTCAAATTGGGACTAATTGTACGTCAGACTCAAGGATGAACTGATTAGATTTCAGTGGTCACAGGTCATCGGTTGATGGAGTCTTCACCCTGTATTCATTAAAGCTAGATCTTTTATTCTTATTCATTTCAAGGGGTGACATTAAAAAAGAAAATGATTTGCAGTAGTGCTGCGAATGAAATGATCTCAAAGCATCAAGTGATTTCACACTACAAATCAAAATCCCCATCTTTAAGCTTCCAGCCTGTTTAACCAGCAGAGTTTCTTTCTTTTTGTTTTAGCTACATATTTGTCCTCGTGTTAACACTGAGCCACACTCATTGCAAGGGCCTGTTTGTCCTCAAAGCCTCAGTGTCTTCAATGCGCGTTGTCTCCTTCCCTTTTACCCCAAGTTTACCTTGATGGATAAAGACAGCGCTTAAAGACAAACGGGGGTGAGGAAACAAAGGGAAGCAAGAGAAGCCCGCGCTTCAAAGAGGGCCGGAGGTGTGCTTCGGGGGTTGAAAGGAAGCTCCCTCTCCTCTCCTCCCACATCACCCTTCCTTTCTTCTCCTCTTACGCGGCCGATCCTGCGCGGTGTCACCTGCGCATGCAAGTTTGATAAAGGGTAAAGAAGTCATCCTGCTCCCCGAAAGGAAAAAGGGATTTGGGAGTGTGACGAGGGGAGGGAATAGGAGGATGATGAAACGACGGGGGCGGCGAAGGAAGAGGTGTGGAGGCAGAAAGGACAGACGAGGAATAAAAAGGAGGGTGGCGCTGTGAGAGAAGACAAAAAACAAAGTACAATTGATGTGAAGTATGTGGGTTTAAGGGCCTGTTGAAGCCGACTGAGGCCGAGCGGCGAGGAGGCTGTAAAAGTTTACTCGCTTCAGTAGCTTTCACCGAGTTTCAGATGGAGGCCACAGCAGGTGAGGGCGTACTTTGAAAGTTACTCAGAAAGGTGTGTTGAGCAGCAGTCTGTCAGAAAAGATGAAACAGCCATCACACAGACACAAAGATGTACAATATCAGCGAGAAGCATTAGCCATCACGCAGCGGGTGGCTCAGTGCCATTCGTCTTGATTTTTGATATCGGAGGGCGTGCATGGTACTTTGCCCGTGTGTGTGTATCTGGTACACCTCCTGCCGTGTGTGAGCACAGGACGGAGACAAATAGTAGAGAAGGTGGAGCAGAAAATCTATATAGACTTCTTTCCTAAAAATAACTGAGCGAAAAAGAAGAGGAAAAGTTTTGCATAGTTTCAACTTGAGGCAGTGAGGAAAGGTCTGCAAATAAAATGTTATCGTGCTCTGTCGTGACCTCTACATATTGGTGTCCTTGTTTGGAGCCGCAGAATTGCATCTCACTGCGATTCACACGTTTATTAGAAGTGTGTGTGTGTGTGTGTGTGTGTGTGCGTGTGTGTGTGTGTGTGTGTGTGTGTGTGTGTGTGTGTGTGTGTGTGTGTGTGTGTGTGTGTGTGTGTGTGTGCGTGTGCGTGTGTGTGTGTGGGGCAGAATGTTTGGAAGGCCTTGAGACACATTTTAAGGCCTGCCACATAATAAAGTTGCCGGTGAGGAAGGAATAATAACTTTGGATAATAACACTTTATTGGTGTTAAATTTACTGCGCTCCGAGCTGCAATCTCGAACCTAAACATAGGCTATGAGCTGCATCAGCCTATAGACAAATCAGTCATCCGCCATAAACCTTGTGCCGCTGCTGCAAGAGGGAGATGTCCTCAAGCCCCGGAAATACGCTCGTGTCAAAGCCTGGCTAATATTTAACGGAAATAAATAAAGAGTTGGCCGTGCATGAGTAGTTGGGCTGCTGTCTCGTGAAGGTGGAAGCACACACGGGATTCAATGAACTGGATGTCTGCAAGGAAAGTGGAGTGAGCATTCGTAACGTGTCACAAGTCTTCATTAAGCCCAAACCTCGTTATTTGGGTTAAATCATCCAAACAGCTACGCACAGGCAGCTAACGATGCCACGGGGCAGTTTCTCCTTCAAAGGACCATGTCTTTGAAAATGGAAGGAGTTGAATTAACGTTGGGCTTAAAATGTTTGATTCCACACAATTAGAAATGTGATGGCACTTCAGATAAGTCATGATACCTCAGCAAAGACCAAACTTTCTAGAGGTTGTAATGACATTATTAGCTAATATTTGGGATAGCTTACGAATTAGATGAATACACGGCTGGAAAAGAGCTTTACAACGATGTGAGAATCATTTCTCTGTGACCTATACTGAAAAGAGATATGATCAGTCAAAGTCAGAGTCCCCCCTAAAACAGTTCAGACTTCATTAGTCTGAACTTAATTACAATCTGAGAAACTTGAAAATATCCAATGCAGCATTTAAATAAAATGTTTATGACAAAGACATTTATTTGAGGCTTGATATTCTAAAGTTTAACCATGAACTTCATTATAATCATTCAGGAATCACAGGAAAAACACAAAATACATGGAAAATATAGAACTTGAAAAAATATAAATGCAGATCTTTTCAGCATTGTTGAAGTTCTGACATCGGTGTGTATTGGCAAATGAAGAAGCCAATTCCTAAATGTCTCTGAAATTCAGTTATTTGCCGGTATATTATTTGCCGACAGATGTATCAGTCAGGCTCTACTTTAGAGAAGCGGCTGCAGCGCTGCCTGAATCTCATCCGAGGTAATGAGGCCGAACATTCGAGGGAAGCGGCGAGATGATGCTGAGACAGAGGGATGGATTGAGAGGATAAAAAAGAGGGATACTCGTACAATCCCAGGATTTTCCCTTCAGAGCACAATCCAACCGTCACCCCCCCTTTAGCCTCTGTTTAATGCCCACCTGCATCTCTCACCTACCACGAACTTCCTGTGCGGAACTGACATGTCATGGCGGTGGAAGGAAAATACTACTAGACTTAAAATGTCGCAAATATTCACAATAACACCCCGTCACAGCATTAATTGTGTCCTTTCAAAAATGTGTCAAAAATATAAAATTAGTAACAATAATATTAAAAATTTGACACTAATTTCGTTCATACTGAGCTGACTTGACACAGGATGTGATCAAAACAAGTCAGGGGCTAATCTGCATGTACACCATTAGCGTCAGTGTTTACGACATGATGCATATTTGTGTAAATTGCAGCGGTGACAGTAATTCACAGCGGCCACGTTTCTTCCTCTGGACCCATTCGTACAGGATGCAGCTCATTTTCTCGGCTCGCTCGGCGGAGACGGGTCGACTCAATTCTGTTCTCGCTGTTGGGTCAACTGAAAACGAGTTCTCTTACAAAGTATAAAAAAAAAAAAGAATCTATTAGAGAGCGCTCGGGAGGAATGAACGCATGTGAATTTATCCAGTTGGTTTTGGTCTGTGAGAAGAATTTCATCTGGTTCTCACAGAATTGATGCACACTGTGTTTTAGGTGTTGCTAAAATATCCTGTGTACAAACGCTGCATCTTGCACATTCGTCTCGGCCCCGTTGATAAAGGTGCTCGACCGATAGTGAGCCAGTCTCAGCTGTTAACCATGAGGTTTGAACTCGTTTTTATAGCATCAAATAACTAATTAAAACCAAACTTATCACAGAAATAATCCCTTGAATAAACATCAGGGTGATGAGAAATACCCAAAATGACAGAAAAAACATATTTGACATGTACTCTGACTTTTTATTTGTATCCTTGTCCCATCCACTAACACGGAGAAGGCCAGGTTTATGAGCTGTACAGCAGCCAGCCACCAGGTGGCGATTGAGATGCTTTAGCTTCCCGTTTGGGGAGCTGTCATGTCGACCATCTTTATAAATGTGCGTTATACACGTGACGTGTTAGATTTCTTGTCGAGAGTTAGAAGAGAGAGTTTGCCAGAGTTCAAAAAGTCTAAAAAAACTCAATCTTTCTCCTGTTTAAGTCTTAAATATTTAAAAATATTAAGTACAAGGTTAAGGTAGGTCATATAAATGTAACATTTAACACTACTACTACTAGTCTACCATATCTTCAATTATGAGGAAGTGTAGTTATTCTGGGACAAAGATATTCCTTCATATCTGTCATAGATCCTCTGATTCCTTCATTATCATCTCAAATCTTCAATATAACGTTTTGAAACCCTGGAATATCAGTGGTGGATGGAGTTTTTTTAATATATTTATTTAACGTTTTTTTCTTGAGAGCGAGGCCAAAAAACAAAAGGATGTGCGTGCATGCTTGAGCAAGAACAGTTTTTAGTTTGCGCTAAGGGGGCAGGCAGTATTTCATCAGGCGCGTGGCTCGCCCCAAGCCACAGATTAAAACATTACGTCTTCTCCACGGGGGCCTCCCTGCCCATCTCTGAGTCACGGCTCCACGGCGGGGCAGGGGGAAGGAGCATGGTGGGACACGGGCCGGGGGAAGAGATGCGAAGCCGCGGCGTTGTTAAATGAAATGCTTGACAGTTTTTTTTTTTCTTTTTCAAATCTGTTTATTCAGTTGTGCATTTATTTGTTCCATCACGCAGTCGTCGCTAACTCTGTTTTCACTTCCGTCTCTAAAGCCAGAAACACACACACACATTTTACGATGAGAATGAATTGTTTCTGCGTGTCTGCCTGTGTGTTAAGTGTGATGTCGGGAGTGATCAGCGTATATGTGTCTGGTTTCCCTCTGAGATCAGATACGATGGATCTCCTGTAGTTCGAGCCCAGATGTTTATCTCGGTGTCAGGAGCGAGTTAGATATCAGGGTGCAGGTTAAATTGGTGGAGCTAAGTGACTCGCTGGCTCGGTTTAAATGCTGCGGGGGGGAGGAGACCTCGCTAAGTGTGAGTGTGTGGCAGGATATTAAGTGCAGTTAGACAAGCTGTTAGTCATTTAAGGAGAGAATGTCAGTATTTGACCTATTTTAACCCCCTTTTTTTGAATTATAATCCTACTGGTTTTTCTTTGTGTATTAAGTTTTTTTAGGGGATTTTTTTTTTCTTGCCTTCTTAAAGAGCTTAGTTTTGGGTTTGCATACGCTTGCTCCTCTGGGCCCATTAAACCATTTGAGACATTGTACTGTACGTGCTCGACAATTTCTTTGTGCATTACATTCTCGTCATCTTTTGTGTGAATTACGCTGCAGAAAAACACAGTTCCAGCCCTTTTATTATAACCCCGAACAACCCAAGCAGAAACTCAAATATCCCTCCTCTCAGCAATTACTTCACACACCACATTTTGCTAACAGTGTGCGGCATTAACCTCTCCTGCTGCTTTTCCTCTCTTGTCCTTTTCTCTTCCTCAGATTGTGTATTTCTCTAGAAATGCCAACTGGGAGTGCAGCAGCAGTTTGTTTAACGGTGTCTCGATGGCGGATTCAACAGACCTCTGCCCTGTGTTGATGAAAATCTATAAGTCATCATGTCAAACCTGCCCCATTTTCGATAACCGTTTGTGATTGGCCCACAGCATGGAAATCAGTCAGACCCATCTGTGATGGCGACTAATCGTGAGCTCGCCGATTGGTCTGATTTCCAGCGAACGTTCCTCTCCTCCTCTTTATTCTGGCTCTGCCGAAGCCACAGTGTCCCACATGGAGGCCCCGTCCTGGTCCACTTCTATAAATAGTTTCAGATGATCTTGGCCGTCAGTGTCGTCTCCTCCTCCTCCTCCTCCTCCTCCTCTTCTTCTTTAGGAAGATGTCTGTTATTGTCTTTTATTGAACGTCTGCATAAACATCAGCATATTTAACTGTGTATTGATAACAGCAACAATATTTAATTTGTTTTCTTTTGTCTTTGGCATTTCTAAATATAAAAAGTCATTATTTTATCACAGTTGAATTCAGAGAACTTGGATTAAAGGATCAAAATATTAGAGCTGCAGTGCAAAAGGTGCAGACACTTGAGGGTGAAGCAGGAATTTGCATGTATCCACCAGTTTTTTTTTGTGCTTTTACACTGAAGACCTTTAAGTTTTCGAGAGGCTTGACTCAACAGTTCTTCATGAGGCTCCGGTGCTGACTGTCCTCTGGCCTCATTTTACCTCGCCTGGGTCATTTGCCCCTCTCAGCCGGAGTGAATACGCTGATGTCTCCTGTTCTCGTCCTCGTAAATGGGACAAACAAGGACATTTAGGGAACAAATAAAGCTAATCAAAAATATAGCATCTATTTTGTTAGAGGCTCTTGCAAGAAAACAAGTGCGTCCTGGAACAGCGGAAAGTTGGCTCCCTCTTTGTAGTAAGAGGGAGGGTCAGGTCACCTTTTAAGAAGCTAAAACAGGGCGAAGACAATGTTCTTGAATTATAAATAAATTTGTATTTCAAATGGACCTGGCACTCAAACCAAAAACAAGATAATTATACAAACGTGGCTTGTTGAACAGATCTTGTGAGATTTCCTCCGCTACTATAAAAAGTCACTCTTTGTACACTGTGTCCCAGATTAAGGACGAGTTTTAAGGTCTAAAAAGGTCCTTTTTTATTTGACAAAAAAAACTAAAACCAGCTGTGGTGTTCAGTATTTAAAGTCACAATTTAATCTTATAAACGTATCTACTAATTCTTTTTTTTACTGTGCACATTTATTTCAAGTTCTGAATTTGTTTTCCATCTTTAAATCACATTGGCACAAGAGCCGAGCAGCATTTTCCTCAAGTAAAAACTGAAACTCTCCTCCGGTTACTTCATATAAATCAATACAGCACCGACATGCCTTCTAGTGCACGTTTGTAGTGGTGAAATTCCTTCTGTGCTTGTTCTCGAGAACCAGAACTCAACATACACATGTATACCCACTGTTTCATATCCACTCTTTTTGTCTGTTTCTTCAGCGTGTGTTGTAGAACATGTTACACAGTTTTCACTCCTAAGGGGATAACACACAAAAGAAGTGAATCTCCATTGATACGAGGTGCGTTTCCTCCCATAGAGGCTGCACATGTAAAATTCATGTACAAAGAAATCCTACTGCCTCAATACCCACTCGTTGCCCTGAGGCTGATCCAATCCTACCTATGCTTTATATAGCTGCTTTCAGACATGCACAGAACTCTGGATATTCTCCTGAAATTAGTTGTATGTCCGAGCGTAAATGTCCAGGTCAGGTGGTCTTCCTTGAAGGCTCCACCCAGACACCAGCCCTCACCTGAACACAGGAGATTTTTCTGTTGCTGTGAACACGTTTGATGCAAAACCTTCAGTTGCGTTGCCTCCTGATGATTAATTATCTCTTTAGTTGACAGATCTATATCGACACGAGTCTATTTCTGTTGTCAGGATCACAACAGGTCCCAAAAACGTGTTGATACAAGTCTGTTCACTAACCTGCAGATGTTTGTATTTCTTCATTTTGACAAATACACGCAGTTTATGTCTTGTGGTGTTTAATGACTTGATCGTGCCAAATAATGTTTCAACCAGCCAGGGCACCTTGCTGTTCTTTTGATTAGCCGCTGCGCTGCTCCTGTAACTCCTGCGATTCTTCCTGTCTTTCCAGGTATCGAGTGTCCACGCAGCTCCAGAAACACGCCCGGGGGCGTGCAGGTGGCCGAGCCCTTCAGCGAAGAGGCCATGCTGTTCACCAAAGAGCTGGTGCTGCAGAGGGAGGTAAGAGCTACAGCGGGACATCCCTGGCCCTGATTTCATCATTTCTCTTACTGTTTCACCGCCCGTCCCTGTGTTGGGGAAACTCTTGATGTTCTGCTGCTTTGGCTCTGACATCGCTACATGGTTCATGTTTCGTTTTGCTTTTGAAGACAAGATCGTGTTGGTTTAGAGATTTGTGAAGAATATCTGATATATACTTGTAATACAAGATGGTGGTAATCACTGCAGCTTCCCGACATACAGTGCACCATTGATTATCCCCATGGTTGATGTTGATTTAATGTTTGATGCAGTCTTTAGGAACTTTTTCATTAACAGCAGTAAATGCATTATTCAAAAGACAGTGGTTTAAATAATTAATTACGGACAGGATATTTTTGATCTTGTTTCTCCCAGATGCTTTTTAGAGAAATGAGTCGAGAGATTTTCAATTTTTACCACCAGAGAAATCCACACCAGTAAAAAGTTTTGTTTCTTTCAAGTGTTTTTTCTTCTCATGCATTTAAGAGCTTGTACGAAGATACACTGACAGAGTGGTTGACTTTTAAAGTGCAACACTCTGTGTATTGTGAGTGCTTTGAAATCCCAACAAAAATCCAGATAACAGTGGACTAGACTTCCACCTAATACACACAGACACACACACTCTACTGTCCGTTTGCTCCCAGTTTATGGAAAGCTCACCTGATAGTGGATCAGTGCTCTCGGGCTTTAGGAGAACTCCATCCACTGTGTGCCCGTTCATTCACATGCTAATAGGTTTTTATAAGAAGCAGTGAACGGACCAAAGCCATGATGGAACTAGCTATAATCCTGCCACCACTTATCCGGGCTCCACACTCCCTCTGTCTTGTTCTCTTTTACTCCCCCTCTCCATCCACATCTCCTCGCTTACAGGGCCCTTTTTTCCGCGCAGGGTGGCTGACTCCTCTGTCCTCTGGTGTTTAATTGTCATGTAAATGTAGCCTTGGCCGGCGTTGGAGGTGGGCTAATGTCAAGAGTGTCCGTGTGTGTGGGGGGGGGGTTGTGGTTGTGTGTGTGCAGGCCAGTAATAAAACTTTGAAATAATTGGCTCAAGCAGCAGCAGCAGCAGATTTTGATCGACAGGTTTTTGCATGACTCAGTACAGATGCACATGCTTTATTAGTTTTTTCACCAAATGCTTATATGCTCACAAATGAATAATCAATCAGATTTATTTCAAGACTTGCCTCGGTGTCTTTATTCGTTTCTGTGCTCAGATCAAATTGAGGATTGTCGCTGACGCACACGCACTCGTTACACATTGTCTCCGTCGCCAGTCACCGGTGGTGTCGGCAAGTTTTTTTCACAGGCAGGTGGGTGTTAACAGGCAGGACCGAGGCTTATAATGAGTCCTGAGCCCAGTGCGGGGGCTGCTTGGCTGGCTGCACTGACCCCCTGGTACGGGCTAATATGAACACACAGAGACACACACAGAAACACTCTCTCGAAGGGACACGTTCCAGTCGATAACGCAATTAAGACTTCACACGTGAGAGCTGTCGATGTTCCAAAAAAGACAAATTATTCTCTGAATGAAAGTTTAAAAAAAAAGGTTAAAACGTTCATGGAGCAATTTGGCGGCTCTGGAACACACACAGACACACACACACCTAGCTGGGAAAAAGGTTTAATGATACACAGAGTTGCATGGAAGCTAAAGCACAGGACGAGTTGGTGGCAGCAGAATAAAGACGTGATGTGCGAAAGGCACAAAGAAATGTTCCCTGCTCTTCATTCACACTTCCCTCCGTGTCTCCCACCCCCTATAGAACATGACAAGTGGAGCCTGAGCAGGTTATTCAGGTACATGCGGCGCTAAGACATGAATATGGATCATTTGATTTCATTAGCACGAGATGGCTGCTGTCGATTCGTCTCTGAATGGCCTCTGATTGCGGCAGCGTTTTTTTTTAAAAAGATGTTCCGAAGACGGCCTCGCGTGAATAACATTTGATTTGGGTATTTATTTGCATTCGTTAAATATTTTTCCACGCTGCCGCCACTCGACGAACCATCTTGAGCTTTCTAGGGCTTTGTTGATCTGATCTATGTTGACTCAATCGTCCACATTTCCTCTCCCCTCTCCAACACTTCTGCATTTCACGACTCTGTAATTAGCTCTTTTCCTCGTCTGCTTTGAAACGGGAGCTTTAGCGCAGACACGGCTCGAGCACACTTTTCTTTCTCATGCCTTTGTGCTGCTGTTTTGGTCCCTCACTAATAGCCTTTTTCTCTTCTTCCCCTCTCCTCCTCTTCTTCTGTGTCCAGTTTTAAATCCCTGACTGACATCCGCTCTCAGCTGCCTCCATCCTCGCCTGCCGTCCCTCCCTCCCTCTCCCAATCTCTCTCTCTCTCTCTCTCCCAACTGCCACACAGCCATGTCTTAATTTCTCCTGATGCCGACACGCATAATTAATGTGGCATCCAGTGCGGGGAGAGGTCCTGGTTTCTGTCTCCTCTATTTATAAGCCCCACCTCGCCACCCCCTCGATCTCTCCGTGTCTCTATGGTGATTCTCTCTGTTCTGCGTTTCCCTGACTTTAAGACTCCCTCTTTTCTGTTTATCTGCTCCGTCTTCCTTTCCCTGTCTGTCTGTCTGTCTGTCTGTCTGTCGTCTGTCTCTCCCTCCGTCCGTCTGTCTCTCTCTCTCCCCGGCGTTCTCTGTGTAGTGTTAATCTCTGACAGACACTGCTCCCCTATCCCAGCGTGGAGCCAGAACAGCAGCACAGAATTCTGACGGGGGGGGAACACATCGGTAAACACTACTCCCCAGACATTTCCATTTCCTCTTTTTTTGATGTCTCCCATTTAATTTCCCGTCACCTCCCACCTTCCATTGACAAAAAACACATCCATTCACGCTATCGCAGTCACGGAGCCGATCGGTTGATTTTTCTTTATGGTATTTTCTTTTCTTGGGTGGCAACTTCAAATGCTCAGTGGGAACCAGGAGGGAGGCCGACAGAAGAATTTCACCGCATTGATGTTTTTTATCTGGGATGAGTCAGTTAGACAAGGGACATAATTAGTGGCGCAGTGTTATTTAGTATAGACATAAGTCAGCGAGGCAATATTTAAACTATTCCCAGCACCTCATTAATATACTTTATGTTTCAAGAAATATAAAATCCTCATGCCATCTCAGGTTAAAGTGGGAAAAACCTTCTACTTGTGTTGGAATGTTTTTATCTTTAGATTAAATGTTTCAGACTAATCAGCCGGGAAACTTTTTTTAAAAAGTTTGCATTGGAACCACTGTTATCACTGGGCGGGAGAGGAGGGAAGATTAAGAACACGGGGTGGAGCGGGAGTGGAGTGTTAGATTGAGCAGGGACGAGAGCGGGCTAAGTGGACAGTAATGTGCGGTGCGCTGTTCCACCTACGTACACTGTCAGTCCCATTGACCTCATTCAGTCTGGGCGGTCTCCTATCTACTGTACTGCGCTGGCTGTCGCAAACAATTACGCCTCATCTCACACGTACAAACGCTCACAGCTTATATTATATTCTCACATGCTTGTTGGCATGTAATGTAATGTAATGTGGCCTGCTGCGTCACGTCTGGCTGTTTAAGCACAGATTTGCTTTTAGTCCTAACTAATAATGTAAGTGAATATGATTCCCAACAAGTTTACATGTGATCCAGAATAATACAACAGCTTGTTTTCCTTTTAGAAACTCAATTTGATCTTGTACTATAATGTATTGCATCCATTTAAACACATTTGAACCTGATCATTGTTATTATCCACTTTTAATGGCCCAAAAGATGTTATCACATGTGGCTGCAGAGGGCGCTGATGCTCAGTAAAAGTTACATAGTGTTGCTTTAAGCTGTAGTTTAATTAATCTTGAGATTTAAAGGCAATAATCATATTAAAAAAGATATGTTAGCTGTTAAATGTAATGGTCCTTACACACACATAAACACACAGGCACTTACCTCTGTCTCTGAGCAGTGTCACTTTTAGGTGCGATGTGTTGCATGCTAGTTGTTCCCCTGCGAATCGCATCCTGAACCCGGCCCAGTCGTGCTTTAAATGCCCCCCCCGCACCCAGCTACCCCACCTCCTTAACATGAACGCTGCGTGCGCCAGGCTGCCATGGGTGGGTGTCAGCAGAGTCTGCCTTCAGACCTGCAGGAGGTTGTGTTGTGGAGCGTTGATGAGTCACAGTGCCAGCGAGGCATCACAGATGCCCTGTAGTGCCTCCCTCCACAGATCTCTCTGCTTTAATACACGTTCTTTTTGGGCATTTTAATTAAATGCTAATAAATCCCACACATTTGCAAAAATCCCGAGGATTTAGTTTTTCTGTCTGTCTGGTTGTGGTAATTTCTTACTTCTTAAGTATGAACATGGACATTGTAGCAAGTGGATAATCAAAGTGTTATCGGGTTGCTTTTCTTTTCTCCCTCTCCCTCTGCACATTTGTGGTCAGCGCAGCTCAGATCAATTCATTTAGCATTCTCCACACACAAACACACACACAAGCACGCAAAATGCATTGGAGCCTCTTGTGCACGTCTTATTTTTGCCTTCCAGGGCCGCAGGACAGCATCGGATTCCTCCACAGCTTCCATGCTCTCACATTGATTTCCAATCACGCTTGAATTATTTTGGCATGAGGCCGATTACACAAGTACTGCATCTCACACTCTTTGTCCATGTCTCCTCTTCTCTCTTCCCCTCCCCCCCACCTTCTCCCTCTCTCTCTCACACACACACTTGACTCACACTCTGTTGTTGGAATCGGCCTATTTTGCCGAAACACATTTGTATATCTGTTGTTTTTTTGTTGTTTTTTTTTTGCATCTATTTTTGACTTGTTTTTCCTTCCTCATGCAGCACATGCATGCACGATGTGTGTGTGAGCGATGGAGGGGAATCAGTACACATGATGAATAATGCATGGTGTGGTTTCCTGGTCAGACAGACGGTGGGGACAGTGAACTGCCCCTCGGGTCCTTTTTTCTCCCGCAACACATACTGTAGTTAAACAAACCATGAGTGCAGAAGACGGCGCTGTATCCATTACTGCTGCTTTACAGCCACAGACAGGATGTGTCCCCATCAATTCATCACCAGTGGTGCAGTATAGCCATACATCAGAAACATTTAATGCCTTTTACGATCATGGTATAATTATATCTTCTGCTAATCTTACAGTTAACTGTCTCACACACCCGTCTGTGTGCTTATCAGAGGGATGTGACCCAGATGAGCTCAAGTGAATCAATAAGAAAATCTGATTGTAGAACTTTAAGTTTTTTGTTCTCGGAAGTTGCGTATCTTTGCTATACGGTCGCTTTATATCATCAATATTTTAAATCCCATATTGTCGCGACATGTTGAAGTCTAGCTGCTTTCCGTGTCTCACTAGCAGCAAAATAACTGGCAAACCATCGCAGTTAGTAATTTAAAGAGAGATTAAATCTGTAATTTAAAGTTTGACCTTGACACCCACCTTGTGAGCATAATGCCATTAAATGGTCATTTCTGTTGAGTACTCAGCGTAAATCCTGGCGTCCGTGATACTTTGAACTAATTGGTGTCACAGGTAGAGATCATTTTTGTTCTTTTTAACAAAAAAAAAGAAGAAAAGTACCATTCAGCCTGTTTGCGGGCATCAGTGTCACAGTCCGCTTGTTTCTGTTCCTTGAAGAATCTTGTATTATAGCCTGAAGGTGAACACAGCGACCCACATATAAACGCATTCACACCGTCGCCAGAGATGGAGAGATAGATGGCCGCTGAATCGAGATGGAGCGATTCAGAGGAAGGGAGAAACCCGCTCGCCGCTTTACCCCCCCCCCCCAACTCGTTTACTTGGGCGACCTTCTGCCTTGACGTGCGCGTTTGTGTCTACGTGTGCGTTTGTGTGTGCGTGAGACAGAAATGCAACTTCACCGTCCGGCCTGATAAGCATACCATGCAAACCGTGCAAAGACACAGGCACTCACAGCGCTTGGGGACCAGCTGAATCCTCTTAGCCTTTGCCTCTACATGAAGGGCACTGCAGTACTCTTACACATCAATGAGGGCAATAGTATAATGTTCTCATGCACTTGCACTGCACTGTCTCTCATTATATTGCTCAGTGTACTCCTCATTTTCTATTCTCTTTCTTTCTCTGTTTTCCTTTCCCCGCACATTTGTCTACGTTTTAGCTGCTTGAGTTAAACGCTCAAACTTCCTGCTGCACAGAGCGAGAAAAAATGGATGTGACACATCGGCGCCCGTGCTCCCAATTCAAACATATCTCTTAAATAATTAGCAAACCCAAGGCCACAGGACTTTGAGCTAACTTTTGTAAGAGATGGAAGCAGCAGGTAAATCGGCTTCTATTGTCGTTGTTTGCCTTTTCTCCAATTACACTCCAGTCCCTCTCACTTAAAGAGAAAGTAGCCAAACCACATATTGAATTGTGGGTCTGTCTGAGAATACCGAAGGCACCCAGCCAGATAGCCAGTGGCTGTGTAAACAGATACACTGCTACCTGTTGTTTTATGCAGCTGCTGTATGTCTTTCATTTCGCCTCCTGTTTTTCTCGTCCTCTACAAGTCAATTGTTCTAATAAAGAATAGTTTTATATGCAGTTTCAATTCTTCATTTTTATTCCATCACTCAAAACTGTCCAGCCTGTGATGGGAGAGAGATGACGAGCAGAGGAAGAGGATTGTCGAAAAGAAAAGAGAGAATTAATGATAAAATCAGACTGAGGAGTTCTGACTACATTATTTAAAGAGGTCAGTCTACCGGGCACATATAGAAGCACGGACGGCGTAATGGCGACGCAGAAGTTAGGCCAAAGCGCCTCGATCGCCCACTGGTGAGTGGCTGCAGTGTCGGCTGCAAACCCCGCCTGCCCCATGTTAGTGGACGGAACATGGATCAAACTAACAATCCAAAATTCCCATAACATTAAAATAATTGTCATTAAGTAGTTCATCTTTAAGTAGTGCTGTGTATATTGTGTTATTTGATGCTAGAGAAAGGGATGAAACATGATTGACAGCTGAGACTGAGTTATGATTGGTCGACCTCGATACTGCGGCCTCATCTCTTCATTGCTACCGCGCAGACTCTGGCTCCAAATGATGTAATTGGCACAAAATGGCAGCGATCGCCTTTTGGGATGTTTTGGCTTCATTTCTGGATAGTGGGCGGCAAGTGGAGACATGTTGTCCATCATTGGGACTCAACAGCTTAATATTTGTCTGATAGTTAGATGGGTGGTTTAACTAGTGCCTGATTTAAACTCACTAAGTAATTCTAGGAGTTTTAACTATAACATAATCCTTTGGAGATTTTCAAATGTTTGGGTGAAAGCCACAACATCCTTGGGTCTAAAAAAACAAGTCGGGAAATACAGCTTTTACTCTTGTTTTTATTCTGCGACTCTTCTTAATCGTCCTTCGGCCAGCTGCTTCTCCTTCATCTCTTGTTCTGCCCCATGAGGCAGCTTCATTTTTACTGCTTATTCCTTAATTTGCTATTATTGTTGTCGTCCCTCCCCATTCTTTTCACTTGACCGGCATTTTATGTTCTTCACTAAATTAATGTTAGTGGTCGCACAAGCCGGCACGCTTTTGTTGTGTTTCATTACCCTGACTTGCCCCCTCTTTGTGGTTTTGTGTGCAGTCCCCCCCCCCCTTTTTGAGGCTGAGTTACAAGGAAAACACTTGCATACAGTTGCACGCACACTAAAACACACACAAAGACCCAAATCTCCCTGCTGCGCTGCCTTCTGAGCTGCTGGCTGTTAGGTGTTTGTTGTCTACATATTCAAAACTGTTTGACACTGTGACTAAATTGGAGTGCGTAACTTAATCTTTTAATATTCATCATCAGCAAATAGGTTCTGTCTTTTAAAGCTGTTTTCAGACCTGCACTGGACATGGGCAGTTGCTCTGGACACTTTCTGGAACTTTTCCTGCCGGCCCTTGAGTAAAATGTCAGAGCGAGACCTTGAGAATGGTGTAGGAATATGTCCGGTGTGTTAATGATGTTTCTAACACGCTACGTACGCAAAACTGAAAGAAACTAAAACAATACAAATATTTCAAGGTGAATAAAAGCTGCCACATACGTCCTGCTGTGTTTTTTTCATATATGAAAAGCAAACTCCGGACCCATTGTCTGAAAACGGCTTGACAGATATTTTATAGCCATTTCTGTCAAAAAAAAAAAAAGTAGTTAAAAGAAATTGATATTTAATGCCAGAATATCATGCTATAATTTTAATGTCTCCTCGCTGAAATCTCACTGTTGCAGTCTGACCTAGAAACACTATATAGTCTTTGTCCTTCACCATATGTCCGTTGAATCTCTGATGAGTCCGCCTCAGGAAATGGCTCAAGGCCTCTCTGTTCTTTATCGATGCCCGGATCGATCCCGCGCCGCTGATGACCGTCGCACAACGGTGAAAAACATATCGACAGTTTTGACGGACAAATGCACGTTCATCTCTCTGTGTCTCCACCGTGCATTCATCGAATACATCCGTAGGTCAGGTGGACTAAAATGGTGTATTGATGTCGTTCCCATTTTCTCGCAGTCAGCGTCAACTGTCGCTCTACTTGAAGCTTCTTTCCAACTTGGGCCTCTGTATGTGGGGCCCATGCAGAGAAATCATTTTCTCAGTAATGTCGAACAGAGGGTTGAGGTATGTGTGTGTGTGTGTGTGTGTGTGTGTGTGTGTGCGTGATGATTACAGATACCAGCCTCAGTTGAGCTAATGGTTCCCTTGACAACACGGCAATTGCCACACATCAACGTTGACTTGGCTGAAGGTTTAAAACACACACACACACACACACACACACACACACACACACACACACACACACACACACACACACACACACACACACACACACACAAGCCAGCTGTCACGATTAAAAGAGCCAGTCAGTCTCTCCACCTTTCATCCCCGTCTCTACTCTTTTATACGATGGCAAAATTTACATATGGTTGACGCAGACCAACACACACCCCCTACCTCCTCACCTCTTCCCTTCCCCACATCTCCCACACTTCACGTCACTCCCCCATAACTCGATGAGGTCGCCCCCTACTTAAGACCCCCAATCTTCTCTTGTACTTTTCTTCTTCCCTGTCACCTTTTTACCTCTGCAATCACAAGGCTGTCCTTTTCCCCCCCGTCTGTGCCGACGTGTGCGTGCACCTGGCTCGGGAAGGAATTCAGCCTGAAAGATCTGAATAAATAAGTGGCAAATAAAGGGCAGAAAGAGGGGAGATTTGAAGCGGTAATCCTTCGCCAGCTTACCACAGCATAACGTCCTCACGCCTGCACCCTTATCCCCATCTCAGCATCTCCTTCCATCTACCGCCGCTCTCATTCCATTCCTTTATATCCCTTACCAACAAGAGAGAGGCTATCTCAGCGGCTGTGTCAGCGATCGGCATCTCTTTCCCTCCATCCCTCCCGCTCTCTTCTTTTGCTATGTTTTCCCAGAGGAGAGTCAGGGGAGGGGTGGAGGGGGGGGCATAAAGGGAAGAACAAGCCAGGCAAAATCTTTTCAGAAAACCAACAGGGATTGGGCTCTGAGCTTTGAATTCAGACAGATAAAGCTAATGGCAGAAGTGGGCGACAGGCAGGGGAGCTGTGTGCATGTGTGCACGAGCGTAGCTTCAATCGAGGCCAGCTATAGAAATATAGTTTCTTTAAACCCCTTTGCTGGCTGAGTCTCTCTGTGAATGTGAAAGGGGAAGTGTATGCAGGGGAAGTTTGAAGAAAGGCTGGCCGGGCAACTGCTGCAGTTTCTTAAAATGCCTCCATCGCCTGCTGAGTCTCTTGAAGTGAGTGTTTCTGAAAGAACATTGAGATAGACTTGTCTGAAAGCTGATCAGTATTTCTCCTGTTCAATTTACATGCATTTAGTGTCCTGGTTCTTATCAGGGTTTTGTCCCATTTTTGTTTTTAAGCATGTAAAAGTAATTTCCAGATTTCCTAGATGAGGATACTAACTTTCATTTCACAGGTAATAGGGGAAACATGGTATCTTGATGAAGATGGATGCCTTGACAGGAAGTTAAATTCTTCCTCCACTTCCTGTTTAGCTTCCAGCTCTTTGGGTTTCTTTCATCATTCTTTCCCAACAGCTGCAACATGATACTCGGTTTCTCCATCCACATTCTTAACCTTAATAAAAGAGTCATTGGAAGCTGTGAAGTTGTTATGGCCTCTGGTGTTTCTATAGAGCGAACGTTTAGCGCTGTAGTCTGACACACCCACAGACAGACTGACACTTGCTTCCACATACATTTCACTTTGCAGCTCCATATTGTTTGTCTGCCACCTCGTTGCAACTCGTTTGGCACTTTTTCCTGATAGTTACACACACACACAAACACACAGTTATTATCTCCTGGAACAATACTAATAGATGCATGTACTGCTGTGAGCAAACAGTTTGTGCCTCTGCTGCCAACAGAGTGGGAGGGTGAATGCTTGCCAAGTCTCTTCTACCCTGAGCCTCCTCTCCTCTCCTCTCCTTTCCTCTCTTTGTGTTTTCTTTTCCTCCTCAGATCATTTCTCTCTCCTCCCTCAGTTAATTCATCCCATAAGCTTAGTCACATCCTCCATCCCACCTCATAGTATTAAACTCCCATCACAGTAGTAACTCTATAGGCCCTGTGCTTCTCGTATATATCACCATGATAGCACCTGCTTGCATTATATTTTCTGCTGTGCTGTGCCACCACTCCCTGATGTTTACACTCTGAGTACAATCATAACTTTGGTTTGAAGTCATTTCATGCTGCAGCAACAACAACAACTTTAATTGATGGGCAAACACAGGCCTGCGTGCACTGATATGTCCGGTTCTGTTTAATTAGCTTGTGAGTGAGGGACAAGCGATCGAGGTGACAAGAGCACTGCAACTGGCGGTCTAATTAGTGGCTCCCCCATTGGGCAGGTACTCTGGTATCAGCCAGGCCGACGAGGTCACACTCGGCTTGGGGCCACGCGGCGCCTCTGATTCACCGCTCCTTGCGGAGTTCTTCTATCCGAAATGATTCACACAGCCCTGAACACAATAATTGCTCAAAGACTCTGGTCTGGTAACTCCTGTGCTGCAGACTCGAGGCTCGTTGACGCTGCCTTTATGTACGAAAGGAGAAACACCAGTTGGAAGCGATGTAAACGACACTACGGGCAAAACACGAGCAATGCATCCAGGAGAGGGCAGCGTAGAGGCGACAGTTTCTGACAACATTATACTAAGATAATTTAAGAAAGAGGCAAAAGTGCCAAGGCAAAGTAACAACAACTTTTAGTCTCTCCACCAATGTTGAGATGTCTTCCTTGTGTCTAAAGGTTGTTTCTCTTAAACGAATAACTACACTGCCCCTTCACATGATTTCTTGTGCTACTACTCTTTCGTCAAATTCATCCGTAACGGTAAACTTGCAGAAGACAAAATTAAAGCAGAATTCTGTATATGTATCTAATGTTGAGCATAAATGAGTCTTTACTCTCACTTTACGTGCAGCGATGTAAGATCTGTCCTGACTCTACAGGAGAAGTTGCTTGTATTTGTGTTTTTAGTAAATTAAATTGATCCGGCTCTTCTTGCTTCAGGGATTTGCCAGATTCCAACTTTCATTTAATTACCTTCATCTTCAGTCTTTTATTCAGTTTGTCCCAGTGCAGCTCTCGCAAAAGTTTTGGTGTTGCCTCCTCTGACATTAATAAGCAGCTACTGGATTAAAAAAGTTCTTTGCTGTCTGTTTGCCAGGTTGGCGTATGCTTTGATCAGTTTTTGTGCGGAGGTTGCACAGTTACGCTGGCACAGGGTTCACCTGCAGTCAGTCCTACATAAGCTCCTCAACATGCCATCGCACATCTGTACTTCAGGTGCTGGTACAGAGAGCTGCGTCTCATCTTAACACACGGCAAAAAAAAAAGACTGAACCGTGGAAAATAACGCAACAACAGCTACTATATGTATGCAAATGACTTTCTTACATGTGCAATACAAAGTCAAACAAATGCACCCACTTGACCACACAGAAAAACACAAATAGACCACATCACAGCTCCTTTCCACTTTATGCTGAAATCCAGCCGGCATCATTTGAAGTCGGAATTAAAGGAAAGGGGGAAATGAGCTAAATGTTTACAAACAGCTCAAAAGCATTTTGTAGTTTAAAAAGTCGCCTTGGATCTGCCAGCGAGCCCACATCCTTTTCTATTAAGGGAGGACTGTATTAAAAGCCAGCACTTTGGGTGACATTGTTTATTTGGGCTCCATTAAAACTTGTGGCTGGGATCAGCGCCTGGACCCGGTTGCCTCATAAAGAAAAAACGCTTTTGAGCTGATCTCTCTCTTATTTCTGTTTTGAGCTGCATGTCTGTTATTCCCCTCACTGCCAGTAAATAAAAAGTTTGACAAATGTCCACTGAAGAACTACTAAAAAGCCCGAGTTGAGGCAAAAAAGACTTCACTACCTCCAGTGCACTGGGGCCGAACTGAGGTTTCCCTATTGATTTGTTTGATCTTTAAAGAATCGCTGCTGACCCAAACACACGCACGCAGCAGTTTGCTGCAGCGGCTGAATAATTCTGCCGTCACATGAAAAACCGCGTCTCAAACCTCGGGATGCTCCACGCAGCACGTCGGCTGCTTTCATCCTGACACCGCTTTCATGTGCCATTCTGTGCTCGGCAGTGCACGTTTCCCCTGCCAGTCTCTGACATTAGCACGCTGCTTGTCATCTTCAAGTCCGCATTGGTGTTTTAAAAAAAAAAATCATGATCCTACAGTTGCAACAGAACAAATACTGAGCTCTTTGTCTGTCTGATAGCGGATTTCTGTTGCGGTCACCTTGTCAATTCTTTCCTTCTCGTATGCGCTTTGTTCCACATCCCTTTTGTCTCTCTCTTTCCCTTTTCGCTCCGTTTGCCCACTTCTCTCCCGCCGTGTCTTTCCCATCTAACACGGCTGTCCCCTGTCAAACTAAATCAGGATATCATAGGTAATGTGTCGCCCTCTCCGTGTACCTCACTTGATTCTGTTACCCTTGTCTGTTTTCCTCACTGACACCTTTTGTTAATGTCTCCGTGAGCAGGGCAGGAGGCCATTTTGAAACCCCACATGCATCCATTCACACTCACCGAAACGTCTACATCTCACTCATTGCTCTCAGACAACTCTGAGCTACTCGCTGGGTTTTACTGCAGTCCACACCAGAGGCAGGGAATTGTTCTAGATGAAGGCAAAACATGCTTAATTTTCAGTAGTCAGCCCACTTTTCTTTTTGAATTCTGTAAAAGCTGCCGGAAAAGACGTTAAACATGCATAATTTGCTTATTTCTCTCTATAAATGATGAGAAATTATGATACAGTTCCAATTGAAAAGATTGTATTGAAGGTGTTAAGATATTTATTGCATTGTGCGAGTGTGTTTGTGTGTGTCTATGTTTGTACGTGAGTGAATAAGGGCTGAGACACTGCACAGTATCCTTGGTGATGCAGCTCTCATGGTCACCGTTTCTCTCCAGGCTGTAAATCTCGACAAAAGCAGTGAAATTAATGGTCAATGGCTTCATTTTTTACACCCACTGTGTGTTTGTGCATTTGTGTCTTTATTTGTCGTGTACACACACAAACACCTCAACAACACACCCCCTCCTTACATATGTCTCGGCCCCTCGTTTGCTGCTCTCGGCGAACGTGATTTACTACTGGAACGCCGCGGCCCGAACTCCTCGTCGGGATCATAAAAGTGAGGCTGCGTCGTCGCTGGCTGCTAAGAAAACACAGGGATGTTTTTCACACGACAATCGGCAGTAAACCGCGTCTCGCAGAGCGTAACACACTCGAGTGGTCATCCACCTGGTGGAAATGGCTTGAACAACCCATCTGCCATTTAGTCTTTTAACAGAAGAATCTGTGTGAATTTGGACCACGGCACAAATCCGGTATCTGTTGGCATGCTCCAATTCAGCGTTACAGGCTCCGATGGCAGCAGGCTCATTTACAAACAGTGATGAAAATTTTGGTCTGCCCCCCGGTGACCTCGGTACCCGACAAATCCCATCACCAGCTGGACACCGATTATGGTCATTTGCTTCATTTTCCACATGGTCAAAGTCAGAAGCGTCACGTGGACTCGTCCTCACTCTTTCCTCCCGTCTACGAACAACATCCTCACCTCTCGTGTTTCTTGATATTTCAAATTAAGATGTAAGATAATGTGATAAAGTTAAATATTAAAAGTTACAGTTCCCCCCCCTGCTCCTAAACCAACTTTCTCTATTGTGAAATCTGCACCTTTGACTCTGCACCCCTCATTTCTATTTGATATTAGGACCAGTCAACTCTCTGGCCCTGACTCATGTTGACTCACAAGGCAGCACGCTTGCAGGCCTGCTCAGAATAGCCTCCTGTCTGCTCCACTAGCACACTGGCTAGTGCTCACACAAACATACTAGCACATGCACTGTGTAGCACCCAACATTTGAACGCTAGGGGTACGGATTTTTATCAACAATCAATAAAAGCTTGGTAAACACAAAATGCATGAAAACACAAAACAGTCGGCATTGAATATTTCTGCCACACAGCCCCCCTCAGAAAATTAGGAGTTTGAATCTTATAATGATGCTGCTATTAAAAACTAACTGCTCCTGCTGCTCTGCTCTACACTTGATCTTCAGCAAATAATCACATTTCCATCATTAAACATGATAATTATGCACAACTTGCAGGCTTCCTTAAAAGAAAAATCACATGAAACTGAAGGGAAAAGAGGCTGTAAACACATTAAGCATTAAAAGATAATACATACATGAGTCATTATCACAGGCTCTGATCAATGATGCTGTATTAATCCTAACTTTATGAGAACTCAGCTACATAAAACATCTGCATGAGACAAGGTCACAGGATTGGATACATACAATTTCCCCTTCATACTTAAATAATCTGTTTAAAATCATGTTTGCCAATTGAAATATAAAAAATCCCAACATTTACATTTGAACAGTTAACAATATGGACAAGTGGAAAAATGTTAAACAGAAAAAACCCATTGTTTTTGCTGAAATGATTCGATTGAATGTGGGGCTTTGATTGATACATGTCTGGCTCTGTTGCCATTCTAACGCCTATCGCTCCCATTTTAACAGAATACCGTTTTATTACAGCCGTCTTCTGTGCAGGTCTCAGTGCATAGTCATTTTATATTAAGAAGAAAAATCTAATGAAGAGATTTCATCAAAATAAAAGCTTCAAAATGTGCTACAAACCTTTCTACATTTGACGATTAACTCCCTTTTTTAAAATCGGTTTGAAGATGAGTCACACACTTTGTGTTTGCTGCGGCTCTAAAGGCTGTGGCCCGTTAAATTCAGTGTCCTCCTGATCACAATGAAAACACACACGTGTGCACGCACACGGCTGCACTGTGGCAGTTATCGTCCCCACAGTTCCATTTGTGCTGACCCCTTGATCCTGCCATCCTCTCAGCTTTCATATTCACCGGTCTCCCTCCCTCAAGTACCCCCAGCGGACCAGTCCATTACTGGTATCAGCACTTCTTATCTGCTACCACTCTCGCTATATGGTAACATCACACCCTACTACCCACCCCCCGCCATCACACCCCGCGTGGTGCAGTCCAGGCCTTTTACCAATCATGCAGGAGCCATGATGGCCAGGCTATATATCCCCCATTCCATCTGTAGCTGGCACTCTTGCATCACATTTGCACTGCTTACTCTTCTCCCAAGCGCCTTTGCTCTCTCTTCCTCTCTCTTGCACACTGCTTTGCCTTCCCCTCTTACGCTCGCTCTAACTCTTCTTCTCTCATTTTCATTTTATTTTAATCAGTTTTCTGATACCGTTTCTTTTCTTTTTTTTTTTAATCTTCGTTTTTCTGCTTCTACCGTCTCCCTCCCTATTTATCTTGTGTCCTCATTCTTCCTTAATTCCCTCACCCTTCCTCACTTCTTGTTCTCAAAGCTATTTTCTCTCTCGTCTCCAAAACGGTTTTCTGTTTTGACCAAGTTTTTCACTTATGCTCGCACCCTAATAACTTCTTTCGAGCAATCTGTCATGCCTTCCCCCCCACTTAAATTTTCTGTCCTACATCTCAATTTCTTTTCCACTTAATCTTCGTCCTCCTCTAATTCCAATCTCCATCCTTTCTGCCCCCCCTTCCCCGCTTGCTCCCCGAGCTCTCTGAGCTGTGGGTAAATAGGTACATCTTGCCTTGCTTCCTCTTTCAAATGGCTTCATGATTGCTAATGAAGCACTCAGACAGGAAAAAAACCAACATGATGCGGAGGAGGAAAGGATGGAGGGAAGGAGTGTTTCCCATGGAGACGGCCGCTCAGTGGCTGGCTAGCTGATAGGCTGATTGATGACCTTGTGCCCATGTTGACTGATTAGTATGATAGAGCCTTTTATAACACACTGGAACTACATATGTGACCGCAATGCACAACACACTCTGGCATTTAGCAGTGTGGTGTAGAATAAGCCCCAACCTGCTACACAACACTGGGGTGCAGCACAGTTATCTCCACGCTTACGTGCCATAGAATACCATCACACAGCTTAATGCCTAATGCAGTGCTTACATCTGTTCATACAACTGCTCACAATCCATCTAACCCATTTACACTATGCATTTACAATTGACACACTGATGCCCACTTTTGTTGTTTTGCTTGTTTGAACATTCCTCTCTCATATTTCACATTCGACACAACTGGGGAAACTGTCCCAAGTTATCAAAACAATAATGAGTAAATAACAGGAGTGGGATACAGATGCATGGTTTCAGAGTGTGAGTCAGCACAACGACAAATGCTCAGTACAGTATGCAACGGCCATGTTAAATGTTAATTTGATATGAATCATCCTGCTCACTCTCTCTATCTCTCTCTCTCTCCCTCTCCCTCTCTTTTTCCCTCATCCTCTTATTCTTTCCGTCTTCCTCGTGTGACGTAGCCCAGCACATGACATAAATCCCAGTTGACACCAGAAGACACATACGTGAAGAAACACAGACTTGCATGTCCGACCTATCGAGCTCGCTCCTGCACCTGCAGAAAGCTGCTCGACATTTGAAATGCAGGCTGAGTCATCGACAGACTTTTGCGAGAAGGGGAGGATGGTGAGGATAGCTGAACTTGATTTGATCATATCTGATTTTTTGCGACCAGTTGTGACAGCCTTGGGTACACTGCAGTAGGTTATTTTTACCCCCAATTTGATGACAGTTGGTAGGAGATAGTAGAAGCCTCGGTTCGGGGTGATGACAACACAGTGATGCAGTCGTGACCGCTCAGTATCTAACCACGCCTATGTTTCAGCCTAATAGCGCCACTCATTGCATTGTTGTTTGGTTATATTAAAAAAGTTAGTCTCTCTGGCCCCTTCCTGTCTTTCCATGCCAGATACCCATGGTCCAGTGGTCTGCCTCTAAACATGTTTGTCAGGAAGGAACATTTTATGGTTTCCTTTTTTTTTATATGGTTAAGTAATTTCTCTCTTTGATATATATTTTTCTGTCTCTGCACAGTTTTGACGTCCCTGTCTTAACTGCAGAAGTAGTCTCTCCCCCATTGGGATCATCATATCCACCCCAGCCTCCTAATGTAGTGGAGAACATTTGGATTATACATTTACAACAAATGCTCTCTTACTCTACAACATTTCCAAACACAAGATGGCACATAAAAAGATATAAATGTAAAAAAAAAAAAAAGAAGCTCCCTCTCACTTCTCTTCAGCTTTTTTTTATTTACCTCCCTCCTACTCTGTCTCTCTCACTCTCCCCTCTTTTTGTCACTTCGTAAGCTGGACTGTCGCCCTCACAAACAAACATATCACTCTGCTCTTCTGACAGACTCCACTGCAGGTTAAGTACATCACAAGCTTTCAGCGATCTGCTACTACCCCCTTTTGTGATGCACCATGTCAACTTCTCTCTCTCTCTCTCCAACATCCTCCCTGTTCCATTCCTCTGCCTTGCATTTTTGAAATGTTCCAGTGTTGAAGAGACAAATTGTCGTATTGCTCTCGTGGCCCTCACAGGTACTCCCCACAACCAGCTGTCGACTACACTAATAGGCCAAAGCTTTGCCAGCTCACACAGCCTGTGGGTCAGATGCATTTCCCGAAGATGATTTATTGAATTCTCTCAAATGTTGTCTTTAGAATTGTGCAGCTTCATAGAGATTAATGACAAAGAAGTGTTTGGATCTGTGTTTGGAACATTCACTCGGTCATCCTTCACCCACATGTTGCCCACTCCAAACATGTTATGACGCCTCTTCACTGATATATGCTCCCGGGCTAGTTCACGTCACCTTTCTTTCTCTTTTACCATTTAATAATACACCACTGTGCTTGAGACTCCGTAACAAGAGTTGCAGTAGAAAGGCAGCACCACTGCTTTGTCTTCAATTCAATATACATTGTTTTCCAAGCAAACTAGCTCCCCTGTCCAATAAATGCCACCACCACAGTGTATGTTGTATGTTATCTTTCTTTGTTAGCCAGAGAACTGTGAGCTAGATTATGATTGAGAGGGGTGATATTGTCGAAGATGAAAAATGCACAGTTAACAGCGAGACCCGAATGCATTTGTCACCATAAAAAGCCCCCATGCTGATTGATGAAGGCCCAACAGCTGGCAATGCAATGAAAAGTGAAATGAGGATCTATATTTTCTGGCAAAGTGCAAGACAGTGTTGACACCCAAACAGTATTTCACTGTAATTTATCTCCTTTTCACTCATTAGATCCATGACTAATAATACCACTTTTTGATGCAGAGAATAATCTAGGTAACACAATCAGCTTGCATTATGTAATGAGCATTTCAATTAGCAATAGATAGCACTGCTATTCTTGCTTTTCCACACATCATTTAATCTTTTATGATCTTAAGGCATTTAGAACTTGCTTTTCATTAGCCCCACGTTGAAGCATCATCCAGTAGTTTTGTAAAATAAAGACCAAACAAAGACTTGCGCTGAATATAATTAATATAATAGGTGTTATTGAGAAATGTACAAAAATAAAGCACAATCCACTTCTGCACCATGATTCATTCTGTCTGAGTCATTCAGCACACGCAGGGTTAAAGTATAGCTGCAGCGTCTTACTGCAGTGTCTAAAGCATTTGGCTGATCGTTACAGTATACGCCAGGAGAAGAGAAGGGGGGGAAAAAACATCTCTCTCTAAAACTTCCTTTTTTTTCTTCCAAAAATCCATTTTATTGCATTTATAACATTTGGCACAGTACAAATTCTTGGTGCTTTTACAAGATAAACCTGTAAAGATCGACACTGACCTTTTTTCGGTTTTTGTTAAAGAAAGTCTTCTCTGTATAAATATTTTTCTCATCACTGCATTCTCTGTAGCATGGTGTAAAAATCACACAGAATGCCCCTTTTTAAAACAACACTACCCTCATTTGTCAAAGTCAAGACAGCATCTTAAACAACTCATTGTTTTAAATAGAAGTTACAAGTTAGAAAATAGTTTCAATTTCTTTTTAATATATGTTTCTCTATCACCAGCCCATGGTAGTTTCAATTTGTCCATATATATATATTTATTTATAAGCATGTACAACAAGAAATCATCAGTCTTTTTAAGTTTTCACTCTGTACAAAAAAGTAGTTCCTGTCCTTTTTTCGTTGTGCATTCTATTGCATGATTTTATGGGTAAAGGACAATTGGGGGGGGTGTGGGGCTGGGGGGTGGGTGGGAGCTAGGGACCTAGGAAAAGGAGTTGGAGCCTTTTAAGGGTTCTTTTAAATCTGAGTCTCCTGTACCTTCTCCTTGGTGTGAGTTTTTATGACAAAGGGCTCAGCCATTGCTGTGATGGTGCTGGGCAAGGTTCGAGGCAAAGAGTTCCCAACATTGTTGTCTGTCCATTTAGCCCCATGGCCGGTTGGTTTATAGGTGTTATATTTAGGCTTTAGAGTGCTGTAGTCCGCCTTATGGGGGCTGTAGTCCACTTTGTGCGGACTGTAGTCAAGTTTAGGTCTCTGAGTGTGTGGACTAAAGTCACACTTGAAGGCGCTGTAATCCGCTTTGTGGGGGCTGAAATCAGTCTTGAAGGCGCTGTAATCGGCTGCAGTCTTATGGGGGGTGTAAGGATCCTTGGGTTTGTAGGTAAGGTCAGTTTTAGATCTCTGGCCATTGTAGTCTGTTTTGGGTTTAGGTTGAGTGCTATAGTCGGGCCTATATGGGCTGTAATCAGGCTTAGGTCTTGGGTGTGTGCCAAAGTCGGGCTGGAATGGACTGTATTCAGCCTTAGGTTTATGCTGCATGTTGTACTCCGATTTTAATGGGCTGTAGTCGTGTTTAGGTTTTGGTTGGGTGCTGTAATCTCGTTTGAATGGGCTGAATTCTGTTTTCTGTCTGGGATGAGTGCCGAAGTCTGGTTTGAAGGGGCTGTATTCTCCTTTAGGTTTGTGAGTGTTGTAGTCCTGTCTAAATTGGCTGTAGTCAGGCTTTGGTCTATGAAGGCTGAAATCTGGTGTAGATTTGTGAGTACTGTAGTCATGGATGGATTTGTGGCTACTGAAGTCCATATTTGGCTTATATGTGGTATACTCCGCCTTCGGCTTGTGAAGGGTGAAATCAGGCTGGGGTTTGTATTCGGCCTTGGGTTTGTGAAAGCTGTAGTCAGTCTTGTGGCTGATAAAGTCCAATTTGTGTATGCTGTTATGGTCCCGGATCTCAGGCAATGTGAGAGCTGTCTCTTGAGCTGCAGATGCTGGTGGTGGAAGGTCCTCCTCATCCACCTGGATTATCTCCACAGTGCGTGCAGCGGCCACTGTGCTCCTTTGCTGGTGGCGCTTTCTCAGTTTGTAGAAGGCAATGAGCATGACAGCAGCCAACAGTGTCACTGCTACAAAGCAACCAATTATGATCTTGGTGGTCTTCATCACTTCATCCAGGCTAGGCCCAGACCTTCCTGGCTTGCCGGTGGAACCTTGGATTCCTGGCCCTACAGATGGCTTTGCTGCACTTGGTGGGCTGTCAGTGCTTTGCAGTAGTACAGTTGGTGTGGATATAAAGACTGGTTGAAACACAGAAGGAGAAGCAGTAGTAGTTGTTGTTCCAAGGCCTATCCCTCCTCCAGCTACTCCAGCTCCTGCAGCTGTGGCCGTGGTGGTGGTTTTAGGTTTGGGCATCTCCGTGGTTGGTCCCAAGACCTCCACAGTCACTGTGGTAAAGTAGCTTAAGTTGGATGTATTCAGCTCAGCTGCACTCACATTGAGGTAGGCTGAGGCATTGGAGTTCCCAGCTGCGTTGGACACCATGCAGGTGTAAGTGCCAGTGTCTGCTGCAAGAACATTTGAGAAATTTAGAGTACCATCGTTGAGGACTGATATTCTCAGATGACTAGAGGCATGTGTCAGGATCGTCCCATTGGGCAGTAGCCAGCGCACTGAAGACATTGGGGCTGTGCGGCAGCGAACCTCAGCCACTCGCCCTGCTGAGATGTTTAAGTCCCTTGGCGCATCAGCAATGAATGGTGCAGAACACTGGACTGCAGCGCCGTCTCCTCGGTCCACCTCAACCAGCTGTCGACCTTTCATGCTGGGAGGGGAGTGACAACGTCCACAGCAAGTTGAGTTAGTAGGGATGTACTCCCTTAGCCAGCGTGCTAACCATACAGCCTCACAGCTACAGGTCCAAGGGTTATGGTGGAGATGGAGCTCCACCAAGTACCTGAGCGGGGAGAACAGATCATGTGGCACTGCACTCAGATTATTATGGGCGAGATTAAGCTCTACCAATGACGATAAGTCGTCAAAAGCATTCCGCTCTATCACTGTGATTTGTGAGTTCATCACCCATAGCTTTTTCAGCGAACGCAGGCCTTTGAAGGAGCCTGGCTTTATCTCGGGGAAATGGTTTTCAGACATCTCCAGTTCCTCCAGGCCCTTTAGGGGACTCAGGTTTGGCATTTCACCTCTTATGTTGCACATGCCCAGATTGAGGTACTTGAGATTTTGCAGGCCCTCAAAAGCTCCTTCTGAGATGTACTCCAGTTTCCTTAATTCTCCCAAGTCCAGTCGCATCAGGGAGGGCACCCGATTGAAGGCATAGGAGGGTATACTCTCAATGGGGTTGTTCCTCAGCCACAGTTCCCTCAGTTTAGACAGGTACTCAAAGGCCCCACTTGGCACCACTGTCAACCGGTTGTCAAACAGCTCCAGTGTGTTGAGGCTGGTGAGTCCATTAAATGCGCCCACCTCAATCTGGCGTATGGCATTTCGCCCAAGCTGGAGCACCTCAAGGTGGTGCAGGTGGCGGAAGGAGTCAGCCTGCACCGCCTCAATGGCGTTTTCCATTAGATTGAGGTGGCGCGTGTTGGCAGGAATGCCGGGGGGCACACGGGAGAGGCCACGTCGGGTGCACACCACCTTCCCCTGCTGATTACTACAGGAACACTGCGGTGGACAGCCCTGGGGTCCTTGAGACACCGCCGCCCCCGCCAAGGCCAGGGAGGCACTGCTCCACGCTCGCGCCATCAGAAAGACTACACAGAGCAGGGCGGCTTTCCTGGCACGATGCACAGCTACCCGCCCCAGGAGACTCATGATGTGGCACGTTCATAATTCAGCATCATCTGGGGGGGAGGATGGGGGTGTTTGGGGCTAGTGTTTGGGGGCCTTGGGTACAGGGAAAGTAGCTGGTTGGCTGGTTGTAGTGTTAAGGTTACCAGATTAAAAAGGTTAAAGGAAGTGAAGAGGACGAGGGGATAATGTGGTGTGGGGGTTTTGCTAAGGGGTAATAGGACTTAACTTATCCTCGATTAAGCAATGCTTTTATTTCCAAGAACTGCTCATGGGCAGAAGGAGAGCAGAGGGTAGGAAGGGCTGGCTTTTCTGAAACATGTGTATGATTAGGACATAGTGGGAAATTAAACAACCAAAAACCGTATTACAAAACAGAAGGGGTAGGGTGTTACAAATTGATGCAAATAGGGGTTGAAACACTAGACACCTACCTCAAGTTATTATTACAGGTCCTTGTACTGAGATATATAGCTTCCCTCCTTTTTGCAATCAGAAAGCTGTGGTATTCAGATCAGATGTATGTATATCCAAGAGCAGCAAAGAAAGCCTTTTTATATTTGCTCTGTCAAAACAGGTATCAATGCCAAAGAGCTTAACCAAGATGAGCCCTTTTGTAAATCCACACATCCAAAGAGAAAGGTTCAAAGGCCCTTAGTGAGTTTTTTTTTTTCTCCGTTATCTTGCTGACTACCAAAAAAAAAATAAGAAAAAAGATTGTAGATAGGAATCCAGTCAGGCTCCAAAAGCAGCAGTGGCTCCTTGCTCGCCTCTTGCTGTCGGCTCCTCTTCTCTCGCTTGTCCTTGGAATCCGACAGTTGATCCCCCTGGTAGACACCTTACCCAGGTCTCCATAGCACAGGCGACCACACAAACACACATGCACAATTTTTTTTTGTGCACCAAATGCCAAAGCAGAAAGGACAAAAAGAGAGAGGTAGGTGGGGGTGGGATCGAACAAGGTTGAATGGAAATTCCACAGTCCTTTCCAATGTTCTTTTGCCTTTTGTTTGCGATGGTTAGGAGGGAAGGCTGACAAGAAAAAAAAAAGACCCCCTCCTCTCTGTATTCCTCTGTTCACTTTTTACTGGTCAATCAGTTGGTCGGTTTGTCAGTCTGAAAGCCCTTCTCCCTCTCGCACTCTTTTCCGTTTTGCTCCCCTGTCTCAATGTGGCGTCGTGTCCATTTAATTGTCTTTTTTTTTTTCTTTTCTCCTCCAGGAGTTCTCAGCAGGGGTTGAAAAGACTAGGCAACACACACTGCTTTCATTAGCTTCCTTCTTCTCTTAACTAGCCACATGCTCCTGCCTCGGTGGCCGCGGTGGCAACAGCAGCAATTGCGAACGCACACACACCATCCTCGCGAAGCGCACAGCAGCAGTAGCAAGCACACACAGCAGCAGCTGCAGCCTGCCTCCCGTGCACTTCCCAATAATCCGTCAATTTCTTCAGAGGGGGAGTGGGATGGGGGATGGAAGGGGGTGCTGGGAGGAGTGGGGGTGTTGTAGCTGGGTTGATCGAGGTGGGTTGGAGGGAGGAGGGGTGGTGCGCAGTTTCTCCTTCCCCTCTCCGGCGTGTTTCTTTTTTCTTCTTGTTTTCCAGTTCTTTTTTTCCCTCCTCTCCTCGTGGTGATCAGCACCCTCTCGCTAATGCAGCATCCGACTGGGGAGAGGAGCAAGACAGGGAAGGCAAGCGCTGGGTGAATGCACGGCTTACAGGCGTGACGTTAACAGTAGCGTCAATGTGGAAAGGATCAGTTGTAGCAGCAAAAGAGTGTGTGCCCGGCTTGGATCTCTCTCTCTCTCTCCCTCCTCCTCTCTCTCTTTCTTTTTCTCTCTCTCTCTCTCTCTCTCTGGTCTGTCTCTCTGTCTGTCTTTTACATTCTCTCTCTCTCTCTCTTCTCTCTCTCTCTCTCTCTCTCTCTCTCTCTCTCTCTCTCTCTCTCTCTCTCTCTCGCTCTACCTCCCTCCTTCTCTCTGCAGTGTCCTGAGGTAGTTGGGTAAGCTCAAAGCACTCAGACCTTTTTAGAGATCTACCTCTTCAAAAGCCAGTTTGCTCCTGCTGTCCTCCACTCTCTTTTTTAATACTGGCAGTCTCTTGTTCTGTGGCTTTCTGTGGCTTAGGGGAATAGACAGATTGTCCAAGCAAAAGGCAGAGATGGACAGTGGCATCCCCACAGCAACCAGATTTTAACCCCGTCCTCCCCAGCAATAATCCAGGCATTCCTAACGAGTCTGGCAAAGCATTCCAGCATTGCCTTGGTGGCAAAGGCAGGCAGATGGGACACAGTTTCTCTCACTCCCTCACTTCCTGTCTCTCTCGTTCCCATCCCTGCTCTCCCCTTTCCCTCTCACTCCTTTCGTCCTGTCCTTTAGTGCAAAATAGAGAAACATGAATGGACTGCTGACGCATCCTGCTCGGAGCAGTGCTTTGGTTTGATGCAGTGTGTTTTTGTGCATTTACTCCCCCCCCCCACCCACCCACTCCACCCTCACCCTCCTCGCCGTCTTCCCCTCTCCGCTCACTCTTCGTCCGTCACTGTGTCATTCTACTTAATCTCTAGCTTTCTATGTGTATATACTGCAACCTCACATTGAATCCATTTTTATTTATTTTCTGCTTTATTGTGCAGGTCCCTTTCGCAGTTTTATTTTTGGGTTGTTAGGACATGAGGTGTGATTTATTCCATCTCAGCTTTGCTCTGCAATGAAACAAAAGTTTACATTATAAGAATGTTGGTTACTTTATTAATACCCGGTATGTATTTGTAAATATAGTGAGATAAATATATATATATAAAAATATATATATATATAAAAAAAAATATATATATAAATAAAATATACATATATAAACTGTGACAGGAGTAGGGTTTATGAAGCGAGTTCTTTAGGTACTAAGATATGCAAGAAGGTGCAGTATATAGCATTAAAAAAAATACAATATTTTCTGCTGTGTTTACACCTTTTGCATTTCCCCCTCTCTGTCCCCACTTCATCATGTAAACCTGCACAGGTAGCAAGAGCACTCTAACCAGGCAGGCCTTAACCCTCAATTTGAGCACAAACTGTCGCTCCGGTAAGCACCCAGCCATAAAGGTCATGTTAAGGAAGGCGAGCAGGAGAAAACGAGACATGCTTTACCTTCCTGCCAAGGGAGAGGATGCAAAACTAACGTACCCTACTGTCCCATTGTCCCTCTCTCTCACCAATGATTTGTACAAGCCTCATGTCCATTAAACTAGGAAGCAGTGCGGGTAATTGATGGTGGGTAAAGGTAGCTGTGACAGTCCTGATAGGTGTGTGTGTGTGTGTGTGTGTGTGTGTGTGTGTGTGTGTGTGTGTGTGTGTGTGTGTGTGTGTGTGTGTGTGTGTGTGTGTGTGTGTGTGTGTGTGTGTGTGTGTGTGTGTGTGTGAGCTGGATAGTAAGCGTGTGAAAGAGAGAGAGGAGGAGGAGAGAAAACATGCGAGCTAGAAAAGGTCACACTGCCTGTAGCACAGTATGTTATTCCCACCGGCACAGAAGTATAGAGCCAACTCCTATATTACACACACCACACACACTGACTTTCTCCTTGACTTCCCTACAGTTGAATACGAATGGGCTTCAATGAAGCACATGTAACAGTGAGGTGGCAGCCACAGGAGTATAGGGGGATTTTCCTGCTAGGAAAGGGAGGCTGTTTCCTTTTCTCTCCACAGGGGATTCCCTAGCACCGCGACCATTCGGGGGGGTGATATCAAAGGTGTGCTGGGCTACTGTGTCCCCATCACTGCATTCTCTGAGCAAGTGATAGCGCAGGCTTACAGTATATATAAACAGATGAACAGTAGCAGGTTATGATACAAATTCAGGATGTTTTGGCAAATGTGCTGCAAAGAACAAATTTCATTGATCAATTTTCAGTTAAGCCAACTGCAAATGAAGGCTTCTGGTTCTCTGTGTGCTTATTGATTAGAAAAATCAAATGTAGTACAGTGTGCCTACTGGCACTGCTAACTTTGTTTGTGTGTCAGATGGTGCCTGGACACTGTTCCGTAGGTGTCGTGTGCCACTATTTGATGAGCAACTGACCCAGAAAGAGTGCAGGTTGTGTTTTACCTACCCAGCACAGTACATCCCTAACTTCTATCCAACCAAAATCATCCATTGACCCGTAACATGACCAATGCTGAAAGGGCACCTCTCTCCTCTTGGCCCTCTTCCTGTCTATTTCTCTCTATCCTGTCTTTCCTATTCTCACCTTATTTTTGTCTGTCAGTGGACACTACTTTCACACTCCTGCTCGAGTCTGGGTCATGGCCTGCCAAACTCTGTAATGCTCCACTGACCAAAAGTCATCAACCCTTGCGTTATATAGTTTGATCCTGGCCCGGAATGACCAACATGCCTGGATGGTCAGCCAAACACTGTGATCACAGCAAGGTTTTCTCAAGGTCCAGTGTGCGTGTGTGTGTGTGTGTGCACTCTGCAAACCTGGCTAAGATGTTTAATTCTGGAATATCTTTCAATGTTTAGGTTATACTAGTTATATCTACTGGGGCACAGTGGCCAACACCCTGGCCAAACAGGGGTCCCATATGTTCACAGTACTGCATACAGTGCTCTGACATGAAAAGTGTTGTCAGGCCTCACCTCCAGGACTTGCTGACCGATGACGGCTTGATGAGCTGTCAGATATGTGGGACCTTCACGCTGTCATGCCAGCCACTTGCCCCTACTTCCTGATCTCTGCCCTCCCTGGTTCACCCAAGGCTCTATGGAGCCACCAATGGGCCAGGAGGGTACCGGGTGTTGTCTGGGGGTACCGCACGACCTACTTTGGTGCGGCTTGTCCGCGAATCAGCCAGCATGTTCAAGGGGTTATATGCAAACAGTACAGAGCCCATCCCCTGGGGTGAGTGCTTGCAAATCTGGGCTGCGGCCAGTCACATGTAGGTCAGCAGCCTGTGTCGGTTTGCATGCGTGTACGTGTCAGTAGTTCCATTTGGATGAATGGCCTGCAGTATGGTATAGTAGCAATTACAATCGGATTAGAAGAACGTACACTCAAATGATGGATCTAATGATAATGTCATTGCCTCTGCCATTGCCAGGATCAAGGATTTACAGTACAGGCCCTTGGGCAATCCACATACGGCTTTCTGTGTGTGTACAAGGGAGACGGAGCGATATTTTCTCAAGGAGACAAGAGGCACACTATTTTTGGGCTTGTCTTGTGCTTTGAGAGCCATTACAAATTGTATGCATCTAGGTGTGCGTGCATGCAGGTATGTCCTCTGGCGAATTGGATACCAGTTCCCACCCTCGCACGATGTTATCACAAACCAATTTTTCCATGTCACCAAGCTGAAATGTGTACACATACACGTGCACATAGACACCCCAAAGTCTATGATGCTGACCTTGAGGTAAAGAACCTGCTACTAGACACTTCCTCTTTCATTTTCATTTCAATCTCTAGGAATTAATTCTGCAAGAGATTACGTGTAACCCACACACACTCACGTGCACAAATGCAAACGCGCGCTCACACACACGCTGCTATCAATGTCCCGGTAAGGGCTTAAACTGCTTGGTGGGGATTTTTTTCTGTTTATCATTTTTCTCATCATGCTCACGCGCTCAGCGACACACACACACACACACACACACACACACACACACACACACACACACCAATCTTATGTCAGTGTATCAAGAGATTATAAAAGGCGATAGGGTATATTAGTGGCTTTCGTCTGGCCAGGTTAGATGAGTTGTTGTATTTTCATTTACTGGCTCCGTCTCGCTTTGACTGACCTTGCGCGGCCTCCACTCAGTACAGTATACTAATATTGATAACATTATCCTACACTGAACATCCTATGACATTTTCAGTTAATGCTTTGGGATGGCACTTAAGTATAAAGCAATTTGGGCAGACAGTTGAGGTTAGTCAAACAATCTACTCTGGTAATGAATCATTAATCCTTCTAAGTTCTTGCTCTACTTTTCCATATGTTTCTCATGTTTCATTGTTTTTCTTTCTCCTCTTTCCGGCTCCCTGTCTTCTCTCCCTGTGCCCTACTCTCAACTTGTTTCTTGCCCCCTTTTCTTCCTTCTTGTTCTCCTCTTGTTATTCTCCTTGTTCTTTTCACTCTGCATTTGTTCTTACTGTTTGTACTTTCTTCCCCGTCTTTTTCTTTTGCTGTGCTGCTTTCTTCTCTTTCTTTTGCCTCCTCTTCCTCTCTCGTCTTGCCATCACTCTCATTCTCAAAATTGACACTTCATGCGACATGTTTTGGTGTGTGTCTGAAAGGGACTCAAGTAACTGAAATATCAGGCCCTGGCAACTGAAGGCTCTCTGTAGAAGATGACCATTTTCAGTCCCCTGTTTTTCTGTCATCCTCTGTTGAAGCTTTGCTAGCAGTCATTGTCTCCAGACTAATGGGCTTCATTATGTTGAGCTGTGTTCATACTGGCTGCCAGAGCAGGGATTAAGCCCCAGCGCCATGTTAGTTGGAGGCAGAAGAAAGATAATGCTAGGTAAGCACTGCTAACCCAATCAACATGAGCCAAGTAGCTAGCTGAGAGGAGATGCTTCACATGTATTTGGAAATTCAAGTGCGTTTGTCTTTGGCCTCTTGAATTTTCAACTTCTCAAGTTCTTTGGTGAAGAGGCAGCATTTATTTCAAGTGTAAGGATAGAAATACTGATTCCTGTGTCGTGTTGAGCTTGTGATATAATTTAATCAGACTATTCTCAGATCTCTCTAACCATATGCTAATGCTCACCATGTCTTGCCCTGGCCTCGTCACTGGTCAGTTGGCCTCATTAGGATTCATGGAGCATCTCTGTTTGTGCGTTCATCACAATGTTGCCTTGCCAACTGCCTGGCCGTAGGAAATGGATGTCTCTTTCTCTGAGCAATGTGAAGGTAAAAACATAGTAATTCACAGCAGAGAGAGCTGCTAAATCTTCTCGACTTTTAGCTCCTTTGGAGCAAAGATGCCGTCTTCATTCAGAAGCCCCCCCCCCCTCTCCATCTTCTGCTTTTATGCCCTCGGCTCTGTCAAAACAAAATTCTTTACTACTGAGCTGCTACTCTGCAACATTACATGTGACATTACTCCCTGTAAAGCTTTTGCATTACTTCCACTTGTCTTAGTTCACTTGTTTGTTTTTATAGGATAAACGAGCGTGGTAAAAGTGATTTATTGTTCTTGTTTTCTCTTGCCTTGATGATGAGAATAATTATCAAGCTCTTCGTGTAGCTTTTATATTATAAATAGTATGAAGTGTCTTCTCATAGTTAATTTGATAAAGCGAAAAGCTCTGTTTGCCTCTGAAACGACCTATCTTCTTAGATTCTATTATAATATCTCATACTTTTTTGGCCGCACTATCATGTGGGTTTATGAATTGACTTACATGCCTCACAGACAACCTGCTTTTGTTATACTCTAAATGGCCACCTTTATTTCCTCTCCCACTCTGATGCCCCTGACCTTCATATATCCCCCTCATCCTAAAATCACAGCGACAATTACCTTCTTTACTGTTTTATTTCTATGAAATTGTTAATCCTCAAATCTCCACCGAGCCTTTATGGAGGCGAGGATTAGCCCTACTGAGGCCTGGTATTGCACAGACCCACAGATGGGAAGAAAAAGAACGAAAGAGCTTTTCATTTTTCGACAAATCCACCTGGCCACACACCCACATTACAGCAGGACTGGCCCACATATAGAGGTGCCAATAATCTTAGCTTACCAGCTCCATGTTTGTGTATTTTTCTGTTTCACTGTGTATTTTTTACCTTGTGCAGAAATCTAGGCACAGACACAATTTAACAAACTACTTTCAAATGATTTTCCCATGTTGAAAAGCAGTAGTGAGTTAGGGAGTGAGCAGAGCTTTTTTTTCTAATATGCTTCCAATTTGGATTTCATTACTGATATAGTTGCCTTGTCTACCTTATCTGTGTTCAAATGAACTATCTGCTCTCCAATGTGAGCATAATAATGAGAAACGGTCCTCAAGTATCCTTTGAGGAGGTGTGAAGAGTCATTGTTGTGACATGAAATAACATTTTGCTTGCCTATGCAGAACTGGTGATGCATTTCCTGTGTGTGGGTTCTCTAATACCTCTGCTCTCCTCCCTGCCGGTTATTTTTCCCTGTGTAATATCCTCCCTCTCTCTACCTCCATTCCCCCCCCCCCCTCTCCACACTGGAGGATTTGAGAAGCCAAGCTAAGTGTGTCTAATCTATGAGTGCAGCCAGCGCAGCGTCAAATGTTTGGTGCCGATGTACCTGCAGCCTCCAACAATGGAACACTTCACTAGCTGTCCAACCAAGCACGCAGGAGACAATGTGGGATAAAGAGGGCTGAAGGTTGAGCGACAGACACTTTAGTGGACATTGACGTTATTTCTAAACACCTAAAGGACGTAATGTGAGTAAAAGCATGGAGAGATTATGGGTCGAACAGAAGAAGAAAAAAAAGTACCCCCAACACGCCACTTTCCTCGCACACCTCGTCAGACCCTTAACTCCAGGTTCTGCGACCTTGCTCAAATGTGTTTTCTGTAGCAGGGCAATCAGGGATATCCCCCAGAGGTAGGCTGTGGCTGGGGGCCAGCAGGGTCCTGGCTTTGAAAGGAGGGGAGGGGGGGGTGAAAAGCAGCAGGCAGCACTTTCTAAATTGAAGTCAATAACACAGCAGTCCATTCTATAAGAGCCAGTCCTCCCACACAGTCCGCTTACAGCCACTAAGGAGAGCTGATGGTAGGATGTCGATTGAGTTCTCCAAAGTACCACTACACATGACAACATGTGTTTGTGTGGGTGAATGCACATGAGGGGGGGAATAGGCTTGTGAAGAGAGGCGAGGCACCAGTTGCTGTACAACTCATAAATCTCTCTGTGTTCAAAGAGAAAACCAATTGGTCGACAAGTTTACAACAAACAAAGAAAACGTACATTTCAGGAAAAAACCTACCTGACCAACTGCCCTGAGACTGCTGCATGACGGTGCCTCTGTTCCCCATGTAGCTGTGGCTGTCATGTGAAATCTTGCTAATGCAGGCGTATCTGAGACACACATGCACATCTGAGACACACATGCACACGCAGCCTTATTTTGCCTTTAATCCCCTTTTCTCATGTTAGCACTTCTATGTAGCTTCGGGGGATTTAAATCCGGTATGGTTGGCCTGCCCTGAGTCGGGGTAGGAAGGGAAATTAGTGACTGGGAGAGAGGATCCGGCTGACACGAGTTGGGCTGTGTGTGTTGATGCATGCACAGTGGGCTTACATGCTTTGTATTTGAATTTGATGACGACGTAATGGGACCAACACATCCGCACAGCATGGAACAGGCATGATTTGTCTGGGAGCTAGCACTTTTGCTCATACTTCTGCTGAGCCAAATGCTTAAAAAAAAATAGATGATAGGCTGCAGTTTTAATACACTGTGTTCTCAGTGGTGTGCTGACATGCTTATGCAAGTTGTGTTTTTCACCGGCAAAAGCAATTTTATGATAAAAGCACATTTACCTTTCAGCCCCTGTAGATGGCTGGATTTTATGCTCTTGTATATAAATGGCACATTTTTTTTTCTATTTGTGCGCGAAAATAAATCTGTTAACTTAAGATTGTTCTTGAAAATTGCTTCATAACTCTCATGCACTTTCCCCAGTGATATATAGTTCTTGTCTCCAGTATCTGGAGAAGAGAAATGCACATGTAGTCCCAGATGTTCATACTCGTATTGCATGTCCATGGTTTTATAATGCAATGAATTGTTTAAATTTTACATGATATTGAGGGAGTGAGCTAAATGAAGTGTGAAGATATTCTTCATCCACAGGGCTCTTTAGCTCTAGCTCTCTTTATTGTAAAGCACATTATAAGCTATCATCTTCATATTTAACAACAAATTACATTCCATTTGTTTTTATCTGCATTATCTCTTTCAGTTTCTTGTTCTGCCATTGTTGGCTACTATACATTTTATTTGTTATAGATCCAGTCTGCACACAGGCCACTGCCTACTAGTCATCCCGCTGGTGCTCTTTCTATCCTCGCTGTCGCTTTCCTCACTGATGGCATCAGTCTAGGTCACTTGCACCCTAGTTGTGTTTATTGGTGTGTGTCCCGGTTATTTTTTTCCATAATAACCTCTCACCACTCACACACACTCACACTCACACACTCACATGGATGAACAGTGGTAATTTCCCCAGGCAGACATTGATTTCACTTTCATTTTCCTGCCACTCATTGTTTGACATCCTGCTGAAAATTACAAGTTTGACTTGAAACCCATTGCTTTTTTTCCCCAACAGCTCATTTTACCCTCTTTTTTTTTTCTTTTCAAGTGATTGAACAGTTACACATAATGAGGGAATCATATTGAGAGAGGGTTGACGTTGACGAGCAGTAAATTACTTTGATTGTAACTGCTGCAACAGTGCTCAATAAATAATAGTAGTCTTAAGCTTTTTTCAGACGTTTTTTCTTTAAATCTTTCCTGAGGGGCTGAATGTGACACCGCAGATGTACGAGTCATTTGAAAATTATAAGTGAGCTCACGTGAGAATACAGCAGGAATACAGTGTCTGTTGATGATATTTCTAAATCTGGTCCTGCTGCTACGTGAACAGCAAACTCGGGGAAATGTCCAGACCCAATTTTGCGGACATTTTGCAGGTTTCATTTCTGAAAACGGCTTTAGTAATCAGATTTAGAGCAAGTAGCATGTCTAGGTCTTCTTCCTCAGTATCAGCACCCTCTTATCGTAATGATGTGTGCAAGACTTTTCAAATTTTTCCTGAGCTTTTTTCCTGCTTAGCCTCAACACTGCTAATGAGTTCATTGTGTGAACTTTTGTGATTCCACATCATTGCTCGAGGTATTAGCCGTTTTGCTTCAATCTCTAATTGTCCCTTAAGTGTTTGCTCAGATTGGTTGTAAGTTCATTCGCCTTGTTGTATAGTTAAACACAGTGCTGCCAAGACTGAGTGCCTGCGTTTGCAACTTAAATGTCTTATTTTGTCTGGAGGTGGCTCGCCTGACTTAACTGTCTAGACACTCTTCAAGAGCTGGCATTTGTTTTTTTCATGTTGCCTATCCCTGTTATGCCATCCATTTTAGTGGCTCAGCTGTACACTGCAATAAATAACTGAAAATTGATGAAACCGCCGAGATGCAGGTCTCCACTTATTCATTCAGCGGAAATACCACAAGACAACAGCCTGTGGGCATAGGGTTTTACTTCTTAAAAGGGGCCCCATTGGGTATTCAAGCAGTAAGTCTGTGCAGCGCGTGTGTCGAGCTCGGCCACAAGATTGCTGTAGCTTGTAGCTCCATGATGCAGTGGCGGGGTGTCAGCTTTTGCCTGTGGCCACATTGTTGAAATTGAATTTGAAGAGAGTCGCTGTGCCTCCGCCTGTTTTGGAGTGAGTGTTATCCATCCTATTTGGAAGCGCAATTGTCATATTGCACACCTGGTGGTGTTAAAAGCCTCTCCTGCAGGAAATGGTGCATTCTGAGCCAAATGGATCAAGTACACAATCACATACTGAATGTATTGTAATTGTGCCTTACACGTTTATGTTCAGTTATATGCATGAACCCTTATGTATAAAAGTCTAGCAATCTTTACCTGTCATTATTCTGTATTTGTCCTGTATATATAACCACACTGTTGTTTTTGAATGGCCACTCAACCTGATAAAAAAAAAGCCAGTCTCTGAATTGTTGGAACACATGTAACCATAGTGACAGTGCATCCCTAAGATGGTGACTGCAGTAGCTTTTAATAGCAGTAAAAATAAATCACATGCATTCGCCAAACTGTAATGAGCGTACACCAATGGAGTCGAGTGACATCACTTCGCTTAAGGATATGTTTGATGCCCTTTTGTTCATGTCCCCTCAGAAATGACTCAATCTTCCTGCATATTGTATTGAGCAGTGAATGAGCCTTTTGTTCACATGTTTTCACAATCCGGCACAGGTTGTCCACATGTAAGGAGAATGGCTCAGAATGTGCTGCAGTCCTGATTGGACTCACAGCCCTGGAGATGCTGTAAAAAGAAGAAAAAAAACACAATGGTGATTGTACTGATTCTCTGGTTGTAGCATGTCCTCTGTCCATTAGCTGCATCTTCATAGTCGTGTGGAGAGAAAGGAAAAAAGAACACTGCATCTACAACACACTTTCGTCATTTGTGACCCATTCTAGGTTTTGTCTGACAACCATACAACGCTTTTCTACCTTCACCTTTTTCTCTGTCTCTCTTTCTCTCTCGCTCTCAATCTTATTCCACAGTTGTTAGCCCCATTTCGCTCCCTTGTCTCCTCATTATGGAGGTGTTTGGAGGCCCACTCTTGTTTTTGGCACAGATTTTTTTGTCTTCTCCCAAATGGCAGGAGGAAAAACAGGAAAGGGATGATTGGAACAAAGTCGGAGAGAAAACTGATAACAAACTGATGGTGTCACATTTGAAACTTTGTTGTGGGTAGTTGGCGCTAGGGTTGCAAAGGGGCGGACAATTTCCGGTAAATTTCCGGAAACTTTCCATGGGAAGTTAAGCTCGGGAATTTTTTTTTTTTACCGCAAATTAAACGCTGAGCAATAAAAAAATAATTCAAAACTCTATTTTAAAGATGTATGGAATGCAGCACACGCTGCACGTTGAATTTCAACCCTGCACTGTGCATTTCTCCATCACATGCACAGTGCATTCTTCCATGTACAGTGCATTCTTCCATCACATGCACAGATAATTCCCAGCATCCTGCACACTACAGCAGGGCTATTGAGGCCACACTACTGCATTAGCCCAAGGACTAGTCAGGGAAGTTTTGATGATATTACTGGGGAAAATATATAAGCATGCTGATTGAGGATTGTTCATCTGTTCATCTAACCTATTTCTATTCATTTATCCATCAATTGTAAAATATTTTTAAAGACGATTCCAATTGTTTAGCTAACTATTTATATCTCTGGCATTGCATTAGTGTTTTTTACAAGCTTTTTTCTCATCTTATTCTACAGAACAATGCCACGTGCACTATCTCATGTGTGGAGACATTTCACCCCAGCCAATGTAGAAGGAAAGGCTGTGTACATTTGCAAATACTGTGCAAAGACCTATGTTAAGAATGCCACAAAGATGCAGAAGCATATAGTCAAGTGCCCAAAGTTTCCTCAGGGCTCAAATCAGCTTATGACAAAACAAAATGTTTATATTTATGTCTGTATATGACAAGGTAAATACAGTTAGTATAAATTACCCACAAAATGTCCAGTTTATTCCGGTTAATTCCCGTATATTCCCATGGAAAGTTTCCAACTTTGAATATTCCCGGAATTTTGCAACCCTAGTTGGCGCACTTCAAAATCTCCTTCTCCTTCCACGGACTAAATTGTTTTAATAAGTCAAATTAATCTGAATCTTGTCTCGTATGTTCAGGAAAGTGGTTCATTAATGTGTATGTATGATGAAAGCACTTGACAATACGACCTATAGAGGTCATTTATAATCCAGGTAACGATATCTTTATACCTTTTCTCAACCATGTAAACTGGGGCCATGTCTCTGCAGATGTAGGTTGCAACAGCAGCTGCTACTTTCTTCTATCAATCTTGAGTTTTGGCCAGATGGTGTGTGTAACGTCTGTCTTTGCGATGCCTGAGTCTGGGATTTGTTTCAAGCACTGTACTTTTGAGGTTCTTATCCATACACACTCTATGTTACTGTTTGACATGATACTTCTCCTTTCCCCTTGTGGATACTTCTCCTTTCCCCTTGTGAAAAATACAAGGGGAAAGTTCAATCATATAAACTTAAGGAAATCACAAAAGATTAACCTGGAAAGAAAGTCCCTGAATCCAGACTCCTGGCATGCAAACATTTGACTTGTTGCACGTAAACGGACAATTCAGATTTTCCTCATATCGTGTCTGACATGAAATGTGCTAAATGCGTAAAGCAAAGCCAAAAGAAAGATAAAGATAAAGCCAGAAAAGGGGTAAAAAACTAATTTTCATCAAAGGTCAGTACTCCAATAACCATTGCTCTGTTGTCCAAGTTTCCCTGTCTCTTTGACAAAGGCCCAAATATCCATCACTGGGAGCAAGCTGAGAAAAATTGCTACCGTGAGATAACACCCACCTACCTAATCTCCCTTCCCCCAACCTGTGATAGAACTCTGTCCTGGTAGCATGTTCCTAAAAGTGGGCCTATAAACCAATCACAGGTGGGACATAATCCCATTTATCTGATGCCACACTGATAAGATGAACTACCATGGGCAGGTACTAGTATAGTCAGACTCGTCAAAATGGGTTGCAGTTGAAGAAAGAAAATAGAGAGCACATCCTTTTTCCCCATGAGTCATCATTTGTAGTCCAGCAACGGACCAGCTGCATGGCTCCTAAGCAGGCATGACTTGATTCAATCATCCCCCCCCCGCCCCTCTCTCCTGTCTCTCACACACACAATCGCACACCACCCACCTCATTCCTCCGACTCATTTGCTGATGGTCACTTGCCATTTATGTGATTGAACGTGCAGGGAGGTTGAATTGGATTGCCGAAATTGAAGAATGATTACAACATGATTTGTCCCAGGAGGTGTTTTTTCTATATCTTGTGCTTGTTGACTGGGGGTCAGATCATCATTTCCTGTCATATGACCTCTGACAACCTGTTTGCTTGACAGATTCATTGTAGCTCACTGTTATATACTTTCTTACAGCGTTTTCACAGCAGAAAGTCTTGACCATGGTCCGAGCCAAGGTTCTTTCTTACGTCCTCGTTGTTCAAACTTATTATCGGAGGCGAATACTACAAGCAATCCCGAAAGCTGCTTCTGCTTCTTTTTTCTCTTGTGTTGTTTAACACTGTCTCAACTTCCTGCAATTGGTCTGAAAGTCCAAATGAAAAGCGTTCTCATGCTGCCAACGACCCAAACCATGGTTTGTCCGATCTGGACCGAGACCTCCTCTTTTGGTCCGTTAGTCCAGATTGTGGTCGGAGGCACCTTTCACATCTGTTATTCTTGGTGTGGACCAAACTGAAAACGCAGAGGGCCTGGGTGTGAAAGCATCCTTGGTGTCCCTCATTGTTGCCATCCAAATGTCTTCAACATAATCTTCCCACTTAAACCCAGACTGGAGATTCAGCTGGATGTTGTGTTCCTCTACACTTGGATGAAGCAGCAAAGTCTCTCCGTCTATCCGACTCCTGGCAGCCTCCACCCTGCAACGTTGACTCTTAACCGCCGTGCTAGTTACTACTATATAGCGACATGGAGCACCTCTTCAGTACCTCGTCTCCACCACTTTTCTCACTCTCAGAATTCAACCTCTGCCGACCAACTCTCCAACCAGCCCAGCAACTGGGCACTGCCTCTCGTTTTGACAAGCACACCGAAATTGACAAAAAGCCATGTTGAAAAATGCCTCTGTCGGCTCTTTTCCTCCCCCCCTCTTTTTTCCTCTCTTCCTCATTCTCTCACTCTGTCAGCACAGGCACAGTCTGGGAGGACAGAAATGGCTTTTTGAGTGACACAGGCTGGCTACGCCATTTGCCGTGTCAACTGGTGAAAGAGGATAGAAAAGGAGGTGGAGACAAATGATGATGGCCCGGCCATGATTGTTCTGCACCCCCTTCTAGCTTTTCAGCCGCCATCTTTCCCCCAAGGTCACTGAAGTCCAAATAATGTTGACACATTGCCAGTAGGTGTAGAAACGTTTCTCACAGAGCTTCTGCTTCCCCCCCCACCCCATCTGTAATATACCATCACTTCATTTTCTTGTCTTTCAATATTCTTTTACATGCTTTAAATTATTTCTCCATAGCTCAGATGCTTGTGTGCGGCACTTGTTAATGAAATCCATCGTGGAGTAATTGGAAATTCGACTAGATACTGTAAGTCAGTAGTGAATAATGAACCGAGCCACATCACAAACCCTGTCTGTCTGTGTTTAATTTTGAGTTTTGTGCCCGCTTCCACTCTTGGGAACATTTTCCTTAGAAGAAGAGAAGAAAAAGAAATCTAAATTGACTTGCAGTAATTCAGTTTCTGATGTTGTCAATCAGTCCACACTCTTCATTCTCTCGTCTTTGACAAGACTCCAGCTGGCTTTTGTCCAACTTTTTTTTTTTATGCCCTCGTCAGCTACAGTTGTCAGTCTACCGAACTGTCCAGTAAAGAATCATGTAACCTCACTGTTTTCCCCACAAAGGGCTATCTATTACACATAACGCAAGTTTTTTCACAGCCACAGAATAATAAATATTTAAAATTCCATTATGAAATCTTAAATCGACTCATAAAGCCGCAGCAAGTGGAGCGTGAGTGAAGAACCAGCTGCTCGTGTGGCGGATATGACTGTCGAGGTAAAGACTCCGGCTCTTTATTTTTACATGTTCCCACCTCTTCAGTTATTAACCCCCCCTTTTAAATGGGAATAGTAAACAGGATTATTTGTTCTGAGTTGTTAATGAGAGGTTTCTACCTCGTAAAGTACATCATTCATCTCAGTCCAGACAGTTGTTTTTCCACCAAAATGGCTGCTTATGCCTGTTGTTGAACACCCATGGTTGTGCAGTTATAACATGAGAAGAATATGTCTGTATATAAATATATTTACACCAAGAGTTTCCTTTATGGTTGTGTTGCAACTTAGCTGTAGTGAGGTGCAGTGAGCTAAAAGTCATTGTTGCCTAAGTGCTCCGAGCCACGCAACAAAACAAAGCTAATCTTTTCAAGGTGGTTTGACTTTGTGTGGAACCTACATGCAAAAAGTTAATGGAGATGGCTTTTGGTTTGTACTGCCAGTTGAACAAAATAACCCCATTGCTCACATTCAATTTGCGCTCTCTTCGTCACAGGCAGTAAAAAACATGTCATTTTTATTTCTTTCTTCTCTGTGTCCTTGTTGCTGCTGCACTGCTCAGCGATTGCAAAGTAATGGCCAGGGTTTATTGGTTATGTACTTCAAGGTGTATGTATAAATGTGGGGGGAAAGCAGCGCTGTCATTTTGAGAGGTATTATGGGCTAATGCCCTCTGCAATCATGTTGACCACCCCTAAATGTGCTCAATGTGGCTTGACTGCTCCCACCAAGCCCTGGCTGCTTCAGGCCACAATTTGAAGATTTGGACCCCTTACCCTCCCGTAGCTTTCTGATACCCTGGGGCCTCAAGAAGCTGTTGTGTCTCAGCCCAGAACACAATGTACTGATGGAAAGTTAAGAGAAAAAGTGTTCATACCAACGCGTGCAATTATTTTCGAGTTATCCACAGTTTGGTTTCCATTTAGATCTGTTGCAGCTCGGTCGTGTGGTTGTTGACAAAATTGAAAACTGCTTTGATGTAATAACTTTCGCAGAGTTATGTGACATTTGCTCTTAACACCCATTCAATAACTTACAGCCCAGTTCAATTTGTGTTTTCCCACCTGCACCCTCACACGATCCAGTTAAAGGGGAATTATATGATATTAGTAATATTACAAATGTAGCTCAATATTCATCGACCGACATGCCATGTCGCCCCTCTCTTAAAAATGAGATGGATTGTAGTTATTGCTGTTATTGATTTTAATAACCAGGCTGCTAAAGCCCAACGCAGAGCCTTGTTCGAGCTCAGCTACCTCTTGTGAAGTGCGAGGGCTCTTGCTTTTCTTTCATCTGGATAACTAAGGATCTATAAACTCATTTAACTGCAGGTTTAGCATGATTAGGTATGCTGACTCTTGCAGTTTTTCCTTTTTTGTTTCAAACCCTCTCAGATAATACGGGTTTTATATGTTCTTTACCCTACAGCTCCCTTCAAACGCCCTAAACCATGGATACACAAATGAATGCGGTTAATTGTAACAGGGTCCAGTTAATGGACTCAGATTCAAGGTGTAATGTGTAAGTTGAAGGATCAAGCTTCCTCACAACACTATTGATCCGTTAGACTAGTTGGAGAGACGCTGACTGATTTAGAATCTTGTCGGCCATTACATCACCGCAGGTCTTGCATTACTCAATGTCACCGACCCTTTCTCCATGTCGGGGCGTGTCAAACCCCTGCGGTGTCTAATTGTTGTGCATGTCATGGCTTTGGGGGGTAAATGACAGAAAAGTAGGATCACAAAGGTCACTGAGCATCACAAAGGCCTGCGGGCTCCAACCAGAGCCCATTTACGATTACACGATTCTGCATGACCTTGTTCCCGTGTTCACGTTTTCTAAGTAATGGGTTAAAACCATGTCTGGTCAGAGTATAATGTAAGAGCATAATGGTTAAATTCAGTAAGTTAGTTAATTCAATGCTACATGTTCATCGACTGCCCATAATTATCAATACATGGCCACCAAAAACTAAAAGGATACAAAGTGACTTCAGTTGTTTCTAGTGATTTATGTCGAAGGACAAATATGTTTTTGCAATACTATAAATTTACCTAGTGCAGTAAGTTTAACCCCCCCCAGCAGGAGATCTGTCCATAATTTATTGCTTTAGTTTTGTGCTGTACTGTAGGTCATTCACAAAGGACAACACCAGCTTCTACTCTGATTGACTCACTATTGCCTTTTCTCTCACTCCATCTCCTCTTCGACTCCCCCTGATTCGGTGAAGGCTTCATAACTCTTTTAAAGCCCTCCTTTGAAACGCTCCTTATGTTTAACTCTTTCTCTTAATACTTTTTTCCTCGGGGCCGGCAGTAACTCAGACTATAGACTTGAATTGTTATAGATTTTCGCTCTTTTTTTGTGAGGTAAGACTGAAAGATGACCAGCCGGTAAAACACACCGCGGAGCATTGATTTAAAATGTTGTTTTAGGTATCGAATTCGACAAATAATCATGACCCTTGACTTTAATGACAAAATATATTAATGTTTATGTCAAATGGGCAAAGTACATATAAATATATATAATACATGCAACGTTTATATGTATGGAGGTCCAAAAAGACTTCCACTTGAATTTTGATAGTGGATATCTGATTCGCTTGAGTGGGAAAGTGGGAGTTTATATTGAATGTATTATTAAAACATTGAAATCATGCAGAAATTGTCCTTAAAAGCCTTCCAGTTTCTTCAGCTGTGTTAAAGCACTGCAACTTTGGCCAAAGACGTCTTTGACTCGTCATATTCTCAAAGTAAAAGAGGCATGAAAGCTTTCTTTAAATCAATAACGAATGGAGCGCCATGGCAAGCGTTAATGCATTTGTCAGCGAGAGTAACACTTGTATTTTCTGTTCATTGGAGATGGCCGAATGGAGCCTTTGTCAACATCTTTTTCCTACTAAGGAGGACCAAGGGAGCAAACGGCTAAGTAGTTTTAGTTTAGGCTGTTGGCTTTTTTCTTTTACTCCATTTTTCTCTACAATTTCCCTGAAGGGGAGTCAAACATAGTCTGATCTCCACTTGATAGTCGAGCGAAGCAAGTATATAATCACAAATCCAAAAAGATAAGCAGGTAATGAAAGCAAATCATTTTGTGTCCCCACCTGCATGAACTGGAATCATATCCCACTCATTCATTCGTCTCTCCATCCCTCTCTTTTAATCCTTCACCAGCTTCCCCGTATTCACCTGTTTTCTCTGAACAGTGATGCAGGGCAAACACCAATTATCTATTGATGAAAGAAAAACTCATTAATGGGCATCAGGCAGGTTTAATGGTGGGGATCATGCTTGTTTGCCTGACCGTTAATGGTCCTGACCATTCGAGAGGCGGTTTGACTTTCCCCCCCACCCTGCCACCGACGGACAGCAGCCTTCCGCTGACAGTGATGCATGGGACCCCTTGAGTCACATTGATCACCCTGGGAGGGTCTATACAGACGTAGGCACACACACAAACACATTCCTGCCCACTGTGCGTGTCCTCGTACCTTTGCTGGCAGCACGGCCCTTTTCTGATATCGGAGGAACACATGGTGGTTGTTTCCTTCCTATACAGAATGTTCAAATAGCAGCGTGACTCCGGTGAAACCACCAAGAAAGGAACCTGTCAAAGTGAACTTACATCTCCTGAGGATGTACAGTTTGTCCCCAGAACTAGTGGACGTGTGCTGTGGCCAGTTTGCTGTAGAGCCTGTATATGATTTGTTTTCCTCAATGCTACTGCACTTGTGAATGTAGACTTTTGGCATTTGAAGTAGTAGTTTTGTGTTGTTGCCCAACTTGTTAGGACAGCCGGGTTGAGACACTCTTCAGCGAGCAGTGCATTAAGCGCTCCAGACAGCAATATCCTGCTGAGGTGAGGCCGGTCCTCACCTTGCAACATGCTGCAAAACTTCTTTCTTTTTCTTTTAGCATGAGCTCTGACCTCGATTTCCACCTTTTTCTTGTTTGCCCACAATGGAAAGTGTTTTTTAAGCTGTGGTCCAGACAAGCCCTTTGGGTTTTTTGCAATGCATCCACTGCTTGTCCTTTTATTTTTCAGGATATTTGTATCCTGTATGCATGCTTATAAACTGCAGCATGTTTGTTCCAGGGTATTTCACAGCCTCCCCCTCTCGGGCTCAACTCGATCAACATGTGACAAATAGCTGTCTGTCCTGACCCCGTGGTCCGAGAGTTAATGAACCAACCTAGTTTGGAATTGGTTGGTGCCACAGGTTTGGCCCTTGGCCTAGAGCTTAGCTGTACTGCTAGCTTGCCAAAGCAGCAACAGTCAATAAGCGGCACCCACAGGCATCCTACTGGCTCAGGATAGCCGAAGGGGGAAGCATCACCTCGTCCAACCTTTTTCAATCTAAAAGTGTCCCACTGTTTTGCTGTTGCTGATAATGGAGTCTATCTCCTCCAGGTTTTTTAATATGTTTTGTGTGGATAAAAATAAATCCCATTGCAAACCAAATATTAAAATGCCAGCAGAGTGTTCTCCCCCCTTTTTATATTGAGGTTGTTTGTTTGCATTTAACATGACTTACCTTCACTTCACTGACTGCTGTCCTTTTTCCTCCATTTTCTTCTTGTTCACCACCACCCTATAATACTACATGTGACACTGAAAATGTCTCTCAAATAAAATAAACTCTCATACGTCTGTTGACGAAATAGGTCAATCATATGAGCTGATCCAGGATTAGCCCCATTAACTGTATTAAACCACCTTGGTGAACTCTTTTAACCTGGGGACCACACAGGTCATCAGTTTGCGCGATCACCCATTGTTTAACACTGGTTGCAGCTGTTCACCTCAATGTTAAGATTTATTTTTTATTTTTTCTAATTACAGGCCCCATTAACGCGCTATTTACATCCCTGCCTGATCTATGCCATTAAGGGATCAATAGCAGTTTGTTTAATTCATTCATTTATTCTTCTCTGTCTCTCTCTTATGCTGTCTCTTTTATTTTCTTTCCTAAAAGGTGATCTATATTCATAGATTTCTCCTGGAACCGACTGGCCTCTGCCTCTCCCGGTTCGACCACAATGACGTTGTTGCACATTTAGCCATTTTCAGACCCACATATCCCCGATGTGACAATACCAGGCAAGTGTAGCACTTAAGAAAGAGGGTCTCTAGTCAGAGTTAGGTCTTTTTATCAGCAGGATGTCAACTACACCTGAAAACTGCCCATTACATAGTCAAATAGCAAATTTTTATTTGGTGGGGATTTAGCATGTGTCCCTGTTTCCTGGCAGTGCTGTGCCACTATGTTCCATTAACAGCAGTTTATGGACCTTAGTAATGGCTTTGCACTATTGATAATGGGCTGTGGGATGATTTTTAGAGGGTGACGTGCACTAGTACGGTGAATATTGCCTGTAGCTTTTGTGAGGGGACACCTTTTTTTTTTCTTGTTTTCAGCCAAATTATTGCACACTTGAAATCTCCATAAACATTTTTCTTCTATCGGCCTGTCATCTTTCTCATCTTCCCTTGTTTTTGCATGTTGAGATTATCCAACATACACATTAAGATCACGTGGTTTATTGGTCATTAATGGTGACGTTGGCAAAGAGATGTCACTCCTGCTCTCTGCCACACCAACACAGAATCCCACACATACCTTATCAGCATTCGCCCTAAAACACAGATTTGGAACTCACTCTAGAGCCGTTTTCAAACTTGAACTCAAGAAAATGTTTATCTGGAGTTTTACTTTCACATATGAAGACCGCAGTGGGTGATTTTTCGAGTCAGACGCATTCACAACAACAGGAAAATAAGATTTGTATTCTATTTAAACATTTATATTTCAGTTTTACATCCGTCGCCTTTTAGAAATGTCTTCCACATTCCCACTCGCCCTTTCCCTGCTGCCCCTCTGCAAAATTTCAGGAAAAAAGTCCGGACTTCAGCGCATATCTGAAAGCAGCTTCATACACACACACACACACACATCCAACAGGATCATTGTGGGGCGATGCAGGTTCCCTTTCACATAGCTGTCATTGCTTTTAGCAACTCTGTCACATTAATAGTGTATTTATTACCTGGTAGAAGTTGCTCCACCCTCATCCGTCATCCCGGACACTTTGATTCAGTTTGCAATTTAGCTCTGATTAATTATCTCCGCCCCAACAGCAACACCTTCACCAGATATTGATTTTTTTGGTCGAGATCTGATCAGAGTTGTGGTGGCACGTCTTGCTCGAGTGTACAGACGTATCATTTAGAGGAACTCTGTGTGTCCACTTAGAAAAATGATCTATATAAACCAGCATGCGTGGCAACAGAGAGGGAGAGATGATGGACGTTTGTGGGATGGGGGCCGTTCATACTTCCAAATGGACTTTTCACGCAAGACTGGGCTCAGACCAGTGAAGCTGACCCGTCGATGCTCAGCTTTTTCTACTTAAATCCACATGTCCCCCCATGAAAAGGACAAACTGTCCTCTTCATGTGACATTCATGACTCTGAATTAAGTGTTCAGAACCATTGATTTTCTTTAAGTGAATAGGGAGGGTTAGGAATATGAATTAAGGTGTAGAGATTATCTGATCGCCCCCCCCTTTTCTCCCCTTTCTCCCCACTTTGCACCACAAGCGAGGGCTTAGGATCGCTCATTGCTCAGAGGAGTTTTGATCTCTTTACCCCATCACACAAAGGAGCGAGCACACACACACACACGCACACGCACACGCACACACACGCACACACACCACCTCCACATCCCTCCTTCAATCTTCTCCAAGGCTCAGTTTGATAAATGCCTCATTCTGCTGGATGAGCAAAGCGCTGTAGATGAGACTGACTCCAGTCTTTCATTCTTCCCATTTCTGACTCTCTCTTTATGTTCGTCTATCCGTCCATATCTTTCTATTGCATTTGTTTTCTCTGCGTCTCAGGGTTATGAGGGAGATGAACAAATAGTATGACTAAGATGGAGATAAACTGATGCCACTTCTCTCAGTTCCTCAGTAACTTCTGGCCTCGTCAGTTTGCTGACATCCGGTGCGTTTATAAACACAACGGTAGTCTGAAGTGTGGTAAAACACAGAACGCACACAATTCACCAAAACGGTGTTAGTCTGAAGTATTACTCTTGAAACTCTTGGGTTTCTGTATAATTTAAAGTGCCTTGAGATATTTTATGTTATGAATTGGCGCTATACAAATTGAATTATGTCAAACATCGGCTCATGAATGTGATGAGCTCATGTTTGAGCAAAGAGGTTTTAAAAAAGCAGAAAACTAGGCTTCATGTTGGGATACATACATGATCGAGTGAATCACTTCCCCTGGTGGAATATTTCACATTTTGAGTGAATTTTGGGAGTAAAGATTTAAGTCTCCAGTCAGGATATTCCCCCCCCAGTGTTGAATTGGTGGCTCAGGGATGTAAACTGCTTTAACAACCACAGTTGTTAACTTAACGGTCTGCATGCGATAGAGTCACTATCAGGTGAACAGTGGCCCTCTTATCTATATTGTTTCTTAACTATAATATATTTTATCAATTTGTCCTTTTTTTACTTTATTTAGAATTTATGCATCATTCATTGTATTTAGTACAATTCAATGACAATAAAGGTTTTCTATTCTATTCTAATCCACATAAATCTTGTCCCCCTGCATCACTTGACTTGCTGCTGAGAACTACTGATATCTTCACTTTGATTTGATTTTACACACACAGCCACAAACAGCCACAAACAGCCACACACAGCCAGACGTAACAGTCCAGCTAAGTCTCAGAGACTGGTATCCATAAAGCAGCCGTCTCCTTGTTCCTTAATGAGAATGAATGAAGACCTGCCAAAACGTCTCCGCCTGCCAGTCTGTTTTCCCGGTGTTCAGTGCTTGCATCTGCACATTACAGCGCGCTCTTTTGACAAACACGTCCAAATACACTTCTTTCACACACACACACACACACACACACACACACCCACACACACACACACACACACACACACACACACACACACACACACACACACACACACACACACACACACACACCATTAGCCTGAGCTACACACTGAACAAATGCTTTGTTTGTCAAAGCTTCAGCCCTTAAACTTTTACGACCAGAACCGGTCATTTGGCTCAAGCAAACCTAAAAATCCTCTCTGGTGATAACCGTGATCTCAGTAATTGGAATATGCAGCGGAACTCCGATCTAAGTACTGGCTGAGGTTTTGTCTGCGATGATTGAAAGCTTTGACTGACAGATTAATTTCCTCTGTAGCTTGCATTGTGTATACATGCTGCTCTTTCCCCGATGAGAGAATTCATAGCACACACAGTGATGCTGTGTGCTTAAAGCAATACTGGAATTGACTTTCAAACCCGTGCATTAAGTTGTACCTCATGGCCACATGGACACACAAGTGAGTTCACCCTGCTCCCTGTAACCTTTGGTTATTAATACATTTACTTTTTACCCTGCGGGTTTTCAAAAATTGTTTTGTTTGGATCTGGTGATAAAAGGAAATCCCATTGCGAGCCAATTTTTAAATTGCCAGCCCACTGTGTTCTTCATTTCGTTTTGTGTGTGGGGTATGGCTCTGACGTGACGTGTCACCTACCGCAGTCTTTTCAGATTTTTTTTTTTTTCTTCCACTTTCAAACAGCTAAGTGAATTAAATCTGCTGCAGTTTTAAAACATGCCCTCGGGCCAGGTTTCACTTCAGTGGTACCAAATGGCTTTGTCTTTTGTACTTGTGAACGGCTGCACATGTGTATGTGCTTGCACGCCACACACGCATGGGTCTGTGTGTATGCGTGTTTTGCCTTTTTCCTCTTTTCCGTCCACTGTGTCGACACAATCCCAGCGTTTATGAGATTACCAGAGCCCATTTGTGTTCCGGCGGGAGCCATCTTGGCTCGAAGGAGGCCTCCGCTGGGAACCATCTGGGCTCTACTCAAAGCAGCTTCCACTCCGCCTCCCCTGTCTTCTTCACATTGTGACCAAAGCTATTTACTTAAAAGGAGAGGGGAACTTGGATTCAATTTGTGTGTGTGTGTTCATAAAAACTCTGAGATTTAAGATTTAGCCCGATCATACTAATGAGCTCTGGGGTGGCACCGCTTCAGCACGCAAGGTGACTGACGTCGCGTTAGATTGTCATTGGTTGCAGTAATTGTGAAGTCATTAGCTGATCATTTTTGCAGAGTTGTCATTTAGTCAAAAATGTGACAAACGCTGATTAAAAAGTAAAAGTAATTAATCTTATCTAAAAATCAGACTGACTGATTGGACGGATGTTGGAAACAATATTAAAAAAATATACCAATTTAAAAGCAGAATTGCAAGACCAAGAGAAAAGCAAATAATGGCAATCAGGGCTGTGACGTTATGCCAACCGCGGTATTGCGGCAATTGCTCACCGGATAAACGAGCTGTGATCAGTCCCATTTTTCAGATCGCGAGTGCGACAAATTGTACAAATGCTGGTTCTACTCTGCCACCCGGTCGTGGAATTTAAGCCTCTTCGAGCCGATCTTATTCCGCCAGTGGAAAATTGGGGCTTCTGCTCTCTTTTTAGAAATTAATTTGTCCTTCTTAATTTCACATTTGACCTCTCCATTAGCCTCCATCATCTCTTACCCACTGCCCGGTAAACTGCCACTTCCCTCTCATTTAATGATGCCGTCAAGGTCTCGGTCAGCCATGTTTTATAAGTCACTTATAAGACTTTAGTTTTTTAGTATCGAACTTTCACCACAAGGACAAATGTAACTTAAGACATGATGAGTTCCCTGGTGATTAACTCCTAAAGTTGAGTTGTGCGCTTGTTAGTTTGTCTGTTCTTACTCCATCTGATTTGTTGGTGTAGCATCTAATTATAGCACAGTTCAGTGATGTATACTGAAATCTCCATTATGTAGTGATCGTTAGGAAGTGATTGTATTAGTATTCACAATGGGTGCAGATAAGCTGGATGTTTGTGCTCATGAATTGACGATTATCACCTCTGCTCGGGGGGGTATATACAAAAAGTCCTTTCAGTGTGTATTTCCTAATTTGGTGTGCGTGTTCCGCCTGTGTGATGCATCCTGTTGACGCTCCTTGCACTTATCAATCAGGTCATGTAATTTAGGTCATATATTCTACAGTATATTACTGACATTTTCTCAGAAGGCGTATTTGTAATTGTTAAAGAGATGTGCAGTAAATTCATCCATCTATTCTTCATGTGCCGTTGCCAGGAGCCGGCCAATCTTCTTCTATAAAGTTGGCAGTATGTGGTAAATGAAGTTTCCTCTATCAGGAAAGCAAAGTGGACTCATTTGCTTTATTATGAAAGAGCGTAGGACCACATGTTGCCAGTAATTTCACTTACACAGCTTCTTCCCCTTCAGTATTTGTGCCTCGATATCATTGTCGGTCTGGCCTGTTTTTTTCCTCATGCATCAAATTTATGTAGAATTGTATTCTCCTCAAGCAAACTTTTGGGCGTTAATCAGAATTAAATGTAGATGAAATGTTCCCTTCACCTCAGTGTAGCTCTCTGCAGCAAAACCCGAGAACTCAGTTTGTTTCGACACATTGGGTAGAACTCCCTTTCCAAGTAAAGCTCTCATCAAACCATACAAAATTGCTCCCAGAAGGTATCCACTCATTCTACACTATTTCACATTCTGTACTTTGTAGAAACAGATTTCGTTTTTTTGCCTCAAATTCTTTTAACACCTCGTGGAGCAGACTCTGGGTCAGCAGAAGGCCACTGGCTGCACCAATCAGAGCAGACAAACTTCTCGTTGAGTTTCAATTTTCCTTCCAAATTGGATTTTTTCCCAGCTAAGAGTGTTGCTTTTAGTTGTTTGCGCTGTTTTATTTTTGTTTTGCATTCGCCGCTCCAGTAACAGTTAAGTTGGTTGCAGCCGTTCCCGTTTTTTCCCCGGCGCTCGCCCACTTCGCCATTTGACATTTGGGCGCTCGGAGGACCAGCGATGCTCTAATAGCCTTGTTACATAACGGCTCCTGCACTCAGAGACCAAGAGAGATAAAATGGGGTTGAGTATCCGAGATAGCAGAGAGGAGGGAGAGTAAGAGGAAGCAGATTATACAGAATCAGATTGAACTTGGATCCTATCATGGTCGTGACCTGCGAGGGTCGACCCTTTGTCCTCGCTGCTCTTTCCTCTTTGTTTGTTTCTCTCTCTTAATACATGTAACAGACCAGCACAGTAATTATTATATGGTTTTTGTTTCATATAACAAGTAACAAGAGTTGTAATAACATAACTTTACAGAATTTGCGTTTTTATTATTTGTGGCTTGATCCAAATGGAATCTGCATCCGTTAAGTGGAAATACACAGTGTCAGACTTGTGCAGTCCTCTGTATGTCACTGCTATATGCAAAGGTTGTCAATTTAAAGATTAATACGAGAGTAGATTATGCATTCATTAATAAAAGCTTTTAACTTTAGCTGAGAACAAGTCAGAGCAGTTTACAAACTTAATTCCCCTCAGATTTCCCTTGTGGCTGTGGGGCTAAGCAGCCCGAGTCTTAATCGCTTGACTTCTCCCTATCTCTTCAACACACCTGCCCTCTCAATTTCTCGCTGACTGAGGCTTTCGAGTGGGATAAAATCAATTGATTTTTTTTTTTTCTCCTTTCTTTCCCTGGTCGTCCATCACTTATGAAACAAAACGCAATGAATAGATAATTAGCCTGAATAGGCAGAATTTGGTTAAAGTCCATCGTGGGCAATGTTGTGAGATCTTTCCTACTTTGTCAGCAGGGTTAGCTGATTCCGTGGCCTCATTTGTTAACTTAAAGAAATTGCAACTTGGCTGTCACTTATCGCAAATGACTTAAATTGCAAAAAAAAAAAGAGGATGACAATATTTACAGTCTTTAATTAGTTTGAAGTGCATACGCAACACATTTTCAAAACCATTTGTGCTGTTTCTTCAGGCTCAGATTTCTACAGTTAAGAGTTGTTTTATTTAACATAGCCACCAGTTGTGTTTATTGGAAGCCGACAGTTGTGGTTAAATGACAATGTGGTAGATGAGTTGGCCTCTATGTGCACTAAGACAAGAGATGACTGCTGAAATGGTATTTATGTTTTAAAAGGAATGAAACAGGATCTCTGTGTGCCGGCCATCTTATCAATAGAGAGCTCACAGTCGTCCATTGATGTGTCTGTTTAAGAACAGAGGTGTCTTGTCAGAGGACCCCATTCACTTCATCGCTGTAATGGAATCTCAACCCTAATCTCGGATTCAGAACATTAACCCCTCTCCCTCTCTTCTTATTCTTCTGTTCTAGGTGGAAGTTGAAGTGGAAAGCATGGACAAAGCAGGGAACTTCATTGGCTGGCTGCACATCGAGGGTGTGAATCTGTCGGTGGCGCTGGTGGAAAACGCTCTGTCCAAGGTCCACTTCACAGCGGAGCGCAGTGGCTACTACAAAACCCTCGTCTCAGCAGAGGAGGGGTGCCGAGAGAGGAAAGAAAAGGTAGGTCCCGAGCAGACGCCCTGGGAGAGCTGCACAAACTGTAGATCATATTAAACTATCAATGTGACGACTGCACCCAAATTACATAAAACTGTCTTCATAAAGCTTCCAAGGGGTGAAAAAGGCACCTGGAGGAAGACTTGGGAAAACCAGCTTGGCATCTAGTTCAGTATTGTTTAAATTCAGTGAGAGCTCAAGATACATTTGTCATGTATCACTGAAGATAGGCCACGGTGTCATGTTTGTTAGGGGCTATATAGAAACACTGACTTGTGTCACAGCAGCTTTTCAGCCCAGGTTACTACATCAGGATTTACTCTGCTGGCTTCCACATCCCCAATTTATGATGTTCTAGGTTGAGCTCTCTGTGGACATATTTTAGTCTATGCTGCATAAATCTGGAAATGGCCTCTTTATTCCCTTGGCCGGAGGATTGTCCATTCCAATGCAAGCTCCCCCTCCCACCTTCAGCTCCACTACTCCTTACTAGTTCATTAGTAGAGGTAAAGATGCAGTCAGCTGGAATAAAGACACTTTGGAACTGAGGGGAGAAAACATAAAAAGCTGTTTGTTCTAATAAGGGAACACACAAACACATTCTCTCTGCGGTCGGTACCCAGATGCTGCTTTTGGCAAAACGCAGCTCTTCTCTAAACAGCAACTCCACTCTTCTCCCTGGTAAACTTCCACACGCTGACCTCGTCAAAGGGTAAAGCCCCCACCCCCCCCTCACCAGCCTGACAGCCAATGAGGAGAGGTAGTGCCCTGACCTTTTTTTTTTTTAAATCACAAGGTAGAATAGGACACATCAGTGATAAATAACCCCAAGTCGTCCTGGAACATGAAATCGTTTGAAATATATTTATAAGATGCAGTCGGTAGCGTGAGTTTAAGGAGACATATGATGTTTTTCCCATTTTTCTTTCCTTTAGTGTGTTTATATAGTTTTTTTGTGTATGTAAAGGGACTGCAAAGTTAAAGGGAGCTCCTGAAACTCCTCGTCAGTCGTCCAATACTTCTGCGTCGTTGTGATAGCACAATGCCCTACATTTAAATATTGCACACCTAGCGGCTAGTCTGGCACGCCCACTAACAAAGTCATGCAATACGAGAGCGTACGCAGTTGACCAATCGCGTCAGAGGGGGCCAGCGAGCCAATCAGAGCAGACTGGGCTTTAGCGAGGGGCGGGGGGCTTAAGGAGAGAGGAGCTACAACCAAGAGGCTGAACAGATGAGCCGCAGCAATGGAAAGTATTGGAGCATGTAAACCTTTGCAAGTAATAACAGTAATTAAAAACGTCAACCTGAATACGAGCTTAACATGTCTCCTATTGTGACTCTGCTCCATCTGGGGCAGAGAGCAGCAACATATTTGTGGTTATCATGGAAAGTTTCCTCAATGGGAGCCCTGTGATGGATGCAGGCCTCCTCTCACCCTGCATTTTCATTAAGGCTCCACTAGTCACCCCCCTGCCAGATGCATGAACTGCCCGGCCAGCTGTCAGCCTTGTCCTCTTTCTCTCCATCTCTGTTACTTATTTCACTCCTCTCCCTCTCTCCCTTCTCTCATCCCTCACTCACCTCTCCCTGTTTGAGTCCTTAAGGATTCACAGATGCCTCCTCTCCCCACATAACTGTGATGTATTGCTGGAGCCGAGAGAAGGGCTGTGTTCTTTTTCCCTCCCCTAGAATCTATCATGTTCACACTTAGTATGTTCCCTGCTCGTCTTTCTTCTCCTTCCCTCGCTTTTCTTACAGACTCACTCCATCTTTGTCTTCCTGCTCTGAAAACAGTGAGTGAGAGAGCTTAAGATGATGCGAGTGGTGCGCAGGTGAACCTGTGTCCGGAACGATCCTGCCAGCGATGTGAGCACACCGACTCTGCCATGTTGAGTCTAGCTCCGGCGAGGAGGCACATTCCTGACACCTCTGATGACAATTTCACTCGCGGTTTCCTCCCGTCTTTGCGGCGTCGAGACAGATTGACTCTCACCACAAGGTTTTGACTTGAGCCAACCTGAGTGCGGACAGGGCTGAGAGGAACAACTGCAGAACAGGGCCCGAGTCGACAAGACAGACAGTGATTATGTTTGATGTTAGTTTGCCACAGGCACCGGTGCACCGATCAACCGCGGCCTGATTTGTTTGTGTCTGTGCGCGTGCGTGTTGTGTATGTGTGTGCTCGTACACGTGTGTGTGTGTTTGTGTGGATGCAACCTATGCAAGTTGAAGGCAGATGAGGTGGGACTTGCTGTTCTAATTAACCCGTAGAGACCATCCAGAGAAAAGCTGAGAGCTCGGCTTTTTTTTTTCTTTTCCTTTCTGTCTTTCTCTTTTGAAGTTGGGGCTGGTCTTTGTCTGTATGTAGGCTGAGGCTAGGTAGGGCAGATTGCATCTCCTCCCCAGCTCCCTCCCGCTCTTCCTCTTCTCTCATTGCCCTCTCCATATAGTCCCCACGGCTGTGGATATGGAAGGCATCGGTGGTACTGCTGTGTCAGGCGTCCCTACAAGAAAACAATGTTGTAATCAAGCGAGCTCATAGAAGGGGGGGGTGGGGTGTGTGGGGTTTGTGTGTGTGTGTGTGTGTACTGACACACTCATTAAAGGAAACTCTGCGTTGGTGGTCCAGCCGGGACCTGGGGGACAGCGAGGGGGATCGAGGCTTGCTGGAGTAGCATCCTGAACCAAAACTGCTTAGTTCGAGTGACTTAAGTGAATATTTTGCTTCAACGAGACCAATGGGACAAAGTGATTGTGTTCTAAATGAAGCATTCCAAAGGGTTTGAAGACGAGCCTTTTCTAGAGCTCAGCAGATTCTCGACTTGCGTATCAGCATCTCTTGGAACTCTCCTCACAGCAAACCCCCCCCGATTGTCCACACATGCAGAAGTCGAAGGCCTGGGCACATTCCTAATTCTGTCCCCCTATTATGTTTATTTATGGCTAAGCTATTGTTTACCTAAATCTCTCTAAAGCGTGTCGCCCTGTCAGAACCCATTGTCACGCTTTCAGTATTAACATTTACATGATTCAGCAAGTCGACAGACCCGGGACGCTGCAGAAACTTGTTTCACATCGCTTTAACAATAAGTCGGTCGTTGCCAAGCGTTGCTCATGCCCTCTTAAATCTTCCTTTTTTTCGCCTGGTGTTGCAAGGCATTCTTGTGTATATTTGGATTCTCCGAGGGGGTAGGAAAAACTAATTCTTGCTTACCAGGCATCTCCGTAAACAAGATTCGTTGCAGAAAACAGTGCGTTTTGTCATTGTAATGTGAGACGGCTCATTGCGGCTATTCATATGATGTTCCAGTATTCCAATGCTGAGCGAAAAAATAAATTTGACAAGTTAGCAGCAGTTTGGCTCAAAAGTGGATTGGGAGGAGTCATTTCCGACTGTGGAGACATTTGCTGTATCCGTCATTTAAGTTCCCCCTAAGCCTGAATTGGTGTGGTTTGTCAATATTTGAGTTTGGATCAAGGGACTTTTACAACCAAGAAACCAAAAAAAATGAAATTGAATTGTGATAATGAAAAGGAACTGGTCCTGGTTCTTCTCTGCAAGTCAGAGATTTTAAACATCCTCCAATGTCGCCATTTAAAAATGTCAATATTGAGACATGGAGGTAAAGCAGCCTAATGGCGGCTGTACATCAGAAGAGGATAGAAACATGCAACTGGAGTGGCATCATTTTAAATAGGTGCTCTAACAATCGGCCCACAATAATGAACCAGTGGGCTTTCTGTCTTTTGCTGTAATTGCCCAACCTTGAAGGAGATAAACACACTCCAATGGATCCGGGAGTGGAGACGAGAAGATGGAAAAGAGGAAGAAGTGGAGAAATGAAAAACAAAAGAGGATACGACATCCCCAGTTGAAGATATTTCATGTCACAGGACTCTTTTCATCGCTGCCCGCCCCCTTTTCCTTTCAACCTCGCTCAGCCCTCCTCACAGACCACTGTCTTTCAAGTCTTTTCAGTGTTCGTGCATCCTTATGCTCACTGTCTCCACTTGTTCCCCCTCTCTTTTCTACTGTGCTCCCTCAACTAATCATCTCGAAATCCCCTCCTATTAACCGGATTAATTTCTTGTCGGACGCCCTGTGTCGTGCCCTTGCTCTTCTGAGCTGCTTTATGGTTTCGCGGATGCTGCAGGACACTTTCCTCTGTGGCCCACAGTGACTCAGACACCTGCATCACTTGTACCCTATTTTCATTTAGAAAAAAAATCAAATCCCCTGGAAGCATACATTCAGGAGTCAGTGCTGCTGTTCCCTATACTTCACATGTCAGTCAACACCGCTGGTCAAAGTACACGGAGTAGCATCATTTTGACATTGAGCTTGTTGACGTGTCCTTGGCAGGAGCCTGATTGAAGCACATAATCCTGTTTCAGCTCTCTTTTTATTGGTGTGGAATTTAGAGTTGAAAGTCCAGCTGATTAGAGTGACGCTTCTCCCAGGGGCCTGTATGCATTAACACGTGGCTCACACCAATCATTTTTTTGTTCTGCATTAAAAATCACAGCACTTGCAATTTGATGTGATTGTGATATGTGGATATAATGGTATGTTGGAATTTCTGTCCCTTTTTTATTTCACTTAACTTGCCTCTGGCCAACGGTCTCAAGGGTCAAGTGAAAATATCTCGACAAACAACCAGTCCTCACCAAACCTCTGATTTCTTACTACAGCCGTCTTCAGACTTTGCAGCAGGAGACTGTTCACCTCGAAAAGTGTGTTGGTTCTGATCCCTTGAATCTCTTCAGCATCTCCTACGTGTATGGCACCACCTTATCATCCATTTTGTCTTCAGTTCTGCGTCTGCCATGTGTCAGAATCGTCATTAACACACCCACTTGCTAGCTGGGAGATGTTCTTACGTTTTCCTGCTGTTTTCCCAGCTGGGCTAACTCCATACAATTTCCAGAGCATCTCACTTGGACCTGTGCGTTCTCACTTCCAGCCCCTATGGATCACTTCAGGAGACCATCTGAAAGCAGCATAATTTAACCGTGTGCTGAAATCAACATCTCCCTGTCCTCCCATCTAATCTGTGTCTTCTCAGCAGTCGGCACATCACACACCTGGCTAAACAGCAACATGCTGTGGATGAATCAAGATAATTGGGCTTTTAGCGTAGCTAATAGGCTTGTGTCTCTGAGTTCAGGCTGCAGGAAGTTTACCTCTCGTGGACTGGTTTCCATCTCAGGGATTAGTCATGGTTAGCATTCCGTCCACATGCAATAATAGGATTTCTATGGAAATCCACATGGTATTGTATGTTTTACCAGGAGCGATTTCCGTCCAGCAAATGTAAAGAATGCATGATTTGTACAGTGAGGCACCATTTACTGTTATGTACTGATTCTTAGTCCTCGGATGTAGAATTACATACAAGCAGCCTTGTTTGCTCTCCATGGATGACAGTCCCTCTTCTATTAATACCACGCTCAGTGCCTCCTTAAGCCCTGCAGCCATTGAAACGCTTTCAGGGTTGCAATCTTTTTCTCTTTTCTCCCCCCATTGTTCCCGGCCTCTCATAGTGAAATAACCTGTGGCAGTCATCAGGCAATATCATGGGGAAATGCTGCGGATTAATATTAGAGTAGCTCAGCTATGGAGGCTTCAAGTGAAATAACAAAATATATTTGACATATTGTGTTGCTGAGTCAACCCATTGTTTGACCGAATCATTTCGCTGCAGCATTTTCCTGTTTACTTCTGGCCGGATAATTGCACCAGCATTACCATCCCAGTTTCATCGTACTCCTCTCTCTGCCCCTTCTATTGCTTACGGCTGCCACTGCTGCCTTTGATTCAAGAAAGAGAGGCTGTATTGTGTGTTGCATCATGGATGAAATAGCCAATCAGAGAGTGAAATTCAATTACAAACTGGAATAGATACCTGTCCAGTCCATTTGAGAGGAAACATGAAGGCTGAGTAAACTGCCTCTAATTAGTAACCTTGTGTATCAATCACATTTCAACCAGTATGGTAAAGGTACTGGTACCTTGAGTTCTGCACCGGTACTCAACGGTACCATCTTACAGTACTTTACTCTCTCTGTAGGTCAACATTTGCTGTTGTGTTGTTGTCACTACTAGACGTATTTCGGTCAGTGCCCTTTAAAGCACTGAATCTGATACCCGACCCTAATAATGACTTAATCGAAAAGCATAATTGAATATCGTCCAATTTATCTCTGGTGATATCCCCAGGGGTCATGAGCATCCGCAGCTTGTTTGCATTTTCTCAATTGCCTCTTGGAACGGTTTCAGAACAGTTTGTGGCGAGGCTTTGTACGGGTGAACCCTGGCTAACAAAGAAAAGGCACTTTGTCTCGTTACATTGTCCCAACTCCAGCAAACTCATCTTAATTTAGTAAACTTGGACGTCGGCCATCATTGGTTTCGAGGTTGAGTCTGTCGGGTCTAAAATATACGCTGAAGTCTTTTGGGAAATGTATCCTGAAGACCATTTACAATGCAGGTGTATGTAGAACTGCTGACTCAGTGTAATTAATGCCACTAAACCCAACAGTTAAAATACCTTTGTTCTGTGGTAAGTGTTAAACTGTATGCATCTGTCCATTCCTCCCTACTCTACTCAATAGTCTAAAGCGAATATATGTCAAAGTGTCAGGTATGTGTCCTAACTCCAGAAAACCGATGGGTGAATGAAATGCTGTCAGTGGCAGCATTTTTCTAAGAGACGGGGGCGGGGGGGTCAGGAGAATCATTGCGTCGGTGGCGATTTGCATTTTTTTGCCCTTTAGGAGACGAGTGGCTCAAACTGTGCCAGGAGTCACAGTACATCACCTCTCCCATGGCCGATGTGCTAATGCCCGCCTCGCTTCTGTTGTGAATTCATCATCCCCGGTGTTACAGCAATCGGTAGAAAAATGACCGCTCACGTCTTCGCCTCATTACAACACAATGCTGTAACCTGTGAGTAGGATGTTTCAGTGACTCATGGTGCAGCGGGCCTCAGCCTACTGCCTCCAAATCAGGCACTACTACACCATCACAGCCACTACTACTGGTAATGATTATCTGATTCACCCCTATGATGAAATCACAACACGCCGCAATGTCTCTGTGGCACAAGCTAACTAACAACATGCTCAGAAAATATCACTTGCAATCTAATGAATAGGCCTCAAGCTCCTGAACTTCTTTTTGAAACAGCACAGTTATTAGTTTGCGCTGGTTTAATTAAGTGCAGCGTTACATCTCCATACGCTTTTATTAATCACTATAAATGTCATGTGATCTGCTAAATTCACAGTAATAATTCCGGCATTTGTTAATTTAAAGTGAAATCACATGCCAGTGAATTTCAAATCAGATGGGATTAAGGAGGAGCTTGTTAGTATCAGATGGCAGAGTGATGTTGTGATGGCCTGTCAGCGTATCAAGTGGCTCAGGAGAACCCCGTCCGTCCCCCCGTCCCCCCGTCCCCCGTCCCATGCTGGAAATCAACATGTGGGCCCGTTGCCAGTGTGTCAATACACAAGCAAGATAAAGGCTGCGGGGGTTTGTTGGCATGTGTGAGAGGAAGGCGGGCTCACAGCAAGGAGTCCTTATTGCCTGCATGGTGGCCACAATGGGAGAGGTGACCCATGTTGAGACCTCACGTCACTGGGAAGGATGGAGAGTACTGAAAGCTCCGTTATATGTATATATACCACAAACTCCCAGGCTTCCCTCTGTGTTCATATGTGCAGCGTGTGCAGATGTGTGTGACTTCATACCAATTTCCTTTCTGTTTGTTTACTATGCCATAATGTTTGTACGCCTGTTTGCGTGTGTGAGTCTGCTCCCGCCTACATCTCTCTTCTCAGCCCCGTGTGCACAAAATGAACCACCGACCACACAAAGGCAAAGAGCTGACGGAGGCTTTTTCATACGGCTGAAAGATTACATAATGATTCTTAGTGCACTGTGTACACATCTGCGCACACACACACACACATTAACTTGGTTGCAGATGGAGGGAGGCGCCGCACGTGCACACACACACGCCCACACCATACTGTCACTGTCTCTTTCAAGCATGTGCAGCCTCAGACATACACATGCATGCTCTCTCTCTCTCTCTCTCTGGGGACACCCCTTCCTACTGTAGACGGCACGCTGGACCCTCAGTGCCCCGAGGCAGAGAGACAGAAAGACACAGGAAGAGATCAGTGGACCCAGTGATGTGTGTGTTATTTACACCCCAGCCCCCAGTTTCCTCTGTCTGGCTTCATCCTCCTTTTCCCCCAGTTCCAAGCTGCAAACTCAGCAGTCTGTCAACTCCACTCGCGCTCTCGTTGAACACACATGCAAAAAACCCTCCTTCCGTCTCCATCCGCATCTCCTTTGCCCCCACACGCACACTGTGCCGCGCGTCCGTGCCCGTGGCGGTCATCGGCGGAGCGGCACATGCGAGCGCGTTTTTGATGAGCAAGAAACTAAAAACCGTAACGCACACTCATCGGAGCGAGTCTGTCTCAGCAGTCTCACCTTCTGCTTGCTGAATTATACATTCACACGAGTTGCAGGATTTACGCGCTGACTTCGGAAATGTCATCTGAAAAATGCATCCAGCCACAAGGACATGACAATCCTGGAGAACACACACACACACACACACACACACACACACACACACACACACACACACACACTCTAGAGACATTCTACTTGATGAAGCATATAAACAGGAAGTCTGCCTTTTTTGTTTAGTGCAGCCTTTTCTTTTGTGCACAGCTTTGCCCGTTGCAGCCATGTGCATATGATCCGTCCTGTCCACGTGTCATCGATTTGTTTGCCCGCTCCCTTAAACTTTGGGTTTTTGTGCATCTTTATTATGCATCTGCATGTTTTTTATCTGCATTTGTCTTTATGTCCTTGGCCTTGTGCTTCCTCCTCTCCAGTCATGCACAGGATTCTTGCAGGCTCTTAGCAGAGGTCCACAGGGGCAGGTTTGCGGCTGCCTCTGGTTCATCAGTGCAGAAATAACTCAGGCAGTCCCTCCAAACCCCCCATCCCCGCCGCACACCCTGCCACCCTCCCGCCCCTCTGCTCCGCTCTCGGGACGAACGGCTGAGGCCACGGGAGGAGAGAGGGCTGAAAAGAGTGAGAGTGAGGTGGAACGCTGGCAGAGTAAATGATGTGATATGACATAGTGCATTGCATTATGGCTGATTAACACATGCTCAGCTACGCCACCCGCAACAGAAAAACACAAACCCCCAGGTCTGCCCGCCCGCCTGCCTCGCTCCACCACCCCCTCTTATATCTTAGGGCTTCCCTCCTTGTTCTTTTTTAGTTTTTTTCCCCTCTCCTCTTCCTCTGCCCCAATTCCTCCTCGATCTCCGCTGATGAAAGTGAGTGTGAAGGACGTGCGCTCACTGGAGTTGGGCTAGCGGATTATTTGATCTCCCTTTTTTTTTTTTTGCTGGTTTGGACACTGTGAGGAGACACTTTTCCACTTGGTTTGCTGAGGACTGGTTGTGGCCGGCTGAGGGGAATATACACCGGCACCAAGCCTTGTATTTTAACACATATATTTGATCAGACTGCAGAGCTGTGATTGTTCAGTTCCTTGTGCAGTGGCCGTTAATTGACGCATTAAGGATGTTTACTTAAATGCTGTCCGACTTTGAAAATCTTCCCTTTAGAATACCCTTAACTTCAAGGCACATCTTTCCTTTTTGAAAAGCTACCCAGTTAACAAAGTCTTAACATTTTTTATTATACATGATATATGATAATGTATAATAAAGCGTTGAATAATGAAACAGTTTGCAAGGAGCTTGTATTGGCGACATTCCTGTGACCTTGCAGCAATTTGCACCGACATCCTTGTCATGATGTATCGGCCGCACCATTCGTGTGAACATCCATTAAGGGGGTAGAAGCAGTGATGGCCTTTTCTCTCTGCAGATAACTGACATTTATGTGTGTTTGGAGTCATCAAGCAGATGCTGTGAAAACCTTAAATCCTCCTTCCCTCCCCCCTTTTTTATTTTTTTATTTGCCGCGCTCCAAGTGTCCTCGCTAATCGTCCCTTGTGTAATCAGGGGAATATGTGCGTTTGCACTAAAAATAAGAAAGGCGACTTATAGTCATTTGCACACACTTTGACATTTTTTAGGGCCCCTGCTCGGAGCCACACTTAACTCCAGTTAATATGGGTCGGCAGTGAAACACCCCTCTCCTCCCCTCTCTTGCTTTTTTTTCTCTGCTGTGTAATGAAATGCTAAATATTTGTTTCTTCGGGGCACCATTTAAATGCTCTCTCTGCTGGTTGGGACCTTCAAACCTTTCCCCCCCCGTTTAATGAGATGCTGTTTTATTAGTTCCGAGGCATTAAGATTAGACCTCGTCACCTGAAAGGGTTTTGACAAGGGTTACGTGCGTTCGACATCTCCGACCTTCCCAAATAGGTGTTATTATAGTGATGATTATTATTGCTGCTGTTGCGGTTACCCAGATAAATGCAGGTTCCTTTGACCTCGCCTCGGTTGCAGGTCTTACCGATGCAGTTGTGGACAGAGTAGGAAGAAGCTTGATGCTAACGCCTCATCGGTTCGCTTTATTACACCTGCTCATAGACGCAGAATCCTCTACACGTCGACTGCATTCCCTTATTCTCTCCATCTGTTTGCTTTATGACTGCTTTCATTCTTCTGCCCTCTCTCACTCACTCCCTTCAGCCCCTCCACTGTTTCTCCCTCTCATTCATTTGCTCTTGTCTCAGCACCTGCACAATTTCATCCGCACCTCTCTCTCTCTCTTTTTCCCCCATCTCGTCTTTAATTCAACCTCTTTTCTCTTTCCGTCTCCCTTATTCCCTCACCCCCTCTCCCCCTAGAATTTGCCATTCAGTTTACTACCCTTACCTCACATGCTCTCTTATGCTGTCTCAATGTTAGGAGAATGTAAAGTGAATTGATTCATTGCCGACCTTAAAGTGCAGTTTCTAAGACGAGCGTCCGAAAAAGAAGGTCGCTGCAGTTTCTCTGAATGAGGCGTTTTTTTCCCTCCAGCAGCTCATTTGTGTCAGAGTGGATCTTTGAAAGAGCGGACACGGGGGTAACAAAGACTAGCTTCTGTATGTTGCACTCACTTCTCATGTTTGAAATTTTCTAGAACGTCAATGCTCTACCTGCACGGGGGGGGATATGAGCCTGGTAACTGCACAGGGCTGCACCTGTCACTTCTAGTCTCGTATTTTAGTGTCTTCAGCGGCCGTTCTCCATCACGAAATAAAAATCTCAGGCGTCGTCACACTGTCCGACAAATAAAATATGTTGCTGTGACCCCCAGTTAAGTTATAAAACGCCAGCCTGCCAGCGCTGGTTTGTGGTGAGGCATCCAACATGTTTTTTTTCTTACACCTCAAAAAAATAAATGGTAGCCCCCTTAATAGAAAATTGATGGGCCCTTTTTTCATGGGCTGTCAACCTTGGAGTACGGTGACGTGTGGAAAGGGGAACAGACGGATGAATACAATGAGGCAGGGAGAGATGGAGGACCGGACGGATCGCTCTGAGGATTGACAGACTGGATTGTTTGTGAGTTGTGCCTGTCATGGTTGATGATCATTGCATTCACATGGACAGTTGGTTTAATCATTTCACTGGCTGTCTCTTTCCTTTCCACAGATTTGTAAAACCTCCACTTATTCCACTTCTTATTTTTTACTTATGTGGCAGATATATATTCGCATGTATACAGTTTTTTTTTTCCCCTACATGTTTGTATGAATGGAGTTAACTTCTGATACAGAGTGAAAACACCAGTATAAAAGAATTTGAAATTAAAATGTAAATGAAATAACTGCTTTTCTGTTATTTCTTTTTATTGTAAAGATTCAGGTTTGAAAGAGTTTATTTGAATTCTTGAACTCAGTTGTAATTTAGCTCAGCCCACTGTTACCCGGCTCGGTGTCCTGGCTGACCCGCCTTCAGAAATCACTCTATATCTAGAGAATGGGACCACTCTTTCTTTTTTTTTTTTGTTGCTTTTTACAGTCTCTCTCTTTCTTTCCTTCTCTCTCCTTCATGCCTCAGGGACAGACAGTTACATAAACAGGCTCTCGTCATTCCTGCATTTCCGATTCCCACCATTGTACCAGTCCCTCTTCAGCCCCCTGCCTTTCTTTTTCTCTGTCTGTATTTCTCATTTTTTCACAGATTATGTCTTTATCCTGCTGCTACTTCCTCCATGTTTGTATCCATCTCGCCGAAGCTTTTCACATTTAGACAATTGACAGTTAAAGTCAACTCGTACAAGAATCTATTGAAGATTAAAAGAGAATAACGTAAAAATTATACTTGCTTTATGTGGGAATTAAGCATCAAACTGGCTCCTGAATACTTGATGGGGTGAACTAATACTTTATTTCTCCAAATGTGAGCGAGAGACAAAAGCCTATCCTGAATAAATGAGCTCGGTGCATGGTGTTCTCAATTAGAGCCGAGTTGATTTTGCACCCTTGTCAACATATTAGTTTGTGCTCCGGCACAGAAACACGACGGAGCCGACCTCAGTCTCTCCTACAAAGATGCTGATTAGCTAAGTTGTTTCTCAAACTGTCAGATTCACAGGAGGAGCATCACACCACTGAGTCTTTTTTACAAATTGTGAAATGTGGAAATCAGTGGCGATGGCATTGTCCTCTTTTTCTCCCCCACCTCCCTCTCCCTCCTTTTTTCTCACTTTCTATCTCTCTTCCTCACCGCGTCTACAGCCACATTAACCTCTCTGTCGCTCTCTTGCCATCCTGCATCTCTCACTTTTCCCTAATCCCCACCAGCTCTGCTCTCCTGCCTCAAACGCTCCCTCCCGCTCATACCTCAATTATTTTTCTTCTTTTTAAATAAAGCGGACAGAGGGAGCAGAAGAACAATGGAGTGGAAGGTGTGATCAGCATCCTTCAACAGAGGGGGGGGGGGAATAAAAGAGTGAAAGGGAGATAAAAACCACCCCCTGGAAAGCCAGTTGTCATGGCAACACTGTGGCAATCCGGGACAGACCGGCCTGTTAATTAAAAAGTTGATTAATTGCCTTTTAATTGCATACTTATACATTGTAACATTGAGGTAGTCCTGTATCTTAATCACTCTGCTTTGTAGCCACTCTTTTCTCTTGTGCAATCTCCAGTGATCAGTCGGAGAGCGTGATCTCATGGCCGATAATCCGCCAGAGTTGATAAACGTATCTTGTAGAGGACGGATGAAGTGGAAGCGGAAGGGATGGGGGGGGGGGGTGGTGAACTGCATGTCCATTGTTAATTTTGTCCCACTTTTATCCCGCGTGGTGTTTTAGTCATGGGTGCATTTTTCGGGGAGAGACAGAATTTCACCGATATGGCATCAAGGTCATGAGAACGTCTTGCATGAACGAAGGACAAATCTTGAAGGACGCGCACGGTGAGACCCGGGGGGGGGGAGACTTCATCTGGCAGATCATACATACAAATGCAAAAATCAGCGGAGGGCAAACAAACAGTAATCAAACACGAGTCGAGTGTGTCTGGAGTCCATCTCTACAGCCCTCCACCTCTCCTTGTAGCCTCACCTCATTTTTTATCAAGGTTATCATGATGCACAATCAGACAAAGTGTTTGTCTTGGCCACAACTTAATTATTTTTGCCTCCCTCTTTGCTTCTGCCGCCGTCCACGCCATCGGAAGATTGAGTGTCTGTGTCATGTGCCCTTGCACTTGCAGCTGGTCGCCTTTAATTGCGTGCTGATTCCCCAGCACCGCTTTTGTTGAGCTCTCGACGACATCTCGCTCGGCTTGATCATCATTTAATGACCACACGTAGGCAAGAAGACAACGACCAGGGACGACGCGTGCGTGTGAACCGTGAGCGACGCCCAGTGCACACGCTCTCAGCCGCCTTCCCTACCCGCTGAGTGGGGTGGCGCCCGTGAGGATTGCGAAACAGGTGTCGGTTTCTGTGTGCGCGCACGTATTGCCCCCGATTACATATGCGCCCACATGTCTTGTTTCCATGGTAACGCTATGCCCCCGCCCCCTCTCGGTTCACGTGCACATACCAACCACCGATCTGTCAGGTGCAAGTTAATGCTTGTTGCTAATAGTACTTTGTCAGGGGGCCGGCAGACCTGCTCCCACCCCCTACTCCACCACACACACACATGTCTAAGTGGATCAATTTGTGTCAATTTAAAAGTGTAAGAAGTTGCCACCATGATAGCCTCGGGTCGTTTTCAAGCCCTCTACTGTCGTGAATGTCAGTGCGTGTGTATACGGTGGGGGTCATATTCACCGTGTAAGCCTGGGCTGAGTAGCCTCGCCGCCTGCCTGGTGCCTCTTTGATGGCAGAACATCTGTTGGCTGTGATATGAAGCCAGGGAGTAACTCGACTTTCTCCCCTTCTCCCCGGCTCCTTCGCTTTCTCTCCCGTTTCTGCCGTGAATTCCCCAGCTGCTCGGCTCCCTCCCTTCACCTAAAAAACCCTGTCCCCCGCCACCTGTGCAGTTTTAATGCATAATTTATCTGCTAAGTAACCACATCCAAGAGACTCATCCCTCCATCCGTCTCATGCTCGCCCCCCTCTGCCTCCCCTCGGTGTGGTTTGGCCTCGGACATAGAAATACACACCTATGTTTTAATATTCTTCTTTAAGCAGATTAGGATTGATTGGGTTCCAGCACCGGAGAGTGGAGCCAAGTGTTGAAATCCGGCGTCCCCACAGCCACAGGCCTGCATCTCCCTTAGCTTAAAAAGCTGTTTGTTTGAATGCAGTAACTCTTGACGCCTGCAGTGTCAACATCAATTTTTATTTTGAATTTTCAGTTATTATTGTATAATATTCAAATACTGGCTTTTTTCATATCAGTCCAAAACTAGTCCAGGTTTTTTTTAGACCCAGAAACCAAAATACCTCTATTTTGACCTCTCTCCATTGTCAAGTATAGGATTGATTTATAAAATGTATTGATCAATGTATTGGGCCATGGTGACATTGTTAGTTTGTAGTGTCTCATGTGTTGTAGTTCTTTCTCAATGATAGATATTAGTTTGCTGCAGTAAAACTACAAAGAAACATTCTCTTCATGTGTCGTACTTGACATACAGTAGCTCCTAAATTTCATTTGACCTGGTCTTAAAAAAGACTTTAAACTTAACTACTTGCAGACCTGCAGAAACCCATATAAATGCATCAGAAACGCTGCATGTGTTTATGAAAAAAGAATTGCCTCTGGAACTCAGGGCCTTCGACGCATTAAACCTTTATATCAAACATGATATATTGGTGTTGTGTGATTTCAGTTTTTACAGCTTGTCACGCAGGCCTGTGTGCAGCTGACATGTTTTGTTACCCTGTCCACATGTGTGGCCTTGCGGGCCCATAAGTGGTCGTATTATATTAGCCCACTGAGGCAGGAACGATGCCGCCGCCACCACAATGTAGCTCAACCTGGACCAACTCTTCCCAAGGCCACCACCGGGCTTTTGTACACATACATGTGTGCTTTTCCTGGAATGGATGTTTTACGATGCAAGGCTGCCATGCATTATATATCTGAATATGAGGACGACAGGGAAGGAATGACAACGAAGCTTGTCCCCGCATGCGATAAATCATTGTTTCCCCCACTGCCACGGCCCCTCTTACTTGGCCCACCATGATAAGGTGAGCCATCGAGGTTAATGTCCCATCAACAACCCCTCTTAACCTTGGAGAAAGGTTTTTTTTTTTAGGGGGCTGGACATGGGGGGGTAATGTCTTTTCTCAATTGTGCCACACTGACACCTCTCACTACACTCACTGACCAATCAAGACCATTTTTTTTCCCACAAGGTTACGCTGTTTGAATTAGAGGTTTAAAAAAAACGAAGTGGCCGTGAGCCTGTTGTGTCGCCCGCTGTACATTATGATCATCGCACCTCAAATGAACTCTCAAACGGTTGATAAATCAGAGCAGGGGACCCTGATAAGCTTGACTGTCGGCCTGTGTTGTACCTTTATCGGCTCCAAGGATTTACCCGACATCAACCTCTCACATCTGTTATGGCTACTGAGTCGTAATGGCCTGAAAAGACTGAGTTCTCCTACAACTTTTACAACATTTGCTCCCAGGAAACAAACAGGACGAGGGAGAGGTTCTCTTTCGACTGTTTGATTTATGTTTATTGAATTTTCCACAAGGAGAGTCTTCCTGTTTTTGTTGTTGGTTTTGTTAAAGGTGATTTGTCACTGAAACCCCTCATGACATTGACCGTGATAAATTAAATTATGAGCAGTGGTTGGACTAATAAAACGGTAATTTATCAGCCATTAACTTCTCACCTGTTTATCAACAAAGTCATGTCATTAGAATCAATTATCATTTATGATGACAACAAAATAACAAGCTGCTCCACACGAGTGGCTCTAGTATGAATTATGATTATTATTTCCTGTTTGTTCAATCTACTTTGGTTGTTTTTTGCTTAAGACTTCTCAGAGCCTTTTGTCCCTGAAGGCAGAACCTCTGCTATGTTTCTTAGTTTGTTTGGCTACAACAAAAGGATTAAATAACCTACTACCTAAGTAACATGGACACTAATTTTGTTGGTACAATGTCAGACGTAGCGCTCCCGGGAATTGAACTCCACGTCTCACCTGTGATGTGGCCAAACGCCTTTTAATGAAGCAATTGCCCGTCGTGTTGATCAATCTCCGCCTATAATGGCTTAGTCAATACAGACAACATCATTGAGGAATGGGGAAATCCCACCTTTTTCTGCCACGCCAACCTCTCCCAATTATTAATGTGAGGCCAACGCAGCTTTCTAATGAGCTCCTCCTCACTTTGTATACTGATCAAATTCTTTCCGAGAGCATCTTGTAGGTTACAGGGATAAACTTTAGGGAAACGCTGAGTTGTAAGATGGCACATGCTCCGAGTTTGAGGGTTTGGATTCAGAGGAAGATGATTTCAGGCAGTCTTCAACTTTTACCTGTTGGTTTGTTGGTTGGCTTACGTACAGACTTTTCAAACTATTTTCTTAAAAGTTGGTGTAAGGATAGGACATTGGCCAAGAATGAACCCATTAAGTTTTGGTGTGCATCCGAACTAAGAGGCGAGATGGGGATATGCACTGTGCTGAGTGCCGTTCTAGTTTTGATCTGGATTCTTTGCAGACTCTTCCCTTTGATGCCATCACTTGTTGTGTTGTTGCATGAGTCGAGCTCACCCACCTATCATCCAAACAGAATAAAACCAATCAGACGTAAATGGGGTCCCATTCTATTCTTATGCGTAGCTTTTAAACCTTTTGATGTGGAAAAAAAAAAAGTGAGCACAGTGAGACTGAAAGAGAAAAATGTGCCCTCAATTGAATTAATGAACCATTCTCTCCAAAGGGGATTCATCAGGGATATAATAGGGGCTAAATTGATTTACAAAGTGCACTCTTATGAATAACATGCTCCTATTGATTTAAATCATTCTCCGAGTGTGATCGGGTAATGAACGAACAATGGAACTATGTAAGTTCCCGTGTTAAAAAAAAAAAGAGAGAGAGAGAGATACATCTCCATCGAATCGTATCTTGCTCAGTGTCACTCTGGGCCTCGGTGATTTTGCGACAGCTGCGTTGTTTCAGAATTGCACAAGTTTGCCACGGGTTGCGAGGGCAGAGCCGCCTTGTCCACTGAGGTGTGTGTGAATCAAAGGGCAGCGACATGTGCCCTCCGCCGCTGTCAAGTGCTCTACATGTGTCAGGGCAGCGCAAAGACGGGTTAATGAGGAATTGTGAAGATTTAGAGCCGCGTTCACGATGTTCTTTTCGAGGAGCACTCCATGCCCAGTGTGTCGTGTTAAAAACAAAAGGCTGTAACGTTCTTAATGTCGTCGAGTAAAAATAAAACACATTTTCTCAAACGGTAGAAAAGTTTTAAGAGTTTGAGTTCATTTAAACCTGGAATTGACGATCGCAGTTGTGGGTGTTTCCTCTATATGTCTCGTAACAGTTAATGGATTAAACCAGAACCATTTATTTTAATTTTCCACCCAATGTTCTTGTAGCCTTCTTAACTGATACATTTTGGCATTTGCCTGCTGAAAAAGTGCACAATTTGTACTTTTGGGTAGCAACTATGATTTTTGTTTCACCATGCACACACACACACACTGAGGAATTGACACGCTGCCACCTTTAATCAGTGTTCAATCCAGCCCTCACCCTCTCGTTCTGGCTCTATGTGTTGGTTCAGTCATCCATCTGTCTGTGTATTCATCCACCTGTGCTTGCATGTGCGAATCTCCGAATGTTGCACCATCGCTCGGTCTTTGGAGGGATGCTACGCTCTTCATCAAATTAGAAATATTCAGGCAAACCCGCTCGAAGGTAATCAGCATTAACTCTCTGAAGCCGAGATGCACTTAGACGTGAAAGAGCTCCACTTCCATCAGAGAGGTATCTGGTGTGCCCGGGCTTGGAAACCGAGACTCAACAATGTGGCTGTAACCAGGTCTTTCTTCCTCGGGAGCAAGCAAGTTTCAAACCAAATTTAAGAAACCACCCAAGTGGCTAATGTCTTCGAGAGTTTGTCAAAAGGAAAAATAGATTTCAAAACTCTAATCTGCTGAAATGCTATTAACTTTATTAAAAAAAAGAATCCAACGATAAAAAGATTGACTGAAACTGCAAGATTATTGAAGTCGAGCCCGAGAGGAGAATCAGGGTAATAGAAGATTAAGAGAATGAAAGGTAGAGGAGTAGAAAACTGATTTTGTAAAAATGGAAAGAATTAATCCCTTCCACACATGAATTCCTCTTTGTGCCTGTGGGTTCTGATCGTCACCATTTACAGCAATAGACCGATATGCCCCGTCATCACATAACCCAACTGGACTCACTTGTCACCCACTTGGCTGCGAGTGTGTTTTTGTCATTCAGGAGTTGTGAAGGTCAGCCCAACCTGCCATCTCTCGCCGCTTGGCCCCCATTATCAGGAATTGTTGTCCTCTCGGCCCCAGCTTAATAGCCTGCCTCTTTTCCCTTTTTCCCCTCTTCCTTTCTTTCTCTCCCCCTCTTCTCTGCGCCTCTCTCTCTCTCTCTCTCTCTCTCTCTCTCTCTCTCTCTCTCTCTCTCGTGCTCTCTCCCATTGTCTCTGGCAGCTTAGTGGCTCTAGCGTCTGGCTGCAGTTGCAGAGCAGCAGCAGAAGCAGCAGTCATATACCTGCATTCAAGTGGAACAAACAGGATGGTTGGCTGCTCACGGAAGGTCATCAGCCCTGGGCACAGACCGTGTGTGTGCGTGCGTGTGTGTGTGTGTCTCTTTCAAAAGAGATGGAACTCTACAGTGTCTCTAATACTCCGAGGCAAAACCAATGTTCATCTTGCTGTAATCACACTGACCGCTGAAGTCTCTTGGCAGCGTTGGCCGCAAGTAACCAATATACAATTGAAGATGTGGTTATTTATTCTGGCAACATATTGTTAGTGTGAAATGTGTCTGTGAGTTGTAGCTTTCACTAAGTGATCACCATTAAAAGCCGGTTATTCACCCGAATGAAAAATACTCAACCGATTGTCGTGACAAGTTCTGGGGGGAGTGTAATGACTCAAGGAATAATTGGGAGATCCAGGATTTTTTACAAGAAAAATTTTAACACAACATACAACAATAAAGATTTCCTTTGTTTTCACAAATCACATAACCAGTCAATTACACATTAATCAACAGCCACCATCATAGCAAATATTACTGTGCTGTTTCATTATTTTTTTCTAAAAACATTTTCTTAAACTTTCTTAACTTTTGAAATATTCTTCCCTCTGTGATCCTCCTCATTTGATTTTAATACAAACAGCTGCTGTAGGTTTTCAGGCAGCTGTCTGTTTTCATTTCATTGAAACTGGATATTTTTTAGCTCATATTTGAAGAACTTTGGCGACAGAACAGGTTGCACTGTTGTAATCCAACCAGCTGTCTACACAGGCCGAACTCGTGGTGTTCTCACAGTACACATGACAGGACTCACGGCAGATTTGTACATACCTACAATGATCAAAATCTGACTGATCCATACTTATACTCCTGTTTAGACACAGATGGGGCTCTGAAGCTGCTGCTAGCGCTCTGCTAGCTTCTCATGCGTGTAGCTTCAAACAAGCTGCAGTCACTTTCACTGGAAACCCGCCACACAAGATGGCGATGACGCTCGAGGTGCGAAAAACACACACTGGTCGACAACTCGGATGAAACAATAACACTTATGTCGGTTGCCACGGAGAACAAACACACGCAGCACTTCACCACTGCCCTTCCGCTGAGACAGAACTCAGTATGTGAACATGTTGACGGCGAAATGGAGAGACTGCTGGTGCTAATCTGCATCTGCTCGCCTCTCTGACTTTATATTTGCGCAACCTTTTAAATGTGAATATATCACCTGTGTCATGGTGTCGTCAGCGCCTCATCGAGGACTTTCCTCTCTATCTTCGTCTTCTCGCCGTGACACCCCCACTCCACACGGAGTCAGAGGTCAACGGGGAAAACTTGTGGCTGCGCCGTCCAATCTCACCATAATCCCACCTACTTGTTACCGCCCTAACTGTGCGGCGGAGACGGCCACCGGGCTAATGAATGCTGACACTCTAATCTTTGTCATCCCTAATTGGTGCTGCAGGTTTGATTAAAAGCCAAGCCATGTCAGCTCTATTGCAATGTGGAGAGCATGCTTATTACCACACTCTGCGTCTTCCAGCCTTTTGTGACTGTGCATATAGCTGTAGGTACGTGTGTGTGTGTGTGTGTGTGTGCGTGTGCGTGTGCTAATAATGCACATGACTATCTAATGCCGTACAAAAACATGGCGGTTGATCTCGGGGTTTACGAAGCGTGGCTGTGTTTTCAGTCTTCATTAACCTTGCTTGCCCTCAATCCCCCGTATTTCTACCTGCTTTCTTCCCTCCTATTACCTTCTGTTCTCCAGCCTTTTTTTTCTGCAGCGTTTGTGGGATAAATAATTGAATGTAATTGGGTTGTACGACCCTGTCTTTTGTTAGCGGGTGTAGGGGGTGCTTATGTCACTTATTTCGTGGGTGATCTTTTCTTTCTTTCTCTGTCACTCACTCACTCACTCACAATCACACGATTCCCTCCTGTAAGACTGGAGCTGCTGTACATCAGCACATCAATGAGGTGAAATGATAATCTAATAAGCATGCTGAAGAGCCAGCATATAAAAAAAAAAGCCTCGGGTATGATTAACTAAGCTTTAAAACTAGCGTAGCTCTGCACATGAGCCAAAGCAGAGGGGGGGGAAAAATGAAAACATTAAAACTAGCTAATCTAATTAGCTCCATGATACCATGCAGTTAAATAATTAGCCAGAACCTAATTGGCTAATACCGCCACACTGTTAAAAAAAATCTGTCTGCCTCTTTCCTTCTCTTTATATAACCTTTAAAAGTAAATACTTCCCAAATAGCCCGGAGAAATGAATGGTAACAAGCTGTGCTGCTGCTGTCGCTGCACACGAATCTGGAGCGCAAGTGAAGCTCACTTGCACTTTTTGACTTTTCAGTTCCCCACCTATCTTTACTCCCCGTCTCCTCCTATACAACATCTCCTTCACTCCCCCTTCTGCAGCGTTTCCTCTGCAGGGAGCTGATTAGCTCGCTTTCATCCTGACCATCGTGTGTTTTTGCCCGTGTTTAACACTGTTACTGTACTTGAAGCTGTAAACACGCCGCCGTATTTAGTCTTAACAACCACGCACTTTCTCGGCCGCAGCCCTTGCTCTCTGTAAACAGACACACACACACACACACACACACACACACACACACACACACACACACACACACACACACACCATGACATCAATGCGGTTTGATATGTGGCCCAAGGCAAAGCACTTCCTCCTAATGAGCCTCCTGCCCTCTGTTTCTCCTGGGGAGCCGAAAGAGAACTAACCTTGATGCAGCGTAGAAAGGATGTAACCTGCTCACACACACACACACACACACACACACACACACACACACACACACACACACACACACACACACACACTGCAGTGCTTGTGAGGGACCTCACAGGCTTCACTCTTCCCTAAGCTTGTGACATTTTCACCAGCTCTACACGGCTAATCTCTAATGTAACCCTAACCCAGGGCTGAACCCTGACAAGACTCAATTCTCCAGAGGCGACAATAGCACAGTAACACACGTGTGGACACGAAGGACATGTCAAACTAAAGTCCCAACTTGTCCACAGTTGCGTCCAATGGGTCCTGGGTTAGGACGAAGTGTAACCCCTGACCCTGCCCTTAAAATCGTTTCTGTAAAATGTCCAATGTTTTTTACGTTTTAATAGACACTTTTAATTTATTTATGATCATTATTACTTTAAAATCATCAGTTTATTGGTTATTATTCATACAGTATCTTCTATAATAATTTTACCGACATCTGCTGTGATCTGAAGTATCTTTGAGGCGTCAGGGCCTCGTAGGGTTTGAGTTTAACCCGAGATAATGACGAGTAAAAGGTTTGTTGTTTCAGTTGAAAACATCATCAAAGCCTGGTTTATCTTATTATTCTGGTTTCCATCATTATTCTGGTTCCCTCATAAATATGACAAATTTTGTTTTAAGTGCAAATTTAATGCATTGCTATTGTTTCTCGTATGAATAGTAAAGTAGAAAAAATAAGTTAAAACATTTAGTGAGTGGACATTTCAAAGACTTCCCCGAGGTCATCATCCCTGTTTATTTCTCAAATTATACAAAGCTGTTCTTTGAATTATAGAAAGATGAATTAAACTGCCTGATTCTACTGCAGAGATCTGGTGGCGCTGACCTGTCCCTGTCATCTCTCTCTGTGTGTTTGTAGGTCTGGTCCAACTATGAGGAGAAACCAGTCGAGGAGGTTGTGCACGTGAAAGAGGAGAAGGAACGCGTGGAAAACTACAGACCAGTATTCGTCACCGAGATCGCCGACACCCTGCAGTTCTACGCCCAGGACGTAGAGACAGGTACGCTCAGATAAAAGTTTGACATAAAATACACGACTAGATCAAAAAGTTGCTACAGGGACTATCTCATCATCCCATCCAATCCCACAATCCACTCCACCATGAACAATCCCCTCACAGACATGGGAGTAAGGGCTCTCTTTGCTTCTTACTCCCTTTTCAGCACAAGACCGATTTTATGAATGACAACTATCTCTGATACCCCCCTCCTCCTTTGCTGCAGCATCCCTGCCAGCAGCAGAGACAAAAGAAAGGATGCCCCACATTTTTATTGTTACTACAGAATGACGGGAATAAATCACACCAGCCCCTCGTGTCACCGCTGACACGGGGAGGAAGGGAGAGGAAAGTTTGGAAGATAGGAAAACTAACAATCCCTGGTATTCCCGCATGGCTGCTCCTTCTGACAAGCTCTATGTGTGTGTGTGTGTGTGCGTGTGCGTGTGAATAACTACTCACATAATACCTCCCTCGTGCTGGGTCCATCTTTCAGGTAGTATGCTTAATGGTCCAGCCTCTGCTATAACAGAATCAAGTTATGTCTTTGTGTATACATATGTACTGTAGCCATGTTTATTTACGAGGGAGGATGGCCCACAGTGGTTTGTTTGTAACGAAGGTCAGACGGAGGTTATGCTTCAACAACAGTTCACTGGAGAAGCCCCCTTGCTGTTATTACCACCAAAATATAGATAATGAGAAAATAGAATTGTCTTTTTCAGTCCATATATCGGTTGCAATATTTTGGGGCTCCCGGTGTAGACGGCAGAAATCCGAGGCGAGACTCCGTCTTCTGTTCACCGCAGACCGTTAACAGTCCGACAAGTCAGAAGTTCTCTCCACGCAAAACGCGAACAGAGATACTTTTCGTACATGTTCTAGCTCCAGATAATATCTTGTCCCTGTAACAGCTGTCTACACATGAATGCAGATAAAGCCGATAGCTGATGCATTTCGGTCAATGCGTTAAGCCTGACCAGAAGGCTTCTAACCTCGAAACCTTGCCCCCTTCGCCTACAGATTTTACATATTCACATGCAGAATCCGTTTATAGAGATTAACGGGGTAGCGAACATGGTGCAGAGCTGTGGCGTCATGGTCCTGTCAATACACAGGCTCGTTTTTAAAGCACAAAATAAGTATCCAAAACCAAACTTTATGTCTATGTTCAGAGTTATTCCAAAGTAACGTTAGGCCTTCTTGGCTGATTTAATCCGACTGAATTTTTGGAACTTGAACATTCAAATCTTTGCCACCGTGACTCCTTGGATTTTGCGACTAAATCATCCCCTCACACAACTTGACGTTCGGAAAACAGTCAAACCTGTATTCACAAACCAGTTGGAACAGATCACAGGCCTTCATGCCAATCACTGTCCCTTCATCGCCTGCCAGTTTGTGTGTGGGAGCAGCTCGGGATGCTGAGGCCTCCCTCTCTCCCCGCCGTCTCCCACATCTGGATTCTCTGGCAGTTGACTGTCAGAGGCCATGAAATTGAACTCTTAATTTTCCTCACTGCCGTAATTAATTAATTTGCCTTCATTTAGTGCCAGTTTGAGCCTGGGCATCATTCACATCATAATCACATGAAAATCAAACACAAGAGGGAAAAACACGTGGTTCCAAATTGTTGTTTTTCAACACCCCTACTGTTTCTGCAGACTTAGTAACAACTATGTACTAATCGTCTTGTTGCCCTGAGCTGTAGAGTAAACATCTAAGGCCCTCACACCACCTCCAGCTTCACTCCCCTGCAGGTCGGGAGTCATGTTGAGGTTGTGTGCGATGTTTTTTTATCACTGATCAAAATCACGTGTCACTGGGAAAGAGGCTGAAACGTAGAGTAATTGGTGCGTGTTAACCTGCAGCGAGAGTTAATTCCTTCAGCATCACCAGCCGTCAGCAGGGAAAATGTACAGGCTAAATGAAGAGTGGACCTTTTTTTGCCCTGTGTGATGGAATATATGAGTTTTTTAGAGTCTGGGAAACACATCGTGCTCGAGCTACACTGCAAAGAGCAAATCAGAAATATTTTTTATTGATTTTGAACACTTTTCTCATAAATTCCTCAGCTCTATTAGGGACCCGGGGAAACCGCAAAATGCGAAGCAATTACAACTTTTTCTAAGTAGCAGCCTGAGTGTTGCATTTTTTAAAAATGTACACAAGCTGCACTTTTCCTATATTGCTGCTTTAAGTTCATTTTGACAGGAGAGCTGTGAGCTATTTCCTTTTTTTTTTTTTTAGATGATCCAGCAATGCTTTTTATTTATTTATTTATTTCTCCATTTAATTGGCCCTGTGTTCTTGCAGCAAGAGGCTTATGTGCTAGTTTAAAAAAAAAAAAAGTGTTATTCTCAGCAGGGAGGCACAACCTGACCAGTCCTGCCGCCCCCCCCCGCCTCGCTCCCCTCATATATCTCTCTATCACGTTGTTTACCCTTCCCCACCTTCCTCCCTTCATCTCTCTCTCTCACTTCTTTTTTTTTTTTCTCCTATGGTCTCTTTCATTTTCGCTGACGCTCCCTCAGAGCTACATTAAGTCATACCAGCCCCTTGAAGAGCACATCAAAGTGTGAGGACCAGTAAAATCATACAAGCTGAGTGCTTTGCAATATTATTACATGTTCCACGCTTTCTTCCACCCCCTTACCCGTCCCCCGCCTCTCTCTTACCTTTTCCCTCAAATTCTGAACTGAAGTCATTCTTATAATAAGATGAGCTCGGGCGCAGAGGCCGACTTTCATAAATATTCTTGGGATTGCAACTGATGATAACTGATTCAAAACGCTGAACTATGGCACTTAATAGAGCAAGTCCCCTAAATTTCAATCGGGCAGCAATTAAACTGCACACACACATAGATATCAGTCCCCTAAATATACCCAGTTTGACATTATAAAATAACAATTTTACTATAAGTAGTACTGCCTCTTTGATATCAAAATTCAGAATATTTGTCAAATGTGTAGCTTTTATTTAGCCTGTAAGGTTAAATGAACAGTTACCCTCTTCTAAAAGTTATCACAGAGTTGGATCAACACCTTCCCTGATGCATTTTCATCAAACGTCGACCCACATTATAGCCCGAGTGTGACAGTTTCTACCTCCGCACCGTCCTCCTCCTTCTCCTCTCCTGTCGCAGTATTTCCCAGCTCACATCAGAGACAAAATTCACTCCGTGTTTTTTGGCCACCACTGCCGGCGCTCCATTTGCCAGATGGAGCAAACGCTTTCATCGAGCACTCCTTGACCATCCTTGAGGTATAGCACATTAATGACATGGAGTGCAGGTACAGTAACCCCCCCCCCCTCCTGGTCTCTGTCTCGTCTGATGCTCAGTTTGGAAGCCAGGAAACAAGCCTCAGTGAAAGATACTTGGAACAATAGAATAACGCCACAGCTTTGCTTTTGACATCATAATGATGATAGGTGCGAGTCCATTTACTTAACTGTGGTAATCGCCAGCTTTTATTGTGGGTGTGAAGCTAATCATGAAAGGTAGCTGTATTTAGAGAAAGAAAATGAAATACAGCAGCGGCTGGCAGGAGAAAGACTCATTTTCCCGTCTGCCGTTAAGCTCCCATTTGTTTCAGCCGTTCCTTCAATAAGATAAGATGAACTTTATTGATTCCGCATAGGAAAATTAAAGTGTCACAGCAGCGAGACAAAGAGAAATATTCCAGGTAGCTGGCTAATACTGGCAATAAGAAGTATGAGTTAAGAAAGTGCTTGGAGAGAGGGCTGCTTTTTTGAATGATGAAGAGGAGCAAGAGGAATGAAAATGGAGAGCGAGTGAGGAACGGTCTATGAGAGATGGGGTCAGGTGTCTGTAGATGGCACCGACGCAAAATAACCTCAATTGACAAGAGCTTATAAAGCCTGATGCAGATGGCAGCAGATATTTCAGTGTGGTAATAATAAGCGATCTAGACACATCCATTAAGTCGCCAATATGTTACTGTAGAAGAAGGAAGAGGACGACGGAGGAAGAGAGAATCATAAAAAATACTACTTTTACAGTCATTAATATTGAGATGCATTTCCCAAACCATCAACCTTGTGGCGGTCTGACAGAGTGGGATGTATTTATTTATTTCTTGTGGTCTGCTGAGGGCAGCGGTGATTGAAAAGTAGCTGTCGTGATGCTTTTGATGAACGCACGTTTCCCCCGTGTAACTTTTCCCGCTCTGATCTTCTGAAGTTACTATTATACATTATAGAGAAAACGCCGTTTGTAATATCTTTTATTCTCCGGGGGTCTAAAAGCACTCTGTACTTTACCCCTTTTAATTATTCACATTTAATTACTCTTAAGTGTGTTATATATATATATATATATTATTTTTTTTCGTATATGGATATCTTTACACCAGCTTGATAAGTGATTAATTCCACATTAGGAATGTTTTTTTCACTGAGAAGCTTGAGGGATTGCGCTCTTTAATCCTCAGTTTATTTGAAGGGTCTTTATCTGTTGCTCTATGTGTTTATCTCTCATTGTCTCACACACACACACACACACACACACACACACACACACACACACACACACACACTATCTCTCTCACTGTCCTTCGTACCGCTGTTTCTCTTTCCTCTCCCTATTTTCCCTCTTTGTGTTGTGTTGCTCCCTCTCTCTCCGGAGGCTATATGTAATTACTGTCAGAGGGGGACCTGTGTAGATCTGTGTGACCTTGGACACTCAGAGACAGAGGCCGTTCCTAGCACGGGGGTGCGGAAGTGACTCTGCTGTACACCGTTGTTGCTTTCCCACTGTGGTCGTGAGTAGACGTAATTAAAAACTCTCTAAATATAGCCCTGTAGACTTGATGGGTGTGTAGCCATAATTGCTGGAACCTGAGTATTGGATGCTCTGCAGCTTTTTAATTTTTGAAAGACATATCTTAGAGCGGTATTAGTTTATCTTAAAACTCATAAACTGTGCCTCAATTTCACAGGCTCTCATAGTTTAGGGGAGTTTTGAATAAAGTTTGAGGTATGAAACAACTCGAGACGTTGACGAGAGACAGTTGAGATGGCTCGGGGATTTTATTAAGTTGGAGGTTTATTGGGCACACCCAAGCAGCAGGAGGAGGCCCTGGGGTGGACACAGAAGTCGATGGAGGGACTCCATATTCCATCCTGCGTGGGAATGCCTCGGGATCCCCCATGTAGAGTTAGGAACTGTGGGTAGAGGGACGTCTGGAAATACCCTACTTGGCCAGCAACTTGACCTAATCTCGGATAGATGGACGGATGGATGGGTAGATAAACTGTGTATTGTGGATGTGTTCTGGAGGGTTGAGCCAGTGGATAATCTCCAATGGCTGACAGTCATCACGATGTTGAGCCCAGGATTATGCCCCAGTCGAGGTAAATGCAGCTTTTCCTCAAGATTCCACCTACATTCCATGGTCTTCCTCAACAGATGACCTTTTGCTGTGTCCTGGGAACAGCCCAGTGGTCATCATGTGACCAAGTATGGAAATGGGCTTTCTCTATGGCTTACTGCTCTTCATCTTCTTAGGAAGACCATGACATGGAGTTGAAACCCTTTGAAAAAGCTCGTAGGTGGACTAATACAATGCAACCGTGTCCTCTTCACAGAAGAAATAAAATTATTGTATATATTGCGGCAGGGAAAGTATAGTACTAGAATTAGCACAGCAGACAGCATTCGACTGGGCGTTTTTCATATGCTCACCATGTTTGTTCTGTTTGTGTGATCATTGTTATCGCACAATGTTTGTGGTACACAGATTTAAATCCTGTCCATGATGAGTAAGTTACAAAAAGTCACGCTCAAACGTGTAAGGTCTAGCCTGTATGGGGAACCCTTGTTTATAGATTGTACCACTGGGCAACTTTCCTACAGGGTTTTAATTATCTTTGTTGTTGTTTTTTCCTTGCTAGTCGCCTCCCGCAGATTTGGACGTTACCCAAATGTCACCTCCGTGAGACTGGATAGCTAGACCAGGCCCAGCTTGCCCGACAAACACATTCTCTGCTCTATCCCACCCCAGGCCTCAGTTGCGGCGCAGTTGGTGGTACATCCTGTCTAGTGCTTGTTTCCTGGCTCCCACACAAACTCATAATGAGTGAAGTCCCCCAACCAGGTGCCACTCCGTCCGCATTATTCACACTTCTACCTTTTACACACAGCAGCTGTTCATCACCTAATGATGCTGGACCCGGCGAGGCAGGCGGCGAGGCAGGCAGGGGAGCTGTTCTCGCTCTGGCTCGACTTCAAACCAGGGCCCTTTTGAAACTGAATTCCATTATTATGAAATGTTACGTTTCAATCTTATTTTGTCAAGAGCTTGTTTAGGTCCCGCAGCTTGAGAATTTCCATATTGGTTTATTTAGTTGTTCGCTCTCCGAGCAGGTTTCTCTTTAATTTAGTCTCTTCCCAAACCACGTCTTATTCCAGGATGGCTTCCCGACAGTGATCTCACAGCATCACTTGACACTGTCTCTGTTTTCTCTGCTTGAGTACCACTGATACTGAGGGTTAAAACAACATGAGAACTGCTGTAGTACTTCATATTGATCAGGGTGAGTGGCCCCCCCTAATTTAATGTCGTGTCAAGGCAGCCGAGCAATGATTACTTTATACCACGGAGCTCAATAGAAAACACAGGTTCACATTTAGAAATGGTTTTCACAAGGCTTCCTGCACGACCATTTTATTTCTGTCCCCTAGTTTTCAGTGAGAAATCTTTCGGTGGTCGCTTTGGGCTTCAAGCCAAAGTAGTTGAGATGATTGACTCCTACACCTATTATAAGTATTCCTTGTGAATCGTGCAAGTTCTTCATTTAGCAGACTAATTCAAACAATGAAGAACTAATTGTACAGAGAAACAGAGTTTCTAGAGAAAGTGCGAAATGTGACAATTGAATTAATGATTTTTGTTGAATAGTTTAATAGCCTCCTCAACTTTTGGGATTTAATTGCTGCACTGTTGTCCCAATACGGATGCAATTATATTCAGGCTCAAGCAGAAAGTTTTAATTTCAGATTCCGCCTACATAAAATGTGTTGCTGTCTAAACAATCAGAAGTCTCACAAGGCCTGAAAGAAAGAAGTTATTGTTTCTGTGAAATCTCCCCCCGACATCGAGGACCATGTATCTTTGTTCATCTGCCTTTTATGTGTCATGTTTAATTCAGCTGAAGTGAGTGCGAGGCCTTGTTGTGGTGCCATTCGACCTCATACCTGCAGTGAACAAAGTAAACCAAGCAGGTGAATGAAAGTTGCAGTAGCAGCTGAGGCGGCTGTTTTTTTTGTTTTTTTTTACTCTCGCTGCTCCTTGCCACTGCAGCAGATGCAATATTTAGAGGTCAGACCCTGCCCGGATGAAGTCCCCCCCGTCCCCAAACATTCATAATTAAATGAGATACGCAACTTAGCTTCTAAAAGGTCAGCTCACCTGTCGGTTTGAGGCGCGCTGCTTTTGCTTTTCAGGTGGAAAAATAAGCATCTTCGTGCTCGTTCTTCACCGTCTTAGCGAGCGCGATTCGCACTAATGTCAGCTCCTGGCTCTATTGCCAGAGAGCTGAATGGCTGAATGACACTTTTCACAGTGGTGAGCCACTTACAGGCCCAAATGGGGTTCCTCTTCAAAATTGGTCAGGACCCACCCCCACACCCATTTCCCACCCCGTCCAATTCCCCCCTGCTCCTCTTCTCCAAATACAGGGCCATCTTATGAGTATATTTGGACTCCTCACAATCAAAACGGGGCATTAGCTGCAGTCAATGAGGCTCGACAGGTGGCAGAGAGAGGAACGGGAGAGGCTGATGCAAAAAAAAAGGCGAGCCACAGATGCTGCCTCTGTTTAGATATTTCACTGATGACTTTTCCAATTACAGAAACAGTAATTTGCCGTAAAAGGCTCCAGACTGCCGGGAAGGGTAGAATGGAACAGGGTAATTGGTGGGGGTGTGGTGTGGTGGGGGGGTGGGCATCACATGAGATATAATCCATATCACTCTCCAGTGGGAGTGGAGCAGCATTAGTCAAGCAGGGGGATCATTTGTTTTTATAGCGGCCTCCCTCAACGCTCTGCAGATGCTGACACCACTTTAAACATCGCTCAGGAAGGGGGAGTAAATGGCCTCTCTCTCGTCGTAGCTCCCTCCTTGTCACACTGTGTCTTCAGTAAGTGTACAAACAATCCCCGGGTGAGCGCCGCTTCTTTGTTGACCAACCACTGGGGGCATTAGACTCTTGACAGCTGTATGTGTTTGCCCACACGCACACGAGTTCAGTCCTCCCCCGACCAGAACACACATTGTGCTGAGCCGGTGGATTTTGTTGTTTGTCGGTTTGCGGCCTTTTAGCTTTTGAAGTGTTGCTCGCACGTCCCGAATCCCGGCTTCTCCTCTACCCGCGAGGATAAAGCCCGTCCAGAACTCATGCATATTTAACACTCCGAACTAACAGGTGAGCTAAAGCACAAAGCCCTGTACGGCGACAGTGTTTGAGCTGTTGGCCTCAAAGCAAAGGTTCTGCTGTATTTCTCAGGCTACATCTCGACTACTGCATCACTGTTCCTGTCAACACGACTCTGGAGCTTTTAGGCTCCCAAAACGGAGAAGTTTGGAAACACTGCTGGTCCTGGTTGAGTTTGAAACCTCTGAGGCTGCGTTGTCATATGGACATGCAGAAACAAAGACGTTTTTCAAACAATCCCAGTCACCTACATTTGCTTCCTTATTAGTTACGACTCGACTAATCTTTTTTGAGGGCAAACGTTTTTTAACTATAAAACATTGCTGTTCTTCGTTGGTAGTGTTTGCAGTAGAGAATCACACGCCCAGTATATGTGAATGGTTGCCTGATATATACATTATCAGGCATGTTAGCATGGACACAGACTAATCCTCGTAATAGTTTTAGTTTCAGTTTGACTTCGTCTCACTCGCTCTCCCTTTTTTCCATTGGTGAATTCTAGTCGATTTATAGCCAGGTTTACGTTTCTGGATCGTCTCCAGCTGCTTGTTTCCCCAGCAGGTGTCCTTTTCATGGATGCTCTCGGCTTTGTCTCCTAATTCCTTCATTCTTATAAGCCAGGAAATTAGAACACTCTCATAAGCAACCATTGCTCTCTTGGCCTCTGCCTCTGCCATATTGCGATTATTTACCCTTCTGTGGTTTAATAGCTCTGGTAAACAGCTTAATAGAATTCAGTACGGACTCAGGAGGTGTGGGTACATTTTTGTCCCCCCTCCCCTTGTCTGGATTTTACCGTGTGCCACAGTATCATCAAATATGATCATAACCAACCTGTAAAGCTGTTGTCGCTCTCCTTTTCTCTTTTGTTTCCTTGTTTTTAAGCCTTATCGTTCCCTCACTCCGCACCGGGCATTCACAATGTAATTATATATGATTTACAAACAGCTGTAGCCGTAATGGCGTATAAACAGATTATGGAACAAGGGAGGGGAAAAAAAGACGGGAGAAATACGGAGATGAGGACGAGAGAGAAACCGGCCAGCATCAGACGCACTCAGTGGTTTGGATCTTTTTTCTTTGGCTCTGCCCGCAACACAAAATGAGCTCTCACGCTCGACAGGGTTTAGCCCTTCCACATGCAGATATTTAGTTGTCTTTTAGCCAACATTAAATGGGAATCTGCCTCTGTAATGCAGTGTGTCCTGGCTGCATTTTGCCTCCTAATGTGACTGCTGCTCACATTCACTCAGAATTTCACTGGGCTGCTGCACATGCATAAGAGTTTGCTCAATTGACCCCCACAGGGCCTGGATTTTCTCTCTCTGCATGTAAAACCCATTTCAGTTTCCCTCCACGCTGATTGCAGTCGGAGCCGTTCCTTTTATTGTGGTCATTTATGTCCCTTTCCTTGTGCATACTGGCTCTTCCTGTAAATGTATGTGTTGTGAAAAGCGCATTTACACTATATTACGTCTGTGTGATATTGCCAAAATCTCATACCCAGATATTGTTACTTGTTATGCATACGTTCTCTCGACTGTGTGAATTGGGGCCATTGCTTTGCAGATGTAAGTTGCGATGGCAGCTGTTCCCTCCTTTCCATTTTCATGGGTTCTTCTCGCCATATGTTACATCTGTGGTTTGTTTTAAGCACTCGACTATACGCTCATCCACAGACTCTGATTCTGACGTAGGTGGTAAAAGAGGTTTATTGTGTGGAATTTGGAAAGCCTGGTCTTCTGGTTTGTTTCAGACTTTATCATAAACCAAACATGTCCGTGTGACAAAAGGTCTTTCGGATATAACCTCCTTTTTTTGTTTCAGATGGTTAAAGACTTTTTTCCTGTTTGGAATCATCCAATTCTGAGTCATCTTCGTTGACCACCGATGAATAGAAATGTTATCGAAAGATGTTTTGATGGCTGAACGATGTTGTGGTGAATTAACTGCATGACCCTGAGCTGTCCTCGAATATTTCTACAACAAAGATTCTTAGTTCAACTTCCATGCGAACAAACCAAAAAGCCTTGAGGTACAATAGAAACATCTCAGTATTAAATCCTTTGGGAGGGAGCAGGGAACAAGTCTGGATCACGTGAAGTCATCTCAAGATCATTCTCTTCCTGAGAAAGGGAAATTGTCTCAAGATGCATCTTATCCCAGGGACATGGACAGGATGGCAACTCCTAACACGAAACATAATCTCAAACATTCTTGCAGAGGCCTCACGACATTTCTTTGGTCAGGCTCAGTACGCGTCTCACACAGTATTAAAAGATGTAATAGTCTCAAATTCCCTGACAGCCATGTTTGCGCTGCTTTTTCCTGCCTGCATCCGTTCCGCGTGGAAGAGCACAAAGTGCCGTCCAAAAGACGAAGAATATTACTGTAAAGACTGAGAGAATGTGAAATGACAGATGTCGTCGCATCGCACAGAGCTACACCGCACAGATAATGGAATAGCACTCACGCACGCAGAAGGATGATGTGTTCCTGATAAATTCATAACCTCAAACTCCAGTTTGTCCCGCTCAGCAAATCAGAACTCGAAATCCCAGCAGAGAATAATGACAATGGATGAAGCCCACTATGCCCACTAAATCAAACACGCACATTGTAAAATGCTGTATCCACATATTGATTTGTACAGTACAGTCTTTTTTCTTTCTATTATTTCACAAAAGCCAGAGTTGACATCCGTCTGTGCAAAGGCTCCGGTTTATTTTCAAGAGTGTAACTGGCCCTGACTTGGAACTAATTCAAGTGAATCTATGGGTCACAGCTTGTTAAGATTGCTGATCCATAACACTGCACTGTCACTGCCCTTTGACTTCATAACCCAACCAGAGCCTATACAGTCCAGAGGCTATAGAGAAAACGCTTATAGTAGAACATACAGTGTCTCAGTACCAGGGAAAGAAAGAAAGTTTATTCACTTATGGACTATAAATAGCCCATTAGTGGATTATTTAGTACACTGCTCATCATAGCTTCTCTTAAGATGTCGCAGTGTGGATGTGTATATGTGACTTTATGTTTCTTGAGCTGGTCTCCATAAAGATCCATCCATATACTCTCCATGTGTCTATAATGGGGGAAACAAATAATAACCATGTGGGCTTGGTTAGTTTTGTCTTTGGTTCTTTACCTCACACCTACGGTCAATTTAGAATCTCCACTTAAGCTAACCCCGGTCTGCATGTCTTTGGACCCTCCTGGAGAAAACCCACACAGAAACCTAAACCACGACTTAAACTAGGAACCTTCTTCTACCACGCAACAGTGATAACCGCTTCCCCCTATACCACCTCTGCACAAAGATGCTCATCTAACATCCATCAATCCTGTACAGTGCAGTGATCAATGTCTTCTTCCAGGAGGAAAACGCAGCAAATCTGAGGTGCTTGGGAAACAAATTGTACAATATGTGTGCGAAGCAGTTTAATCACTGATACGAAATGTGAATAGAAAATACAGAGGTTGACTTGAATGGCGTCGGTGGCTCTTCGGGATGATTTAGAGTGATGCATGTGAGCAGCACAAGCGGTAACGGGACCTTTCCGAAGGGAAAAAAAAAGCCTGATTTGTATTTACGACTGCACTGTAGGTGTAATTCAAAGCCAGCAAGCGTGATGGCGACGGAACGCATTTAGGCAACCCATCCGATCTGACAGCGAGGAATTGGCTGTCAAACGTATGACACACGGAGACATGGCAGTCATATCATCTCACCATCAGCGAATCAGGACACTGCTCAGGATGTGGCATGTGAGAATATTTCCCCCCCATTTTAATGTATCGCACAGCTGCATCTACATACCATCACTCAGGCCGGCTTTTACCATTCCCATGAATAACGCATTGTTAATTAGGCTCCACTAAGAGGCCCCATCCATTAGTTAGAGTATTAGTATTAGAGTATATACTGTATATAGCAGGTAGAAGCCCCTTTTAAAGGTTGCGTGCCATTTATTTCGGTTCTTGCTGGACCCACAGCGGAACATGGGAAGAGATATAAATATATGTCTTGTGTAAATGTACACGCATAAATATACACTGGTGCACTTGAAGAGGGAGGGAAGACGCACACTAACCTTTTTTAATTAGATTAATAAATCAAGGAAAGTGGCCGGCTGCAGCCCCAACGCAACCGTGGCAAAAGCTGGGGCGCTATGATGTCACCACACCACCTCTGAGGGCGTGCGTGTGTGTTTATGAGATGCAGGCAATTCATCCGACAATGTTTTTCCAAAAACTGCTTTCTCTACAAAATGCTGAGGATCTGTCTGTTTGGTGTGTGTGTTTATACTCCTATTCCCCACACTGCATTCATCAGCAGTTGGTGAAGCAGTAGGTGGCCAATGAGGTGTTTGGACACCCCCCCCCTCCTCCCCCCTCCCCTCCTGCCCTGACCCCCTCCACAATCAAACTGAGCTCCCAGTTTTCCCTCCACACTTTTTTCCCCCACTCTTAGTTTGACATCACGCTAATGAAGATTTCCCGCACACGGCTGGTTGGCAGCTGCCTGGCTGTCTCAGCACAGACAACCCTGGGAAAACAAGCTCATTATTTATATATCTTTGTATTATATTTACCAGCATAAATAATATAAGGCGTTAATGACGACTCATAGCAGCAGTGCAGGGGTAAGGTGTGTGTGTGCTGCCTTCCCTCAAGCTGTTTCACAGTAACGTGTAAAGTAAGCAGAAGTCGTATTACACACAGACTGTGTCCGTGTGCACATGAAATCAACAGAATGTGTTTACCTGAGCTGTGATAAAAACACAAGTCCACATCAGTAAAGAGCCTTTTTCTTCTATCTTGTTTTAAGCTTTCTTTAAGAACTCTGGAAATTGTCCTGAAAATTTGCGACTGGGCAGAGCAGCAGGAGTTAGGACATTCATGACGTAAATTCTGTTGAGAGGCACAGTTTGTTCTTATCACCAAAAGGCCCTCGAATCTCGTCTTTTCAAGTTGACGTATTTTGTCAGCATCTACTACACGTATGACATCTTTTTTTCTTCATGACATATTTGTATTTTTGCAGATTCGTGTCCATCACGTGTTTGAAAATTACATCGACGCGCACTTGCAGGCTGTGTATTTTTTCATTTTCCTGCTGTATTGTCACATGGTCCCACTTTTTTTCTGAAAATGTCCTGAAAATTTCTCTGCAGCAGCTGAGTCAGACATTTGCATTCCCAGGTACAGCCCCTCCAGAATATTTCAGGAAAATATCCAGACTTCAACACATGCCTTAAAGCGGCTTTAGAGATTTGATAGAATATATTCTGCCGTGTGGGAAGGACACAGCATTGTCTTAATGTTTGCACATGTTCAAATTTCATTTTCAATTTCAAAGTTCTCTGTTAAGCTTTTGAAACCAACTCACTCTTTGGTTAAGTTGGACCCTGGATCTTATTTCATTTAGTTTTTTAAAAACCTTTTCTATCATTACCTATTTTAAGATCTTTTACAAAGGAAAACAGTATCGGGAGGATCCTGGCCTTCATGCCTGCAAACACCCTTTAGCAGCTGAATCGATGTAAAATAGGCTTGAAATGTGCAGCCATTGAATTTCATCTGGGCCATTTTACTAAATCAGCCGCTTTGATTGATTGTGCACACACACACGCAGAGAGCACAAACATATCGACTGTATATGTTGCACAAACAGCAGCAGGTGACTCTCTCGGAGATGCATATACATAGTAGCGCTCGCAATCAGCCTCCCAATTGCAATTGATGGGTGTCAATTAGGCCTCCATTTACCACAGTCATTGAAACCGCACAGCCCTCGCTCACTATCTGCTTTTTCCTCCTGCAACTATATCGACAGCCACAATCTCCTGAATCCACCATAATCGGTCTGCCCCTCATGATGTAATGGTTTGATGGACCATAAAGGCCCATCGGGAGAGCAGGCTTGCTTTACTCAAATCTGTATTTCTCCAACAGGGTCAAACCAGCTTTAACTACGTGGTGGTGAAGTGCCAAGAGTCACAAAAACCACCGATTATTTTTCTTCTGGGTATTTCCGCTGTCTTTTTGGATTCTAAAGGGCAGTTGAGGTTAACGTGGGTTTGGAGCAGACACCATGTGGCATAACAATGGAGTTGTAGCGTTTGAGATTTAAATGAGTGTCTTTCCTCCACATCCAAACATAAATCTTTTGACTGAAAAGCTTTGTAATCTACCAAGATGAATTGGTATTTTTTGTGCTTGTCCCTATGAATTAAGGGAGTGATGCAATTTAACTTCAACCTCAGCATCTTGTATCAAACTAAGCTGCATCGTGCAATAAAGTAATAAATCTAATTTTTCTTAATAACAAAAGAGACGTGATTACGAGAAGATTTAGCTACAGACGACCTCCAGAAACATCCTCAGTTTGTGTGTGTGTGTGCACAAAAAGCTCTGCGAAGTATCATCCGACTTTATTTCTCTTGTACTGATGAATTTATTCAGGTCTGCGGAGGTTGGATACAATGGTTTTCATTTTCTGCTGTTGCTCCAGGACCTGCTCTCTGTCAATCACTCAGTCAGGCCAACATGCAAACCAAATGAAAACGCCTGCACCTCCGTAGCCGAGAGAATTTAATGAAATCTGCGACCCAATATTTCCGACGTCCTCTCTGTGGGGAGTAGGAAAACATGTTTTAAATTAGATTAAATAGTAATAAAGGCAAAGCAGCAGACGTATCCGTGTCAAGGTAGGGGGGGGGGACTGTAAATTGAAGTGTCTCTGCGTCGAAGTTGTCACTCATGCTGTCGCTGTGTCTGTTTCAGGAGGCCAGTTGGAAGGTCTGATGGAGACCATGAGAGCAGAGATCGCCGCCCAGCCTCCAGTGGAAGGATCCTACGCCCCGCGCCGAGGGGACCACTGCATAGCCAAGTTCGCTGATGGCGAATGGTGAGCAAACACTTTGATACTCAACCCATTGACAACACACACTGAAACTAAAACGAGTGCCTTATCCGTTCTATATAGAACTAACTGATCTATCCTGTAGGGTCAGAGGTGACAGATCCACCTTAAATACGGTTTCTTCTTCCACGTCAATTTACAATGAGTTATGAAGGAGTTCTAACTCTGAATCGACATTGTACCATGTTTTCCTATAAATCGGTGTTTCAGCAAATACCCTGAATTCAAGTATCATTAACACTGGACAGAAAAAATCTATCACAGCTTCCTTACCTGCAAATGTTTGATTTATCATTATCCCAAACTGCCCGACTCGAACTTAAGTAAGTTATTTTAAACAGTTTGTCCAGCGACAATCTGTACGTTTGTTTTATTTTCTTCTCTCCGTCGACACTTCCCTTTTTACCTTGTTTCTGTTTAAGCCTGTGATGTGTTAACTGCAAACACCCTCAGGGTGTAATTAGCTCACTGCCACTGCTCTGGCCCTGTAGAATCAGCAGCCGCTTGACAGTAACACACACACACACACACACACACACACACACACACACACACACACACACACACACACACACACACACCTCTTCATCTTGTCTCTGCACCGGATGCTGGAAGTTTACAGATGGTCATGGGGACAGATAGAAGTCACAGTGATCGAGGGAGGGAGGGAGAGTGTCTATGTCAGGAAGGTGACGACGAAAAAAGATCACAAAAGTGATGATGAAAAAAGAAAGTTCCCTGAAGCAGGTGTTCTTCTCTCTTCCTTCTCTCTTCCTTCTCTCTTCCTCTCCGGGGTATTGGGGGCCAAGCGAAAGTTATTCTCTCGCTCCAGCCTCCACAATAAGTTGTGAAAAACCCATCACTCCCTTTAAGCTATTGTTTGTAAAGACAGAACAATAATCCTGCACCCTGTGGCAAATGTCTGAAATTTCTGTCTTTTAAAAAAATAAAACAGCTCCATATAATTCAGTGAGCTAATTAAGTTCATGTTCACATTGTGTCCATATCTTTGTATTCTGTGACGCATGTGGAATGTCGGCTTGTTTCATTAGGGGGCTAATTAGAAATCCGTTGCCTTTCAAGGCCTTTCAGAACACCGCAGAGTCGGAGTGAATCGAGAGGAGGAGAAAACTGTGTTCGTCAGTCGCTCGCTCCGTCTCTCACTCTTCCTCCCTGCATCTGAAGCTAGTCTTCCCGTTTATCGTTTATAACTTTGTTCTGTTGTCTCTCTTCGCCCGTGTGGCTCTTCTCTCCCGCTGTCCTTGCTTTGCTGCCAGTTTGTCTTTGTCAGTGGTGGTCAGATGAAGAGACTGAGGAAGACATTCTCTTCTGCAGCTTCTGTATGAATTCATTACGAGGATTCAGCTCCGATCACAGACTGTGTATAAAGATAGTCGACATGACGGCTCCCCCAAAAACAGTGAAGCCAAAACATCTTGATTGCCCTCCTGGGAGTTGGCTGCGTTACAGATCATACATCCTGCCAGCTCCATGTTAGTGGATGGGACATGGGCCAAACGAAACACACGCTAGTTCTTATCACACAGATTTGTGTATTTCCTGTGAGTTTGGTTTTAATTGGTTATTTGAGGCTATAAAATGGGCTGAAACATTTACAGCTAAGTTTGTCTCGAGATCAGTCAAAAGTTTGTTTTGACGCTGTGATCCAAATACGCAAGATGGCGTGTTCGTAACCGGGATACTTAAGCTTCATTCCTGGATAGTGAACGGACGTGGAGACGCGTCGTCCATCTTTATATACAGTCTTTACTTCAAAAACGTACTATTGCTTTTCCTTAATTTGGTCAATAATGTGTTGGTCAATAAAATCAACTTCATCTTCAATGTGCCCTTATCATCTTATCATTAACACTAATGCTCTAAAGTTATTTTTCTACAAGACAAAAATAGCCTTAAATTTCTGTCCTTTATTGCAAAGAGGCCTCTGTGCAATTTCACAGCCCGTCCTGATGTCCTGATAGAGCCCCCCCACCTCGTCCGCCCGGTGTCCCCCCCCTCACTCCCCCGGCCCGCTCATCCTCGCCTGCTCCTCTCCTCCGATCACAACAGACAGATCCTCCAACACCTTCCCCCAGGGAAATAAGCACGGAATCATTTACTCATCTCCTTTTCCTCTTGTGCCCTCTGTCTTCATCTCTTGCTCCCTCCGCTCTACTCTCTCTCTCTCTCTCTCTCTCTCTCTCTCTCTCTCTCTCTCTCTCTCTCTCTCTCTCCGTCTTCCTCTCTCCCTTTCAATTATTCTATTGCTGCTGCAGGTACAGAGCCCGAGTGGAGAAAGTTGAGTCGCCGGCGAAGGTGCACGTCTTCTACATCGACTATGGCAACGTAAGTATCTCTGTGACCGAATATTTGACCGTGTGACAAAGCCACTGAATGTTGCACTATCATCGTTAAGGCAAACAAAACAGTTGTATCGGGCGATGCTCAGAACCCACAGCCGGAGGGAACCTAGTGTCTGAAAGGGGATTTCTTTTGTGTTTCTTGCATCCACCCAGACACCAGTTGTTTGCGTATCTCCATGTTCAAAGCAGCCTTAATGTAGCCTTTCAGCTGGAGTTTTCAGGACAAATAAGACGCAGGCGTATTTGTTTTCCTTTGTTTACTACTGAAGCAAATGGTACAACTGAGTATATCATTTTTATTTCTTTTTGTACCGGTGACAAAAGCAGAAACCCCCCCCATTCTATCTCAGTCTCTTTTTTTTTTTTCTCATACTCTGTGATGATGAAGGCACTCTCTCGTTCCTTGTGTGAGTGCGTTATTGTCTGCGTCCCTGCCCACGTGCGTACACATGCTTGCATCACCAAGTGGCTCATGCAGCCAACCCCTGGCCCGCGGGAGATTTCCCATAATGCAGTGGAGCGGCACAGTGTGTGACTGACCTCGGAGTGGGGGACAGCTCGAGGTTTGGCTGGCAGACGCGATGCATCCTGGCATGTTGCTGAAAGTGTGATTCTCCGAGGCCAACCTGGCGCGCGCACACACACACACACAGGCTGCTATCCACCTCGGCCTATGTAGTTTTGTGTCTTCTTGGATTGAGTCATTCTGGCCTTGATTTCATGCTGCTGTGTCATGAGCTATTAGTCACAGGTACAGCGCGGTACCTGAATTATTATATGATCATTAGCAAACACAGCAGAGCACTTTTGCCTTTCATTTTTAAAGGCCACATTTACAGTGCTGTCAAACTCTAATATGGCGTCAATAAATCTTAACCTTCTAATCCATAATAAATGTTGAGGGTATTCTCTGTCTAGACTGTACAGTCCAATGAACACATTAACCTAAGATATGGGGGTCATTAAATTAACTCCCCATTTCTAAGGGCTATATTTGTCTGACTTTCCACCAGCGTGTTCTCCCTGTGGTGATCAGCGATTGACCATTACTCACTCCGGCTTATTCCTGTCGGGACGCATTAGCTTTAACGCTTCAATTTGTATGTTTCATTTACTGAAATTTGCATTTTTGTTTAGATTCTGAACTTGGGGTCAGAATCAGGGTCATTTCAAATAGTCGATGATAAAAAGCTTTTCAGCAAAAACACACAAATGCAGTCATTGCACAATACATCCACATATGAGGTTGGAAATGCAAGTTAACATATTAATCTTAAGATAAGACATTAATAGAATCTTTACACAGTTGAACTGGTATTACTGGGATTTACAGTCCCTTCGGCGAGGTCTGCCCCGGGTTCCCCTGGCCCATTTAGAGCAGCGTCTCTACACTGAATCCTTACCCTACCTCTAACACTTCAATCATAATTTTATTCGAATACACAATAACGACACTGGCAAGTAATGTTGCCTTTGACGAGTCTGGCGACGTTTAACCCAACGTCTATTGTCATCTTTACTCATTCTTCACCTTTTGCTTGTCGCTGAGCTCCAGAGCAGATGGCTCAGAGAGAGAGGGGTCTCAGCGCTGCTGTAGAAACAGCTGTGAAATGAGTGGTAAGGTGACATATACAAGCATGCAGCCCTAAAGCTACAACTACAAAAACGGTATCTGTCCTTCCTTCACATTGCGAAAGTAAACGTGTGTAATGTGGAGCCGATTCTGGATTGAAGGAAACGTAGAAACGTACATTAGAGGGAACAGGACGAGTTCCAGCGTGAATCTGTGTTGAGTTGTGTTTTGAAAATGTTCTTCACTTAGAGACAAAAATTTCCTCACAAGCTTCCAACGAGCTTGTTGCATTTTTCTGTTTCATGTGTCTGTATCATTATGAACACGCCTGAGCTTTTCTCCCTACATCTCCTGTAACTTGTGTTGCTGTAGTTGTAGCATGAGATGGAAGTGTGTCGTGTTTGCTTTGAAGCCGTCTTCATCTCAAACAAATACACAAATTACCGTCGAGCTTTCGCTTCATGCTCTCAAAAGCCTCGCCCTCCAAAATCTGATCATTTTACGGAGAGTAAATATTTCAAACCATGAACAGAGACTTTAGGAGCTTTAGTAGCCGCGGTGTTTGCACATAGTATTACAGCCGTAGTCAAAACAAATGTCAGTGTGTCTGTTTGATTGCGGAGATCAACATCATGCAGGCTGCCTTGAAAGCTGTTCTATATTGGGTCTGATTTCTGTCCTCTGCTCATCCTCCCTCAGAGAGAAGTGGTGTCGTCCACCCGTCTAGCTGTCATGCCCCCCGCCTTCAGCACCAGGACCCTGCCAGCACAGGCCACCGAGTATGCCTTCGCCTTCATCCAGGTCCCACAGGACGTAAGTGCACGGACGCTCACGCACGCATATCTCTTAATATGTGTCGCCGCTGAAAAGCTTCAAAATTAACTTCCAGATATCAACTTCTTCAGGCTCATTTTCTGCCAGCTTTTGAAAGTCGACTTTCCTGGCAAGACATAAAAAGTGTTCTGAGTTTCACTTATCGCACGAGGTGATAAGTTTGCGGCCGACGGAAAAGGCTCGAGTTTTTTTTTTCATTCCGAGCAATAGTGCTCATCCATAATGTATGTGGTACAAAGCCGACAGGGCATTGAACACGAAGCCATTGATTTACTCCAGAATAATTGAGATGGTATCAGAGAAGCTTTAACTTTATCTCTGTATTGATTCGATATTTCTGCAGCGACCAAGAGTCCCAAAGTTTCTTTAGAGAGATCCAGAGTTTCCAGGTACTTGCTGTGTTTGTGCTCAAATGTCCATCTGATAGTTGAGAAGCAGTTATTGTTTTTTTGTTTTTTTCTTCCTGCAGCCCTAATCTTCTTGTTTACATCAGCGTGTGTGTTTACCTAACCCCCGGTGTGTGTTTGTCTCCGCCTGCGTTTTGAGTGTGTCAGGGGGGTCAACTCATTGGAAGCGTCCTGAGCCGGCAGCTTCCAGAATATTTGGTGCAGATACAAACATGTTTTTATTTTTTTTGGTGCCTCTTCTGTGCCGGAATAACCTCTGGCTAGTTTGGTAGTTTTAAGGATATTTGTTGCACTATGCAGATTTGTACAATATGTCCCTAGAATTAATTAAATACAATTAAAATAAAGATTTTTGGAGTGATAGCAGCACATGGTTGCCAGTTTATTAGGTACACCTCGCTAATACATTTGGCTTGCACAGTCATTTATGATCACGGTGCTAATTTGACTTAATTTTAGAGGCTGTAATGTGTTTTGCTGTTGATGTTAAGTCTTATTTTTGTCTCGTCTCTCCTGAAATGTTTCAAACCCCAGCATCTGTTATTAGGTTGTTTTTAGCTTCAAAGTGTTACTAGGACAACTGTCATGGGATTAGCTGCATCATGACTACATATGCTAAATGTTTTTTTTTAATGCAGCAATGCTTATGTTTCCGAATTATTTAGGATATAAATGTAGAACAGAATTTGGACCCATCGGCTTCTTACTCGACACTCAAAGCTTCTCTCAGTTCAGTGGCTTGGTAGAAGCTGTGTGTGTTAGTGTGTGTCTGTACACACACTTGTAATCCCTGTGTGCATGCTATCACCTGTCTCATGAGTCAGTGTCTCCTAAAGGAAGTGGCCCATCTGTTGGTCCAACCCGGGGGACAGAGGCATCACCTACACTTTACAGCCCACACACACACACCTCTCCCTCTCACTCTTCCTCTGTCACTCTGCATCTGTCTCACCCTTTTCCTCTTCTTTTTGTTTCCTCTTGGTTTTCCTGTCATGTGTTTGTCGTCTGTTCTGTCTGGACGGTTTCACCGTGTCATTCATGCCGACTCCACGCTGCCCCACTTGCACTGCACCTTTGCTGCCGCACACAGGACAGGTGGTTGTGTCTCTGTCGCTCAACCTGCCAGGCGATGCCCTGCACATATGTCTGTCTCCACTATGAAGCCACACAGCTTCACAGTCTAGCCTTAAAATCCTTCTTTTTCGCAGCAACAACAAAAATCTGCTGCTTTCTAGTGCAGTTTCGTGAGATGCCTCAAAAAGTGACATTGTTCTGTTTTGTAGGAAAACAAAACTGAAATGTGAACTTGTAACTTAGCCCAAGCTACAGAGCTCGTGTCATCTCACTGTAGCAACAGACGCCAGCACATTTCAAGTCCAGTTTTATCCTGGATGTTGTGAACTCCTGTGAAGCCGCCTCCTCTCCGGACACCCGGACACTTCAAGGATGCCTCGTCAGCTAATTAAAGAAAGTAGTTAATGTCTGGAGAGCACTTGTAAAAAAGACAAACAACAGAGTAAATCCTAAAAAATGCCAAATAAAAAAAAAAGTCCAACCACAAAAGATACAACCTCAATTAAACGGTTTCCTCAAGGTTACACAACTTTCCCTACAATTTATATTTGTGCATTTTCAACACTTATAACTCGCTGCCATCAACATTTTCTCTTTAAGGTCTGGGTATTGATTCTCTCTGTACCAGCTCCCTCACACTCGTCTTCACATATCCATATACACTTGTAATGTGCATGTCCTTTATACACTTCTTAAGCGGGTGCTTTGTGTGAAGGGAAAGTGAAAGATGGATGCATTGGCTTTTGAAAAGGTTCTGTAGAAAAAATATCTTTTTATATTCCTCTAAGAAAGAATCAAAGTATACATGGCAATAAAGTTTCATTACTGAAGCTTGGGTTTAAATTGGCTCAGGTGTTGAATGTAAAAAAAAAAAAATCATGCCACAGTAAGTAAAGTGGAAATATCTCAGCCTGCTGTTAATGCGTCGACAAGATGGGGTCACTGGAAGGCTCTCGTTAATTTTGTATAACCGCCCCCCCCTCGCCAGTGTTGACGCATCCTTGTTCTGTAATACTCTTTCCCTGTGTTTTTCTCTCTCCTCCGGTGTCGGCGGTCTCTCTCTCTTTCTCTCCCTCTCTCTCTCTCTCTGTGTCACACACCAACTCTTCCTCGGCCTCGCTCTCTCTTGCCCTGAGCTCCCCTGCAGCGCGTGTGACAAGCTGACCAGGGGGAGAGCAGGGACAAAAAAAGACCCTTCGTTTATTGTGCCTTGAACAAGCTTCCCTGCCCACACATGCTCACGCACACACACACACACACACACACACCCACACACACACGCACATACCCAAGGGCGACTAGCTCGAAGGGGGTTGCCATGGAGACAAGACCAGGGCAAGAAAGAAGGGAAGCAAAGAGATGGATGGTGTAGAGGAGGGATGTATGATGGCCAGGGACCCATTTTTTCTTTGTTTTTAAGTGTCTTCCTGTCTTTGAAGATGCAGCTCCCTTTGTTTTCAGTTTTTTTTTTTTTTTTCTGCCCCGACCGCCGGAGGATGTGAGGTCAGGTTTGCACCGCAGCCGCTCCACCTCCCCCCCGGCACACGCGTTCAATCAAAAGCTGGCCTTTCACATTCAAGAGGGTGAGGAATAAGAGACGTAACTAACTGAAGAATGAGAGGAAACGAGAAGAAAGGGACATGATGATGAGGAGGAGGTGGAGGGCAGGTGAGATTCAGGCCGTTAGAAACTTCAGCCCAACTTGAATCTCTTCTCTCTTGAACCGGCTGAGGAGGTAATTTCCACAGATTACAGTGATCAGGAAATTGGTGAAACTACCGATTGGTGAATGATACGTTTGATTGCGACCACATTATAACGCAAATTGAACCCCTACCACTTTAGTACCGCTTTCTCTTCCCCCCCCCCGAAATCAAATCCGAACATGTTCATGCATATGTGGCTTTTTACATCAGCCTCTGCATTGCGTGTCTTTGTGTGCGTTTGCCCATCAGGAGTCATCAGCGATAACACACTAATTATCCCTTTCACCTCTTTTTCCTCACTTTCCCTCCCTTCTCCATCTATTCCATTATCTCCTCACCCTTTTTTTCCCCTCTGCTGATCACACCATCTATTAATGCCCCATTTCCTCTCCTCCTCCTCTTCCTTCCTAATCCCCACTCCTTATCAACGTCTCTTTCTCTCTGTCTCTCTTCCAGGAGGACGCCCGTGCGGACGTGGTGGACTGTGTGGTGCGGGACATCCAGAACAGCCAGTGCCTGTTGAACGTGGAGTACTCGGGGGCCACCTGCTCACACGCCACGATACAGTTCGGGGACACCAAGAACGACGTCGGCCTCGGGCTGGTCAAAGAGGGATACGTCATGGTGGACGTCCGCAAGGACAAGTACCTGCAGAAAATTGTGAGTGAAAAGACAGAGGAGGCAGCAGTTGATGGGGAGGGTTCAGCTGGATAAATCTAAATTTGAGACAAAAGCTGAATTCTGGGCTGCTGTGGAGCCTTCTTGTGTTGTTTCTCTCTGACTGTTCAAATCAGTGACGCTGTCTGCCCAGTCTGCTCTGATTGGCTAGCTGTTGTGATTGGTCAGATGTGCCGGACTAGCTGCTAGGTGTGCATTATGCAAATGTGCATGTTTGTAATGTCCCTTGACTGACTTGACTAGGAGTTCAATTCAATTCAATTGTATTGTGCACCACATGCATCATCTCAAGGCACTTTACATTGTGAGGTTGAGATCTTACGTTATAGAGAAACACAACAGGTCCCACAACGAGCAAGCACTTGGCGACTGTGGAGAGAAAAAAGTCACCACATTTTCAAATGAACATTTTTGGATTGATTAGCAACACTCAGTTGCAAGTTTATTAGATACACCAAGTTAGTGCATTTAGCGAGGGGAGTCGTTTATGATCAAGTTGTTATGGTCAAGCTGATGTTCCTGTGGGAGAGAGGAGCTCCCGTTACTTTAGGCTTTTTAACTTTGTCGATTTTTCACTAGAGGACAAAACAAATATGAAAAACCTCTTATGTCATTTTTGAGGTGGAGGTCTAACTGTGAAAGGTTGAATTTATTGAACAGGTCATTTCCGTCAGTTTCTGTAAATTTCAGATTGATTTCCGAGCCCTTTACTCTGACGGCTCTGTCTTTTAAATCATCTTAAACTCCTCACTTCCTCCTGCTCGCTTGTTCTTCTGCAGCTCACAGTGGTATGGATAAGTATTTGTGCTGCTGTTGTTCGATCTGTGTAACATAAAGCACGTAGCGGGGCCTCCCCCCCATTCTTTATTATTTGATGTAACAAGGTCCATTTGCCGCCTGTGGCTTTCTGACACTCCAATAATTACCACATCTCCAAGCTCGCATACAACTGCCTCCTCGTTTCCAGCTCTGTGTTTGAATCCATACGTGCAAACTTGTATTAGTACGTTTTGTCATGTGATCACCGCGCCTTTGTCGATCTACGGACCAAAAAAATACACAATTTACACAACAATATTGCCCCCGATGGCGGCCATTTTGTCAAACCATTTGCTGTCCCTTCATTATGCTAATTTGCCGACTCAAAGCCACTCTGTACATGAAAGATAAAGAAAAATGGAGGATATTTATTCCTCCTGCAATTACTGCTGCCGCACATCCCTAATATTAGTCACTCTGCTGTTGGCTTAAAAATCCATACGCACAAAAGGGATGGAGAAATATGTCCACCAGAGTGTAATTATTTACAACCAAATCAAAAGGTATATTTATATAAATGAGACGCTGTCGCACATTTGTACATGCAAATTATTCACACGTGTACAGAGGTGTAAGTAACAAGTTTTGTGCCGAAGCAATAAAAGCACTCCGGGCCCCGTCCGTCAATAGAGCTCTGTGATCACATCGTTGTGAGAGTGTTTTGACCTCTGACCTCTAAAGAGTAGCCAGGGATCGTAATGCAGTCTCTGGGTAATGGACCCTATAGACAAAGACAGTGATTAAAACCTCCCAGCCATACGACTAATAGGCTTATAGACCGCACACAGATTTAGGTTTTGTTGGATCAAATGGTTTCTCGTTAGTATTCAGCCGCATCTTTTTCCAGTGTTTTGCTTCGACCTCGCCGGCTGCAGACGTGTTGCCAATGCATCTACGCGAGTGAACTGAAGGAAGTTCCACAGTTATTTTCTTGTTGATTCCAGCCGTCAAGTCCGATCCTGAGATCTTCCATATTCCCAGCTCGGTAAAAGCAAGCTGGAGTCTTATTAGTCGGCTTTTCCAACCATGAAATGTTGTAAATGTGCTTCTGATCCATAGAATATGTGGACCAGTAGCTGAAAGGCCCAGTATGATGTTATTGGAGCTGAGGGATATATTTTGTTGATCATAATCGTGATGTTGCCGAACTTCATCCTCCTTTTGGCTTCATCGATCTTTCCTGTACTTAAATGTGTGAGAGCTAAAACAATAACTTCATTATGGACTAAATTTTGAGGATTGTTCACTTGATTGACAGGAAATTAATCAACATTCAGCTATTTCTGACATTTTCAATATCCTTCCTCGGATTACGGCTTTTCAAATTTGCTGCATTTCTTTTTCTAGCACATTTAATATCTTTTGGAATTGAACTCAACAAAACAAGATATTTTAAAACCTCACATTGGAGAAAACACAGAGTTTGCAGATGAATTTAATGAAATTCACTGTGAAAGTGGTTTCTTTACCAAAACTGATGTCATTATTTACCACGTTCACTCTCATGGATGGATTTGGTTTAATCTTTTAATTTGCTGTATTGCTGCCTTTTGTTCCAGTTCCCTCCTGGAGTTGACCTCAAGTCTTTTGTTTGCAAGGTGCATTTCTGACTCAAATATTTATGAGCAGCACTGCAGCTGCTGCCAGTGCGACAACACAAAACATTATCTTGCCAAGGCAATAAAGCCAAAAAAGGCTCAAAGATACAACCTTTTGTTGACCCCTGGATCTGTGCCCCTACTCCTTTTCATCTTATGGAAAGTTTGCCTTGAGCTTTTCGCAGTGGAGGATCCAACCTTGAGTTCTTCTGCTCCTCCTTCCTCTCTTTTTCACTCATCCAGACTATCGGCTTCTCCGAGAAGTGACTTTTGTCCTTCCTATCTGCTCCATTTTGGCTCCATTCTTTATTCATTATCCATTCCAGGGGATTGGAACATGGTCATTGTAATCTGTAGTGCTAAGCATTGCATAACAGATGGGCTGTAATGTTCACTGGCACTTGAGTGACTATCAATAGTCAGTCATAAGTGCACTGAAGGTTAACACCAGTCTTTGAGAGTGGCATTGTCCCAGAAGAGGCAGAGCAGAGAGGGATATTCATCCATTTGGGGCTTTTATTTATTTTCTTCCCGAGTGCATTTCAGCCTTAAACCCTTCACTGGCTGATGCCCACTCCGCGCACCATATGGAGTACATAGCTATTGTTGCAGCCATCCATCAGTATCATGGCAAAGGAAGAGGATTCATGGTGAAAGTGTAGGCGAAAAGATGATCACGCACCAGCTGCCCGGTCTCTCATTGAGGGGAAGTGAGGTATTAAAGGGAAGGCAGGGAAGTGGGGAGGTAGGAGGTGGGTGGACAAACAGTAATCTAAATGATGATTGATAGACTGTACTTAGTGAGGGGAGACTGACAGCGACCTAGAGGTGTGGACGGACAGTAAAGCATGAGATTAAAGTACAACAGGGAGGATGTCCTGTGGTATGGAAATGACCCGTAACATCACAGATAAAATCAGAGCACCCATAAGCACTCGGTCGTCAATTTTTTAAGGAACACCCGACCAAAACTAGTGCCGCCATTCTGAGGTTTATGGAGGTTTTAATTCAACGTGGAGGACTAGTGCAGTGCCCGTTCTGAATCCACCTGTTTGGAATGGGCTGTTTGTTCGGCCCGCGGTGACGCTGGTTGCAGCTTTTCTTTCTGAAACCGTAAAAGTGACCTGCGGTAGTTGAGCCGCGGAAAAATAAAGAGCGGCTGCGTGACTCAGTCCACAGAACCCCGAAGCTACAGCTGCTGCACAAAGAGCCGTTCACCTGTTTATTAAAAGTTCAGTGGAGATGACTTTGGTCGAGTCCCAGCCGCTGCTGCCACAGAGCGCTGGTTGCCTTTTTATTCAAAGTTTATGAATATTTAACGTATCGCATCTCCTATTTGTACCAAATTCAACACCGCACTTCCTTGGGCCTTCAACAAGTCACATGCCAAGTGTGAAGCCGATAAAATGAACGATTCTCGAGATACGTGAGCCCCAGACCGACAGAAATTTGCGGAATTATTAGAACAATGTGGTTTGTAACAGTTGCACTGTCTTTGTATAATGCGACGGTGCTGCAGCCGTCCAAATGACCGCCCAGTTAATACCACTAACACGCCGATACCGTCTGACAGACAGATCTAATGTCATAATACGAGGTTTAATCCGTCATACATCTGTCATATCATGTGTAGACCTTCTGCGTGTGTTGTTTATGAGCCTTTGGTATTTAGATTACCATCAGTGAGTGATATCTGTGCGTTATCACCAGATCAGGGTTGGAAACAGAAGCGTGGGGCTTTATATACAGTAGCTACAGTATTTCAGCCTTTGTGAGCTTGTAACTGTGTCACTTTGGTTTCAGTTATAGCCTGAGACTTTTTTTTGTTTTGTTTTTTACCGCCGACCATATTTCCTTTCTCATAAGTCTCACCCGCATCACATTACTCATCCGTGTTGGTCTGGTCTTCCTCCTTATTTGTCGCCGCTCAAACTTTTTATACTCGGATACAGATCTCGAGAACGGTTCTGTTTCTGTGGAAAATCGATTCTAGGCCCCACAGTCCCCTTACATTCAATCAAGCTGCAACACATTTCAGACACTTGTAGACATCAGTCCTGTAAATAAGCCTTTTTTTAATGAGGATCCATGAATTGTTCTCTTGGAAATTGGTGAAAATGCTGTGTACGAGTCGGGCACAACTGTCTGCCTATTATCGACGTGTTGTATCATAAACGAGCCGTTAGCCAAACTCTAACAGAAATTGTCAACCGCCGTGGACGTTTGCCAAACGCGAACAATCTTGTTTTAATGCCACGCGAAGAGATCTCCTCTCTCGCTCTGACCTGAGACTCTCACGCTGACTTCATGCCTTCACCCCCGGCACAGTCCATGTACCAAGCCATCCCGAAATTGTCCTGGCACCGTCAACCACCAGCCACTGCTCGGATGGCAGGTTGCCACGTTGGCACACACACACACGCGCGCTCACTAACGTATTTCCTCCTCGTTCCTCATTTCTCTTAACGTCTCTCTCCGCTCATTGTTCAGGACCTGATTTCTCCCATATTTCCTTCTCCCCTCTTTACCGCTTTGTCACCATCACTCACTTTCGCCCTCCTCTCCCTCCCATCACCACTTATAACTCCACTGCTCTTCTCTTCATCACTTATTTCTTGTTTACACGCTCCTGTACTCTCCATTCCTCTCCTCCGCCTTCTCCGTATAACTCCCTCACTTTTTGCTGCTCACACTCGTTAACCCCCCCCCCATCTTTTCCGCACCCCGTGTTCTTTTTTAACCTTTGCGATCCAAACTGAGCCCGAGCATTTTATTTAACCAGCACTGGCAGAGGAAGCTTGTTGGACTTTTACATTCTCTCATTTGCATTTTGTGTTTCAGTGCAATTATTTGTATCTTGCATCAGCCGATTCTGCCCCGTTGAACCCAAACTGTGCTGACGGCGATGCCTCTCTTTTAAGATTATAAGTGATGGAATACAGTGGAGCTGTCGGATAATGTTTGAGAGAGAACAAGATAGAGAAACAACATATTTACTGACGGCCTGTTAGTCAGTTCTTTGAGGAACACATAAACTCATCCTCGGATCTGATCTGTTTGTGTTGTACCTGAAATGAGTCCGTCATGGTGAGCGCAGTTGGAAGACGGCTGCGCAGGTAGAGACACAATCTTTTCCTGTGCGCCGCTGTTTTCTGACATCATGACTGATTCCAGCTCAGACAGGCCACTGGGCGCTAACTGTCTCCACCAGTCACCTCAGCTCACCGACATCGGTGCGAGACCCTAAAGTTCATTAGTGTTACAAGCTTAAATCTCCGGTTTGCTAATTACAAGTCAATTAGAAACACGGAAGTGTCTGTCAGTTCCTTGCAAGCGCAATTATTATCAATCACCAACAGCGATGGCTGCATCGACCTCGGCCTCGTTTCCAATATGTTCCCCACTGAAGGGATTACGATATAGAAACTATGTTCACACCTTCGCCAAATGTTTGTGAAGTGACTCGTAAGATTTTTATTAAAATGTGACCGTGTGCTCAAGGCAGAGTTTAGCATCATGGAATCTTTGATTATCCACCAGCCCCTCGAGAAATATCCTTTTATTTCCTCCTCTCTCTGTCTGTGTTGCAGCTGGATTCCCACTGAGGCCTTGTTTTTTATGTATGACGGCAGTGGACGACTTTTAAGTAGCTTCAAGGAGCCTTTAAGTTGTGGCTCACATGCAGTTGAGTTTTTTTTTTTTAAGTCATGCATTTCTTTTCACAGCAACTGCTTCATGTATAATCTAGTTTTCTTACAGCTTGTACTAGGAGTCCCTGGTGTCGTTAATAGCGCAGCAGTTGCATTATACAGTGATTGTGTTAATGGTGGTGGGAATCGTAGATGAAATGGCGTGTTAAAGAGGTGTGGGCACACCTACAGCTGCATATGGCAAAATCCATACAGGAAGTCAGGAAGGACGCTCCTGCATACACAGGATTTCTCCAGGGAATCGCTGTTCCATTTATCTAAGTACAATTGTGCTGTTTGGTCAACACACACACACACACACACACACACACACACGTGCGCGCGCTGTAGCAAGGTGGCTCATGTAATGTAACCACACTGTTGGAGGAGACTGTTTGGACACTGATGATGTGCCTCATGGGAACGTTGCCGTGTCTATACAGCGGGTTCACTCTCAACAAAATGAGGCCTCGTGGGTAAACAGTGTTTCATGTAGTAGCACGGCTGTTGTCGCTTATGGGCTGTCCCCAGGCAGAGAGGACGGACATGGTACATGTTATACTTTTAAACCCACGTGGGAAATAAAGAGAAGGTGAGACACAAAACAACAACACAACAACACAACACAAAGACGACACCTGATGGAGAATAGACAAATAAATGGCTGGTGGTTCTGTGTCCGAGTTTGCCCCAAATGGCTCCTGCCACGGTGGATCAGGTTTCCATCGCCCCCCCCCCCGCCCCGCCCCCCGCCCGAAAAAATTGTCACCGTGTCATCTATAAATGGCTTTTAGCCGTATCCGGATAACCAACTGACTGACTTTCAGGTCGCTGCCCTCCGTGTTCAACCCCAATGCCGCGCCTCACAGCCCATCAAAGATCCAACCCCCCCCCCCCTCACAAAACAAGGGCACATAAACACACACACACTCACACTGAGCTTCATGGGTATGTGAGAGCATGACCGCTCCTCACCAATGGCTCAATACCTAATTTACAAGTAGAGTTAGAGATGGGACCTTTTTAATGGACATTTTCTGCTTCCCTGTTATTGACCACACACACACACACACACACACACACACACACACACACACACACACACACACACACACACACACACACACACAGTCACTTGCACAGGCAGTTGCCTCCCCTGCTGCCACCGCTCTAAGGGCCCTTTTGACATGTCCTAGCTGACACGCGCCACTTCCCAAACGCAATTCCATCTTCTGCAGATGTACACACACACACACACACCCTATATCCTCCTCCCCCCCACACGCCGGCGGGGTGCACGGAGGACAGGCAGCAGGGGAGTGGAGGCACCAGGTTGTTCAATCCTAGATTATTTGGAGTTGTGTGACCTCGTGGGAGTAGAAGAGCGAACTCTTTACTAAGCCTTTGATAAGTTGTCCGTGTGCCGCATGTTTGTACGATACATTAGTGTTTACGTAAGAATTGTTTTCTTTGCGCTCTCCCCTGGTACCGCACTGGGGAGAATGTTCTCCGTCGTATCCGTTATGTCCTTGTGTTGGTTGTGTGTGTTTGTGTGCACATGTTTTAGTTGTGTGTGCGTGAGTGAGTCCTCCTTAACTCTATGAACCCACGCTGGTGGGCTTGTCACGCCACGTTCCCACCAGAGCGCCTGATCTCCTCCGACAGTCATGCTGGGGGGACCAGTGTGCATCAGGGCGTAATCCCGGTTTACCTCAGACAGGGACAATGACACTCATACACTTGATGTACATGAAGAGACCCCTAGTTTTTTATTTCATTACGGCATTCACAGAGAACTGGTCACATACATAAGAAGCATCATATCTGAATAAGTGGATATTTTGCTGCAGTTTACAATAAACACAGTTCTCTCGAGCCGCGATGCCTCAGAAAACACTTTCAGCAGGAGGAAGTAAGGAGAATAATTGGAAGCCGATACAAATCAGATGCTGATGATGAGTCTGTCTCTTTAATTTAACACTAGAAATTGATATTCATTACTTTTGAATTCGTATTTCACCCTCTTTTATGCAACACTTATGTAAAAGTTCAGCTATTCTTTTTTTTACGTCCATATAAATAAGCAAATGCAGAAAACAACGTCCGTCTTTTTATTGAACGTTGACTGAAAACACTTCCCGTGTCCCTCAGACACACGAGAAGCTTTTGAGGATTCTCTGAAGAGACTTTTCTCAAACTCTGTCCTCTCTGCTTACCATTCAGTATTCATGCATGCGTATATTCAATGAGAGATGTTTCTTTGGACAGAAATCCACAGCTCAGACAACTACACTCAGCCCAAACTGGTGTGAGTTACAGACATGAAAGACTTTTTGTTCCAGCGAACGCTCGGGAGACAAACTGTCCCGTGCAGATCTTTCTGCTTTAGGTGGAGTCAGGCGGAGGCGGAGTTGGCAGGTGGAGGGAGACAAGAAACCAGAAGTGATGAGGATGCAGAGAGCGGCGTGGAGAAACAAAGGACAAGTGTCAAAATGGAGTTAGTGGCACTTTGTTTTTGGTGGGAGGTTGATGGCTGGTGTCTGGGAGGCTGTGTGCGTCTCATCGTCATTGCTGTTAATGAGAAAAGCTCAATATGCGTGGAGGACAAGCCTCATTGTTCCCTTTCCGCTCCAGTGGCTTTTACGTCGCCTGACATCTCGTCTCTGCGGCGAGGACCAAGAGAGCGACCGGGTGAACATACCCCGGTATTAGTCACTTGCGTTTGCACTCCATCCAAAATCTGGTTTTCACTCTGCGTTCTCGTGGCCCGCGAAATCAAAAAAAAAGTCTCGGCTCACCTACGCACCAGACGCACACAACCTGTCAGAGAGCTGCGGCGTTAGCGCTCGCTCAGATCCATCACTTTCACACCATGCTAACCAGAACGCCACCTGGGCACGGCACGCCAGCCAGCGAAGGCACATGCATGCTCTCTCGCTCTCTCCCTCTCTCTCACTCCCAGGCAGACGGATTCGCTCCTTGGCAGACACGTCGCCCGCTGCCAAAACGCCAGACACACACCACCTGTCGTTCATCTCACGAAAGACATCACTTGGACCAAAGTCTCCCGCCAAGTCTTCCCCCAGAAACTTACCTGCATATATTACGACGGACTCCGACACTAGTTGTACATAATCCTTCTCTTAAATGTGCACCGAGCATCAGATGATTGTTTTCTCGTCTCAGAACGCTGTTAGAAATCCACTCAAAGGTAAACTGTTGGTTTGAAATTATAATAAACTGACTTCAGCTGAACTTTCTCATTGCACTTTTGCAGACACTGAGCAGAGTTAAATTGATGCTAAGATTTAATCTCATACATTCAGGGACTACTCACAAACACACACTGAGAGCGGCCTCTTTAGCCAAACAGCATATTCTCTGTTAGTGCCAGTGTCCGTGGCCCCTGCTCACCAAACATGGCATCTGCCTGACATATGGGAGCTCTGTGGGGTCATCCAGACGAGCATGCCGTCACCCGCTGCCTTCTGCCGCCCGTAACCCCATAATCCTGAATTTTTTTTGCATTCAGTAATGATGATTTTAGGCCTTAAAAATATTTGAAATACTTTTAAATATTGTGGCTTTTCTTAATATATATTTTTTGGCGGTATGCCTAGTTTATAATATCTACGTTTCTTGAGATACAGATATTTGCACACATTGATAAAACTAGAAACAAGACCGATATTCCTTCATATCAGTCGTACATGAATGATTCAATATTTTATGGTCTAAAAAATAGTCTCAAATGTAACTTAAAAACCTAAAGAAACAACACACTCGCTCTCACTTGACGTTCCTCATCATCTCGACGCCCGTCGTGCTTCTGTTTGAGTCGTAAATGAGCCATTATGCCGCCCTGCTGGAGCCAATAGAAAAGCCCTGAATAGAAATATCCGGCACCAGGATACGTGGAGCTGTTCAGAGAAATGTGCAGGCAGTCATCGGCTGTGTTCAGCTGCGCACTGATTGGCTGTTGTGTTTCTCCGAGCTGAAGTGAGACGAACAGTGAAAGACGAGGGCGAGCCAGGAAAGGCCCCCAACACAAAGAGGCTCGCCGTAATGGTTCCAATATGGCAGCCGTCATCTGTGCATATTGTGCTGTAGTGCTCTCGACTGTCACACTCTGCATGTGGATTCAGACGCAGCCGTGTAGTTTGGAGAACGTGTAGATGGAATATATTCACTTTAAAGTCAAGCTTTTGTTTTCTCTCTGCGATGTAATTGTCGCTCTTGTGTTTGAGCGTTGCCAAATCCACTTTGGCAGATTTACGAAAACCCTCTTTCACATCATTGTAGCCTCCGCTGAGATTTCCAAGTGCAGCACCAGGAAACACGGCTCAGACTGATAGCTCCCCTCCGAAGCCCAAATGGCATCACTGGCCTTTTGTGTCTGTGAAATATCGTTGGCTGGATCGTCCATATGGTGACATCTGCCTGATGGGACCAAGACGCCACATCCCAAAGCCTTCCCAAAAAATATCTCTCCTTTAGTTGGCTGTGATGGATGACTTGTGCAGCCGCTGCACTTTCCTGGGCACGTGCACACACTCACACACGCCGGCTGTATGTTCCACCTGCAGGTCTGTTGTCTTGGCGGCGCCGTGTGCAGCGTAGCTATCAAATCAACCTATGTGCACGAGCTTGCTAAGCAATTAAACTATCGTGCCCGATCCACACTCGACAGTTTTAACATCTGGCATCCTTGTTCTGGCATGTGTGTGTGTGTGTGTGTGTGTGCGTCTGAGTGTGAACGCCAGCTCATCTGCTGCTAAAATAAGATCTGAAATATGGTGCAGGATTGAATCCATTGCAAGAGCAAAATTACTCTGTTTCTTTTTTGTTTTCTGTATTTGTTTAAGGCAGTTTTCTCTGTAATGTTTGTCAATTTAATCAGAATCCGACCAGCCTAAATTTATATTCACAAAACTGACGTACCATTCACAGACTGTTGTTAGTGGCCAGGTTTAAGTGTGTGTGTGTGTGTGTGTGTGTGTGTGTGTGTGTGTGTGTGTATACATCTATCTTTGTGAAGACCTTGTTGACTTCAGGACGTACAGCTTGAGGACTTTGTGCCATTTCCTAACTTTCTTAAAACGACCTTTTTAGACCTGTTTGAGGATTGAACTTGGTTTCGGGGTTCAGATTAGAATTAACTTTAAGGTTAGTTTAGGGCGTGTAGTTTTGATAAAATGTGATATATGTGAGAGTACGGGGGGGTTTTAGGGGATGTATTTTGTCAATGAGTGACGAAGATAGAAGTGTTAGTGTGTGGGGGGGTGTGGACCTTGAGTGGGGCTTGATTACTCTGTATCCACTCTGACATTGTAATGGTGGAGGACAGCTCCACTCAGAGGGTCTGCTGCTGCTGCTGCTGCTGCCAGAGTTTTCCAATGTCCATACATCAACTAACCCTGACACACACACACACACACACACACACACACACACACACACACAAACACACACACACACACACACACACACACACACACACACACACACACACACACTCACTCCATCACTCACTCACTCACTCCACTCCTCACTCACTCACTCCTCCTCCTCACTCACTCACTCACTCCTCACTCCACTCACTCACTCCTTTCCTCCCACTCCTCACTCACTCACTCCTCCCTCCCACTCACTCACTCCTCCCACTCCTCCTCACTCCTCCCACTCACTCCACACTCTCTCTCTCTCTCTCTCTCTCTCTCTCTCTCTCTCTCTCTCTCTCTCTCCTCTCTCTCTCTCTCTCTCTCTCTCTCTCTCTCTCCTGCCCCCCCAACCACGCTCTGCCCTATGAATCATCACTGGTTCATTCAATGAGGCTAAATGGCTGTTCTAGCAGAAACGGTCAATATGCTCGATACTCCTTCCAACTCTATTAGATATCTCCTCCCTGTGCATCCACAGCAAACACCTGCATCTAAAGACCATTTCAAGAGAAACCAGTATCTTTTTTTTTACTTGTTTCTTATCGCATATAAAACGTTATAATGTTGCATGTGGCAAAATCAGTGAAAGGTGACCGGCTGCTCCCAACGCCCCGTTTCCAATATTTATTTCCTACTTTCTTCATATGGTCAACTGCTCCGAGCACAGCCTGTTCTCCCACAACAGTCTACTTGAGCAGTGCTATAGTCATTTATTGTGCTCCAGCACACAAATAACCCCACGGTGCACACCGGCGAGAGGCTGAATTGGTGCTCGCGAGCGCCAAGTGCACTACCCCTCAGCAGGCTTTTCCGGCCGCACAGCCAATCAGGAGAAAGTGGGCTTTTAAAGAGGTCTGAGCTAATATTGCCTCTCTCAGTCAGAGGCTGAGCTGAGGGGCTGCAGAACAGTCTGAAATAAACAAGCACTTTTTTTCCAACTGTGAATCATGCGAAGCTGCTCTATTGGAATCCCAGAAAAAAAACTGAGTGCTGGAAATGAGCATAATGGTTCTCCTCTAATGTTCCCGCTCAGTGGGTGACGCCGGTGGCTATGAGAGGGTGTGGATCACATTTGTGTGCATGTGACATGTTAGTGTGGGGCTGTCTGGGGTCAGGAGGACATGTTCAGGAGTAAAAGAATGAGAACACGTTAATATAAACTTGAAGAAGAGAAAGTTTAGACTGAGATGTAGTGAATAAAAAATGCGGCAGGGCAAAGTGTGACCAATGTGAAAAGATTCTATAAACATCATGGTAATATGAAACAATAAGTGCTTCACAAACACACACACACACACACACACACACACACACTACCCTCAATTAGTGAACTACAACTCTTTTTGCTAATTGATTCATTGTTTCAGTCGTTTTTCCACCAAATAACAAAGTCAAACACTTTTTAGCAAACAGCTTCTTAATCTTCTTTATTGCAAATAGATTGTTCTTTGGGTTTAGGGCTGAAACACAAGCTTTAAAGACGTCAATGATTTTTTTGACATTGACTTCGACAAAGATGAAACACGTTTTTTTATACTTCAGTTTCTGGAAACATGACAAACTGTAGAAACTGGTAGAATCTGGCTTCACCTCCCTGTTGAGCTTGTAGCTTCCTTTAGGTGAAATTGAACTTGATAAACTGCTGCGACAAACCAGTGAGGTGAAGACCTGATGCTCGCAGGCACGATGGGGGGGGGGTTACGAGACGCTCTCATCTCCAGAGTATGGCTGGTGTGAGGAGCACAGAGCGATGCCCTGCACGCTGGGGCTGAAGCAACGACCCCCTGCAGAGTAGCCTGGGATGCGGCGCTCCTTATGCTTTCGTTCGCGTGTTTGTGCGTTTTACTTTCCCTTCAGTGAAATAACCAGTGTCTGTGTGTTATCGTGATCCTGTTGATCTTCAGAGAACACTGGGTTCATCACATCCGGGGGTGATGGGGGGGGGCGAGAGAATGCCCTCCCCCCCAAAAAAATAAAGTGAACTTTGTGCAAAAAGAAACTTGTGAACTTCCATGTGCGCAGGTAAAAGAAATGTCTGCAGGGGAAGAGCAGCTTGAAAGAAAGCACTGATTCACTCAATCCTTCCAAACCCTGTGTGTGGTGTGATATGTTAATGACTCATCTCTCTCTCTCTCTCTCTCTCTCTCTCTCTCTCTCTCTCTCTCTCTGCTGCAGGTGACAGAGTACCTGAACAGTCAAGAATCTGCTAAGAGTGCCAGGGTAAGTGTCACCATCCAAACAACCTTCTCGTTGCTTCTCTTTCCTACTGATAATCAAGCTTTGTCTTGAGAAAACAAAACAAGAAGACATCAAAACACTTTTCTACACCAACTACTAGAGAGTAGTTGGGGTATCTCACTCTCTCACACACACTCTCTCTCTCTTGTCCCATATGTGTCACTGCCCACAGTCGGTGCAGGTCCATACTGTGAGAATGGGGGCGGAGCCAGTGAGGAAGAAGAGGAATAAATAGGAGGCAGCATAGACAGACCCTAAAATAATGTAGTAACCAGTAAACCTCCGCCCAATGGTCCCTTTAAATTCTGCACCACATCAGTCATCTTCATTTGGACGTAGTTCTAAGTTCTGCTACCACACAGCTGCTGAAAATAACCACGTGAAACCACATTTAAATCGCTCGATACACATTTTTTATTTTGATCAGCACTCATACATTTCAGTCCCCTCATGTTTTTGATCAAGATCCATAAATTTGTCCCTGGGAATTGAGTGAAATGTCAAAAAACGTCTCTCAGGAAGAAGAAGAAGAAGAAAGCTATAAAAAATTAAAATCCTGGATTTGTCCCTTTTGTCCAGATTTCCCCCCAAAAACGTGTTGTCGAGTTATTTATTGGAAATCCATTCAGTAGTTTCTGTGTAATCCTGCTGACACACACTTTTAGTTACCCACTCTTTTAATGAATCGCTCGTTTTGGTACCTGTAGCTTTAGTTAGCCGAACCTTAGGTTACCCACTGTTTTACTGAACGGCTCTATCAGTTACCCGCTCCGTTATTTCCCCAGTTTTTTATTTACCTGTTCCTTCGCTTCACTTCTTTAACTTGAACACAACGAGGTCAGTGGTGGAAGTGACTGATCACAAGCACAGTTCCCATGTTTCAAGGCGTCTGCGAGGAGGAGGAGGAAAAAAGGCAGCGGAGTGAGAGATGGGAAATGACAATATGTACAAATGGCTCCATTCATTCATTCATCCTAATAAGTAGTGCTAATTAGCACAGTCGCTAATTAGCTATGAATCACGGCATTAACAGCTGAGCGCTCACGCCTCTGAGAGCCAGAAAAGAAACAAAACGGCGCACACACACCTCAGATTGTGCAATTTTTATCACATTTAAATAACCCATACTACACTGGATGCTGCTCCAAACTACACATACACACACACACACTCTTTGCCAATCGCTTCGTGATAAGGGCGACATTTAGGAATGTGAAATGCATGTGACAGTTTATGAACCGATGCAGGAGCGATATTGTGGCGGAACAGGAGAAGTAATAGACCGGCTGCTGAAAGGAATCTAATGGCGGAAATTAAATATGAAATAATCCAAGTGGTTTTTTTCCACTGGTGTTTAATCACCTACATTTTACGAATTGTTTTGTTTACCCTAGAATGAGCCCTTTATATTTAAATACTTAATATTGACATCGGGAGTGAGTCCTCTCTACGGAGGCCGCCATGTTTTTGTACAAACTAAACGCCTTTCCTGTTTTTATGACAACTGAAGGCTACCTCAGGTTCTTGAAGTGAGGGGTATTCAGCTGCAACATGCATCTTCACCACTAGATGTCACTAAATTCTACACACTGAACCTTTAAACCGCGTTAATGTGGATTCAGCCTTTGCACTGGCCTGAGAAAGCTCTGCTCTTTCTCTCGATGTCGCGTTGTAGCTCTCCGTCTCCCCCTCTCCCTTCTCTCTTGATCATTTCACATGCAATGTGCTGGAGAAATTATGGATGTCTCTTTCCAAGCAGTTGGGAATGTTGCAGCGTTTTATGGTTATTTGTATCATCATGGTCAATAAAATCCATCTCCTTCCTCCCATTAGCTCAACATTTGGCGCTACGGAGACTTCCGCGGCGACGATGCCGAGGAGTTTGGATACAGGCGTTAAAGAGGAAGGAAACGAGCGAAACAAATAAAACCGACCATCCAATCAACACCATTCCAAAGACCAACATGGACGACGAGTGACGGACAGAAGAAACCGTTCGGAAATTATGAGAAACTAAACGACAAGCATTGACTCACTATTCTTTATTTTTTTGTTATTTGTGTTTTGACATTTCATCCCTCCAGTCCTGTCTTCTCTGCTGCTCACACTATTACTTTCTCAGCTCGCCCCTGTAGACCATGCTAGCAATGCTAAAATATACACACAAAAAAAATTAATCATGCAAGAATCACTTTCTATTCATCCTTTATCTTCCCGATGGGCCACTGCCAGCTCAAGCAGCCTGCACTATTTGCCATGTTACCCTTTCAACACACTTCTGTGTGAATCATAACTACAGTACTCATGTGTGTGTGTTTTTTCAGCCAATCATATTCCTTGCTCTCTGATGCTCTAAACCAATCCCTGCTTTCCTCTGTACAGGAAGTGGCTGGATGTTTTTGGGGGAGGACACTTAATTATTTACAAACAGTTACGCTTCCCTAATGAATTTCATGTAAATGTAAGGATATCTCGAAAAGTGTACATTGATTTATTTTAGAGAAATACTGTAGGTGGAGCCACACAGACAAAAAAACAAACAGGATGAGTTTATTTTTGTCTTCAGTGTTTTGTCTGTGTGACGATGAAATTTGCGGATGTATTTGTGGGGAGTGTTTTGTCGTTTATTCACTATGTCACACTTTTATGACCAGTAAATATTGGTGCCATCATTGTGGCATTTTATCATCTTTCTCCTTCTGTCAAGTTTACATTCTAATAATGGTTATGATCCTGTCTCTGTACGCCATAGCAGAAGAAGTGTTTGAATTTATTTCCACGTAATGGACCTTTGCATTCTATTAAAAATCTGCTGAATAAAAATTAACTGCACGTGTTGGGTTTTCATTTGAAAAGTAAGTCATAGAAGAAATAGTATACCAGGTCATAGTTTAGTAGGATGTCCAAAACTTTAGAAATGTGACACGCATCTGAAATTTAAAAATTGGTTAACGTTTCAGGTTTCAAAAATGTATAGATGTTGAAAAATCTTTAAAATGTCAGTATAATATCATAAAAGCTTAAATAAAATTACACACCTTTTTCATGACACACTTCAGCTGTGCGTCGCCTGGACCAGCATTTTACTTTGAAGTGCAAGAAACATTTAAAGGAAGAGCCGTCAAAAGAGACATCATGGTCACACAGACAAACACCATGGAAACATTTTAGTATAGTAATGCGTCTAAAACATCATAAAAATGTGACCTTTCATCACCAAATTCGTATTAGTTCATCTGTGAGTCCTTGTGGATGTTTGAATCAAATTTGAAATGATTCCCTGCAGATGTTTCCTGAGATATTTCCTTCACAAGGCAAAGAATAGTTATTTTTGACGTCACTTAACTTTTGTCCTTCCTCGTGTGCAAGTGGACGTTGGAACCAATTTTGTAGAAACAACCTCAGGGCTTTTAATTTGTTTTTAATATTGTGTTAGCAAGAATGTAAAGAGTGTTATAACTTATCACCGGACATATACGTACATGTGTACAGACGGACAACTTAAAAACAAGATGCCTCCGGTCACTGTCTGTCGCTGGCACAGAGGCATAATAAACACAGATATAATAAACAGCTCATAAACATTTAATACGAGCTGCCATAGAAATAAATGACTGGTAGGAGCGGAGCCGACATAAAGCACATCACTGCCTCCTCACGTCATCTCACATGGTTTAAAGCTGAGTTCATGGACGATGCAGGTGTGACTGTTCACTGCAGGATTGATAAGTTTGTACAACTATCAAGTTCACAGACATTTCAACTGAATGTGTCAGTGGAGAAAAACTGATTCTGGTTCTCGTTGACGTGAAAGTGACATAAGCTTCACGGTTCTGTGAGTGACGGCTCAGTGTGTGAGGCGCAGGGTCTGAACTGCTGGGAATCACTGAAGCAGTTCACCACCCAGTGATAAACCACCTCATTGTATTTCAACTGAAAACAAATCACCACATTATGGATCAGCTGGACAAACATCAGCTGCTGATAAAACAGGATCAAAACACAAAAATAAACATCTCTTAACAGCTACAAGTTTAAAATGTCGTCTTTAAATGTTGGGTTGGAAGATTTGAAACGTTAAAGAAAAGGTTTTATAAAGAGGGTGTTTGGGGAGAAGTTCCTTTTTCCCACAGCCTCTGAAGGGAACACGACAGCGTGAGGAAACCTGTGACATATCGATGTCTGTGTTCCTGTTCGCTGACGTGTGCCGATGTTAAAACATTCATTTTACCGAATAAATCATGTGTTTTTATGTTTACATTTGACGTTTGAATAATTAATTGTTTTCATAATTCAACTTATATGTACTGGCATGTGTTTAATTTTCAGTTTGTCGTTCATTAAAACATTTTATGGTTAAACTGTCAAATATCAAGTTGTTTTCTAATGTGAACTCAGTAAAATCACATTTTCCGAGAGGCCTGATATGAGCAGTGACGTTTTGTGTATCAGTCAGACACTAAGATAACAGACTAGATAATAAGATAACATGTAATAAGAAGACGTTAGCAGGAAAGCTAACGTTGAGCTGCTGGTGTGAACTCACTGTCAATTAAAGGGATTTGAGACACAACTTCCCAACATCGATGACATTCTGACAACACTACACATCATTTACAGACCACACATGTATATACAGTACATACATATATACATCTATGTCGTCTATAGCTATATAGTATGAATAGATTTGTTTTGTTTGGCGGGGGGACATGCAATCTAATTCCAGTTGGGCTTAAATATGAGAATCTATTCGGCTGGTTGTTTTCCTCTTGAAATGAAAACAGTGTGACGCAGTGACCAGAGGTTGTTATTTCTCGCTGCCCCCGAAAGAAGGAAACCAAGATTGAAACGTTCCCACTTAACATTCAAATTGTGTTTGTTTTTTTGTGTAAAAAACACAGCTTCAGCCTGGAAGACATGTTTTTCAATTAGACACGACAAGAGCACTTGTGTTGTTTTTTTATGACTTGCTGGGTTTTGCATGATCCCAGTAAAGCAGAGCTGCTGCTGTGAAGCACACACACAACGTGTCGCAGCAACCAGCAGTGATTCCGTTCTGTAGAATACACAGTATGTGTGGAATCTAAAGTCTCAAAGAGGTTTTTTTTTTAAAGAAGCAGTTGCTCACATCCCTCCGCACCCAGATGCCAGTCTTGATTCTCGGTGCCACGCAGTTGTCAGGAGCAACCGAATCAACGGGGGCCTGAGCAATTCATCACCAGTGTTCATGTCCAATTACCAGAGGCTGGAATAAGAAATATGCTCTAAGGGCAATTAAGAATCCTGTCCGCCTGTCAGCTGACTCATGGACTCGGTGGACGACTTCGTCTTTTAGATCTATGTCCTTCCTGTGTCTTTTTTTGTCACAAACTATCCATCGTCTCGCTCACTTTCCCCTCCCCTCCATCCATTTCCCTCCCGATTTGCCTTATTGCCTCTTTCTCCCTCTCGGAGCAGATGAGATAGACCCACTTACCGAGGGAGGGGGGGAGGGAGGAAGGGAGGGGGGGAGGAAGGCGAACGCAGAGAAAGTGGTGATGGGGGAGAGATATGAAAAGTGGATGTGTGCTGGAGTTGGTGAGCTGAGCCTTCTGGTTTCATCTCCGCTCTGTTTGTGAAGCTGTCACAGTTGAAACGAGGCCCCGGCAGACGAAAGCAGGCAGATTATACAGAGAGAGGTTTGTCAGCAAGTTGTTTGCAGAGAAATGTCCGTTATTCGGCGGCCGAATCAAAGCTGCGTCGACAACAATTAGACCATGAAACGTTGCCTTGTGAGGGATTTGTAGGAGCAAAGCAGCCGTCACTGAAAGGTCCTTTATTCAATCAGGCAAATTGTGTTTTCCTGTAATCTATCCTCGTGTTTACATGTGTCACCGCTGCCGCTGCGAGACAGAAAGAGACCAGACGAGAAATAAATCAATGGTCAACCCCCCAAAAAAACAGTGGAGGAAGTATCTTTTTTTGGGTGGTGAACTCGGGGCATGTTTCCTCTCAGCGGGGGTTCGAGGAGAGAACGAAACCCGTCTCAATAATTCACGAAGAAGAGGAAAAGCTTTTTAAACACACACGAGGGTTAATAGGAGGAGATGTAGCTTGTGTGTGCAGCTCCTGTGTGGTGTCAGTGAACGCACCGCTGATCACAGACACACACATTTCACTTTTCCTCATGATTTTAAAGCAAGATTCCGCTTTTTCATTGCTCTTATCTTCTATGAGAGCACAAACAAACTGATTTCTGATTAACTCCTGGTTTCACAGTCCTGAGATCAGGGGGTCAACTGTCTGGATTTTTTTTGGGCAGACAAAGTTAACTTTATTCCATTTATGTCCATCTGCTCTTCTGAATTGTTCACTTATCGTTCATGCCACTTAATTTCGTGCCTGTACCCTGAACAAAAAAACACTGCGGCGCTCCCCTGTCTTTTCCTTATCTCTCAGTAACACGCGCTCACGTCCTGTCCTCTGTCCTCTGGTGGCGCCGCTTGTGTCCAAAATGTACCTGCTGCAGCTCCACGGTCACACGCACGCAATCTGCTCCTCCTGGACGTCGCTGCAATTTCACCGCTGCAGCTCTGACCGACGGGGATTTTCTTTTGTGAGCAATAATAAAAATCGCAGCAGCGAACTCTTTGCAGAATGTTTTTGTTAATATTAGAGCCTGCGAAATAAAATCTGCAGATATGAGCCTTTCAAAGACCTATTATATTTGGGTTTGCTGGTTCGCACTGATAAGAAAACTTTACAAAAATGAACAATGCAGAACATTTTAATCATCCCCCAAAACTGTGTTTATTTTCCTCAATTACAGTTCCAGATATTTATTTGAGTTTTCTCTTTATTTATACTTACTTAGAATAAAGACAGTATCAACAGTGGGCCCCGAAAATCCATATCGGTCGAGATCTAGTTATTTTCTTCATTGTTTTGAGTATATTTTATTTTTAAATGTTTTAGATTTAGTTTGTTATGTGAACTTGAGACGTAACAAATATCAAAATGTGAAGTTCATTTCTCTGGAGTTTCCTGCAGCGTCTCGTGTTTTAGACTCCATCGTGTGTCGGTAAAGTCGAATAACATCGTCAGGCTGTGTAATGAAGTCGAGGTTTATGGAGAAGAGACGCTCGTCAACAATCACAATGAAACTGACACGAGAAATGTCAACGCAACAGCTGAACCGTAAAACCAGGCAGGAGAGACGCATGGGGATTTACACAGGTGACGGGGAAAAGAGAAAACTGTTAAACAAACGTAACAAAGTGAAATGATGTTAAAAGCACAACCGCAGAATCAACGGAACTTTTCCAAACTATTCTACAAATGAAAGTATGAGAGGGGGATGAACCTGTGAAGCTCAGCTGAGGTCAGAGCGACACTGGGTGAACCTGAGGTTTAAATAAACTGCTGCTCGACTAATGAGACTGATCGATAAAACTCACCAGGAATGAATCCAAGGACGAAAATATGACAAAGATCAACTGAGTCAAATAACTAAAGATGAATTAAAGTCCGTCCCTGATTCAGGGAAGATAAACGGGTTTTATGTTTGGCATTAATCAGACTGGAATGTGACAAACTCGCCTTCCTGATGCTACAATAGTCCTTCATTTCATCTGTTGTAATAAAAATGTGGAATTTTAATGTGCGTGAACAGCTGATGCTGTAAATTGATGCAACATTTGGGGATTTTACCGAAACAACTTAAAAATGGAAATTGGAAAATTTATGCTTTGGACTGAAATGATTGAATCTTATCAAGAGTTTTTCTTTTTCTTTCCACTTTTCAGTCAAGTGATAAAAACTGACCTTGATCACGAGCTGAACTTTTTCTGTGTTGATGACTTCATCTACATTTTTAATTTGGGTATTTTATGTTTAAAATACACTTTAGATCCTTTATTTACTTAAAACAATTATTATTTAAATACATAAAATTATAATGTTGGTCCTTTAACATATTCTTGAAGATGAAAGATCCTTGAACCAAACATGGTGGCTGCAGTATATCGCTCATAAACCCTGCCTCCTCCATGTTAGCGGTTGGGATATTGGACAAACTAAGTTAGTTTCTCCAGTAGTTGGGGACGAACCTCATGCAAAATGTTACCAGACTGTGGTTTCAGTTAATCTTGCAAGTTAAGAGCAAAAACAAACAGCTGATACGTAAAAGTTATGATGATCTTTGTTCTTCTAACATCTGCAGAATGATTTTTTTCCCTGTGAAATAGAAAATTAAAAGTTTGCTGACAATTAAGAACCAAAATCTCAAAACAAAGAAAGTGAGAAAGATGGAAATTAGCCTGAAAACGTGGGAGTTGTGACGACGCACAAACCCTCGTTGAAGTTTCTGGGCTTCACACTTTTTACACGTCGCCGGTATTTGTCGCCGGCAGTAAAACACAATGTGCCGTTTTGTTGACTCACTGCACACTATGTTTTGTCAACATTACTTTCCCACCATCACGGATGAGATCTACCCTGAATAGGCTTTTTTATGGGCGACGGCAGCCGCTTCATCCCTGAGTGATTCCGAGAGCCTCACACTTCGCGCCGCACATCGTCGTATTACAGCCAACGATAACACACAGCTGCAGAAATCAGGGGAGATTCAAAGCACTTCCCTGGTGTATTACAAACAGTTGAGCGTGTCACTGAGCTGCCTCCAAGTGCCTCCTCTGTCTATGTGCTTCTTCTCTCTCTCACCTGCATAAACAGAGCATTGTCTCTGGATTAAATTGCTGTCTGATTTGAAGTGAACGGTGAAGAATCAAGTTCAACTGTTAAGTGCAAACAACCCCCCACACACACACACCTCTCCTGCACAGGGCTCCCGCTGTAAGTGCACCTTCTGTGCCATTCATCATCTCGTATATATATTCCTTCATTCTGACAATTGAGTTGGCGGTGGACTCGAAACAAGCAGCTTGTGATGCATAACACATGCGTCTGTCAGGGCCTGTCGAGTTCCGTCAAACCGCAGCTCGCTGTGCGTTTGTCATCGCAGTTCACTCGACGCAAGTAACAGCAGCCGGAGCTCAGACATATGAATCAGCAAAACCCCCGGTGGTCGCACCGTCATGACCGAAATATGTTGCAGAGAATATGTCTGATGCGAAGAGGAACACACGGAAACGTTGGAGCCGCTGGAACGTGGTCAACTGAGCCGAGCAGGAGGGTTTTCTTGTTCTTTTTTTTCTGGAGGATAATAAACATCATCTTTAAAATCTGCAAACACAGTAAATACTACGAGATGAACAAGAATTTAACTCAGACATATCGGCTACTTTTGATTTCGGTAGCTTTAAAGTAATGAAAGTAACATGAGAGAGTGTTTAATCAGGGCTAATCTGAGCCACTGACAAAAGTTTAATTTATATAAAGTATTTGACAAGTTAAAAGTGATAATGACAAGAGTTCATCACTGCGGTAGGGTTGTGGAGCCAAATCATCTGGATGGCCCCCTGGTGGCCGGCTGCAATATAGTTTATTAACCTTGACTTCTCCATGTTAGTAGATGGGACATGGACCAAACTAAAAAGTGCAATCCTCAACAATTAAAAGCCAATACAGTTTGTAAAATCACAAAAAAAGGTCGCTAAAAGCCTTAATCCTTTTGATTTGAGGGGGTGAATGTGTGGAGGGAGGTTAAAGTCACATTTAAAGTCTTCATCTCTGCTGTTTTAACCCTGTAAATTAACTCGTTTCCCAAAGTCTTTGTGATTCGTATCTATTCTGTTCTCCTCATGCTTCAACTCTCATGGACGCTGCTAATCTCTGTCAAATTATTACTCCTTTAATCAAACTGGTTTAATTATTGCAGTTGTGGGATTCGAACGCTCACGAGAGGTATTTGCCTTTCCAATCTCATCAGTGATATTCCAGCGAAGCCGTCTGTGAACTATCCCGGAACATTTGATCGTCCTCACGCCCGTAATGTTAATAAAGTGCGAGGTATTGGACTTAGCCGCTGGGATCTGAGTCCACTGTTAGTGGCCCCGCTGGGCCGCCGCTGTCCACATACGGCCGTAGAGCTCCACAGCTCGTCTTACACCTTATAATTCATCCTATTTAAATGAATTCGGGCCGACAGTCGTCTTTACTGCCGCTCATAGAGCTGGATTTATTAATATGACACCTTTGCTTGTGGGACATTCCGCTGGACTCGCTCGTTATTCTCTTATAAAAGTGGATTTACTGTTTTGAATACACAAAGGAGGGTGTGACGAAGCAGGTTAAGCCTTCAAATAATCCTCCAAAAAAAATACTGTGCAAGAACCAACTCACTTGAAGAATTACCAGGTTCGAGGAAGAGACTCCCGAGAGCCAGAATTCAAGTTTAATTAGGAAGGCATTGTCCAGAATATATAGATTTACATGTAATTCCTTTTCAGTTTGCAGTGTAATCCTGCTGCTTAACATTTCACCACCCCGGAGAATTTCTCTTTTTTTTTTTCCTGTAAGCTCCTATTCCAGCGGCGGGTCCGTTCCATTGTAGGTCCCAGATAGTGAAGAAGTTATTGTTAGTGGACACAGAAACAGGGATTTGATCCTGGACTCTAATTTAATTAAGGCAGTCGAGCTATCGGAGACTTGCTTTTGTGCATTATATTAAAAAAAACGATCACAAGACGGAGTAAAGAATATAAATTGCGCCTAAGGATTATCCAAATTTAAGGCGAGCAGAAAAGTGTCAATGGTATATTTATCCTGCAGGTTGTCATAGCAACGTATTGCTTTCACCCAGGTCTGTGTGTGTGTGTGTGTGTGTGTGTGTGTGTGTGTGTGTGTGTGTGTGTGAACAAAGGAAGTCAACAATGCATTGACAGGTTTACACCAAACTCCGTGAGACTGTTACTTGAGAGGGTTTCTGCAGATGAATAACTTTTTTTTCACATTTATTGATCAGAAATGACGTCATATGAAAAGTGACGTCATGAGGAAGTCACAGAGAAGTCAGAGAATGACATCATGTAAAGTTCACACATTATTTTTTGAGTTATCTCTTGACACAACCTACATATTAATATAGATCAACCAATGTTTTAGGTTTTTCTTTTAGTTAGGAATGACTAAAAGGAATGATGTCATCATGACATCACTATGCAGTCAGAAACTGATGCCACGATAAAATGGCATCATTACAATATAATTTATCTGTATGTGTGTGTGTGTGTGTGTTGCACCGGTGAAACATAGAAAAACAAACACATTCTGTTCTTACGTCTTTGTCTCACTTCACCGATAAGAGAAAACTGCCATTAAAGGAGCATCAGTTGATTGAGATGTGACCTACATCCATCAGCTCCATGTGTTTTACACCATAGGTTCTACAGCCCCACACGCTCATGTACGTTTGCATCTGCACATGTTTCATCAGCCAAATCACCTGTTGAGTGACATGAACTGTAAAGAAACGCTGATTTGAAGAGTGGAGCCAGAAAGAGAAGGGAGCTGCCGACTCTTCCTCCACACACACACACACACACACACACACACACACACACACACACACACACACACACACACACACACACACACACACACACACACACACACACACACACACACACTGATTCACTTCTATCACTGCATGTATGTGAGGCTAATGCACTTGTCTGTTGGTCATTGGCACATTACATAATGCACTTATGTGGCATCAGCTGTCAGAGCGGCCTGAGTGAGACGAGTGCAGGTTCTGCTTGGTGGTGAAGAGGGTTCCTCAGTGGGTGAGTGAATAAAACTCAATGCTGCAGAGACCCTGTGGTTTTGTATTCTACCAGAGACACTGCGCTGCAACTTAAAAAAGAAGCCTCCGAGGATGCCGAGGAAATAATGTGCTCACATATTAATCGTGTATCCGATGGGGAATCTATTCCTCTGAGGCTCTGATAAGCAATAACCACCCTGATAAAAACCATCAGATGACACATGCTCCTCCAGCACCTTTGTCTGACTTTGTCGTGTGTGAATAAGTGTGTTTGTGTGCAGCTTGTGTGCAGTTTGTGTTGGGTCACAATGTATCTGCGACATGTTGTTCCTCTGCGATGTTTCAGCAGCAGCTCTTATCTACGCTTGTGACTCATTCTGTTCTATAACTGCAATGAAAAGGAAGTGATTGGGGAGCAATTTGTTTTATTTTTGTGTTTCTTTACCTGTCCCCTGTACAAGGTTTTCCTTTTTAGAATTTATTACTTTCGCCGAAAGAGGTTATGTTTTCGTTTTGTCTGTCAGTTGGCAGGAGTACGCAAAAACTACTGGGTGGTTTAAAATGAAACTTTAAGGATGTGGTATGGTGAAGGAAAAAAAAAAAACATAAAATATTTAAGCGCATTCGAATAAATGGGCCTATCCAGGAATCTGGTTTCAATTTCTCCAGAGGTTTCATCTAATTCATGGCGGTAGCGGGCAAAAGGGCAAAAGGGCAAAATGCAACTGAAGCTTGAACCACGAGTTCTGACTGTCTGCGTGGTCGGTAACAACTTTATGGACAATAGCACACGGCAAATAGTGCTGCACACAGATATGAAGCAATGGAGAAATATAAATCATGTCGGTCGTACTTTTGGAGAAGGAAAAACTTTTATCTTACAAAACTACTTAATAGATTTATAATTTCAAAAGGCACCAAATCAAATGAATCTGAAGTTTACTAAAGTCTGCAGCGAATCAGTGCTTGAGCTTTGATGTGAAGGTCCAAGGTTTGTGAATCAAAACACTGTTTAAATGCTAATTTCATGTCTACAAATTATGGATATTATTCAACGGGACACATTGATCATTTATGTGATTCGTCCTTCATGATCACCTCAAACCAGAGAAATCAGAACATGTCATTGCGAGAGGAAACATTTAGAAATACGGATCCTAGTTCTGGTTTTTCCACTGATGTTTTTGAATATAAAAAATAACCAACACAAGTCCCCTGTGTGAGATCTGACTCAAAGTAAAATGCGTCGTCTTAATTTCAGCCTTTAAAATGTACAAAATGATTTACCTGGACATGAATATTTAATACAAAGGAGAAATGTAACAAACCTTCTGACACAGAGTCGACGTTCACCTTTCACTTATTCAATTAAGAATCAAGCAGCGTTGTTGCAGTACTGCAAAGTGTCTCATAGCTTAGCTTAGCGGTCAACACATCTGATTACAGAGGGTTTCCATGACATTTCAGATGTAATTAACGGCCTCATGTATAATTTAACACAGTATATAGGAGCTGCAGCGGTTTCAGTGGAGGCACCTGCACATGCAATCAGGACCGAGAGCACTAATTAAACTGCCTTTGATTAGAGAGCAGTACGCAGTCACACACATGACAAATGAGGGAGGAAGCAGACATGGTTCAGGTTCAAAGGACACACACACACACACACACACACACACACACACACACACACACACACACACACACACACACACACACACACACACACACACACACACACACAGAGACAGTAGAAATGGCGCCCGCTCTCCTCTGCTGTCTCCTCCTTTTGAGGAACCTCTCCACTGAAGTGACAGCAAACACCAGAGGGTGCGAGCATCGTCGCCACAGCACGCTGCCCCCCCCCCGTCCCCGAGCCTGGCGCTAACTTCCGGTGCACTGGCGAGATGAGCGTGCACAGAGCAAGTACAGGACGACCTCACACATGTACATGCGTGCACACTTTAGAGAAGGACACGTGCACACTCCCTCCTTGCCCTCCAGTCCACACACATATCAGCTGATGTGTACTGTACCATATGTGCATATACACATGCCTCGTCTCACTTCAAACCACACACACACACACACACACACACACACTCACTTTCTAGTATCTTTCCCATCGCACACATCTATCTTAAAGCGCCCGACACTTCTTCACATCCCTTCACCCGGTGCCATCGCTCCCAGCTTGCTTGTGCCTGCCAATCCCCAAAGCCACCCAAGGGATAGAGCGCGATCGAGAGGCACGCTGGTCCTGCTCAGCGCCTGCTGTGGTGTGCAAGTTTTTTTTCTTGTATGTCCTGCAGCTCTGGGGGTGAGGGTGCCCCCCCCCTGCCCCGAAACACACCCAGCCCCCCCTGAGAAGAAACAGGAAGAAAGGAACACCCCTCCAGAGGGTTGTGTGCAAGTTCTCGCTGTGCTGTGTCAGCTTCATGCCATGCTAATGCCCCGCAACCCTGGAGACGGCGCTCGCCGCGGCAGGTGGCAGCTGGGGACATCACAGGCCTTCCAGTGAGCCTGTTAGTTGGAAGTCTGCATGTGGAAATGTAGCGCGACGACATGGTACGATTGCATAACGGCTTCTACACAACACTTGTCAGCAGAAACGCTCCGACTCCCACTGTGACTGCACGGAGAGGTGTGACCTGGACACCAACGATTCGCAGCTTCAACTGACGGACAAGTTACTTTTTTTAAAACTTGAGGATCGTATTTACTCTAAAATCTATTGTATTTTAATGTAAATAATGCAGTGTTACTTCCTCTAAAGCTAATTCCCATACGGCCTCGTTCTAATCTCCAGACTTCGAGAAACTTGGAAACAATCCTGCAACTTTTTTTTGTTTTTACTGCCTCCCGTCTGAGCGATCACTCACGGTGCCTCGACAGTAATGTGAGGACAAACCCCCAATTTGTCTGAAATAAGAAGTTGCTGTTTACTGTTAAAGTCTCCTAAACTCGTTAGCCAGCCATAAATTTGACAAAGAGCATTTTAGATTTATTGTATTTATCTTGTCATGGCTGCTTCCTTGTAATTTTGTCCTGGGCTAACACGTCCAGCCGTGCTGTCTGGATACATGATGGAAGACCGAGGCTATTACCGCTGACACGCTGGGACCCAGGTACCGGGCACCAACGGGGGATGTGTATTAAATTGTTCATTTGCACATTTGCCCTTGATACTTTCAGCCAAATCAAATCGGTTCAGAAGAAGAAAAAAAAGAGAGGATCAAGAATTTTTCTGTGGTTTCTCAAAGACTCTCACCGACCACAGCTGGTCATGTTTTTTTTGTTTTTTTAATCCTGCAATAATCCCCCTTCTTGATCCACTTTTAATTCTCCATCGCCATGGCAACAGGCTCTGTTGTCAGGTGTACGGTGATAAGGACGCTCCGCCCATGGCTATCGCGAATTTACATAAATAGCCATTCCGAGAGCTTGTCTGTTTCCCTGGAAACACCAGGTGATTCTCCAAGGCAACCTCCGCCCACAGAGCAGGTCTGCAGCATTTCTCTGTAATTATGTCCATCGCACACACGCACACACACACACACACACCACACACACACACACACCACACACACACTCCAGGACTTCAGAGGACATTACATTTACTTATAATCATGTCCCTTCCTGGAGACTTTAACCTTAACCATAACTACTACTTCCCTAACCCTTGCCTTAACCTAAACCATGTCTACTCCTTAAAATCAGATTATTTAGGGTTAAAGGACCTTAAAACTTGATGTGTTTGACTTAAAGTTGATGAAAACATTTTAGAGAAAACACAGCGTCCATGATTTCCACGGATTTCGACAAAAACTTGAAAAAAGGGACATGGGTCAAAGAGAGAAGTCGTAAATGTTGGTGCAGATCAAGGAAAAAGTTTTCACCTACTTTTCCTTTTCATACATTTTCACCAATTTCCTAGGGAACGATGCACGGATCTTGAAAGATATCACATACATACACGACACATATCTACGAGTGTGTGCAATTTAGTGCAGCTACTGAGAACCTTTCTAGTTTTTGCAGTTTCTGAACAATATGATAACTTAACACAAACATGCTGCCACTTGCTCGTGTTCAAAAATATTTCCGTTGAACTGAAAGGTGGTGTTGCGAGAGGGTCGAGCGCCTGACACCAACTAACACAATGTATTAATCAGAGGCATAAGAAGCAGAATAGTTGCTGTGAGAAACTCAATCCTAAGGCCAGAATTCATTATTGCAACAAAAAAAAGTGTGCGCGCGCGTTAGTTTTTTCCAGCATTGCCATGACAACCGTGTTTGTCCTTTTTTCTTGTATGGAGAAAAAGTGATACTGTGATATATAAGAAGTGACATTTCACAAAAGGGGGAAGGCAGCGCCGCACGGCTCCGGCTGCAGCCTCATATCTGCTCGTCTGGAAGAATGAAGGGTTTATGTGGATTTACATTGATATGAAAAAAGATAAATTTGGCTTTGGTTTTCGACTCTCACGCCGAAATGAAACAGGTCGGATGAGTTGAGGGACTGATGAGGAGAGAAAAGGATCAACATGGCTCATTTAGGCAAGTTGATCAAAGTGCATTTTGCTTTTTAACTAAACAGCATAATGTGAATGTTTGAAAGTGGAGAAGTTCAGTCTTTACCAACAGACTGTTTATAAAGATGGACTCAATGGCAGCTCCCAAAAGTTAATCAAAACCATCATGATCGCCCCCTGGTGGCAGGCTGAAATATAGGTTTTAAACCCTGCCTCCTCCATGTTAGCAGATGGGACATGGTCCAAACTAAAAAAATTCTAACTAAACATTAAAATTTTTTTTTCTCAAAGATGGTTATGTAATCACACTATTTGTTCAATTAACTTGTTGCTCTTATCTTTAATGCAAAACTGAGGGAACTAGCAAATCGCACTAAACTCAAGAAAGACCACAAACCATCTAATAAGTGTGAAGACACTTTGGATTCGTCCCTTTTTAAAACAAATGCAAAACAGTTTCATAACCACATAACAGACAAACAAACAATTGTGCATGACAATGAATGAATTACAATACAAGACGAGGATTAGACAAAGTGGGCGGGGTTCAACACACCAGGCGTGAACGTCTTTGGAAAGGATTTGTGTTGAAGCCCTAAGACACAGACAGGTCATCACTTTAACGAATATAAACTGCATTTCAAATCTCTAACTGCAGATAATCTCATTTCTACATTGATTGTTTTTGTGACGGACATCTGACGCCACTGCCACCTGCTTCCAAGCCACGCACAACCACAAAACAGCTCGCACGCCGTAAATTGTCCTAATAGTGTTGGCATTTGTTGGGAGGGTAAAATATTCCTTGCCCTCTATCTGGCCTCAGCTTTGATGGGAATGGATATATTACTGGGTGTCATTACACCGCGCCGCAGTCTGAGGTAATGGGACAAGAGAGATGAGCAGAGGTGCCGTCTGCCTGCCTCACAGGTCTCTGGGTTTATCATGCCTTTCCATGTCTGAGAGGAGAGAGAGAATTAGGAGTGCAAACACACATTATACCTAAATTAGATCAGTGTCTCTGTCTCTCTCTCTCTCTTGTCACCACTTCCAAACCGTGTCTGCCCGGAGGGCGAACGAGATTCACCTTAATTCCAAAAGCACAGAAAAGCCATTTTGTTCTTCTGTTGTAACAACACCATCAACAGGTTTGTGTGGGCAAGCGATTACAGAGAAGGGTTTTTTCTGGATGAAGTGGCTGTCACGTTGTTCCCTGCAGAATCACTAAGCAGCACAACCACCATCCCACAATCCCCCGAAACAAGGTGTTTGCGTTATTGTAATTTTCGTCAGAGAAGCACAATGAAATCTTCCGCGGCGGCAGCAGCGTCTTTCATGCCTCAGAGTATCCTTGGATCTTTGCCTCTTGATTTCTGACATTAAAACTGTCCCCTTGCCATTTGTTACGCATATATTAGCCTTTATATGATTGATTGAATTAATTCATTATTTCTTCCTGCTTTTAATCTACTCCCCCCAAAAAAAACTGCCTGTGGGTTGGGCTCTGAATAGGAATTACCCACCGGAGCATAGCTAATTACCAAGCATTAGCATATGCAAATGAGGGCCGTTATCTTGTGTACAAAATGTTGCTTATGGTAAACACTGGCTAATCACTTTAACGAGTTTAGCTGTTTAAATGCTGGTAATTGCATATTGTTTCAACAGAAGGGGCCGGATTCACCGGAACTCAAGGTGGAGGCAGGAATGTGAGACATTCGCCTTTTGTGTCCGATTCCTGTTTTCACCTTGGCTGCTGCAGCTGCTTTGATGAAGCCACTGAAAAGAGAATAAAAGATGTGCTTTGCCTTCAGTATTGGTTGGATTACTTTTATGTAACTGCGCCTCATAGTGATGCAGGCTGTGGACCTTATGAAAGTTTTGTCTCATAAATGTGTGAGAATAATAATTTAAAAAGAAGGAAATAAAATGCAGGAAATGGACGAGGCTGAGCGTGTGGACGCACAAGTGTGAGATGTGACCTGATAGACCTTTAGAAGGACAGAGATTCAGGGACGGAGATGGTGAATGAGACGTGCCCCCACACACACACACACACACACTGAGATCTAAACGTTTGAGTTACGCAACGGCCACGCTAGGTTGAGAAGAGCTCCGTTTTATGGAAATATCCTCCGACACGGCGCGAGCGACAGCCCAGACGAGAGCTAATCGCAATCATCTTAATTGCAGCAGAAACAGAAGCAGAGAGTTGTCTACCACTCCACTCCAGTACGTGAAGGAACTTTCAACTGAAGGAGCTGAATGTCGCAGTGTCTGGTTTCCTATAATTCTGCACGAGTCTTTAACAAGTCGCACGGAAACGAGCACGAGGGAATAATGTGCTCGACATGACACAAACCACAGAGCTACACAAACAAGAAAAGCCCCCTGATTCCTTGTGTATGGGCCTTTTCATAATAAATATTCTCATGCACACATACACATTAACCGACAGGCTCCGAACCTGAATTAACTATAACATTGATATTTTAATCTTCATTGATCTTACACTTTTAATACTTAAGAAATGAAATAAACACCTAAAACTATTAAAATAACTCAGATACAATCAGAAAATACTTTCTGGTGCTTTTTCATTATCACCACAACACTTCTAAACTTGACTTAAATCAAAGTAATGGTGTCTTCAGAACAAGGAAAATCAACGAAACCAGGAAATAACCTGTGCTGGGTCGTAGGCATCACCTGTAAGAGTGTGCACGGCGCTCACGCTCAGAGCAACAGTCCACAAAGTTGTAAATTATACGGCGTTAAATTAAACATTTTCCAGTCATTAACCTCCGTCACCGCAGCCAGGGAGCGCCGCTTCCCCGCCGCCGCTGCGATTATTTCTCTGTGCATTTGTGAAACAGGAACGCAAACAATCAATAGTCCCTAAACGAGAGGTCAGCCCTTCCTCCTCCTCTGTCAAACCAGCTGGACTTCGGAGAGCCGGGCCAAAGTTCAATCAGACCGACCGGCCGCCCGGAGCGAGGGAGGCCGGTCGATTCCCGTCAGGAAGAGTGTTTGTCTCGTTCCATTGCACAGAGACATGAAAGGGAAAGAAACTGTGAAGTGACTGCGCCTTGACTGGAGCCGCAGCTCCGGGGCTGAGACAAAGACAGAGAGAAATTGAAAAGCACGACTTGTTCCACCTTCTTAAGACCCCTGTGATGAATCTGTGACTTTAATTCCATCTGTTCCGCACAAAGAAAACACACAGTCTTAATTAACCAGGAGGAGAGAGTGCAAGTCGGTGACGAGAGTCTTGTGGTGTCAGAAACGAAGAGTATCCTGCAAAACAGGTTTCAAAACCATCACACTGAGGGCCGCAAGAAATGATTATTGATGAATCTACCAATCATTTTGTCAATTTTGTCGACAAAATATCAGAAAAAGGAGAAAACAGTTTCCCCACAAATGTGTGTATCTTCTTGTTCTGTCTCAGATATCGTTATAAAAATGAAAAATCCTCTTTGCACTGTCCAACAAATAAATAAATAAATAAGCCGACAGTGAGCGAGATTGTGACTTTATCAAATTGTTATTCCAGTTGTGTTTCTGTCCAACACACCTGCCACATATTCAGGTGGGCAGATCCCCCCCCCCAATGCTTTTGACTTTTTGACACTATGATAAAACAGAAAGAAAAAACTCAAACAGCTGCTGAAAACAGAAAATGTGTCGATCGATGAGCTGAATTGTTGCAGATTAACTTCCCATTAATGGACTCATTAAATAACTGACATGTACGAAGCTCGAGCATCGATGGACATTATGAAATTGGAGAGAGAAATATCTTATAAATGAGAGGAGAGACACTGTCACACTTCCTAAAGTTGGGTTTCATATGCCCTGATCACCAAGAACTCTCAGATCTCGTTCTTTTGACTAAGTTGACACCTTCATCCGCTTCTTCCACGTGGATGACACTTCGTTACCATGCCCACTCGCTGCTGGGAAATCTTCTGACATTCTGACGAAGACGATGGTGAAGGAGGACGGTCCATCCCCTCGGAGCACCTGCGGAGGTTCTGTGGTCGGACTGGCTCACAGGATCCTTAATGACCCGTCACACGTCCTGTTCTCTGAACTCCACCGGTTACCTTCAGGCGGACGTCACAGAGCCTGTCAGTGTCGGACCAACCGCCTCCAGCTCTCATTCATCCCAACGTCCGTCACACCGCTCAATAAGGAAACATGTTGATTCGCCCGTGGGCCTCAATTACTTTTGCCCTTTACCTTTACGCTCTGGTTTTTGAGTTTTAATGCCAGTTTTTTGTTTTTCATCTTTTATCCTTTTAGTGTTTATCTGTTTAAGTGTTTTTAGAGCAGCTGCAATTTTCAGCTCAATTTAATTCTGCATTTTTATCCTGGGTCTTACACGATATGTCCTTGTGAACAGTTTTGTTATTGTCTGTTACACAATGTACTGTTCTGCAGCTGCTGTAGCACTTTGGCCCCGAGAAAACATTTCCCCACGGGGACAATAAAGTATATTTGATTTGATTTGATTGAGAAAAAATGTCAGGACTTCAGTGCACGTCTGGAAGCACTTCATCTAAATGTCAAACATTTAGGTAACGGTAACATGTGTGGATGACAAAAAAGACATCACTTTCACAGACGGATGAAAACACGGCCATGTTTGGCATTCCCTGTCAGAAAGGGCCCTTTAGAAAGGGAACGCATAGTGGAGCAGCGAACTCAAAAAGACGCTCCAGTCTCACAGAGGAGGCGAAGAGAGGTGGAAATGTGAAGAATGCTTGCCCCTAAAACTTGCTCTGCAATTTCAGCGAAACAGCTCACAAAGGAAACCCATCAGAGTTTATCAGTGGAGGGGTTTTGTCGAGAAGGGCCCCCGCCCCTGGGAGACCGGGCTCTGTCCTCAGAGGTTAGAGCTCTGTGAATGACAGCGGGCAGCGAGAAGCCCGGGGGCAAACTTTCCGCTCTATAGACGGCCACAGTTTTACAACAAATACACACACACTATCGCTTTTTGTACAATGTCCAGTGGGGGGTGATGTAGAGATACACCCTGTGTGTTGTCCGCATGCTCTCACACACACACACACACCGTATCTCAAGCCGTGCATGTGCAGGAAACACAAAGACACAAAGGTAGTAAGGGCCGGGAGAGAATAAACGCTTGCGTGTCTCTCTGAGTCACCCTGCGGACCTCTTACAGAAAAGATACAATCATTTCATCATGTCGCAGCGAACACCCACCTTATCTCTCGCTGTGGGGAACAGGGTGCGAGTCAAACCCACCAAAAAACGACCATTTTGCTCTCTAAGCACACTCATTTGATAATTCAGCCCTCCGTCGGGGTTGGACTTTAACAATAATTGTGAGCAAGTGGCTCATACTTTTTGTGGAGTGGAATGTAATTAGAATCGGCACGTTTCATTTCTGCTCCTGCAGAAAAACACAGCTGGCCGGGTTTTTAGCTCACAATGCAGCTTTCAGTTTGTAAAAGACCGAGCACTCTGTGGCTCCTTATACTTTTGTCTAAAGAGACAATGGAGAAAACAATGGGTTTTATCACACACTGAAAGAAAGGGGTGTGATTTTATTAAAATTGTGTTGCTCTTTATAGGAACAGATACTGAATAGACACAAAATTGGCTCTGATTGTTTCTTTTGATTACTTTAATTTTGTTCTATACATTTATGCACAGTTCTCTGTAGAACACAATAGATACATTCAGAAGCTGAGCAGGAATGTCCGTTGCTCCGAGCAGCAGGAGCCTGATCCATCAAAATCGGTCAATTCAAGACTGAGGCCATTAGTTTGAGTCAGTGGATTAATCAATTAGTCAATTGACACAATATTTGGGTGATTAAAGGTCATTGGTTCAAGCCCAAATGCTAAATATTCTTTGATATCCTCTGTGGGCTCTGAAAAATATTCACCCTTTTCATTATTTCCCTATATTTAAACACAAAAAGGTAAATTGGAAAAATTATCATGAGAAAAATCAATACCCTAAATAATCGTAGGTTTCAGCCCTAGTTTGAGGAAATCATCGTCAACTGTTGTGAGCAGAACAAACAGATGTGTTCCAGTGAATTAAACCCAAATGGTACAACTCCTGATCAAAGCTTCAGAACCTTAACAAACTGTCTTCATCTCCAACACTCATCATACATGCTCACAATCCTGATGTTCACTTCCACACGTATCTCCACACTTCCACCACAGCCCACTCTCCTGTCTGTCCTTAGCAATGACCTCTAAGAGCCAGAAAGTTAACATATTATCCATCATAATTTAATATGTGTTATGACTTGAAAAGGTTCACATGCTCTAACGTTCAGAAAACACATAACTCTCCTCATACTTTATTGCTGCAGCTCCTCTTTTCAGCATCTGTCTGAAAAACGTCGCTTTTGAAAAACTCTGTTGCAACCGGCCAACGGCTTTAACCAGCCGCTAGGCGACTGTCCCGTTGACGCAGACGTATCGGGGGCGGAGTCCTGACGAGGGCGTTCCAGGAGCTCCAGGATCAGTGTTCTTCTGTGCTCCCTGTACTGTGGACTTTGTGCTTTTCAACTTCGCAGAACTTTTTTAACTTTACAGAACACAAAAATCTATGAAACACACTGGAGGATTAAGAAACTGAAAAAGCATAAAATATCTCCTTTAGAGTCAGTGTGCTGTTAAGCCTGAAGATACACGTACGTAGAATATAAAACACAGTATTAGCTTTCATGGACACACTCAGAATTAATATTGAGCTGCTGTACAAAAAATAAAGTCTCACATATAAAAGGGCCTTAACCGGCACCATTATGTACGAGCATGATTGGGCTTCCAGCGTGTAAAAAGTCCCATTTGCTGTAACCAATGTGTGAACCATTATTTTGAAAAGAGGTCGAAATGGTTCTCTGAGTGTGAACTGAGTGCAGATCCCACTGAGGTAAAAAGCATCTAAAACCCTTCTTGGTTTGACAATATATTTGACTGGAGGCGATCGATCCTTCACGATGGAGCTTAGAGCCCAGCCCCTGCTCTCCGTGTTCGGGGGGGTGAAGGTCGGAGCGGGTGCAGCGCTCGGTCGTGTTCTCAGTGCCAGGTTCTCTGGACGCTGCTCAGCCACCAACAGACACCGACTAACCAGCCGTGTCAGACATTTCCATGTCTCCTGTGTTCAGTGTTCCAGTCTGGAAATCACCTGCTCCTGGGACGCATCCATCTTCCATGATGATGGGCCCCCATCTATAGCCTACTTCTTCTGCCACTTTCTTCTACCCCCCCTCCCTTTGCTTTCCTCTAAGGGATGCAGAGTCATTAGCAGGTAATGAAAGCAGGGGGATGTGTGATTTCGTGTCTGTGTGGGGCTGACCGGACAGGGGGACTTGACAGGGGACGTTTTCCTCGACGCTTGGCGGGGGGGAACTTTTGGTTATTTTGTCCCTGCACCGAAGGAGAGACGTTGTAATTGGCTCCCCTCAGAGACCGGCCAGCATCGGAGCAAAATGTGCCCAATTTGCTGTGGCCGGCTCAGTCCACAATGCCACGTATAGCATGTATAATAGATGTGCATCTCTCTGTCTGTCTTCAGGGCGGATGAGCCAGCTCTGATTTTCACCCTGTAGCGAGCGAGCGGGAGGGGGGGGAGAAAAACCCCACTCCATGATTGGATGACATGCTGGGTGATACATTGTTGAACTGCTTTGACCGCTGTGCGACCAGAGTTACCATCAAGAACCTCCCGCTCCTGAAATATACATCAGGATCTCAGGCAGTTAAATATAGATGTTATGTATGGTATGTATGCTGTGTGTGTGTGTGTGTGTGTGTGTGTGTGTGTGTGTGTGTGTGTGTGTGTGTGTGTGTGTGTGTGTGTGTGTGTGTGTGTGTGTGTGTGTGTGTGTGTGTGTGTGTGTGTGAGACGCTGCGGCTCCGTGTCACTGAACGCCTGACATGTGCTCTTCTCTGTTTACCGGGCTTGAAATGAGGCCGTCTCATCTTTTTCTACTTTAAGAAGTATCTGTCACCATCAAGATGCTTGAGTGGACCTGAGCTCGCTTTGTTTCTGCAGTGAAACGGAAGTTTTTGGGGGATTTAGTTCAGAATCAAAGCCGTTTTTCAGAGGACGGAGGTTGGTCTAACCCTCTCAACTCATGTCTCTTTACTGAGATCACAGAGAGAATGTAATGATGGGGTTTTACCCTGGGCCAGAGGACAGATGTGTTGCACGGAGGTGTGGGTGAAGATGAATAGGATATTGGACATATTTCATTATTTCAAGGCAAGATAGCACATCAACCTTATATTTAACAGTGGAGCCCCCCCTAATAACATGGTGAATCACAGCATCTACAGGCCATCTGTCAAGCATTATCTTTAAAATGGATAAAAAATGACCAGATTCCCGTTTTAGATTACGCTGCCAGTTTTATGTGAGCTAGCCTTCACCGAGTACACTAAAAGTGAGGGATGCTGGCTCGATGTCCAGGTGAGCGCCACAATAAAAAAGTGCAGTGATGAGCTGTGTTCATATCTGCGAGGGGATAAAAATGGTGTTGCCAACACTGCAGGCCTGACTGCGACCGTGTGAAAGCGGCGAGATAGCACGCCAGAAGGCCAACGGAAATCTCATTCCCTTATATTTTCTGGCTGGCTGGGGCCTAACCTCGGACCAATGATAAATGAGCTGTTACAGTCGAGGTCTTGTGCTGCAATCCTCACCCATACCATCGCTGTCAGCGCGGCCACTGTCACAGCGCCGCGGTGATTGAAAAGAGAAAGAGGAACAATAAAACCCGATTGCAAGGAGCAGCTGCACACAAGTAATTTTTTAAGGACCCTTCATTTCCTCCTCTTTCACCGGAGATGTTTGCAATTACAGCAATAACAATTATTCTGATTGCAGAAAGAAACTGGGATTTACAGTGGGTCTGCAGCGCTGCGCTCGTCCGTGCCGAGCGTTCTGCTCTTTCATGGAAACAGCAGTCATTGCCATGGTTACCCAAGAAATATGAGATGTATTCCACCTTCATTGCTCTGGTGTCAGTGAAATCACTGTCTGAAAAAGATATTCAGACATGATCCACCATCTCAGTGCCTATGAGAAGTCTCATTTAAACACTGTGTTTCCATAGCAGTGATTTGGAGAGTGGTGGTCACAGCTAAGTGAAATCCTGCCGTTCAGTGTATGGACGTGATATGGACTTGAGATTCTTTAGTTGTTTTCTGCGTTTTTTATTTAGCGCAGTCCCCATTGGTTAAAAGGCTCGTACAAGTGGGAGAATATCTCCGCCTGGAGCTTCAAGGTCTTGTTGATGTCAAATGTAAAAGAACGACGTACATCACGGCGATGAGCTTTTACAGAGATTCGGCTCCTGTGTTCCCAGATCCTCTCTCGCTGCACAGAAATATCTCAATTCCATCTCAAGGACGGTCCTCCTCGCTTTCCAATTGTTCATCCGCGGCGACGATGGGGAGCGTAAATGTTAAATGATCCCGATCTTGATGGATTCAGTTTTAGTGAAATTCCCCCAAGGCTGAGGAGCCATTTGACACATGCCGTTGCCATGGCGAAGGGAAGCTTCACTGGAGAGGCGGGAGAGTCCGCTAAAGGTTAAGATGTCAGCGATTGGCTGAATGGGCACTAAACAAGGAAGGGAGATATAAGCTTGGGGGCTCTGATTGGACAGAGGGGAGACAGTGTGTTCCTGGTTGGTTGCTCAGTGCGCCTTCGGAACCGTGGACACACACACACACACACACACACACACACACACACACACACACACACACACACACACACACACACACACACACACACACACGTACTCATCTGCTCCTGCTAATTAGCTGTTTGCCTGAGAGAGCACTGTGCTGCCCGCCAACCCCATTAGCCAACCAAACTGTCCCCATGAATCCCGGGCTCGCAAACAAACAGACACACACGCACGGCCGTACCCATCCCGCACATCCCAGCTCCAGCAGCGCTCGTAGCCATGGGAATGACAGATTTTATTTATCTAATACTCCAGACCCTTTGAGTGATGTGTTGATGCTGAAATTACAGGGTGTGCTCGGTTTAAGGATGGCCAAAACGGAAAGTGTGAGGGGGCGCACTCATCTCTACTCAACCTCCTCCTATTCTGCTCCAGCAGCATAATGAGCCATCAGCTACTGCTGACAACCTAACATCAGCTGGCCAATTAATGCCCATGCTTCTTTTTTAATCAGGCGCCTGTGCAGATGCCTCAGTCCAACGATGTCTGGGGCCCTGGCTATTTAGAGGTGGCCTTTTTTTTTTTGCGAGGCTCTGTAATGATTTCCTCCAGAAAAGCAGAATTCATGTTTTGCCAGATGATTAGTACTCAATGGGAGCATCTTGGACAGAAGCCTGCAGGTAGTGTTACATCCAGTGGAGAGCCACAAAGCGTGCACACTATACTGCACAATCACTGCAATTAGGGAGTGTTTGCAAGAAGGACCGCTTGAAAGAGGGCTTCAAGAGGTTAGCAGCTTGGATGATTCAACAGAAGCACAATGCATGCATGTTTCAATGACAGTCGGGTGTAGTTGCTTAAAAGGCATCGCAGGGATAAAACCTGCCTGGCTAAGATAGCTGCTGCTGTTAAAAGAGGTGACATGAGATAAACAGCCCCTTTGCCGGAGCAGAAAAAGATAAAAACAGATGTTGGAATAGGCAACAAAAGGGAGCTGCTTAAAACGAAGTGGCAGCTGAAGAAGTGGTGTGACAAAGAGACCCATCTTCTCATTACCGAGTCAACAGAAGTGGCCCGTTTGCACCGCCGAAAAGGGAAAGGGGAGGGTCGATGGCGGGCGAAATGAAAGAGCGGGAAAGAGAGACAGATAGAGGAGTGTGGGGTCTTCAAACGGCACTGTCACAAGATAAGGGGAGCTATTCGCTTGTGGCTGACGCTCAGGAGCCCCGTCATGCATCGCTACTTTTGACAACTGCTCAGTCTGCTGTCCCTCAGCGGACTCCTTATTGGGCTAAAGCCTGGCAGTGGAAACCTTCCACATTTCCCCGAGATGTTCTCGTGAAACATGCATGATTTCTGATCACATTTTCCGTGTCCTACAGCACGTTAGAGCGGTGATATGAGCTCCAGCCGCAGCTACACACAGCCTGAATACATCCTTCTTTTCTATCTGCCCAGTGGTTTAAACCTGCTCTCAGCTGTGCCATGCCTGCTTTACGAACCAACATCCATTTATATGTTAATTATAGCCCGGGACAGATCTAACAAGCTGTAATATAAGTGTGAGTACTGCTAAGCTTACAGTATCTCTCTTTATCTCCATTCTCTCCCCTCCATCCCCTGGACAATCTGCGCCTCGGCATCTGCAGTCTCGTCACGGAGCTGACACAGGTTATCCTGATGATAGCAGATGTCATTTAATGTGATCTCCAGGGGGGAAAGTGAAGGGGCTAAGGCTAATGGAGAGTGGAGCAAATCTGATTTCTGTTTGACAACATTGTTCTCTTCTCTGACTCCACCTGCCAGATTGCGTCGGACTGGGCACGTAAAAAGCCGGATACAGCTGTGGAGGCCGATGTTGAAAAACAGGGCAAGGTCGTCGGCTCTTTGGCAACGTTCCTGCAGAATCTGTTCCTGCCTCAGACTACACACGGGAAGGTTGTTCAATGTGACACTGCTGGTCGGACGCGAAATGGACTGTGTGCAGTTTTCAAAGTTTCAAAGTCTAATTTGCCTCTAAATTTGAAAGGGAACAAGCAGTGGAATTTGGGATCCGCACGTAAAACTATCACGATAGTTTACAGTATGTAAGTGGGTCAGTGGTTACAGCAACCAAACAGGGCCGTGCCCCGCAGCAGTCAGTGGAGGAGATGATTGCATAATCCTGAGAGCATCTTCTAATTGCCATTTGTCACTTGCCATGTATTTTACCACACTTTGCTGGCAGGGACATAAACAGCTTTACAATCCTATGAGAAAGATCCTTTGCTTTGCACATGCTCAATTTTGTCAATACACCTTAGGGGGGAGGGGGGTAAAAAGATGGACATTAACGGTGAGCAAATAAATCATGCAAAATGTTACCATGCTGTCAGGAGAAATGTTACCATTGCGGGTGCCCTATAAAGGTCAGTGGTAACATATTCACTGAGATGAAGAGAGATGGCACATGACTCAAGTCTCAGAGTTGAAGTCGTTGTGACAGGTTGGGGCGGGCGGAGGCTTACAGGGAGGGCATCCCAAATCTCAAATTTAAATCTGCAGCTGCGGAGACATACGGTACCGGGGCTGTACAACAGATCAGTCTCTGTCACTGGTGGTAAAGCGTACTGTCAGCTCTGGATGCCGGACCTTGATTAGCAACTTCTTCTTCTGCCCAACTGCCAGGACCGATTGAGATCTCACACGCCGCACAGTATCTTCTGTAGCTCAAGATATAAATAGGAGTTCGACAACAGAGCGAGAAAAGAGACTTGTCTGATTTGGTTCCTGAAGGAAAAGCGGACGGGTATACAGTATATTTTTTTAAACCTTAAGATCCATGAATCATTTTCTGAGAAATCAAGGAAAATGTCAAAAATCGAATCGTTAAAGAAAGTGAAAAAAAGATTCCTGGAGCCAACCTCTGATCCGGATCCACACCAAAGTTTTATGGGTACTCCCCTGAACAATACCCCATCCTTCTACCGAGTTTAGTGGAAATCCGTTTGGTTGTTTCTGTGTAATCTTGCTTACAAGCAAACAAACTAGCCAACAAAACGGACAGAGGTCAAAATCTGTAAAACATTCGAGGACAGAACAACTTAAAAGCATCTTATGTCTCCTTGAAGAATTTGTAATAGTTCATCACTGTCAGATATTCGTCTTCTCTCGCTGTCTGGTATCGGATTAATATGCTGCACACAATATATCCGCAATATTCCCTTCGTGGCACGTGATCGGGCTGTTTGCACAGGGTGGCTGCACCGCCCGGAGGCCCCTGGAGCCGTCGACACTCAGAACCGCACAACACACATTGAAGCAGGTGTGTAAACAGATAATGCAAACATACACATGATGGCACATAGCGCATGGATGCACACATATGCACAAACACGACTGCAGACGATGTGGGAAACAAACGAACGCACTCGCACCGAACGCTCACATCTTACTGGTCAGATCGTGGAGGCGAATTGACTCGTGCTCATTCCGTATGCGTCGGGCATTCACAACAACGCCCCTCTTATCTCGTCAGTTGACACAAGAACCCCGTAATTAAATGTGACTTCTGTCATCTTTCCAGCTCAAACAAAACGAAATACCGAGACACACTCTCTCCGGGGGCCTTTATGAAGTCTAACCTCACATGTCAACTGCTTTAGGGTGGGCTGAAGAAGAGGGGGAGTGGGATGAAGAAAAAGAAGAAAAAAAAACATATCAGACAGATGCTTTTTAGATCAAAGTCGGCCGGACACAGAACCAGCAACACGATGTGGAATAATTCACAAAAAAAACCTAATGGCCTTCAAAGGGCCCTTTCCCCCCCTAAAGAGATGTGCTGGGGGATATGTCCAGTGTAGCCTGTGTTCTTACCATCAAAGTAAATGACTCTCTCACTATGGGTCATTACTGCAAGCGGCTCCTGTCAATAATGAGTAAGCAGCCCTTAATCTAATTTGACAGAGGGGCCGCCGCTCTGGTGAAAAGCCATCCTCCTCTCCATAAAGAGCAATGGACTGCTCGCTGTGCACACGCTCACTTTGAAACGAGGGAAAGGCAGACAGCTGGAGAAAAAGGTTCCGTGTGTTGTATCCACATGCCAGCGTTTCTTAAAGCAGGTGTACGGCTCGCTGTCAGACAAGCAGCTTAATTTCTCCTCTTTGCTGCCGTCGGTGGGATCTCCTGTTGTGATCAAATTGCTCAGACACTCGTGCCAGAATATATTGACTGTGACTGATTTGATTATTGATGGGTGGCTGCTTGGTTTTGCTGACTGACCCCCATCCGACTGTCCCGCGTAACGCCCCAAGGATGGAGGGCCCTTTGCCCCTCGCTTCCTCCAACGGCGCTGCCTCCACCACCACTGGGCTCCAGTCTGACTACGCTGTCAGCCAGTCAAGCCGGCTCGATGCTAATGCGATGTGACCACTTCCTGCCCTCCACCTCTCTTTGTGATGTCAAGGGCATATATATTCAGCACTATCAGTGTGGAACAGCTGTACTCACTCCAGTGCTCCGTGGCCGTCACCCTGGGTTCCCGGGCCGCGGTTAGGAGCCTCTTAGGCACGAAAGGTCATTAACGATTTATTTCAGTGGATGCTGCGCCGCAGACCCATGACGCTGGTGGCAAACATCAGAAATCAATCATATAGAAAAACTGGAAAAGATAAAGTTGTCCAAGCTGATTTTTAGGAGGCTCTCTACAGGAGGTCAGAAAATGCTAAAATACGATAAATGCAACAAGCGCTTCAGAAGCTCGCAATCTCTCCATCTTTGTTTACTTGTCAAACTCAAGATTACTTCTACACAAAACTTTCACACACAATACCGAGACGAATTTATTTTTAAACTGCCAGAAAGGTATAATTTCACTTCGGAGGGTCTTGTTTTTTTGCTGCCTATCAGAAAAGGATTTATTTTGGTGCAAAATTAGCATCCTCCCAACCACAACGCTCGCAGAGATGCAAATTTAACAAGCGGAAATTACAGTGTGGCAGGTTGGTTACGACCGGAGGTTTCCCAGAGTAATCAAAAATCCGAATAAGCATCTGTCAAACAGTTTGGTGTTTGCAGAGTGTTGTTCTCCTCAAAAGGTGGCTCTGCTTCTGGGGTAAAATAAACCCTCATGCACCCACGGCCCGCTCCTCATTCCGCCAGCACTCGGGTTTATGAAGCAACTCCGGGGTCAGGGTTGGCAGACCATTCGTCTTTCACACCTGCCTGCGATCGCATACGCAAATCTGATTAAATATTGAATAATCACTCTAAATCCATACCAATCATCGCAGTGACACTCAAGTGATTTGACAAGTGGGTCACAACATCTGTCGTGCAGCTGCTGTTATGTAACGGTGGATTAAACTCTGTGTTTCACACGGAGCATTTATTGAAAGGACGGACCCTTGAGATGTAGCATCTCATTTTCGAGGAGGGTCGAGGGGGGATTCTAATGTGTGATTAGAGACTGTTAAAGGACAAACTGACATTTGGGGAAATGTGCTTATTAGCTTTCTAAACAAGAAGTTTGTCAAGAGAATATCAATTTCATTCACTGTGTTCAAAACGGATTAGTCCAATATGCTGTGTGTGAAGATGGTAAACACTGAAGATGGAGGCACCAAAATCAGGGATAGTTTGGTTTTCTTTTTGTGCAACAGGAGGAAGAAGAGATGTATCATCCGTCTTTATTTATCAGTCCATGGCACACACACGTTGTTTCCCATTCCATGACAGCATTACATGAATTCTTCTGTAATCTCCCCTGACCTCTCCCACCACGACAAAAACACACAACCACAACTCCGCTGTTTCACTGACCACATGAGTTTTGTGAACCACATACAAAGGCCATGTCTGTGTCACATATGGTCAGAAGATCCTGTTCTTCCTGGTTGTGTACGACCACGTGGGTTCAGCTACGTCCTCTCGTCACTCGACAAAAAAGTGAGAGCAGGATGGAGGGAGACAGGAACGAGACAAACATGTTATCCTTTGCTACACTGCTGGCGCAGCAGGTCTCACAGCGTCATCATCAGTGTGACTCATCTCATTTTAATATGCTACTTTGATGAGCTGGTGGAGTGGGGGGGGGGAGTCCCCTGAGACCACACTCTCTCACTCTCTCTCTCTCTCTCACACAAACACACACACACACACACACACACACACACACACACACACACACACACACACACACGGAGAAGCCATCTCCCTCATATTCTAGGACATGTGGTTAACAGCCACTTCTATGCTGCAGAGATCTCGGATGCTTCATGTCGGTGCACTGAGCTCCTTCCTCCTCTTCATCACACCTTCTCGTCTTTACCCGCTGTCGAACACACAAACACACTTCCAGGTTTTTCTTTTGCATGAATTAAGAATCACTTCTGACATATGCACGTGTACCTTTACACATCTTTGACCCACACATGTGACCGGGGCGCCACCGGCTAACCAGTTCAGCCCAAGGCCTGTGTATGTGTCCCCATGCATATAAACCATGCGTGTGTATGTACATGCATCCACGAGTGTGTGTGCATGTTACAGTGCAACACTGTAGGTGGGGTAGTCGCATGTGCCGGTTATGCACTTGTGTCCTCCAGGGCAAGATGTACAGAGGGAGCAGAAGTGTGAGGGAAGTCACGCAAGCGTTTTTCTCAATAGCCTGAGACCCTCCAGAGTATTCTCTCCCCCCCCCATCTGTTCATCCATACAAACAGATGTCTGTGCTGGAATTGAAAGAGGGAAGCATCACACCATCATATATTGAGAATACAATATTGGTTGAAAATCTAATGAGTTGTTGCCTCGGGGCTGTTTGGGATACGCTGGCAGTTGGAGGCATATGAAAGAAAAACACTGGGTATATATATATATATATATATATATATATATACGCTATATATTTCTGTTTATTTCCCCCATTTCCAAGATGCCTGCTCTGTTTAGGAAGCTCCGCGCTAACGGAGGGCATCGAGATATACAGTTTGGGCAATTTTCCATTTACTTCCTCAGCTACCTCCTCCTCTCTCCAAGAATGAAACATTAACTGGGCTTGACTTCATTTGTCAGAGCGTCTTTACGTCTCCTGCTAATGACCTTTCTGTTTAAATAAGAAAACATCTCGCTCCTTGCTCTGCTCTCTCTTTGTAGAGCGGCCTGATATCCGCGGTGCGGCCTCTCAAAAGCCTCAGACATGCCAGGGCGAGGTGTGGAGTGGCAGTCGGGGACGCCCCACCTTACTCAGCACATAATCCAGTGGAAGCTGTGGTTGAAATTGTAGCGCTAGATTCCGCGGAGCTGCTCCAAGCATGAACTGGCAGGACGGGAGGCAATTACTGCCACTCAGGCAGCCATTTAGCAGAGGAACTGCGGCTAAAGAATGGGCCAGCACTGCTCACTTTGGATTGAACTCATATGGGGCCTAAGTAGGAGCGACACCCTGTTGAGGGGACAAGGAGTCTTCATTTCTACACACACACACACATCAACACACACTGTTTTTCTGCATATGTGTGAGTATGAATACAGCCCAAGTCTACACAGTCTGAAAGAAAAGGTCAGTGTATTAAACTTGAGCGATACTGAAGTTTAGAAAACACGCACACACACACACACTTTGTGCATCCACCCTCAGGTTTCGGGCTCAAACACACACCGAAAAATACTATTTGGAAAAAATCAATACCTATTGTAGTCTGGCCCTTATCTCCAGAAAACATAATGACTCTTCCTCTCTCATATACAGTAGTCACGACTGCCTATCTGTTCTGGTTTCAGGTGTCACCCAGAGTAATCGGAGCCGCTCGGAGCAATCAAAGCTTTCCACGAGACGGAATCATAAAGGTACGACGAAACAAAGGCACCGTAGTTTCCTAATTCGCTGCAATAATCACCGTGAAACCACTAATGAGGTCAATTAAAGCAATTACGACGGTCGTTGTTCAATCGGAGCAGATTTCAACGTCGACATATGATCTGTATTTCAAGGTATTCGGGACTTTAATCAGTTCCCACAATGCACGCTGATGGATTTCACTGTCTTGCAAAGAGTATTTTTTAAATGGCTGGACGAGCTCTACTCCTAACTGTGCCTTTAAGTCCTGAATTCGCTTGAGGGGGTCAGGAAATCATTTCCACTCTACTCTCTGTGGGCCGACATCAGAAACTACTGCCGAGGCTGTTGTTTTGTATTTTACAATTAGAAGTGTGTTTCCATCCCCCAGCAGTGATCTATTTAACGGACGTGCCCTCTAAGTCTCCAGTCCGCTCGGTAAATGCTGCCTGACACCACTGTGTTTATGCACTCTTTAGGCAAAGGGGTCCACAGCAATAGAGAGGAATTGATTAAAGCATTTACGTTGGGAGTTAACAGTGCATACTGCCGGTGCAGTTACACACGAGAGGAATGTGAGCGACCAAGCAAACCTTCCATTACAGCTGATGCTGAAAACAAGTTGCCAGTGTAAAAAAGCCTGCGGCAACTTTCATAAAAATAAAGTGATACTTTATTGATCCGGCAGAGAAAGTCTCTTTGTACTTCCTCCCTTCTCTGGGATTCTGGAGGCCGGCTTCAGTTGCACAAGATCCAGTGTCTTGCTCTAAGACACTAACCTGGCATCTCCACGGAACGTTGCTAGAATTGGATCGGAACCTCTGAGTTTATTTTTGATTTCCGAAGGGGCGTCATCGATGATCGCAGACAAAAAATAACTCTCGACCCACCTGGACGGAGCAACAACCAATCGGAGCAGCGGCAGCAGCACATGTGATGAAGGGACCACCAGGCCCAGTTACTGTATGGAAGCACTGCAGACACTTCTTTCTTATCAACACACACACAGACTGCGGATGTTTGTGTCAGATTCTGCTTGTGAAGATGCAGAATCTGTCGGTGAGGGACAAGGTGGAAGTCTTCTGGCTTCACTTTCTAGTTTGACCACCGATGTTTGGCAGCTATCAGCTTTTTTACATTCATATGCATAAAGCCGTGGAAAGAGATTAGCCAAAAGATTGTGTGGGCCTAAAACACATACACACAGTATCACTGATCATTGATTTTTTATTCTGTATTCAACTCTTTTAACTTCTTTTTTAAATTCATGTTTTTTTTGTTTAAATGTGCCGTAAAAAATAAACTTGCCATGCCTTTTGTTTGGAGACACGTCTGACTGCCTGATAAAAAAAGAGAAATCACTTAACAGTATACAGCAAAGGGAAGATGGAGTCTTGGCTCGGAAACACAATATCTACACCAGAGGCCCCAAAATATTGCCTGTTGCCCCCAGAGACTACTTCGTTGTCAGATGATCACCGACGGGCTCGGAGAGAGATTGCCTCCGTGTATACGTGCTCCCTCGTGTTTTCCCTTGTGTCATCTCATCGTGTATGAACCTTGTTTTGTCTTTGATTGTTGTCTGTTCCTTGTCTATTTTTTAGATTTCACCGATTGAGACTGAATTTTGTGTTATTAGAGTTTGTCTGATTGGACACGACCCTCGCTGGCTTCAGACTTTGTGCCTGCACCGCCTCCCTGTTCTTTTACTATTAGTTTGTAACATCTGCTGTTGTCCCAGTTTATGAGAGAAAATATACCGACCACTTTCATTTAATACCGTTGCTTCAAAAGGTCTGTCTCACAATGAGCAGAGCGTATAAACATGAGTTTGCTGGTTCCAAGCTACAAAGACACACATAGATTCAACCCTGAAACACTCCTGCCTCAGTAATTAAAATTATATATTTCAGTAGTGTGGTGCCACAATACCATTATTTTCAAGCAACGTTCGAATGTTTCCTTTTGCTACTTCATTACACGGGCTTCAATTAAATGCATGAACGCCATCCATCTACTTTGTGCCACACTGAGGCACAAAGTAGTGGAGGCACTGAGCAGTTATTAAACATTCAGGGAACAATGCAGATCCATCACAAATGTCAAGAGGACCTCATATTGTCAGGCTGAATACCAGTCCTCGCATGCCGCTCTGACAGGGGCCCTGACCCGTCCACTCGATGCATGAAAAACATCTCTTTTGTAATCGCGCGGCGTCACTCTGTTGTTCTACTTCCCAGTTTTTTTTTAAGGCTCTCATCTTCTTTGTCCGTGTCGGGAATAATTAGGTTAGGTTAAAGAATCCTTAATCTCTCCAGCCCTGTGATTATCTTACAAATGTGGCGCACGCGTTGCCAACTCCGAAAAATACAGTAATTAGTCCAGTTTTAGTTCTGAAACTTCTTCAGCTCAGACACATTCGAACATGCTCGTCTGAGACGTATTCACATTCTACTCTGCTGTAATACTGAGTGATCTTTATGTGCATTTGATTGTAACATATATCAGTGCAGGTATTCTGCATTTTGAGAGAGAGAAAGTCTGTTTTCAGCTTTGTTCAAAAACTAATCAGACAGATTAAAAGCAAAATCCCTGTAGCTAAATTATTTGTTGTGATTTCATCATTATCCTGGAGGACAAAGAAAACTCTTTCCTGTTGTTATATTTATTACATTTGATGTGTTGGTGTCCCTCAAGAATTTCCCCAAATAATTGGAAAACATGCTCCTGGTACAAAACAGGTGCTTTCCGCTCCGTACTCTTTCTTATCGGGAAGTGGGGTCTGTTTACGGGGGTGGTGCAGGGGTGGGGTGGGGGTTAATTAAGATGTGTAACTAAGAGATTGCAACTAATACCCCAGCACAGGTCTTTTAGCTGTTCGTTAGAGCACGCGGCGCAGCACTTGCTTGGATTAGAATGAACACGCTAAAATCTGCCTAATTAGAAAATCTGATCTCTCTCTCTCTTCCTGCTTCCATGAGATGCCACAGGGACCGGTGGGTATATGGAGGGATAAACGGGATAAAGAGCGGGAACGGCTGGGGCTCCTCTCACCAGGGGGCGCACGAATGAAATGCACCCCCTGAGAGTTGTCCTTCACGTTAGGCAGATGGAGTTGCGTCTGTTGCCGTCTGTGTGCCGGCCGCCGAATGATCGTGAGCACGAATGATGGAAAAAGCAAAGGACGCTGCGGGGGGGGTGCAGCGACTACAAAGTCCCCGGTGTCATTTTGTACGTCTGACAAAGAAATCGTCTCTCTTTGAAACTAAAAACTATTTTTTGAGTGATTAGTTTTCCAGGTATTCCATGACAGAACTTTTTAGCATCAGGATACAAAACTAGCTGATGAGCTAAAAAAGTTGGATTTATCATTTAAAGTGACGAAGATCAAACATTCTGGGGATTCAGCTTTTCCGATGTGAAGATATTATCTGACGTTTCTAAAAATGGACAAAGGCTCCTGGTCAGGAAAGTGAAGCCAATGAGGAAGTGCCTAAACAATTGTCTTTAATTTGACAGAAGAATTGAACAAATTGATAAATCCCGAACGCAGAGTCCAGTTGTGAAACCACCTTGAACCACACTCACCTCTCTATCCTGATTTATTTCCAGTTTCAACGGGACTCCACATTCCTCATGCCTCTGCCACGCAGACACATGCAGCTGCTTTCTCTCTACACACGATCTTCAATGTAATTTCATTTCAACATGTCCTGGCAGGAATCCACACGGCCTCGCAGTTCCCTCTCATTTGACCTTGATACACTTTTCCCACAAGTGGGGGGAAACGGACCTATTAGCGCCCGTCCCCAAGAGGAATCAACCTAATGATATTCCAGTGTGATTTAACGTCCCAGGTGTGGTCATGGTGTCTTGCTTTTTTCTTTTTTTTTCACCGGGAACTTGTCTGCTGGGCGAACCAATCTATCAGCTTCCTGCTGTCAACTAGCGGGCGGCACAGCTCTGTGGTCCTCCAAGGTCTTCTTAGACATGACTGACTGACCACAGCCCCGTTCTTTCCATCTCACTCGCATGGAGAGAGGCGCTGAGTGAGAAGGACGTGGCGGCTGAATAATATCTCCATAAAAAGACAAAAAAAACATGCTGTTTGAAGGAGTGACACTGGACTCATTATGCCGCTTTTTTTCCCCTCGTCCTGCCATTTGCCCGTACTTGGAAGAATCTATTTTAAGTGTGTGACCTTTACAAGCCACCTCATCTCCGGAGGAATCCAGGGTTATTAAGCAAAACAGAAGCAACGTGTACGCTTGTTCCATTGTGGCGAGACGACAATTGTGGCGATTGTGTGGAATCGCATTCACCCGCACATGCAATGACACACACACACACACACACACACACACACACACACACACACGCACACTTTTAATGTAAATAATCTCATGTTAAAGAGGGAATCTGCGTAACTGAAAATCCTTTGCAGAAAAAAAGGGAAGCGTTGAGCCAGAACCATTTCTCTTTACCCTTCTGTGATACTATTTTCATTAACATGCAATTTTGAAAAGCCTTAAAAGGCTGACGCAGCTCAGCTAATTGTTGGCTTTTGATTCCCGGGAGCTATTTGTCTTAGACTATAACAGCAAAAAAAAAAAGAAAAGTAGAGTAAACCATGCCTGGTACTGTTACTATGACAACAAGCTTATAGAAACTGTACATAATCACTCTCCACTCCCCCACACACACACACACAAGAAACCACACACACATGCATTATCTTATACACAGAAATACAGCTGCACAGGCTTTTCCAGCTGAAGCAGGATCATACTGGGCTGAGACGCACAGCTGTTGACGGGGAAGCTTGCCAAAAGTGGCCCCAGCGCCTCTTTCCCTGGACCCAAATCAAATCCCCAATTTGTTTATGTTATTATGTTAATAAAGGGTAGCATTTCCATATGAACATCAATATTTCAGTAGGAAGCGAGGCGATACCGTGAACACGGTGGATCGCTGGCAAGCAGGACAGCGTTATATGAATGGGGCTCCATTGGCGGTGTAATTTCACTCATCTGATTTTCTCTTCCTCTGATGATCTCAAAAGGAAGGTATTTTTAGAGCCCAGGTGCTTATCCTCTTTGTGGTGCCGGAGGCTAATGTTAAATGAACACATCAATCTTCCGCGTTTCAGAGCGAGAGCGGAGCAGCGGTGGCACAGTCTCGGCGGCGGCGGGTTCCCTGCCAACTCTGTGATTCTAAAGCTTTCTGTTTTCTATTGCAATGGGCTGGTGCAGCCACGGGGCAGTATTGGCTTCTCAGTGTGAGTCATTCAAGTCACTTGACTGATGGCAAAATCTGGGTCTATAAATAAAACCGCAGAGTACAAAACGTCTACAATGAAATATCTGTGATAAACGGCCAATCAATGTCAGTATCATTCCATAGACATTGTTGTACCCATATGGAAACCCACCATGACATCACCCATTGGTCTGGTAACATTGTTTTGAAGCCTCGGGGTTGGCTCTCTGTCCAGCGCCATCTTGGTTAATTGAAGGCAAAAGTAACCGTATCTGGAGGGTGGTGATCTCAAGGACATTGCACACCCACCTTCACCTGTATGAAGAATTGAAACTAGAGATCGAGACCATAAACCCTTTATAAAAAGGTTAACTGACGCTATAAGTCAAGTTAGAAGCAGAGTCACCTTCTCATAGACTTCTATAGAAACTGACCAGTGGAGTCGCCCTCTGCTGGTCATTTGAGAAAATACAGGTTTTACATAATTGGCTTCACTTTCTGGACGAAGCAAAGCAGAACAAGTGATTGATTGCTGGGTTTGTATCCTGGTGCATAAAAGCCCTGTCATGTAATACCTGGAGTCTACCTCTATTTGTATATACAGTACTACGGTTTCTACTGCTTTCTACCACATGTGGATGCTTCTTACTTTACTGCCAGTGAACTATTTGCAACAAATGTCTCCGGGTAATTACAAAAGCATTTAAATATATCAACACAAGGTGTGTCTACACTAAGTGCTTAATAATGTACCGATCCAAAACGCAACTAGTAAATCAATCACACTCGCGGCACGATGAGTCATCACTCTTGCAGCGTCTAAATCACCAGGCCGGTGGGTCAGTGATCATTAATAGTTGTCTAATGCATCACGGGTATGAAATATCCACTATTTGGGCAGCGTGTACGAGATGTTTGAGTTATGTGCTGTTGTTAAAGCCTGACGGGGAGACGTGAAGTCCAATCAGTCAACTCCGTGCTGGTGTAGATTATTATATTAGTCTCTCTGTGAGTGCACATGATTGAAGGGTCCCGCGAGGATCTCTCTCCACCGAACTACAGTGGCACCTGTGCGGTAATTCCAAATTCATTTTGTTGTGTTTACATGACATATGTGATGATTTAGCTACTTCACTTGACCCCTTGTTACCCGTGTGTGTGCTGAATCCGGTCTGCTTCAATCCGCTGACACCTCTTACAGCAAAGGCCTGAAACCAATTAATGAAATTAAACACTTAATAATGTAAGTGGCTTTCAATGAGCAAGTTTCCAGATGAGCTCATTTTGGGGACAAGCACCAAAAAGTAGACGAAACTAATAGAACCGCCGTATTACAGTCGCTGGGAAAAGTGTGAGTGGCGTTCAGGAGAAGGAGGTTGGAGAATCTGTCAGCGTGATTATGCTTTAGAGTAAATATAACAAGAGAGTGTGCCTCTGCCGTACAGTCTGAAGGAAACTTCATTATTTATCCACTGCTCCATTATCTTCAGCCGCAGCACGCTGGGAATTACACTGTTTAATGCAGACTAGGATCCAAGTGATCCCGGCTGTCATCGCTAGGTATTCACATTTAACAACCTGCAGCACATGAAAACAGGTCGATGCGGCAGCACAGACCTGTGCGGTGCTGGATGGTGTGAAATCGTCACCTCTGGCCTTGTTGTCAGCTGTGCGTCGATAGTTTGAAATAATGCATTTTCCAGCCCCTCAACTCAATTTCTTGTTGGGACAACAAATGCCAGCGTCTCGATGGTCATTGCTTCCATCTGCAGGAACCTGATTGATTAGCCGGCGCACTGAAGGTTGGGCCGGGAACTGTCACGGAGTGGAAGCTCCCCGCGGTGGCCTTTTGTAGGCCATCGATTGATTTATAAGTGGGACAGCGTTTTGATGACTTCAACTGACGATTGATTCGTCCATATCTGTTGACGTTGTTGTAGATGCCGCAGTGCGACCGCAGTGACGTTTGCGTCACGGTAAAATCCAAGATCATTTTTGTTTTTTAAGTTAAAATTTATGGTTATTCAAATGATCTGTTTATCTCTATCTGGATCCGTGGACTGCTTGTTTTTTTTTTTTTATAGATGCAGCACATAATGTTCAGAAAGGCTCCTTCTGATCGGTTGATCATGTCAATTACAGGCAAGTATGCACAGAAAGGATTTAAAGCCACGATTTAAGGCAATATGGACTGGATTTGTGCAGCAACACTAACATGGCAGTTTTGTGAAAGGACAGCAACAGCAGGCTTGTTTCACAGCTCGCAGACACCTGCCAGGAGAACTAATTTACTGACCTGAAAGGCTGCGCATGTTCGAGTGTCTCCTAACGATTGCATAAAGCAGAATGAGCATAAATCAAGTTCAGAAATCAATATGTACAGCAAATGGTACAGTGCGTTCTGCAACACCTTATTATTTTAGTCACAGCCAATCGGGGCCGACCTGGGCTTTGGCTGCACTGGGCAGAGAAAACGACCTCAATCATCTGCACAGCGACGGGATACAGACTCCACTCTGGGTCTCACACGCAACACAAATATGGACAATTTCTCTTAAACAAAATTGCCGATAATGACACTAAATGATGTATAGGTGCCTCGGAAATCAATATTCTTTGAGCCTATTTGTCGGGTTAACTGCGCCCATAACATGTTGTCGCCATAGTGAATGATTAAATGAGCCGTAATGGGGGTTGTATTGTTTGGATATGCACCCTCTTGTCATAATAGGACTCTTTGAAATCCCATTTATTCTGCTCCAGGTTGACAAACAAAGCCTTAATTGAGGAAAATCTGAATTTCAAAGGAAACTAATTGAAGCTGATGTTTTTATTTTTAATTTTACATTGTGTGATCTTTGAGTTAATCCATCCGCTACTTAATTTGGGGAAACCAATTAACAAAAGACATTTAAAGGGCAAACTCACAAGGAGTAGATACCCCTCCTCCTCCTCCTCCTCCTCCTCCTCCAATCTCTGTGCGTTGTTGTTTCAAGGCTTAAAAACGGGACCATATGCCCAGTGAATCCACGCCGGGAGGTCACCTTGAAAGTATTAGGATTTAATATGATTGACCGCACGGTCTTAGCAAAGGATTACCGTGATGTTGTCCGTATGCTCCCGCAAAAAAACGAGAGAAGTCAACATTACGCTCGTAGGTATGAAGCGGAGGGGAAATAGCAGCTGCTGGGGGGGGGAGGGGTAGGAGGATAGTCAGGTACCTGCTCGACGAGAACTTCAGAGCCGGACCCGTTAGGAAATGTGGCTGTAATGAGTTAACATGGACGCGTGGGTCATTCTGTCAAACCGGAGGATGAAGATCCCATTAGCCTGAAAAAGTCTGAGGTGAACGTGATGAGCTGCGAGACTCAATAATGCCCCCCCCCCACCTCCACCTCCCCTCCTCCTAACTCTCCCGCCCTCTCCCGCCCTCTCCCTTCATCCGCGCCACGTTCAGGGTCGAGCATGGCTTTATAAATGTTATCTGATTGCAGGGAGCTTTTTCCGTTGCCGAGATTCAGCGGTGAAATTAATCTCTGACTAAAATATTGACAGTCCATAGAACCTATCGAGTGAGGTGCAGCAATCGGGCAGTGAGGGGGAGGAAGGTGCGGGAGGGAGAGAAAGGGAGAGAAAGGGAAAGCGTTGTAGATAAGCACAATCAATCGGACGGCGTCACCCCCCGGGGTTCGGCCGTGTTGGACGAGAGCTGAGTTTGATCAACTTCATAACGAGTGAAACACTGGAAATAAAGTGGAATTAATCTAAAATGGTTTGACCTTGAAGTTTGACCCTTTCATTAAGGTAATCCTGGAAATCAGCGTGTAGGTATTAAGTTATTACATGGCATGATTATAGAACAAGTCTAACTCTAATATTTAATGGGGTTTAATTCATTTTATCAATTTTATTTAATGATATTTGTTTTTATAAGTCTACTATCGTTCTGTATATATATGAGCTTCTACTTATTTTATGTTACTTATTTTAATTTCCTTTACTCTGTATTCACTTTATATTTCTAGTTTTACTTAAACTTAATACTTTATTTTCACGTATTTTTTTTTAGACTTAACACTATTATATATAATATGATTTAACCACACTTTTTAATTTTATTTCTAAGAACATTATACTTTTACATCAACTTATGGATGTATGGGCGGTGTTTAGTGTGTGTGTGTGTGTGGGGGCTTCATGGCTTTGACTCTTTTCTTTGTGCTTAAGCTTGAAAACTGCTCATTCGATAAAATGTATTAAAACAAATTTGTTTAATTTCCACGATTGAAATGTCCAAAAGTCACTTAAACACTTAAATGAAGCTTTAATCATTTTCAATAAATGAAAAGTAGTTTGACCGACAGTGTTGACTTACATATCACAGCTCACCACCACCTTAACACTGCTGTCCCTGTATTCTAGACTTTCCAAATCACTCCCAGTATGTCGTATACAGCAGCTATTATAATTCCAGTGGGCAGACCGTAATCCTTGCCAATGGCAGGCGTGGTTATTATACAGTATACAATGCTGACCTTCCACATTCACCTTCCAAGCTTTAGAGGAATAATACAAAACATGCAAGCGTTAATCCTTTCTGCTATGCCTCAGTTCTCTGTAGAACCCCCCGGGGGAATGTCACAAAGGCACAGTGGAAATGCCTCCTGCGTACACCTCCTGGCAAGTATGGAAACAGGGAAATAATATAATAAAACATTCATCATTCATTTTGTAATGCTGAGGTTGAAGAAAAAGGGAAAGCAGGAGGTGGGGGGCAAAGGAGCGCAAGAAAATCAGGTGCACACGTGTAACAGAGACTGACAGGGCCCTTTCATGTGGAAAAATAGCACTAATTCATTTCCCACACAGTAAGTCCTCTTGTTTGCAATATTCATGTCACCTAGCACAATGAAAGGAGGACAACCCCTGTTACTGGTGTTGCACCAAGAATAGATGTACCCCGCTTTTGTTTTGAGGGAGAGGAAGAAAATAAATAAAGCAAAAAGCTGAAGAGAAAACTCCACATCGCAAACTGACCCAGATAATAACAACAGAGAGCCGAAGTCTGGAGGGGCGAGCAACACAGTCCGCACAGTGGAGAGCGAAAGAGAGAGAAAGCTGCAAAGATGGAGAGAAGAAGAGTCTAAAAATTGTTCTCCTGACAAAAAGTTAGTTGAGAAGTAAGGAGGGAGGGGGGGAAAAAAAGAAAGGAGGATGAATATTTTAAGAAGCGAGCTCTCTCTCAATGAGGAGGGAGACGAGTGAGAGTGAGAATAAAAACAAGCGGCTGAGCGACGGTTCAAATTGTCGACTTGCAAAACGGGGAGTTTTTTCGCGGGTACATGAGCGTGAGCGGCGTCGGTTGAAGCCTGCCTGTGTGTACAGTTCTCGCTGCCTGGTGGAGTGCACCATCAGCTTATTGGGGGTAATCATCTGAAGATGAGAAAACACAAATATGGCAACCGGGGGCTGGCTCCTCGACATTGTAAGAACATCTGCAGTTGTTGCAGTTCTATTTCAAGAACACTTTTCTTGTTTGTGTTTTTTTGCGCTGAGCTAACTGCTGGAGTAAGCTTTAGTGTAAGCTGTGTAACAGGAGCCTATTCAAAGCAACCCTGAGCAGAGCGATGGTTTAACAATGGACCCAACTAAGACTCTGCAGAGAGCAGAAATTCGCAGATTCGTTCTGATGCTTGGAAAAAGTGTCAGTTTCCCTCGGGTCAGCCGACGTGGTCTCGGAGAAAATCCACCCACACTAATGCAGCCGCACCGATCGGACACATGAGGCACGTTTGCATCGTTTTCCAGCTCCAACACTAAATGCTACGCCAAACTCCGAATGCTAATATGTGCTGCAATATGTCGTTTGTCCTTGTGCCTCGCTGGCCCCGCAGCTCCACTCAAGCATGGCCCACGGTGTCCAGACTGTCAGCTCCACTCTCCGCTCTCCTTCTCCCTCCGTGCCGGCGAGAGGAGACTCTGACCCTGCCATGATGACACTGCTCCAGAAGAGATTATAGACCCTGATACTCCGCCGCGCCAGCATTATGCACACGCTGCCCTTTAACTAAGATACACGGGCTGGCTGCCAGCTCTGTCCGGCCCAATCAGATCTGCCGACTCACGTTTGTGCGGGGGGGGGGAAATCACAGAAACTGCTACAAGACGGCATATGGCGAATACATGGGAGGTATGGAGACGGACAGATATCACCATGCACGGAGTGAAAACACGCAATAATTCCTCAGCACTCGCACGTAAAAAAAAAAAAAAGACGGAGGTGGTGGAGTAATAAAAGGATGAAAAAGAAATCAATAAAGAGTAGCGTTAAACCCATGTGGCTTTGAGGGGGTGAAATCAATACCAATAATTTTTACACTGAAGTTTCCAATAATCAGTGTTTCATATAGGAGGGGGGTGTCCAATAATTCACATCAAAGGAAATATGGGTAGAAAAACAATAAAGCGTAAGAGGCTCATGATGTGTGCAAGGGAAAAAAAACATTATTTTTCGGATAACTGCCGATTCGCTGCCCTCTCAGCATTCAAACTTTGAAGTATTTCCCATGAGGCCTCGGGACACACCCCAAATCTGTGATGTCGCAGCAGGCCTTTTACGTGTCAAATCAAAACAAACACCGCAGCATCACTCAGCGGGGGTGCGGCGGCCAGAAATGCCACATGCTTGAAAGCTCAAACTCCCAGCGTGGCAGCAGTTTACTGCCCCGTGATTGCCTTAAATTACCCTTTAAAGGAAAGCACAAGGGGCTTTTTCACTTTAGCTCCGCTGCCGCGACGTGAGCGGGAGAGTGCAGATGCATCCCGAACAAAACATGTCAACATTTCATTAATTTCTTCTGTGGTGCGCGCTTTCATGTACTCGGATCAAGCTGCCTTCTGTAGAGGCTTTCATGAAGGTGCAGCGAAAACCAGACTCCGTTTCAAAAAGCTGTCACTTTCAGATGTGTCGAGCATTAAAACTAAAAAAATCAGGTGCAGTTGCAGTTTTTTTTGTCCACGTCAACACACTCAAATCTGCTTTTTACTCCAAAAAGAGTAGATGATGAAGGAAAACATGAAATTGAGGCAAAATAAACGATTTGAAGTAAAAAGGTCATTGTGAAGTTGTTTCTATGTAAAGTCAATGTCTGTGCGAAGTCAAATTCAACACATTATCAAACTGAATTAACATTTTCATTTCACTGACGTTTTCTATTTGTGTAAGAAGACTGACAACAACCTTTACTGCTGAATAGAACTTATTCAAACTTTTGTTCATTTTTCTGTTATTCATAGATGTAGCGAAATAGCAAACTTTGCTAGAAGATAATTTAACTTTTTCTCCAATTGGGGGAAATAACAAAATCTGACTTAATATTGAGCAAGACAGAAGTTCACCCTGTACAAGTCACCAGCATATCGCAGGGCCAACATATAGAGATAATCATTAATGCTCCCATTCACCCACTACAGAGAATTTAAAGGCCCCACTTGACCTCACCCTAACCCCCTCTTTCTTCTTTTCAATTACTAACACCAAGTTTATAGTTGTGTGTGTGAGCCTGAGCGTTATACTCGCAACATCCTCATCCAAATAAGCTGGTTAAGTAACATACAATACATAACATGATTGTTTTTGCCCAATTGAGCTCATTAAAGCTGGAGGGGCTGTGGGAGAAATGCAACTGAACCGTTCTATTCTGGGCACTTTTCTCTGTGCGTCATTGCAGAAAAGAGCTGAGTGAGACATGGGGAAGAGTGTGTGTGTGTGTGTGTGTGTGTGTGTGTGTGTGTGTGTCTGTGTGTGTGTGTGTGTGTGTGAATGAATGTGTATATTTTCATCCTAAGAGCCTCCAGCCCCGAAGGCAACAACTCAAACCTGCTGCTGTCACATATAAACAATGAGACCTGGTTTGACGAGGTGACAATCTCACAGAGCTCGTGGTTCAGAATACAGGCGACTATTTCCATCCCTGTTCCATTGGGCCGAGGGAGAAAAAGGGGTTGAGCCACATACAAGGAAGGAAATAAAGGACCCGAATTGAAAGCTTGGGTCTGGTGTGATTTTGTAATTATACACAATGACTCCAAAATTGGGCTCAAACACATGTGCACAGCAGCAACTTGCGCCGGCTGCGGTGTTCTTTTGCCAAAGTCCTTGGCCCCTTCCTGCAAGGCAGCGGTCTCACGAGAAAGACAATGATCACGAATGGAACAACACGCGAAACCGGTCCCCACCATCTCGGCAGCCCGGTAATTAAATATCAGCTCTTGGCACCAAAGTATGTAAATGCTGCTTCCCTGCCCGTGCTAACACCGGCTTCACCCGCCCCAACCCCGCCCTCTTCCCCCCTCTGCAACACAGATCAGTGGAGAAGGTCCTGCCAGGTCCCCTGTTCGAGCACAGATATCATTAACCTCCTCTCCAAATCAGATCCAGATCAGAGGGCCCCCCTACTCTGAGGCCCCTCGGCTTAACTGGCTAAATGGCTGATGCTCGTGTTTGCTACAGGGAAAGGGAGGAGAGGAGGAAGAGGGGAAGAAAGGGAGGAGGTGGGGACAGATGCAGTGTGTCAGGATGTGGGTTGGAGTAGGATGTGGGGTACAGACGAGGGCTCGTAAATAACGAGGGGCTCATAATTCTGAAGATGTCAGAGGCCAAATGGATATTTTTCTGTTGGCAGTGATAAGGCATGTGGGCAACACACGGATAGGGGCTTATTAAATTTCCCATAAAGCCTATCATTGTGTGGCAGAGCAGAAGTCATTCTGTTAACATGCCAGTTCATGGATGCGTGACAATTGTTCTGGTGCAGGCTCGCTCGCCGCGGAGAGGGTCCTTTGTGAGGCTGCAGATTTATTAATGATGCCCCATCAAACACATTACACTGTGATTATGTTCTTATCAACTTTCAACAAGTCAACCGCACAGTTAAGAGGTGTCTTTGTGTCCCGTGTGTGAACAGATGTCCAACTGGAGGGACGCTATGAGGAAGCACACACCTCCGCCAAGGCTGACATGTTATCTTGTTAAAGAAATATCCCCGATCTGCTTATTTATCTGGATCCACACATAAAGTTTAATGGATCTTCCATGGTTCATACTCCAGCCCTTCCGTAAAATGTCATGGAAATCGGTTGAGTAGTTTGATGTAGAGAAAAAACAAACACAGATAAAAACACAACTCTCCTCGCCAGGGATAGAAATAGAGACATGAATTTAATATTAAAAATTTACTTTACAAACCTTTTCTTCAATTTAAAACCTCTCACCATTCAGCTTCTGTTTGAAATGATTTTTCTTTTATATCTATTTATTTCTTCTATTATTTTATTTTGTATCTTTCAACATTATTTGCCTTTTAGGTCAAAACGTTTTGGAAGGCCTCGCCTTTCTCTAAACTGCCCCATGATTGGTCAACGGACAGATTTCACCAAGGTGTAAAAAGAGCCGAGAACAGTTAGTATTGAACATGTTCCCTCCCCCAGCTTTAAATACAGACTATACAAAAATTAAAAACCAGGTTTTCCATGTTTCTATTCATTCATAAGCTCAAACAGTCTGGAGATTGTTGGGCAGCAAACTAACTGTGGCTGTGCATAAACACCAGCAGGCATTTCAGCCGAATTTGTACTGTGACTTGAGCTGAGGAGGCCCCTGTCACTGGCAAGCAGGGATTTATCAATCACACAGTTGCTGCAGCTTGTGCTCACTTAGACTGCCTGTGCTTTTCCAAAAATGGAGAAAGATGTGATGAAGAAAACAGGAGAGTAAATGGGGATGTAAGAGAATATCTGGAAAAATATCTGGAGATGGAAAGGAAGAAGGATGATGAAAGCAAGGTGCAGAGTGGGGGTGGGAGGGAGGAGTGGAGAGGGGGGGAGCACAGGAGCTGCAGGAGGGGAAGAAGAATGAAAACAGAAAAAATGAAACGGTGAACAGAACAGAAGACGGAAATAGCCCGAGAGAAGAATCATTAAAGAAGCAATTTGTGAGTGCGTTTAATACAACGCGGCGCTCCAGATGCTGTCAGTTTCCGACGTAAGCCAATTAATGTGGGCTAGATGTAGTCAACATGCAATAATGCATGCATGATCCTGCTACAGATGTAAAACATCACGCCATTAATGCTGAGTGCTACTCTGTGTCAATGTCAACTACAAGTGAGATCTAATTAATTATGTCTATGTCTTCCCCTCTGTCTGCCGTCGTCGTACGCAAACTGATTAATTCAGAGGAGCATTCAACACATATGGAGCAGAAACGGCGCGGAGCCGCTCGGCGATACGCTGTGTACGTCACAGAAGAAAAAAGGGAGGTTATGGGGGTGTGTGTGTGTGAATCAAATCAATTGTCTGCCTCAAAAGCACCGTTTGGGAAATCTGATGGCACATGAAAAAAAAAGATTTCATCCTCTGCCGAAAAGAGACACGAGGAGCCTCGGTTATTTCCACTCCTAATTAAATAATCTTTGATTCACAACACTTCTCCATTGACTTCCTCTATCTCAACCTGCTCAATAGCTGTAAAGCGACGAGGCACTCGGCAGACGCACGAGCGCTGAAGATAATAAGTTTTGATCACACAAAACAGGGGGCATAAAAGTATTCTTCAGCCACTGAACGGCTTCGCTGATAGGTCTGTTCAAAAGATAAAGAGGATATGTTCAAACACAGTAATGATTATTTGCTAATGACTGATCAAACAAAACACGGTGCCACCCGTAAGTACTGCGCTAATGAACTCCGCTGAACACTGAGAGATCAATCCGCCGAGACCCAATAAGTCTGATGTAAGTCAAAAGCAGGAAAATAGTACGGTGGCCCTGGAGCTCAACCCACTGCAACTTATGAAAACATCATGCGCAAAGAGACACAACACGTGCACCTGGAGGAAACATCATCAATTTGATAACACGTGTGCGGGAAATAGAAAACACGCAGTAAATACTCAACACAAACTTATACGCAACACTAGCTAAATACTCACAACAAAGAAAAATACTCGCCACAGAGCCAAATACTTGCAACTTAAACTAATACTCGCAACACAACCAAATCCAACAACACAACCAAATCCCACAACATATCCAAATCCACAAAACACAACCAAATACTCACAACACAATCAAATACTCACAACCTAGCCAAATCCCCCAAATACAAATACTCACAACACAATCAAATACACACATTACTAACAAACACTCCTGACACAACCAATAACTCGCAACACTTCCTTGTCTCGGTTCGTGACTTTTATTAGATAAATGCATAATTTAACATTGCGATCGTGTGATTTGTATTTGCAGCGTATTTTCTATGTGCTTTCAAATTGATAAAGATGCTTTTGCGATGTGTTTTCTTGAATTTGTCGTCCGTTGAGCTCTCAGAGCCACCGTAACACCGAGATGAGTAGGTGAGCGGTGATCTGCGCTCTTTTGAAACACCCAGAGCCAAACAACCGAAAGTTTCTCCTGTCGTCCTGGTAAATGAATTGAAGTGCCCTTTTCGGAGACTAACACTTTTGACCAGAGATACACCGCATAATGTCACAAACCACCTCATATAATGAATCAATGCGCCTTCTCCGGGTTTTGTCTCTTCCGCCTGCTGCTTTCTCTCTAACCAACGCTGACATTTGGCTCAAAGTATATTGATTTATGCCGTGGAAGTGGAGCACATATACACCGCGTCTTGAAGTGTGAGGTAGAGGGTGCGAGACGGGAACAAAAGCCAAGTCGGTGAATCTTTTTTAAGGTTGGGACTTTTTTTTCTTTTGTAAAGCGCACTGCAGTCTCATCAGTCACGAATAAGAGGATCATAACTGACCATACGTTTACCTCCTCGGGAATATGTCACGACTATACATCCACGGAGCGTATTGTACCGGGCATTGTACACAGCAGTGAATGTCCCTGCGAGGAGAGCGGTAGATAAACGCTTTCAAGGACAGAATTATGAAACGAGCTTCATAACTGAGGCTTTAACAGCTTTGAAAGGGGAAAAAAACATTTCATGGCCGCTAGTTCAAGAGAAGCCAAACATGCACAGAAGAATCAAACTTCTTTTCTTTCCCCGCAAACAGATTCTCATTGAATTTGATCTGCCTGCGTTTGGTTGGCGAGGAACATCTCTGCAATCGCACACAGGCTGGCAGCTCGATTGACTCCGGATTGGTGAATATGTATAGGAGCGAGTCTTGAATAATGTATTGGAATCTGATATCATGCATTCAGTATGGCGTTAGCGGCTCCCTTTGTCGCGCACTGCGGGGATGTTTGATGTGAATCCAGAGCCTCACATAGGGGGAACGCAGCTGTGGGAGTTCTGCAGGGTCACCTGAATGCATACATTTTTTAAAAAGTAAAGTAATAGAGATAAGGAGACCTGGACGAATGTAACAAGGATTCACTTTACCTTAAAAATGTCGAAGAGGAGTAAGAAACAGGTTCAGTGAGTAGAAATGGCCTCCAGCCCCCCGCCATCTAAAATGAGAACATAAAGAAAACGTACAGCTCGTTATTTACAATATAAATCAATGGCTTTTATTGTTGCATATTGTTTTTTGACAGACAACTGAAATTAAATGCGTGATAAAGTTATAATGTCGCCTCAACATGTTCACTGATGAGCCAGAAATTTTAATTAACGTGTATCCTGTCAAAGAAACACCGTGCACCCTGGATATGAAACTTTTTAAACCTGCTGTCAGTCATTTTGTGTGTGTGTGTGTGTGTGTGAGAGAGATCATTGGGAAATATGCAAATGTGGATATGAATAGACATCAGGCATCTCCTCGGCAGATGAATACATTTAACTCTCATCCCTCACGCTGATGAACGACAATAAGGTTCCGGGACTATAAGGCTTTAAAGAAGCTTTCGTGGTCAGCTGTTTAAACGTGGTCAGCTGTTCCATAAACAAATATATGGAAGGCAAATAAATTTACATTTCGTCCATTCAAATACAAATTACAGGATTTATCTTCCGTGTAGAACTTAAAAACAGGAAGAGCAGATGACGGGAGGAGTCGTCAAAGTGGCGGTTGACTTGAATCCATGTGTATTGACAGGTTGCTGCAGGAGAGTAGGAATAACTTCTGGGTAATTTTATTCTCCTCGAGACGGCGACATGCGGGTAACAGCTCTGTAAACTAAGGGGGTGATCTCGGCTCTCCGTGACTGAAGGAGCCTTCCCAAGCACCTGTATAATTCTGTGACCTGGGCTTGACTCCTCCCTGAGATCTACCCTTCTGCTTTGGTGAAGCTACTGAGCCTAGTTTTGTTGGCCAGAGTCACATTTCTACTCGGACTATAACAATTGCGTTCTCGAATACATCCCCTTCTGCAGGAAAATGTCCGGACTTCAGTACATGTCTGAAAACATGTCCTGTAAAACACGTGTTTCACTCACACGTACACTATGTCTGCGTGTGTGGTTTCATCTTATTTCAATTGACTGGGTCTCTCCCCGGAGACCTGACTGATCACAAACACTTTTATTATTTCCTTTCCAGCGTTTTGCCAATGCTTCAGAAGGCAACAACAGTGGACGCCTGGTACAGCCGTCTCCAGGCTACCTTCAAGTGTTGTCAAAGCGGCTACAGGGAAGAGCCGGGAGGTTTAAAGTGAAGCGAGCGCTCCCCTAGCCCCCGTGGCACGAACCTGTTATATCTCATTATAATGAGACTCTCAGTGTTACAGGCCTCCAGGCCAGTAGCTGCGAGGGATGAAGTTTCCCTCAGACCAGCTCGTCCTATGTGCACGGACGGCTTTGGAAGATGCAGTGACACAAGCCACCAGGTAGCAACCTTTAAACCAATAACCCATATTTAATTTATATTCATTTCATCCTGGCCAAGGTGTTTGAGTCCATATTGCACTTATCCCCCACTTGCTCCAGGGATTTCATGCAATACGCAGCATACATTACATCTACATGTAGCACAGCGGCCTCTACTCGGCAATGTAAACACTTCTTGGCAAATCCTATTTTTATCTGTGACTCCGAGTCGCCACATAAGTAATTGAGGTGCAAGTTTTCTACAAGTCCTGAGCTTAGCCACAGCTTAAGGTCTAACCTCAATCTGTCAGGTTTGTGTCAAATCCATATTCATCTGTCTTTATCACATTGCACACATATAGGTTAAACCCCAAGGTGCTGCTGCTCTTGTATATGTTATAGACCTAGTTAAGCACTGAGCGTATTCATTATTAACCAACTTTCATGTGGAGCTCTAAGGGTTGAGAGAACTGTATATGGCATTAGGCTAAAAAGGTCTCGTAAAGAAAGACCAAGGAAAGTATTCATCTTAGAATTTGTTAAATTTATATACAATAAATTGCACAACGGCTTATATCACTACACCCCAGGGTTTTGCTGCTTCAGTGTTATTCATTCTGGTATAATCAGTAGGTTATGGTGGCTAATGTTAGCTAAAGTAGATATTTCAGTGTACCTGATATTAATGGATCATTCAGTTTTCTTCATTAATCTTCTTTACTTATTACGCTACATTTCAACTTTTTACAAATGTATATTTTACTTGTTGTACTCGGGGATGGACGGTGGTACCGAGGTCTCGTCGATACACGTGCTCGACCAATCACAAGTCAGTCTCAGCTGTCAATCATGACGTTTCACCACGTTGGAAAAGCATCAAATAGCTAATTAGAACCAAACTTATCAAAAGAATTTACACTTGAACATAAGTATTTAACATGTACTTCGACTTTTTAGCGAGGCCCCATTCCTAAACATGGAGGAGGTGGGATTTCTAAGCAATACCGCAGCCCGCCACCTGGTGGTGATTGAAACGTTACTGTTAGGAATTCAAGGTGTTTGGAATATGTTTCATACACATATTCAACATTTAAGTCAATACGAACATCGGATTGGAATCTGGATGAAATGTTTAAGTACTCAAAATGGAATCAGGGCCAAAAAGCCTTGAGTCTTTATCACTTGTGCCTTGTTAGTGCAGAACAAGTTGCAGAACATTATTGTATATTGGACCTAATTGCATCTCGAAGTGTCACCAAAAAAAAAAAATAAAATGCTGGAAGGTGGATGTTAATGATTTGTCTGCAGAACAAGCTTGTTTTCTCTGGTCTGTGAGCTGGAAGAAGACGTCTGACTGGTGGCTATAAAATAATTATCAAGCTAATCACCAACCCCCGAAAAACGCAGTCACACATCAGAATCCACAAACCTGAGCACTTCTACCATCTTCTGGGGCTTCGAAAAAAAAAGAGAGAAAACACAAACTTTTGATACGTAATCATCCGTTTTTTTTGAGAGTCGGGATTTAAAAGGTGAGCTGAAATGGAGCAGGAATTACAGGCAAAGTGGGGGAAATGACTTCTGCAGCACTCTGTTTGAAGGCCGCGCGACAAGGGTCCATTCGTTAAGAGCCGATCCTGCGTTTGATTTGTTGACAGCTTTTGGAAGAGTGCTACGCCAAGCAGCTGGGAGAGAGGAAACACATCACTCCTGAGAAAAAGATGGCTGCTGCTGGGGGGTCGGCCCATATGCCTCGGCATCTGCGGGTGAGGATGAATCCCTCGGCGTATGACAAAATGATGCGCGATGACCAATTCCCTTTTTTGTAAACACTTAAGAAATTGGCTTTAAAAGCGCAGCGTGTTTTATATATTAGTTTAGATCCTTTTGATGACATTATATATTGGTTCTCAACTGAATTATTTCGTGCTGCTGGGAAGAAAAAAAACATACATCTCAAAGTTTTACGGCTTAATTTGTATGTTTTGATATAAATATCACAGTGGCAGGACGGGATGGGTTGTATAAATTTCAGGTATATGCCACGATCCACGTTTAATACTGCAGCCAGAGTTTGGTCCGGAGACTTAATTTAAAAGCTGCCCTGCCGTGCTCCCAACGAGTCATCACTTGCATTTATAGCATGTTCTGAGGCTTATAGTGATCCAAGCGGAGAATTGTGGTGTTTTTTTAATCTGTGCAGCGGCGTTATAAATTCAGAAAACTAAAGTGAAAAATACAAAAACAAGTAATGAATTTAATTAAAGAAAAACTTCAACTTTCACTCACTGATTGCAAAATTGGTTGGTTTTCTGTTTGGGGCCTGGTAGGCAGCACACAGTGGGGGGTCTTTATGGGCTTATGGGAAATCTGGTCCCGGCTGTGGCCGAATATGAACCAGAACAATGTGCAGTTAAAAGTCGGATAAAACCAAAACAATTAGCTGAAAGACACTGAAAAAGATCTGCAGGAGTAAAAAGAAAGCAACAGCAGGCGGGTGGTTAATTCTGTGTCACAAGCAGTATTGCATCAGTACTATTATAAAAGTATTGATTTTTTCGAAATTTGAGGAGTTTGTTCGTTTTATTGTTTTATTGTCTCGCGTTGGGGAAATTCAGTTTCACAGCACTTTCACTTTCACCCCAACAAACCACACCTAGAAAACTACATACACAGAATTAGACATCAATAAAAGTAACAGTAACAATCAAGGAGGAGGAATTAAAATGAATGTACAAAAAAATACTAATAATTGAAAACTTGCTTTTTACTTTCATCTCTTACTCTATCAGGATTAATAATTAATGAACTTATTTATTTATTGGAGGAATGAGTGCGGATGATGAATGTCACATTTTTAGTTGTTATGTTTAAAGACTGAATGTTGCTCCTGTTTGAAGGTTTTGGTTTTAAATCCTTCTTCCCTGGCAGAAAATGACAAACACTTGATAAACAGCAAAGGTAAATTATTTGTCCTCACTGTGCTTTCACAAAGCATCATATCGATATTGTACCTTTAATGCTTTTGCAATACACCTTCACCTGCTGATACAGAACTTATATAAACTCCTGCTCCTGGTTAGGATGAGGTCACATACTTGCTCTGTACAGTCTAGTTGGTGCAGAAGGAGGCGCAACAGGCCGACAAAGACAGTCTGCTTTGAATATTTGTTGGCCGGAGATCCGATGGGGCCAAAAACAACAAATAGGATTACACGGTCTGGAGCCAGCGCAAACACGCTGGTGCAAGACGGCGTTGCGGTTCCGCACACGATTACAGGAGATGATTATGAATCACTGAGTAGCAGGGGTGAGAGATGCTAAAGTGATTGTCAATGACAACTCGTCATCTGAGACCTCATAAAGATGCAGAGATAAAACGGGACCTGATCCCAGAGTGGGAACAGCTTCTATTAAAACTGGAATCAAGAAAATCAAATAAATGTAATATAATTTTCAAATTAAAGGGATTTATATTAATACATCTACATAATAATATAAAAAGAAGATGGAGGCATTGGTTATGAGCTGAGTGAAAGTGATAAAGAAGATTTATAGGACAAGGCATTCATAAAGGAGAAGAAGTCTTTTCTATATTCGCTATTATTTCCCTTTTAAAAAAATATTCATGGTAACTTTATCTTTTCTTTTGAATTCTATGACACCAAATTTCCCCGTTCCATATGCTCCGTTGAAGAGGAAAAGCCGGGAGAATGCCAGCATCTGCAGAAGAAATAGGGTACACTCTTGGCACACTGTATCAAATTATGAATAAATAACCCACCATGCTGTTAGCCCGCGGATAAAACACACACTATTAGCTTCCTCCCAGAAAAAAATAAAGAATGAAGGAGCGAGGAAAGAAAGGAAGGAAGGAAGGAAGGAGGAAAGAAGGGAATAAAAAACAGTCGCCTGAAACAGATGGCTGAATTGTCCTCTGTGTGTCAGGTCCGTCCAGCTCTCACAACCTTTGGCTGCGGCCCGAACCTTTCACATTGCCAGCACATACAACACACACAAACACACACACACACTGAGTCTCTCTCTCTCTCTCCAGCACACAGCCATGCATGTTCTTTCTCTATATTCCTCTCTTTCAGTGTCCCTCCATTCTCTTTTCCGTCTGTATCTCCTTCCTCCAAAAAAAGCCGCTCTAATAAATATTAATGTCGACACCCGTGTGGCGGGGCCGGGCTTACTCACAGCCAAATGATCCTCACAAAGAATAATGAAGCCGCTGGGATCCAGGTGAGAGGACGGAGGGAGGCTTATGTAACTCGGTGCCTTGTCAGGTAGGTTTCATCCATAATTTAACACCCGGGGAAGGAGATTGGCGATATAGGAGGAGACGTGAGGAATTAGCCCCATAACCTGGGAAAGTCGTGGAAATGGGGGAAGCAAATGTAATGAGAAAGTAAGCCCGGAGAGATTTAGTGCACCAACAGCTCCGCGGCCAAGTTTTGGATATGTGATAGATGTGATTAAGTTGCAAAATACATCATGCATATACCTACTGAGAGCGTTGTACCTTTCCTGCCAGCAAACCACAGGATTTCTGTTTATTCATCGCTTCAGTAATAACACTCCCTGGCAAAGGGCTGATCGATGCAGAGACACTGGCCTTTACCACAGGGCATCATGAAACAAGACGAATGGCTCTGACAGGCCACTTGACGGACACGGCCGTTTGACAAGGTCACTTTTTTCCTGGAGATCAATGTGTCGCACACGGAGTGGACAGGAAACAGGTTATTGATCCAGACCGACCTCTGAACTCTACATGTTGACCTTGGCGTAATCACACGCCGCAGCCTGACAAGTACAAGGTCAAAACAAACCGCTGGATCATCTCCTATCACTTTCTCTTCCTGTTAGTTTTGTTCATATTCTTCAAGAAAATTGGATCTTTTACATCAAACGAGAAGATGAAGTCTCAAAGGTCTGTACCTGAAAGATTTATAGTGGAGGTGGAGTACATTTATGTATACACCTAAGAAAATATAGTTACTGTTAGAATTTGAATTCATAAATTCAGGTTTAGTTGCATTGATATTTGTTCAAGTGTTAATTTGTATGGTAAGTTTGATTCTAATTAGTTATTTGATGCTATAAAAACTGGGATAAACATCACAATTGACAGATTCGACTTAATTTCCATCCGCTGATCGCTACTGTGCATACTCCTGCTCCAAATGATTTCAGCAGCACAAGATGACAGTGTTCGTATCTGGGATACTTTAGTCTTTGGGTTTACATAAATGCAGTAAATCGAATCGAGTCGTATACCATTTTTAATCATTAACCAAATCCAAAGCAACTGGATGGATGGGTTGATGGATGGATGGATGGATGGGTTGATGGATGGATGGATGGATGAATAGTAATTCCAACTACAAAACCATTGTTTGGGAGTTAATCCCACGTGAGTTCTCTTCTACAACAGCTCCATAAATGAATAATCTACAATGTAAATGATTCATATACATTTCATTTGTGGATGGCCCATACTGATAGATGTAAAGTGTGTGTGTGTGTGTGTGTGTGTGTGTGTGTGTGTGTGTTCAGCCCGCTGGGAATGCTGTGTTTTATCTGTTTGTCACTCGAAGGTTTCCTATTTGCACATGATAATTATCATGGAAATCTATATGTGCATATTCATCAACACCTATTTTGTTTGCTTGTATACGCACCGCCATTAAGTCTTGTATCTCGAGCACTTGCCAATACAGCTCATGGGCACAACAACTGTGAGTCAGGAGGGCCACAGACACAGCAAGGCCAAGGGGCCAAGCAGGGGCCAGATTGATCAGAAGCCCCTATACATCCCCAGGAGGGCCACTAGCTGTCATCATGGCACGTCCTTGCTGTCCAACTGCCTCCTCTGCTGTCACCCACACACACACACACCCACCCACACACACAGTGCATTTACTGGGTCTCGACAACTCAGCAGTTTCTCCCCAGCTGAAGTTAGCATCAAAGGCACAACTGTGTCGGACATGGTCCTCCCAGCAGGAAGCGTTGATACAGGAGCGTACAAAGCCAAATACAGCTGTTTAGATTTTACTCCGTGTGTTCAACGCTTTGACCTCGGGAATCGTAAAAAAGGTCGGGAAAAGTCAGAGAGTTGCTTTACGCCACAGAACGCTTTCAAGAGATGAGATTTTTTGCCTTTTTATGCGAGTGTTACACAAGCCACCAGCAGTATTTTGTTCTGCACCTCTGAGACTGACTCGTAGGAGGAACATTTGAATAGCTCTCGTGTGACAGCCGGTTGTTTCCACAGGAAGAGAAGGTTAGGAGACAGAGTGCAGGGGGCTTTCTATCCGTCTGTGTTCCATCTAAAGGTAATAGCGAGAAGAATGGTTTAAATCCTTCTCTTATTTAACTCTCCCGTTTTTTTCTCATGTGGAGGGGATCCAGAATCAAAAGAGAAGCTTGTACGGTTTAACCTACAGCCTTGGTGCTGTACAGTAAATCCCTGCATCCTCTCAATACCAGGTCAAAGCCCGGGGATTTGATATTAGGTGGTTTTCACCAGTTCAGCAGCTTGTTTTCTGTTTCGTCCTCGAAAAGATTGAGCTTCTGTGTGTGTGTGTGTGTGTGTGTGTGTGTGTGTGTGTGTGTGTGTGTGTGTGTGTGTGTGTGTGTGTGTGTGTGTGTGTGTGTGTGCAGCTCTGTGTGTGTGTGTCCATTTAGACATTTTGAAGTTCTGGAATCAAATTTGATAAGTTTTTAATTTACAAAAAGACGTTTAGTCTCTGTGTTCTTTCCCCCGTCTCGTTCAATCCATTCCAGTTGACACATGATTTTTATTAAAACATAAATGAGGTGGAGATCAGCACCATCATATTATATAAATCACCGAGTTCAATAGCAGCTACAGAGAAGAAGCAGTGGGGATAACAGGGGGAAATCAGTTCTCTAATCTCGTCCTTCTCCAAAACTGAAACTGATTCCAGACACAATCTGGGAGAATTAGCATTAGCCTATCCCGAGGAGGGGATCTGCTGTTTGTCAATTAGCCTGTCTCTCTCCTAGGCTCCTTCCTTTAGGTGTCGTCAGCCCGGATCAAGAGTGTCACTGACGCTAATCTTAGTTTAGGAGAGGAGCATTTAGCGGGGGGGCTCGCGCTGGAAGGGAGTTGATGAAACGTCGGGTGACATGGTGCAGCCCTGCAGGTTGCCAAGCGGGATATTTTACAGTGACTATGCAAATAAAGGATGAACGTCTGAGAATAGCCGCAGTAAGCAATAAACCAACCATCATTAAGCCGTGGAGAGAATCAGAACATTTTCAGAGTCACACTGCGAGTTTCCTTTTCAGGCTCGTCAGTGACACAGCGAGTCTTAGTTTGACTTCTGAAGGAGCCAAAAGTACAAAACTGGTATTTAGTGTATACTCCCACCTTCAGATGCTGCATATTCAGACATGTGTATGCAATGTTTGACTTTATTTTCAAAATGCGAATGCGTCATTTCACCCACGAGCAACTGAGGTTCAAACGGGTGGATCCATCTCTGCACAGGGAATCGAATGGCTGCATACACGAGACAGACGGTCTAAAAACTTATTGAACACTGATCTTGGTTTTTCGATTCTTCAAAAGAAGCAGTAAGTGGTCACTGCTTTGTTCAACCTACCTACTTACTGGATATAACTAATGCTAGAAGCGAGATGCTGCGGTCTATAGATCAGAGTGAGGATTTCTCCATCAGTCCAAAAATTGATTATTAAATGTGGATGTCTGTGCTCTACTTTGTTGAAGCAGCTGTTACTGAGAGTACATAGATATATGTGGTAACCCGTATTTAAATTTTTCATTTTTGAATAAAGACAAAACTATTGTTATTTGTCCTCCTAAACATGAATTTCCACAAAGTATGATGGTTTAACTCCTTTTATTTTTCTCCCTCTGTCTCACAAATCTTCCCAAACACTTATATTTTTTGGCCAGCTGAAATCAGATCAGCGCTTTAGCTGCGGAAATAAAAACCTCCAGGATCTGTGAAATGTCATTAACTCTCGCTATAAAATGTTTTATGTGTAAAGATTATTATACGTCAGACAAAACTAGAATGCAAAGAAAAGCAGATTGTTAAGCAGTAGTGCACCGTCCATGACATATGTTCTACCTATGACCTGAGGACAAGCGTGAACCGAACAAGTCTCTACTCAAAAGAAAACACGGTGCTGGTAAAATAGTACCTAATAGGCCGTGAGCGCATTCAAACTACATAACAAAGTGACTCAGCCCAGTGTTGAATGGGAGGAAGGGAGCAAAAAATTGGTATCCTGCAGATACACTCCAAATGTCAGGTCTGGTAAGAAGATGTCAAGGCTGCCTTGACAGAGCAATATAATTTGAACTCAATTTTGTGACTCAACTAGATATATCTGCTCTTTCTCCTTCCGAGTGAGTGGAAGTATCTGCCACTGTCATTTTTAGAGGGAGCGGAGGGAGGAAATGAGCCGTGGAAAAAGACGGATTTGGGAAGATGGGATGGTGTTTGTGTGTGTGTGTGTGTGAGAGAGAGAGAGAGAGAGAGAGAGAGAGAGAGAGAGAGAGAGAGAGAGAGAGACATATGAGCATCTATGATTATGAAAAGGAAAACTGGGTCTGCCGATGTGTGGGTTGAGTATAATATGACACATGATCTACACATGATACGTCCTCGGTAAAAATTGTACATTTGTGCGTGTGTCATGGCGTGCGGAGGAGGTCTAAGTGTGTGTTGTCATCCACGAGGCTCCGTCAGCAGTAGCGTGAGACTCGGGTGTCACCCGTCATTCGTCTTGTCATGTCAGCCATGATACCGCCAGCGCGTCAATCACCGATCTCCGGGCTGCGTCTGGGTGCCACGGCAACGGGGAGAGTTGACGCCGGTGGCAGTGCGCCTTCTTATCGAGGGTGCTGGGAGTTTGTCAAGCTTTTTTAAAGAGGCTGACAAATAGGAAAGATGAATGACTGTAGAAGTTGCGTGCGTGTGTGTGTGTGTGTACAGACGCGAGGAAGGTGTGTTTTTGTGTCAGGCGGCTGCGGCGGCGGCGGCGGCGAACAAGGAGGAGATGTGAAGGCGAGGAAAGTGAGTGGGCATGTATTGACACTTGACTGACAGTGGACTCGAGGGAATCATCAACTGTTCACATGGATGCGGTTGCAAGCGAAGGTTTAGATTCCAGGAGAGGGGGTGGGGGGGGGTCAGACTCTGAAGGAGCTCAGAGCTGTGACACCTCCCGCAGACGCTCCGGGACGCCCCCAACTCTTCACATGAATCAAAACAACCGCTGAGCGATTGTCTGCCTTGTTTGCCGTTTTTCCTCTATTACGCAGCGATGGAAAGGCTGCAAAAGACACGAGCTATTGATCACGGGCCCACCTCCACAAAGCTGCATCTATGTGTTTGGGGGAAAAAAGAGGGGAGAGTGAGGGGGAAGAGGAAGATGAGGAGGGAAGGCTGAAGGAGAGGAGGGGGGATGTCAGGAAGCAAGAATGGAAGGCAAACATTGAAACAGGATGACAGGGAGGAAGGGAGGAAGGGAAAGAAAAAAAGAGGAGACAGGGGACTGCAAGATTGGAAAATCTGATAAATGCAGCCGGAGTGAGCTGGTGCTCTCCTCCCACCAGGCCTCGGAAAATAGATCCACAGCCTCCCACCTGTCTCCCATCGACCGGCCAATGGGGAATCCCTATTACAGTTGCTGCCTTGCTGGCTGCGGACATAGACTTGACACAACAGACCCATGGGGGGGGGTTATTGGCTGCACTCTCCTCCAATAACCGCTACCCATCTCCCCCTAGCTCGTCTACATCAATCCTCTCTGTCAGCCGACTTTGTGTTTTCCCCCCCGTTTGTTTATTTAGGACTTTGCTTCCTGTATTCTCTCTTTCCCCCGTTCCCTCTCACTCTTTCGCCTGCTCTCTCCATCTCGTGCAGCACATTTCAGACGGCCTGCGCCTGATTGTTGATGGCGTCTCCTGCTTCAGAGGCTTCTTTTCATCTCCCCCTCGCAGCCTATAGCTTTCACACCCTTATTCAATCTCTCCCTCTTCCGCTCGCCCTCCTCGACTTTTCATCTTTTCGCCGCCGCATCTGCTGGTCCTCTCTGCGGCAAAAGACTCTTTAGAGCTCAGAATTTGTTGCCAGAGAGACAGGGACGTGGGCAAAAAGCGACCTGTTCATTCATTCCTTACTTCCTGCCATTCAAATAGAGAGTGAGGAGAACATCGCATTGTGCCGAGTAAATTCAATAACTCTAACGCACGCACGCTAAGTGGGCACGAGCTTCCGGCTTCACTCTTCAGTCAAGGTGTTCCTTTTCTGACTTCACAGCAGGACTAAAGGATAAAAGCTCATTCTTAAAAGGTTTGGCCACGTCATTGGTTTTGTTTAGAGGATAAAAGAAGTGCTGTGTGTGCTGCGGCGAGGGAAGCAAAGCCACACATATTTACACTTGTTCTTACACGTTGGATGTCAGGGTCATCTCTGCTGAAAGCAGCAAGAAACGTTATATAACTGTACAAATATTTGTATCATAGAGAGACACTCAACAGTTGTAATCGTTAGCAAATACTTGGCGACAAAGGAGGAGAGATCCCGGATCTGTCTCTGATGACTTTCTTCCGTTTTCACACCTGGAAGTTCAGACCACGGTCGGTGACCAGGTTCATGTTTGTTTCAGTAAGTTTTTGTTTCAGATTGTAAGTTAGGGAGCACTTTGAAGAACTTTGTATGACGTACGTCCGTCCTGTCGTCTTCACCTACGTGTGCTGTGTCTGCGTCAAAATGCAAAAGTCTTTGTTGAGATTTTCCTTTGCAAACATCTGACGATGGATGTTGCACTGAGGACGCAGGAGAGGTTTTCTTCTGATGACTTGAGTGAAGGTCGTATTTGTGCATGTGTGGTTGTCGATTTACCTTTAAAGCAATATGAGCAGATCTCAACGTGACCTTTACTGCTCCTGTAAACGTCAGGAACAGTAAAGTGTTCTCTTCTGTTTGTGAACATCTTTTAATTTCATTTTCATTTATAAAGCTTTGAGATTTTCAAGGATGAATGTGAATAAGCCATATATATGTGAAATATTTTGTATTTGTAAATTATAATTCACTTTTTGGCGTGTTGTCAATTTGGCTCTTGTTGTCGTTAAATCTTTTTGAATAAAGTGCAGATTAAAAAAGTCGTCCTTCCATTTGAGTGGAGAAAATGTATAGACCGATTCATTTTGTTAAATTAGTTGTCACTGTAACATCATTATGCTTTTACAACCAGCACAATGAACGTCCTAGTCGTTCATACATTATATCATCGGAGGTGAAGACTATAAGAAATCCTGTGAGCCGTTTCCGCTTCTTTCACGAACTTCCCACAGCAAACGATCCAAACTGTGGTTCTGTTTGATCCGGACCGAGACCGTCTCTCTATTGAACTGAAAAGTCCAAAGGTCTGAGTGAAAAAACCCTGAGTCGGCTGGAAAATAATCAATATAAATATGAAGAATGAAATCATTACGTTTATCAATAATAAGAATCATTATTTGTTGCTTTATTACAATTTAAAAGCAGTCTGTGTTCATCCTTTATGCTGTTTCAAGTCACACATAGAACGTGAATGTATAATCCCAGTTTTGTTGGTTTTTGAACAGACTGAGATATTTCTCTAGCATTTCCCTTCGTACAAAGGGAACAGGAACATTTCTCTCTCGGTGACCCGGCCATCGCAGTCGACCACGATCTGTCACTGGCTGACCTGGTGTTATTAGAGCATTCTGAGGCCGTCACACCCAAAACAAATCCCACATCGACACACCTCACTGGGTTGTCAAAAAAACGCAGGGGCTGCATTACATAACCCGAAGTCTTCTTCCTTTTCCTCGACAGCGTGGAGAGAACCCTCCCTTCTTCCATCTCCACCTACCAAACAAGCCTCAGGCAGTCAATATCAATACTCGGCATTCAGAGAAAAGAAGAAAGAAAAAAAAAAAGTAAATAAAACAGCACGCGTGACCAAATCATGCTTATTCGATGGAGAGAAACTAGGACAGATAGATCACTCCCTTCATATATTTATTTATTTATTTTACCTCCCCCTGCAGTTTAATATATTCTACTGCGCCTGGCATAAAAACGCCGAGCTCCTCTCCATCACTCGCAAATACAAGATTGCATTTTGGGGGAGAGAGAGAGAGAGAGAGAGAGAGAGAGAGAGAGGGGACAGGGTAGAGAGAGAGATAGATAGAAAGATTGAGGGAGACAGAGAGAGCAAGCAGTTGGTGGTTCAGGGGGGGTGCGGGTCACGAAACCAGTAAATCTGTGCACGCAAGCGAACATGGCACTGGGGATGTTTGATTTCTTTTCATATGCCCCACTTCTTGGGGGAACTGATACGTGAGGACAGGAAGACGGAGGGGGAGGGAAAAAACGAGGAAACATTTGTGACAATAACAAGCCCAAACTGCTGATACGCGATATTTCTTTAATGCTTCTTTAATTATTATCTTTTCCCCCATTTCAAAGGGGCTGTCACAGAGACACAGAGGGGCTGCTTCTCCTCAGTCATATCTCCTCCCTCCCTCCCTCCCTCCGTGCTCCTCTTGCCTCCCCCCCTCCCTCTCGGATCACACAGGGCCGCGTGTGATGTAATGAATCAGTGGTTACAGTGAATATGGGATTGGGAGTGTGCTTGGCGACCTGACAAACACCCCTGCAACATCCCCACACCGCTCGCTCCGCTCAATCTCCACCGATGCTCTGCCAAGAAATATAAATGAGATCTTATCAACCCTATCCCATCATGCACTGCTGAACACACACACGGTCACACACACACACACTTTTGTATCACATCATGGCACAGCTTCTTCCATTATGGCTCCCAGTCTTTGTTGCACTGTATGTGATGTTTCCGACTTAGAATCACACAAACACAGAAACAGATCTGACCACATGTTTACAATTATACACTAGTGACCTGTTTTTTAGATCTACAGTGAGGGCGGCATCGACTAAAGAATGGGAACAGAAAATCGTGCAACGCATCTCTTTTAGAGAAAATTCCTCAGGTTTTAGAACAGTCAAAAGAAATACATTTTTAACATTAAAACAATATCAATTAAGGAAATGATTGATTTATTTAGGTCACACTTATACAAATATTAATTCTACATCTAGCTGAATCAAATTGTAAATTGAAGCAAGTGTCATGCAGCCCCAGAAGGGAACTTTGATATCACGTATGTCTTCCGCAAAAATTAAGTGACCAAGTTTGCAGGTGATGGAATGACAATGTGGTTGCCTCGTTTTTAAAACTTTATAAGTTTCGCTGTTACACGACCAGACTCTACGAAACTGTCCCTCTCAACTTCTGTCTTACTTTTACTTCCAGGGTAAACAGAGACTGTACGTCCTTTACAGATTTGTCATATTGTAAAGAGTACGTATACGTTGAAGAGTCCCCATCCTTGGTCTTGGTATCAACTGTACAGTGCTCAGCTATTGTGTGAATGAATGTTGTACACAACCCATCACTTCAACTGTTGTTACTGAGAAAGTGTCCGAGTGGAAAAGGGTTGTTGGACACCAACACAGATATCAAAAACTCTGAAGGCAGAAAATAGAAAATGAACTCCTCATTGCTGCATACTGAGCGGCGCTTTCATTTATCTCAGTCAATATTTTTTTGCATGGCTACTGCAGAGTTTTCTAAACAGCTTCACTTGGGAATGTGAAGCCGTTGTGGTCAAGCAGCAAACACAGACACACGGGTACATCTTTAACGTTTTAGAAAAAGAGGCCAGAGATTTATTGTAGTTTCTGAAAATCTGGATGCATCACAACTATTATTTATTCATCTTCTCTGAAAAACTACATTTAGTGTTAGGAAACATTTCCAGGAACTGAGAAATCTAGTGAAAATAACTTCTATTGGCTTGTAAAATATTTCAACCGGTGAAGCGGTGAGAGCTCGACACGACGGTGAACAGGGGAACTGTCTTCTTCTCTGCTATCTCCGTGTAGGAGACGACAACTCCAGGCAGCCTGAGTGTAGTCGGCACTCATTTGACACAATGGACTTCATGTCAAAGTGTGTTAGTGATAAATGCAAGAGAGAGCAAGTCATGACGGAGATCACAAAGGTGGAGGTTGTGTATAATGTGCGCATGTGTGTGAGCGAGTATGTGTCTGACTCTTGCACGAGAGGAATCCGCACTGCTCATCAGTATTCTGAAGGAGTGTGTCCTGTTTCCACGATGCCTCATGCCCACCCCTCGCTCCCGTCTCCACGATGCAGAGCACGTGTGCGTCCACGCTCAGAGCTGTGCGCACACACACACGGCACGAGTGGAAACACTGCAATATGATCGAGACAATAACAAAGCCGGGAAGAACAGACTACAGCTGTAACACGGCTGTATCTGGAAATGCAATTTAAATAAAGACATTCAGGAAAGTTGACATTTAGCGCGTGTTTGCTGCAATCAAAGAAAAAAAGAAGAAAAGTTTACTGTACTGGAGAAACCGGCCGATGATTGCATTCAAATCTCCCGTTTTCAGATTCAGCCTGAGGATTATATAACACAAACCCAGGTAGAGTTCCCAGCAGTCTGTTGGGGGAACTTTTTGAAAGGCATCGCATGCAAATATGTTTTATACATATGCTAATAAGCTATGCAGAGTAGACGCAGCTGAGCTCAGCTGCAAAAGTGAAGAGTGATGCTCAAACTAGCAGCGATAACTTGAATATTTTAAACCGGGAGGAAGTATTGGGAAAGTATCGCTGCAACACTGTTTAGTCACTGTTAACAAAGCCACTGACAATTTGAGGCCTGCTCCTGCAAGTTAACCTTAAAAACCACGAAGCCTCATGCAACTTAAACACTAACGAAGCCTAACAGCCCCAATCGGCGCAAGGTGTTGACGCCGTCGCCTTTTCCATAAACAGGGTCAACAATGGCAGAACCAAAAGAGGCCTGTCACACCGAGAGCAGAGAATCACAGGCCTGTGTAATTAGAATCGATAATTCATTTTCCCCTATTCTGCCACCGTTCCATTCAAACGACCCCTCACCCGCTATTCACACCGCTCCCAAATCTCTTCAGGGTCACGGTAATTGGACTGGGAGTTTTTTTTTTCTTCTTCTTCATCTTCTTCTTTCCCCTTCACTTCTTCTCCGCGCACTTCACCCAAATCTCATCAGCTAAATGCAGAGCAGAGCATTCTTCTTGGGGTAATTGTCTTCGACTGCCACGTGAAGTATTCGCTGCCCTTTCTTCTAGGTGCTGGCCTTGTTCTTCAGGGCCGGTTAATTTGGGGCGGTAATGGCGGCGTTTGGTCACCGAGCGTGTGGGTGCCAGGCAATGAGGGTGTCATGCTATTTATCCCCCCGCGGCTATAATGGACCCTATTAAAGCTCTGAAACCCAATACCGGCAGTCAGTCAGTGGACGAGCAATAGGACTTGGGTTTCCATGTGTAGCTGGCTGGAATAATTATGGGAGCTCTTCAGTTTTCTCACTTGGGCGGTGGATTTAATCACCGTCAAACAAGGAGCCGCCCATTGTGCCCATTGAGGAAAGGTTATCGCACCCTGCTGTTCGTGTGGTGGACTTCAATTCCAAATGTCCGAATTAATTTTCACCTCTCCGTTCATCTCGTTTTGACGTTTACCTTTTCATCACCAATAACTACACACATGATCGTCATTCCTGAACATGTAATTGCAATCATCGCAATGACTGTGGCTGTAATCATCATCACCATCTGTATTGGTGCGACCATTGTCACCCCCGCTGTCACCATGGCGGCTGCTGTCAAATGTGGGACTCGCATCACTTTAAACTTGTGAAGCGGATCATAGTCAGTGTCAAGCAGGAGATTGCTCTGGGACATTGTAAAGATCATGGCTACCTAAACATGTCTTAGCTTCCGCACGGGCCCACTGCAGCTGCACATTTCTATCTGAGGGTGTCACCCACCGAGACATAGATAATGGCGGTTGTGAATAGCTTCTCTGTCACTCTGCCATTCCCGTCTCCCCGGCCGGGATTTAATGTGACACTTATAGCTATTGCATGGCTTTGCCCCCAGACAGCGGGGAACCACGGCTGAATGGAAATGAGATTGTCATCTGTCAGCTAGACCCATCAAACCACTGGGAGACTGACCAAGTGAGCGGGAGAAAGATTAAGAGAGATGCTGGGCGATGGAGAGGAAGAGGAGGAACCCTTTAGATGCTTCTTGTATTGGTCACCCCATCAATGATGCCTTTATCTGGAAGCGGCGACGCTAGCTAGCGTGGCTCAGATGGCACAGAATACAAATGTGGACGCACGTGGATCATGCAGTTCTATCAACCAGTGGGATTTTCCATTTTCGTTTCTTGATGTAACATCATAGTCGACGGTTCACTTCAAACGAACCAATGGCGATGAGGTTAAAATGCTGGTCACATCCATATAAGAAGAAAGGTTCACGGGTGTGTCTCCATGCAATCTCCAAATCTCCAATGTCAAGAGAAGCTAAGCCTTGTCAACAAGATGAACAGTCAATTATTCTGACGGGCAAAGTTATTCTCTTGACCGCACTCCCCCTGTATGTCACTAGTTAAAATCGAGATTGAACACGTGAAGTGACAATAGTGACAGCGCTGGTCCGGCAGAGCATCACCAAGCAAGGAAACAATTATCTGCCGATGTCAAAGTGTCACAGATTCCCCGTCAGTCCTTGACGGCTCAGGACGGACGTGCACCAAAAATATTGGACATGATGAGTTTGGTGGACTGGATATGTGGCAAAGTCACTCTCTATCTACATGTTGTTCTCATAGACTCTCTACAAAGATGGAGGTTGACCTTTTATAGAGCTTTCCCTGTCTTATCGACCACTCAAAGCACTTTACAGTAGAATTCATACATTCATGCACACATTCATGCGGTGCTTATATGCAGCACTTTTTGTATCACATATTATTTATACACGGCTCGGTGTCCTGCCTTCGGAATGGTGACTGGAGGAGCCAGGGATCGAACCGCTGACCCTCTGGCACCACCTCCTCCTGACCCACAGCTGCACATATGGATGAATAACTGCTCCTCAAATGTAACATCACATCACGTTGATTCCCCCCTGGTGCAGTATAGGTCATACACCCCACCTCCTCCATGTTAGCAGATGGGACAAGGACCAAACTAAAAAGCCAAAGTGCATGGTGCAGAAAATTGTTTCTGTCACTTAAGGTAGTTCTTATCAAACTGGGTTTTGTCCAAATGTTCATGTTTCTTTAAGTTATTTGATGCAATGAAATGAGGTGAAATATCATGACTGACCAAGTACATGCTGCATTAATCATTACAGCAGAGACTCTGGGGCAGAGCCTGTATTGGGGATATAATAGTTTTATTTTTTACAAACGGAGGAAGTGAATTTTTATCTACAGTATATTTCCCATGTATCCTGATTCTCATCTGTCCATTGAATACATTAAATGGGCAAAAACCTATTTAACTTTATATTTATTTGTCAATTTATATTTTTCTTCCCTCAAACTGGGCCATGACTGTAATGTAAACACCCTCAGTACTTGAAGGTGGGAGTCTTTCTAATGCTTTTCAGAATGGAACCAAAATAACTGTCACTTTTCAACAACTCTCAGGCTGCACCGGTATGAGGAGACTTCTCCCGGCCTCTTGAAGGTGATGGCCGAATAGAGCGGGAGGCCAGTGTGCTGAAATCAAATTAGCATCACAATAAATCACCAGTGGAGAGACAGCAGTCAGAGTAAAGGTAAGGGAAGAAGGCCATGGATTTTCTGCCACAGAGGCGACTTGCTGTCAATCAGCCGCCTGGGGGGAGTTCTGTATACGAAGAGCAAAACAAACGGACACACACATAAACACACACACACACACACACACACTTGCATGTATCAAAGGCATACACACATTCTCACATGCACTCTTTCTTCCATGCATTGATTCCTTAAAAAATAAGAAATCATTGACTTGGGCCAAGCTGACGGGCTGTGTTGACAGGACAGTGATCGATACTGATGTCAGGAGCTGCAGCGAGAGCAGGACTCGCTTTTACAAAGTAGGTGCCTCGCATCGGACATTGCACTGCACGTGCACACATGTAGAGACACACACACATGCACACACATGCATACCGGTTGGTAATTAGTCAGCCTGACACAAAATCCCATGGTAAGTGAGGACAGCTACGGCTGAATTAGACCAGGGAAGCTACTCCTGCTCCAAACATACACACAGTCGCAGACTTACACACAGTCATCGGGGAGGGTCTCTGCACAGTGCGAGGGCCTAATTAAGTCACAGACATAATTGGGAAATGGAGGGAGGGGGGCTGTCAGTGTACGTGTGTGTGTGGGTGTGTTTATTTCAAAGAGATGTTCAATTCCTCGGGGTAACACATCGTGCGCACAAACACCAACAACGGCGCCAGATGGAGAAGGAGAAAGGTACAGTAGGGGGAAAGGACAGCAGGGCCACAGAAGAACAGATACGCGGGGACACAAAGGCGTACACAAAGAGGATGTATGTCAAATCTGAAAAGTAGAGTGGCGTGCTGAGAGGTCATGGCGAGAGAGCGGGGAGAATGAGGGATGAAGAGCGAGCGGGAGAGGAGAGAACACCACATGAAAAATTAGGCGTCCTCGCAGACGGGCCTCAGACGACACAGCACACTCCCAATGCAGCGGAGCCTTGGGGATACACTGGGAATTTTTGGGGTAATGCGGTCTGACGTGCCTCAGCTCGGTGGCCCCCCTGACTGGCTGCTCTGATTGGGCCTGCGAGCCCACGGGGGGGGAGGGGAGGGTCACGGCGGAGGCTCCCGATTGGCTGCTGTATTTCTGGAGGCAGACCTAGCGAGATCGCAAAGCCTAAGTAGGTTTGTCCTCAGACTAAGGTCGAAGCAGCTGAAACTACGGCATTTATCAGCAGCGGGGCGATAGCACGGTTTCATCCCGGCGCTAAAATTGGACATAATCCTGCCTCCTCCTGTATCCACACAGACAAAACCACAGCTTTTATCTCACAGCTAAATCTTACTATTTCACTTCAGGCCATCGTATCATCGACAACATATTCTTGCCGGAGTGTATTGTCAAAGGAATCAGACGTTTACTCTGCAATAAAACAAACTCTTTGGGGAATAAATTCATAACAACTTCCAAGTGTTATCTCCACGCAAAACCACTTTCATGGAGTGGCATCATTACGTATAGGCATCAGCTACTGTCATCATACATATTCACACGACATAAGAAGCCTCTAAGTGATTGTGACACTGTGTAAACGCAGTTATGTACCTCCATCTTTCCAGGAATGGTCCCTGAGGATAAGCTTGAAAAACCTGGATGCCACTTCTAAGATGCTTTTTCTTATTATAAAAGAATTCAGTAAATACGCATAAACCTGGGTGTCCTTTCCCTCGCGTGTCCTTCCTCCTCACTAAATGATAATATCTTGCCAGCATGCATACATTCATAACCTCGGGCTCCATGCAGATTTGGGCAAGAAGCCCCAGAAATGCTTACCAGCACAACCATCAAGCACACGGAGTGATATTAGTTTAACGCGAGTCATGATTAATTGAGAAGCTGAGAGACTCTGTGGCCCCCGGTTCTCGGGTTGCATTTAGAAACAGACACACGTCTCCTCGGAGTGGACCGCTCGTCCTTTGGTTGCAATGTCATGTATCATGCATTAGCCAACATATTAATCACCATAAAGATGACTCAAATATGATTAGATTTCTTCCCCCTGTGCCTGATTTGGTGTTCCTCAGTGTGAATTTGAGGTCACCTCTCTCTACCAATCCCCCGGCAGGAGAGTGCACTCGTTACGGGGCTATCCCTCACTTCTCCTTACATCGGGAATGTCTCCCTCTCTCTTTCCCCTCTCTGCCTCCACTTCTCTCCACTCCACAGATATGAATAGTGCTTTTAATGGATGAGCCATCTAATGAAGGATCCATCTTCCGTGATTAACATTTTCCCAGACCCGCAAATCGTCTGTGGGTTCAATTATCACTCAGGAGCCCACCTATTGTTCGGGTGGCATGCGCCTGCTAAGTGAAGGTTTATACCTTCAACACTGTGCATTAGCGCACATCAATTATGCAGGTGGCGGCAATTACATATTTATGTATTCTGATAATTACATTTTTAATACAGCAGATGTCAGCCTCATTCAAAGCAGTTAATGAAAATGAATGACAGCCATTTTTACAGTGGGAAGTTCACGCGGGCGAAGAAAACGCGCGGCGGAGAGTCGGCGTCGCTCGGGCGGCTCTGGCTGCGTCGTGAATGGAAATTATGTCTCCTTTATTGATTAGGAGAACTTAAATAATACGAACTTGTAATTTCATTGTCGGGATCATGATGAATTTGCATAATAACACACTTAGCGTCGTGCTACCGAATGGCTGCTATATATACATGAACACCCCCCCACCCCCACCCCCACCCCCACCCTACGAACATGTGCTTTTCATTAATAGGGCGAGTGGAGCTGATTCGAGTGCAACGCGCTGTGTACACTTTTTCATTTCTCACTCCACTGTGTCAGGTTATGAAAGCTGCAGGACAAGCCAATCAGCTCCTCCGAGTTGTTGACTAATTCCGCAGCGCTCTTGCATAACCAGAAGTCGGAGAGGAACAAAGTGGGGCAAAAGTTTGGAGGGGAAGGACTCGGCAGCAAGGGGGTCGACTTTTTCCTCAAGAGTAATACAACAAAAAAAAAAAGAGTCTGTACTTAAATTCATGATGGCATTTCGTCCAGCTACTGACATCTGAACAGTGAGTCACCAGCTGTGAGTGGCATCCCCACAAAAGATGTCCGGGAGAGAAAATGACAACGATTCAACTGCAATTTGCTCAGATTCGTTATTTTTGGGGGTGGGGGGGGGAATGCTGCGTTTACTGTCCCGTCATTCAGCGCAGAATTGATGATCAAATGCCCCCCCGAGCAGAATGACCCCACACACTCATGCGGTCGTCACATCTTCCAGAAAGATCTCTTGTTTCAGTCGCCCGCCACGAGGAACAAAAATAAAGTCAGGGGAACAGGGGGCGAGCGTCATCACAAGTCGTAGCCTCTGTGCACTGTCCTCTGACACACCCTCCCCGCTTTAAACTCCGCTGCCGTGCGTCATCATCACGGGCAAATGTACTTGTATACCAAGTACTTCCCGTACCCCAAGGTGTGTGAATTATTTGGTGGCCATTAGGAGCACTGCCGTGTTGTTGGGTTCTTGTCATCAGCGAGGACACTTCGGAGATCCACTCTAAATGCAGATTTCATGAAGCATTTGACAAGTGAAAGGAGACTCGCCAGTGGGAAATAACCTCAACTATAATCAAATAAAAAACACAAGAGGCCTTCAGTTCCACTTAGCCGCCTGACAGGTGAGCTGGGCACTGCTATGTGGACTCAATATCAATCCTCGGTCCACAGAGAAAATGTGTGCTTGATTACTGAGATTATCTTTTATGATTTTAAAAAGGTTTTTATTGTGTATTTTTCTGACTGCAAAATACTTCAAATTAGAGAAAAGAAAACACTTGATTTAAACCAATCAGACGGAGCCAGTATAAAAAAATGAGGCATTTAGCTGGTGGCATATTTCCTTGGATTACAGCATGTTGTTTCTGTCTTGATCTTCCGTGCTTTTCTTGTTAAAGCGTGTTGCTTTTGTGCAAGTACAAAGTCGTTTCTTGACAGATGATCAGATGTTGTGAAAACAGCCGTATCTGTGAAGCTGATTGGCTGCGAAGTGCAAAAATTGGACGTGACTCCCCTGGGTGCAGGCCAACACTTCTGTTCTGGGCTTGGTGAAGTTTATGGAGCTCGTGCATCACATCGACTTGGCAGAGGCGGGTCCCGCACACAGACAGAGAAAACGGAGGAAATTAGTGGAATGGTAACGAGGCATGTGGGGGGGCGTCGTGACATCCACGGATTCTTTTGGCTTCTTTTCTCCCTCCAGTATCAGTGTCGTGTGGTTGACTTGTTTTGATTGCTGGCAAAGTTAAGGGCATATGTAAATGATTACTGTTCGATACCTGCCAGCGCTCGCAAGGCAAACCCGGGCCTCGGCATGAGCTGCAGCGCATTCCTGTCCATCAACCACGGACTTCTGCCCTAAATTGAAAATCCAATACTCGTTTATGGAGCTCCAGATATTGCGATTAATTAAATTTTCGTCATGCCGTCAGACTTTCGAACTCCTTTCTCTCGCTGGTGATTCATGGGGTGGAGAAGCGGAGTCCATCTTCCTTACTCTCCCTCTCCTCTGCTCATCCTCCTCCCAGAGCTTTCCTCGCTGGAGGACAGGATTCCAGAAGGAAAGAGATGTCAGGGAAAAAGAGAAAGAAAAGAAAAGCTGAAAAATGACAGGCTGGTGTCAAAACAATTCACCCCGCGATAATATTTGTGCAAAAGAGCTTTAACGCGGTGACAGAAATGCACATGCAATATTCATGAGAGAGATCTCAGGAGCTTCTCGGATGGGTTTCAAGTGCGAGCTGGTGATTGACTGGCTTATAATTGTCTTGGTCATCAATTGAGCAACACTGACAAGGACAAAAAGGACATTCAACAAAGGCGTGAAATGTGAGAGAATGGCAATCCTCGCGACGAGCTAACGCGCCCCGGCCAGTTGTCCCTCTATCCGCGTTATTTGGCGAGTACGCTAATACTCCGGGATGAAGGATGCCGTGTACTCATTAAGCATGAAACTAATTTTGAATCACAAATTTAATCAAAAACCTGCAAATGATTGTGACTGATAATCCACAGACACGACGGCTTCTGAAAAATCCCTCTCCCTCGTGTCTCCGTCTCTCCACTGCAACCTGTTGCCTTGGAGACACACAGGCTTCCAAAACTGTGGAATTCAGGCGGCAATAAGACAGCAGATGATGTTTCATCTGATCTCTGCTAATTGAAAGACGCACCAAAGCTGTGTTTGTTTCCCGACTCACGGAGACGTAAATTGTTCGCCACCTGGACGCTTTGAGAAGTAAGAAGCTTATCCTGTCGTACAAACACGGACGCCGCTTCACACGTCGTCGTCTGCAGCCGTGTGACAACCCGATTACTGGTCAAAAGCAGCGGCTTGGACGTTATTTCAATTACAGTTAACTGGAAGACTGTGAACTTGAGTCACATCCACTTAAGGAAGGTAGAGGAAGTCATTATCTACGCTACTGTTACCGCTAGAAATTAAGCAAAGCAAATTGCAACTGGTTATTATCTTCTAATTAAGTCAGTCTTACCTCCCCCTCTCCTCAAGCATCATCATCACAACCAGAAAAATAATTTGCTTCTGCCTCTGGGCTGTGAAAAAAGATCTGGGATTTGTATTATTGTAGATTTCCAAGAAAGTCGTAATTTAAGGCTCTGTTTCATTTAAGAGGTGGAATTTCTGAAAATAAGTCTTTAAAAAATAACTATATATATTTAAATTGTGACTTTAGTCTTGTAATAAAAGTTTGTTTCAAAATAAAATAAAACTTTATCATCGACTTTTTTGTGTTAAATTACAACTTTATTCTTTATTCTCGTAATGTTGCAACTTTCATCTTAATTACCACTTTATTCTCGTGAAATTCCTAATATATTATTAATATATCTTATTTCCCCACTCTAAAATGACTCAAAGCCTAAAATGACGACTTTGTTCTTGAAATTTCAGATTTCTTTTTCCTTTTTCGGCCCAAATACTAGGTATTATTGTAACTTTCACATTTGACCTATTCCCTCTACTTCCTCCACAGCGTCATGATACAGAGTCTTCCCAGGAAGTGATGTGTTGGCTCTCTGTGGGGGGGGGACAAGCAGGAAATTGATGGATGAGTGGGCTGGAGCTTGCCATTTCCCAAATCACGACCCGAGAATCTTAAAAGCAAGGGGGATGAAAACAGGATGGGTCACTGCTGGTATCAATCTGCCTGCTGCCTGCCCCTGACGGATGGCCCGAACCACTATCCATAATTACCTGCTTGTTAACAGCAGAGAGAGCACAGCCGACCGAGGGAGGAAGTCCCTCCGCTCGCTTCAGACTCTGCTATGCCCCTCGTCCTGCTGCGGATACAGTTGTGGGAAGCCCCTCGAATGTTTCAACTATCCCGTTCGGCAAGACGGGCATCAGTCATCGAACTTTGGCTTAGGGACAACCTTGTATACGATCAATGTAATGGAGTGGCGGCCGGCAGCTCTGGACTGACCACAGATTGATGCTGGTGTGTTGATTAATGACAGGGCACACCCGCCCAGGTTAGTGGAGGCCTGACAGCTTTATTGATAAATTAAACACATGGCCACATGAAAAACATAAATCTCTCAACTCCTCTCCTCGCTTCCCCCCCCCCGCCCCTCCAGCATTGAGTATTCCTCGGAGCTAATCTGAAGTGTAGGTTACTGTCACCTCGGAAACGATTCAGACTGTGTTTGTTTTATTGGCGTCTACAAATATCGGTTTGGGATTAGAATCTGGAGCCAAGTCCGTGTCGTAAAAAAAAAAAAAAAGTCACTAAATTAAACTTGTTGTTGAAGTGGGACAGTCGGTTCAATTCAGTTCAACGAAAACCAATGGAAACCAGTGGATCCGAGGGGAATCGGTGCTAAATAGTCCTGACAGGCTCGATTCAGGTTCTAACTAAAAGTTTGAAATTATTTTGGGTTCAAGTCGAGTTTGGTCACGTTGGCTGGGCTATCTACTTGATGTGTTGCACCCCACGTGGCTGTAATTGGGGAAAACATCACACTTGGACACAAAAAAACTGAAAACTGATCGGGACACTAATCCAAAAGAATGTATTAAACCCGGGTTGATCAGGTTTATAGCAGTAAATTAGTGGTGGAACTGCCGATGTAGGTCACACAAACCCCTGTAACTTCCACCATGGTTATTTGATCAGAGTTAACAAAGCTGATCAAATAATGAGCCAATTTCGAGCAGGAGGGAAACAAAAATCTTAAATCAAGGGCCCAGACCCAATCCATCAGGGATCTGAGCAGGACGAGAGGAGGAGAGTCAAAGGAAATTAAATCAAAGGGAACAACACGAGGACTCACATAGAGAGATAATGTCCGCATGCCCCCACACCACACATCACACACACACACACACACACACACACACACACACACACACACACACACACACACACACACACACACACACACACACAGCCCTTGTCACATTCCCCTCCGTCGTCTCTCCTACCCGACAGATGGATGCACTTTTGAAGAGGAGTCCGAGGAAACTTTTAATGAACAAGAAGCTGGCTGAGGGGCTTTTTGAATTATCTCATGGTCGATAAGCACCCCACAGCGCAAATGGCACCGCGAAGGGCTTTGGTCAGATAAACAGCATCTTTTCAGAAGGAGAACAGAGGAGGGAGCTGACACTCGAGGAGAGATTAGCGGAGTGTCTTTTCAGGGCTTGTCAGGCCCATTGGACAGGAATCGAAACTGTGAAAGAGAGCTCTGAGAAGAATAGCGGCAGCCATGACAAAAAAAAAATGTCTCATTTCAAAGATTTTTTTTTTTTTTCTTTGCCTTAATCTTTTAAATATGTGAGATCTCGTGGTTTCTGGGTAATTAAAAAATGTGTTATTACAAATTGAATTAGAAAAAAAAATCCGACTTGAAACTGATTAAAAACTCATAGGCTTCTTCTAACTACCCAGAAATGAACCCAAAGTATCTAAAATGACAGAAACCAGGTCTGGGAAAAAGTTATTTATCATTTACTTTGACCTTTTTAATTTGGTCCATTCGCTGACATGGAGTAGGCAGGGTTTGCTTCACTTTAGGGGAGTTGTCATGTCTTCCATCTTTATTTTCAGTGTATGGGTGGTTAACGTTACAAGTTACCTGTTTAACAGTAATAAATAACATATTATTAGTTCAAATTGTGCTGTCAAATTTAAGAAAAGAAACAGCACACTGCGATTGTCTAGTGGAAATTATAGCGAACACGTGAAATGTAAATCAGCCTGAGAACCGAGTCAACACCGTACATGATCTGCATTTGGCTGATGATCCAACCCCGTGGCCTTTGACCTTTGGAGGGCACTGTCACAATCTCTTTTTGATATCCTCAGATCAATGAAGGGCTCCCACGGGGAGCGCGGCAATCGCAACCAAGGTTAGACATCAGAGGTGGGGGGTGATTTATTAGACGCTGACCAGCCACGCAAAACAAACAAAGAGGAATGATGAATTCCCCGGTGTCACAACCTGGCGGGACCGAAACCCCATTTACGCTCACACAGGCCCCGGCGACGCACATCAGCAGGATGTGTGCACGGGCGGAGAAGGAGAAGGAAGAAAAGAATGAACGAAAACGAGGCTGTCAATGTACCTGCATTCATACCTGTTCTAATTTGACACTTTATCAGTGCACACAAAGATGTAGTCCTGCCAACATTGACAATTTTAATATCACATAGACAGAAGACTGGCGAAGCGACTTATTAAACTGGGATGTTTACAACTTGGCGTTTGAGAAATGCACGCCGCCATTGCTGCTGAGGATAACCTGGCGCTGTAAATCATCAAAAAACATGTGTCATACATCCGATGATTTCCTCACAGTCTTAAATATGTTTATGGGAGGCCATTCATCAGTGTTAGCGATTATTAAAAATTGCAGTAAAAATAAAAAATACATGGCGCCGCGGCGTTTGAGTGAATTATGGACGAGACGTTTGACGGCTGGGGAACGCCGCGGCATCTCTCACAGTGTCAGTGCGAGGGGCGTCAATCTAAATTTCCCGCAGCCTGTGCCTTTAAATCAGACGTGCCATCATTTACTGCAGTGCAGATGAGAAGTCAAGTCATTAAAGCCACCAATAGTACGCTTCATTGACCCCGGCAGTATTAATGAGATCAACCTGTACGCCTAATGGACAGCCTCCCAATGGGGACCAGACTAAGGTTGATCCCAGCAAGACCAGTATAATTGTCTCTGTGTGTGTTGGCTGGGTGTGTGTGTGTGTGTAACCCAAGGTGGGTAAGTGGTGGGCCTGCAGAGACTCGCCTTCAGCGTTCTTACAGGGCTTTAAAAATCTTTATTGACCTGTGAAGGTGAATGTTTTAATGACCTCTCATAAGCAGGGAGGTACACTATGTGGTTAATGTGGTAAATGGGATGCAGCCTTAATTGTGCTGAGCTCTGCACATTAAGTCAGGTGAGAGGATGTGCACTGATAATCCTGCAGGAAGAAGCACTTTTTCACACCGAGGTGGAAGATTGGGACGTTAAACATGTTATTACGAGATCCCTCCAGGATCTCAAGTGTCAATTTCAGGGCAGAATTGACGACGAATCCAGAGGCGTACGAATGTTTTTGCGAAGTCAAAAATGATGTAAATGAGGGTAGGAAAATTACACCCTCCGTGATTTCTTCTTGTTTTCATTTCCCCAGAGGAATCCACTCGGCGCTCCTCCTTGAGCAGCGAACATAAACTGTCAGCGCGGATTTGCAATTTTACCAAACAAACTTCCATCGCCACGTAAAGCCCGTTAGGCCCAATCAATGCCAACAAGCTGACACCCGCGGATGAATCTGTTAGAAAAATCCCCGAGCCCAGAGAATAGGCGAGCCGAGAGTGCCTTGGCATTTCTAAGGAGCTATCCGTCATTATGATCTGAGCACACGCCAGAAACAGATGATATACAAACATAATACCATTTGCCGGAGCTTATCATGCACGAAATATAATTTTTCAGGATGGCAGGGGGAGAGAAAAGAGCAAAGAATGCATCTCTCTGGATCATTTCCAATTTTCTTTTTTGTTTAAGTGATTTGTTCTGTTAATGGGAAGAGAGTAATGGCATGTGGTGGTTTAATCAAAATGATGTAAGCTGGAATCATGTAAATATGATCGACTGTTATGGTCGATGTCAAATGTTTTACCCGAACACACAGGAATCAATCAGGGGAACCACGAATAACAACATGAAGTGAATCTGGGATGTTATTTACTAATGTATATAGTAGTCAAGTGTACACATGTCCATCTGGAATGGGCTGTGTTCTTGGCCTGTGGTGATGCTGGTTGCTGGTATATAGATACATTTTTGAATTGTGCAAATCAAAGTAATGCATTCCAAAAACGTATGTGGACAGAAACACACACGAAGAAACATAATTTGCCTGTGGCTGTTTTTGATTACAATCATTTTCTCCCAAACCCAAAGTGCAAATCTATTTAGGTCAGAGCCAAATAGTGTGAAAGACATTCAAGAGTCCTTCAGATGTGTGCTAGCGCTGCCCCTGTGGATTCAGTGGGTCAAGGGGAGCTGGGCACAGCAGGATGGTATGAGCACTGTGGGAAAGAGTGCAGGGTTCCAGACAAGGTCTGACCAAGGGCAGCTTTTGATTGAGACCTTTCTACTACACTGCTTATTTGGAATCTCCACCTGCAGTCTGCTGCATGAATACAGCAAGGTTAGAAGTATTGGCAACCCTGTTAGGTTTTAGCTGCGGGTCAAGAGCAGGTGCGGATGAACTGCACCACACTCGGTTGGTAGCTTCTATGAAAAATCAAGCTAATTGAGGCTTATCTGGATGGTTTGTTAGCGGATATGCGGGGTGCATTTTTCACCTGGATGACAAGTTGTGTGTGTGTGTGTGTGTGTGTGTGTGTGTGTGTGTGTGTGTGTGTGTGTGTGTGTGTGTGTGTGTGTGTGTGTGTGTGTGTGTGTGTGTGTGTGTGTGTGAGGCATGGAGTGATTTATGGGGGAAATTGGGTCATCCCTGAAGCAATAAATAGGAATCACGTCAAACACATGAAACAAATTATAAACAGTGTCGAAGTTTAGGCGTCCTAATCGGTTCGCTTCCCTTTCAGCGTACAAGTGTTGCATCACGTTATAAATTTCAAGAGCAAAGCAACCATGAAATATTCAGAGGCACGAGGGGGAAAAAAACTCACATCCATTTGAGTTTTGAAGCTTCATTTGTTAAATGAAAAAACATACATATATTAATAAGACAAATTAGCATTGCACAGCATATTAGCAAGAAAAACCTCATCACCAAAGTTTTACTATGAAGGTGTAAGCACTGACTATGCAGAAGCAGAATGATGCTAAGTAGACTCAACACCACGGCTACGCAATATGTTGAAAGAATCTCTCAACGTTAAAGAGAGTAAAACGAATTCCTAGATCCACACCAGAATTCTTCTCGGAGTAACACCCCACTAATCCACAGAAATCGGTTCGGTGGTTTTTGTGTAATCCTGCTGAATAACACAGACAAAAACATAGGTTCTTTGGCAGAGGTATGATAATAATTTAATAAAAGCTCAAATTTAACTGGTATAATTAATCTTCCGTATTAACAATCATTTAAGACTTGATCTACATCTGTGGGATACTGAAGCGAGGTGGTGGGGTGTAGCAGATGATACCTGAACTCTACTGGAGACGAGTGGAGGCGCTGATGCCCAGTCAGGGCTCAGCATCGCAGGCTGATGGACCACCGCACGGGGACACAGGCAGCCACCCAAGCATGGCTGACAAGGGGGGGAGGAGGGGGGGAGAGAGAGGAGGTGATGAGGAGGAGGAGATGAGGGAGTTTGGATAGAAGGGAGAAGAAAGAGAACGGGAAAACCAGAAGAGACAAGGGAGAGAGGAGGTGCTGTAGCGCGAGGGGGCCCACATGTAAGAAGTCATGGTCAGTTACCTCTCTGTGCTACAGTAACACGAGAAGGTGGAAGGGAAAAGACGGCGAGGGGAAGAAACAGAAGCACGGGCCGGGGAGGAAAAGCTAAAATACTCCAGATTCGATTGCCGCCGACATCTGGAGCCAGAGTCCGCACAGATCGTGGGATGGAGCCTTGGTAGCGACGGCCCGTTGATATACATGCTCGACCAATCGCGATTCAGTTTCAGCAGCCAATCATGACGCATCCATTTTTATAGAATCTAATAACTCGATAACAAAGAACTTATCACAAGAAATACCTTAAAAGGACAGAAACCATCTTCGATAAAAATGTAACGTTTACTTTTTACTTTTTTTGGCTTGATCCATGTCCCATCCACTGACATGGAGGATTTGTGAGCTCTACAGCAACCAGCCGAATGGCAATGAAGACGCTTTGGTCATCTCCCTGAGCCCGAAGCTTGTTTTATACCAGAGAACAAAACCAATAAAATGAGCAGAACCTACTCAACCATATTAATCTTTGCCAGCAGATAAAACCACGGATATCTACAGTTAACCAGGAAATATCAGGAGGATATTTAACGCCACCCTGGCTCCGCTCCTCACATTCCCAATCACTTTGGCAGTTATGGGACCAGGACAGACACTTGGCACTGAGCGGGCGGCATCTTAAAACGTGGTGTGCTTGGACCTCGGCCTGATCAGGCAACCGTGGAGTTTACGGCTGTAGTGTGGCGTGGCCTGGAGCTGAGAGCGAGAGCCTTTTGCCAACAAGGGACAGAGACGTGTCAGGAAGCATTAAAGGGGCTTTTCGAGATAGAAAATCTTGTTCAGGAAAATCCTGCAACAAATGGAAAGAAGTCTTCAGCTGTTATTGTGTCGGAAAAGACGCCATTTGTGGCAGCGGCACTGCTTAGTCCTCAGCAGCAGTGTAAGTGGATGGATTATGTGCTGATGAAACCAGAAATAGAGCCAAAACAACAGAAGTGTAGTAAAAATAGTAAATGATATCAGAAGTACTTCTTCCTGTAGTACCTCGGCATGTGTCAGTCCTGTATTCTTCCACAGGCAGTACAAACTACATTTCCAAGCATTGACAAACTTGGAAGTATTTCAGGTCTCTATCTGAACCGCCCCGCAGGAAATCTCTACACACAGCTCCAACTTTCAACGGAGAGAATCGGATAGAAAAAGAAACAAGAACTTTCCACCACAAATCTCCCCTGGAAATTACTCAAACAGGGCATCAGCACGGATTTTCACAGGTAGAAAAAAACCCACAAAGGCAAATATTGATTAACATATCAAGGCGTCTACAAACAGACGGGTGAGTTCTAGCTTCAAGGTGCTGCTTTCTCTGCGAGTTTGGAAGCGGTGCTCCAATTCCCCAAATTTTGCTGGTCCACCTGATAAACTTTGCTTGAGAACAATGCTAACAAAGGGCGGAGGCACGCCAGTCTTTTGTATTTCAACAGAAGCAGCTTATGTCACAGGGGAACATGACGCAGGCAAGAAAGTCCAAAAGCCCTGGTTATATATATTCTTTCCTCTTCAAGTATATGAATAAAAGCAGGAAAAGTTTGTCCTCCGGCCGTTACATTTTCTCAAGGTTTCTAGTGTAAGTCGGATGTAGAACTATCATCTGACACTGTCGGCACACATCCGCCCTTGAGTGGTGCATGTCTTCCACTCGTCTGTAACAGATAAACGAACCTACAGGCAGCTTTTGTGGCTCTGAAAGCCGATTCTGTGTATAACTCTCAGGTGTGTGCGTCACTTACAGAACGCCCCACGAGTTTCATAACCGAGGATGGAAGGACGGAGGGACAGATGGAGAGGGAACGGAGCTGACATTTTGATTAAGGTGCCGACAAATTTTTATTTGCGGTTTCAAAATGTCTCCTCCGTATTTCCCACCGGACGTCTGAGGTTGGACAGGACAGGTATTCTGTCCCAACTTCAGCTGTCAGGCATCGATCCTGCCTAGATTACACATCAGGTGCGGACCGCAGTTCACAGCGAGACAAGTGTTATAAATTATGGAGCAGCCAACAGATGAAGACCGCATCTCCGGGGCGGATCTGCGACGCACCTAATGGTAGAATTCAATGTACATTTTACACTCGCGTAAAGGTCAATGGCGTCCGAGGCGTGGAGCCGGGATACTATTGACCTTGTGTAAATATCAGCTTGAATTGGATTATTCAAAATGTGGGTATTTGTCTGCTGCTGGTTCACTAAAGCAAAGTGGTAATTTCGCTGAAGCCACATTACCAGTGTTCCGCGTTGTTCCCAGCTCCGTCAAACGCTGTATTTTGTCATTTGAACATGATTCACAGCTAAATGAATGTGTTTATATCCATTTTCTCTGGGCAAACAATTTACGCTCTATTAGGCCACTGAATAAGCCCCTGAGTGTGGATGCAGAGGTGGAAAGTGGGGAAGTGGGCCCCTGCAAACATGCCAACTCTGCACTCTGTGAACCCACCATGCCTCAAATAGCCAATTATCTTTCGCCATATTTACTGACTGACCCATTGCCGATCATTCTGATTTAATAGGAATATCTGTTCCCCCACGTTTCTGTTTCTCCCTTCTAACGACGCCCGTCCCCCGTTCTTTTCCCAGGTGCCCACTCAAATTGAACAAATGTACAGTAAGTGAGACACGCAGGCGTCGAATACCAATCTCATCAGATCAGAATCACCTTTGCTCTGTATCTGACAGAAAGAAAGAAAAATCAGGGCCACAGATTTGATTGCTGCACATGCACACGAAACGGCTTCGCTGCATGTGCTCCAGTTGGGCCACACATGAGTGAGTAACCATGTTTTGTCGGAGTAAAGTGGAAAGTCATAAACCATAAATCATCAGTCAGATTTATTCACACGGGGACAAAGTCAGCGGTTTATCTGCAGTGAGATTTGCCACATCTTGGATTGGAGCGTGTCTTTGTGTGTGAATGTGTGCTACGCCTGGGTGCGGTTCTTTATAGGTTCAAGGTGGGTTAATTCTGTTTGCTTGCCAGCCAGGAAATGAAACTGTGCACCGGTTGCTTGGGCATAGGGCCACTTCCTGTTTACCCATAATCCTTTACCAAAGACTTAACCTGATGTGCTGGGTGTCTCTTTTATAATTCCATAACCGTGGGCTGCCTGCTCCTCTTAAGCTGTGCCCTCTAGTATGAGCCTGAGAGGATGAGAAAGCCCATCTCTTCACTGCTCAGTCTCAAATCTGACAGTCTCTCTTTGCCTTACAGGGTGAGGAGGGGACATTTTTTTTCTCCAATCTTCCCAGAGGGAGATGGGTGAGTGCCATGCTCACAGCATATAAGAGGATCACATGGCGATGCTGAGGAGTTGGCCATTTCATGGCAACTCTCTGTCGTGACAGATGGGCAGTGTGCTATTGCCATAGCCTAGAGTTTAAGAACCCAAGCTGCTTACTGAATAAGTGAGAGGAACGGGGTGAGTGATGGCGGGTGGCGCTACTGCGGGATGAAAAAATAAGAAGCGGAGCGACGAAGAGAGACATAAAGAATGGACCAGACGCACAAAGTAAGACATGAATACTGCAGCTTGACAAAGGGTAGAAAATAGTGTTGATACAGAAAGCGCAGCATTGAAAGTACTTATTCTAAGCAAGACGAAGAGAAAGCAACATCCCATGACGAGAAACACTCGAAAAAAGAAGACGCGGAGGAATGAAAAAGACGAAGTGGGGACCGCTGGAGCATGTGAAGAGAGAAGAGACAGAAAATACTGTACACCCAATCATAGAGACAGCCTGGTGGGAAGCCGGCTACATACAGTGGGAGCACCAAATTTGTTTCCCACAGGGAGTTCATCTGCTGCTCGAGAGAAATCACAGAAAACCTTCTGGCCACAATGAAGACAATGATCAGACTTATTTTCTCATTGACAAACAGTTTGATGGGAGGAACCTGGAAGCAGAAGGAAGAAAGCGGCTAAAATATGTTGTTGTTGCTGCTAATATTCTCTTTTTATATTCATTGATGCAGCGTCTTTGAGTGATAACAAGAAGAAGAGGACAGGCTATTCTTTAAGATCTACTATCGCCATGACTGTGACGGCAAAGATCCAGTGGCGTACACCAAAGTATTTCAAATGAAAACTTTCAGTAGTGGCAGACGTATTCCGATCCTTTATATTTAGTTTTTAATACATGTGACAAAGCCGGTGATAACGATCAACCCGGACATTTTTACAGGAAAGAGACGTGTCGGCTCGATATCTGCGGATCTCTGATCTTTAACATTAGGTTTCCGGCAGCCTCGCTCCTCCTGGTGCACTAGAAGTATATGTTCAGCGTTTCCTGTTAATTACAGACTGCAGCTGCCCGCCGACGTCTAATTTGTTCGACCACAGTTTTGAAATGATCCGCACAACTTCTCATGTTAAGATAAAAGATGTCCTGCACCATTGCATTCTTGGTAGAGCTGTGTGTGTAGCCCTCTCTGCCCCACTTGTCTTTATCAGTCAGAGAAATCCCAGTAGTGCTGATGATGGACCAGCAAAAAAATACATTGAGTTTTTAAAGCCCTCGGCATAACACATGCCCCGTCTGTGTGCCTGTCATGATGCTGCCACCTTTATTTGGCATAAACCTGACAAATGTTCCCCAAGAGGCGCTTTTGCTTTTCGTTCTGATGCCAGAGTCTCTGCACGGGTCATTCAACAGCTCTCCTTGTCCTGTGGTAAACCCCCACTGAGCCCGATGTGATTATCTGTGGCTGCACAGGGCAGAAACTCCCAGTTTAAATCAGAGCATCTGACCCAAGAATTAATAAGTATTTTTACAAATTGGGGTTTACTTTTATTTGATGTGTGCAGAACCAAGTAGAATAAAATCAAATACTACTACCTCAAAGTTGTAAAATTTGTACAGAACTTGAAAATTACTTTCCACCACTGAAAATTGTACGTTTACTCAAGACAAATATGTTTGCTCCTTTTTTCTTTGTGTGTCCCTGCAGCACTGTGACTTCCTGTTGACATTTACCAGAATGTGTCCAACTCCATTCACTATATTTACATTCTATTTAGAATAAAACTGTAAAAGTCATTCAACTGTCAGATTGTCAATGATGTACCTGGTCCTCATGTGATGAAGTGATACCTGTCGTGACTGGAGGGAAGTAGAGGAAATCAAACACGTGAATACCTGTTATCCTCAGGTGGCAAAGCTTAAGAAGCTTTATTGGTTGTTTCTGTGTTAGAGAGAATATGTGGCGAGCCTGAGAATTTGATTAGTGACGTGTAAACGAAGGGGGAGTGATGCCACTTGAATCATCAGTGTCTGAGCGTCACTGTAAAGCAGTAACAGGATGTCTCTCAACCAACAGCAACGTGTGCTCAGAACTAAGTGTTGTATAATTGCCGGCATACTACGCAATCGTTGTGGCCGCTCTGGGACATGTGATCTCTTTACGACCCTGAATCAGGTACTTTGGTGATTGTGATGTCATTGATAAGAATATATTAGGAGAAGTATAATTTGATCATAAAGACGAGCACGGTGAGGAAATGAGAAATAAAACGTTACTCGTCCCTTGGAACCAAATTTAGCTGTGAACACCTCAAGTTAAACATCTAGGCTACGTACATGTGACACTTAGAAAGCTGATGGGAAAACACATAATAGATTCAAATTTAAAAAACCTATTAATCACCCTATTCATCACCGGAATCCAGCATAAAAACAAATTTCCCTAATTGTCACCGGATATTATGAATGCAGGTGGTGTCGCCAGTGCAGTAGAATCATGTTCAAATAAAAATTACATGAAAAATAAAATTATACTTTGCTGTGATACATTCACAGTATTATAAGATTACTAAAAACTCTTGACAGTGCAATTCTGTGATTATTTTTATATGCTTCTTGATGTTACCACCAATTTCCCTTGTTTCTTAAATTTCCGATATGTGCACATATTCTCCTGTCAAGTTTGTTTTTATTGATCCTAACTTTCCCTTTTCAGGCCCAACTTTATATCAACACAATGGCTTAAAAAGAGGACCCACTCTTCTCCAGTTGTTTGTGTGAAGCTGTATTTGTATTTGTGCGTCTACACAGTCAACAACGGAATGCTCACGGTTGCGGAGGAAAGGCTCCAGATTCAGGCAATTATTTTGTAAAGCTGAGGTGTGATCCGAGCAAGCCTCTGCGTGCCTCTGGAGCTCTGACATGATCAATACATCTAAAGTAGAAATCAAACCCCAGCAAACTGAGACACTCGCACACACACTTCCAACTCAGTGTGCATCCACTTCTGATACAGCGCAGTCAGATTAGGGGCCCTCCCAGAGGAGCGGTGGAGAGTTGTGCTCAGCTCCACAGACACACACTTACATAAATACATACATACACTTTCCCATTCACTCCTTTACACTCTCTCTCTCTCTCACACACACACACACACACACACACACACACACACACACACACACACACACACACACACACACACACACACAGAGACTTCCCCATCCCCTGCAGGGCAGCTGGCTTTCTTCAGCCTCCAATTTATTGTGAATTACCAGCTGTCCCGCCAGCGGCCCCTGTGAACGCTGAAAGTGATCCTCTCTACTTCTCTTTATTTATAAACTACTTCCTTCCAGATTTGGTGTGCGAATAAAAAAAACAAAACAAACAAGAACACTCCACAACAAGCCAGGAGAGAGTCATGACTCTGCAAGGTGCCACTCATCCAAAACGTAACTAAACACCCTGCATTTCGAGACTCCCCCTGTCCATCTGTTTTGTCACAATTAAGCGAGAAAGTAAAGGAAGCGAAGAAAGCGGCAGCGACAGAATAAGGGCAGAGAGGAGATGAAGCACGCAACCTTCATATGCTCCCTGTGCATTGCAAATCATGCTTACATTATGCGGCCCATCATCTTTTATGCAAATGATTTGAGTGCTGCAACAGTGTCTCATACATATTCATGCTGCAGGAGGAACATGGCACCTGTCTGCGGACCGGCTGGTTACGTTAAATCTTGGCGTTAATGTTGAGCATATGCAGAGAGGGCAGGATGATTATATGCACGGGCAGATGAGATGCTTTTATAAGGGTGAGGCTTCAGAAATTAGTCGCAAGTGACACTACTCAACATTCTTGTGTCTATTTAACTTCGTACCGTGTGTGTAAATATGTCTATGCAGGTCATTAGAGGTTTTGTACCCACGTTTTAATATCTACTTAGTGGGTTTCCTTATTTGCTTTTGATTTCATAGTGAAAATAGAAACACACATTTGGCGAAACACTCATTTGCATGCATAGATATACATCCAGCATGTGCTCACTTTGTGTAGGAGTATACTGGTGTAAAAGAAAAAGTAGGGCTTTGTCAGAGTTGAATCAAGTAGTAGTAGTAGTAAAACCCTCCGAGCTAATGCGTGCAGCTTCTTGTCGACACTAGATGTCAATCAAAATGCAGATTTACTGTGAGCTGTCGATGCCCCACCTCTGAGCAGAAGGCACAAGATAACGTCGTCTCAGAGCCTGAGCGGGCGAGGCCTCTCCTCCTCTGGGCAGCTGCCTCCGTCTCACTCAGACTCCTCCTGGGTCCTGGTCTGCAGCAGACTGTTCCCGACATCTTCACCGAGCAGACAGGACGACTTGATTCTACCCCGGAGGGCAGCTTGAGAGAGAGGAGTGAGCTCAATCTGCAACTGAACACAGACAAATACTCAACTAAGGCGAATTGAGGAACTACATCAATCAAATCTTTGACTTTTAAACGTAAAGCAAAGAGGCTTCCAGAGTGGGTGGGTGGGCATTCGGTCAGTCAGTCAACATGCCAGTGGGAAGAGCAGTCACACAGAGGTCAGGCCTGTCAGGGTCCGATCACACCGACAAGAGCGTTTGAGGCTCGCCACCGCCATGACAGAACCAAACTGTGTCAGCACGAGGGCCACAGGCGGCCTCTGTCATCATGTGCTCCACCAGAGCCAAGCTGCAGGGCTACGAACTTCCCCTTTGGGGGGTGTCAGACTTGCGGAGCTTCGGTTTTGACTCTGATTACATCAAAGTGTGCAGCCTGAACATGGACAGTTTATATCAGAGACGCATTATAAGAGCTCATATTGACAGTTTACAGCACATGAATGAGAAATAAACTCCATATGGTCTCATGAAATATCCACACACTTCTTCCCGGACGTATCTTTGTAGTTTGCACTGTGTGGGTGTTGATATGATGAAGGGAAATATCCGAGCATATGTCCCTGGGTCAGGAAAGGTGAATATCGACAAATTTATATGAGTAAATAAACAAGCAGAAACATGAGAGCCTGTGAACCACCCTTCTTCTATGGCTGCGGTCTGAATTTAGATTATTGCTGGAGGGGAACTGAGACAGAGACGGACGAGATCTTTCATGGAAACGCTCACAAGCACAAACTCAGATATGCATGCATTTGGAGATTCACACCGCTGAGCAAAACAATGGCGATATTACTCCGCTAATTAAAAGCAACACTCAGCAAACTGGACAATAAAAACTGGAAGGACATCCCGCACCCCTCCCCTCCCCTCCCCTCCGCCGCACTCTGCTCCTCTTGCTTTTTGAAAGGCGCCTCTGTGAGTTTCAGGGTGTAATTATCCCTCCGTGCTAAAGTAGACATTTGTGAAGACATCCCGCTACTCTTACAGCGATCCTATTAAGACAGGTAATTAAAGGCCGGCCGGCGAATGGAAAATTGGCTGAGGACTGCATATTGAAAAGAGACTCAAATAATGGCGATAAATCTCCTGCCTGTCTGTCTTCAGGGCGCTTTGTTTGAGTGCATTACTCCGGCGCCTCTTGTTGGCTGAGGCCTCAGAGAAGCATATGCTGACAGGAAGGGGGACGGAGAGGGTGGCCAAGTGGCGGCCATTTTGTCGGTGACCTACTTCTGTTTTAATGAATAGAGGGAACGGGGAGGATGTGAGCGGGGTCTGAGGGGTGCCGTGCCAAAGGAAGCCATTTGTCCTTGCTGTGCCTTCAGTTTATAGCGCGGTACAGATATTTGAGAGCGGCAGGTGCAAGCAATGCTTTTAGATTACACTGATGCTGATTTATTCCGTTCACACGTCAGCTACGGCTAAAATAAAAGCATTCATCATAAGCCCTTGATTAGCCCCTTCCACAGTGAACGAGCCAAGTTCGCGTCTCTGTCACACCAAATGATGTTTATAACCCTAATCATATTAGGGGGTTCCGATGAACGTTTTCATCACCTAACGCCTCCTGAAAACTCGCGGCGCTCAAACCGCTGATGAGAGCAGCCGTCATCAATTGATTGAACATTCAAGTGGGGGGGGAAATCAGGGTGCTTGGCACAACATGAACAGGCTGTTGAGAAACTGTGATGACACTGGAAGAGAGGACGGCACAGCATTGGTGCGACTGTAAATGGAAACGATCGATAGCACGTAAGGGGTCATGAGATGAAGCACAGTCTAACTCAGATCGCTATTGAGGTAAGTGTTGATTCAATACCTGCAGCTATTGAGGGCTCATGAGAAACTGAGGAGCTGCAGCTCTGCGTCAGAGCCGGGATTGGATTCTTATTTAGAGCACAGAGAACTTCTCTGAATTTAATATGGACAAATGACCCTCATTACCTTCTTCAGCAGTGAATACCAGTTACTGGAGTCGGCCTTTAAGGAAGGAAATCTGATTCTGGAGGACTCGCTCTCTCCTCCCTCCTCTGCCTTTCTTTCCCTCCCTGCTTCACTGTCTGTTATACACAAGAGAGCACAGCCGGGAGAATACAGGGATGCACACTTCAATTTAGAAAGCATGAATAAACAATGGGGTTTCCATGTGCTGCAGAAATTTCCCCTGGCGACGTTCACTCACACACTCTATATGCGATGCACTCGCACACATGTGGAGCTCCCGCTCGCTCTGTGGGACACAGACACTGATACAGATATTCTGTCTCATAAACACTGACGTGATGAGAGAGATCTCTGCACACACACACACACACACAATATCTCAAATCCCTAACTTTCCTGCTCAGGGATACTCTGACACATATAAAGCAAAATGAAAAAAAGAAAGAAGAAATGTTGGCTGGATTTCATTCACACACACACACGCACACACACGCACACGCACACACACGCACACACACACACACACACACACACACACACACACACACGACACACGCAACACAACCACATTGTTTTATGGGCAGTGATAGGAGCACAAAATTACTTGCTCACAGCAGAATACAGTGTCACAGTGAAAACTGCTGTGAACACAAATTTGGATAATGGTCATACACACACACACACACACACACACACACACACACACACACACACACACACACACACACACACACACACACACAACACAACAGCTTGAAAGTACACCACTGCAGAGATCTTTGTTTCCATCTATTTGAAGCAGACTTTCCTTAAGAGAGCACTGAGATGGAATCAAACTGTTCCCGCAATGAAGCCCCCCCTCTGTGCACAAATTAGGATAAAAGACTCAGCATGAGTTAGAAGTCCCTGTTTGGTGCACGAGTGTGTGTGTGCGAGTGTGTGTGATAGAAGTCTACTGTACCTCTTTGTATGGGATTTGCGTTCTTGAGAGAATGTGTAGGGGGGCGTGGGGGGTGTTTGTATGTGTGTGTGCCCCCTCGCTCTCGGTCCCTTTAATTCTGTGCGCTAAGATAATGAGAATTTTATCTGCAGCTCCTCTGAGGCGCGTGGCTCTGATTGAATGGGAGCAGAGTGTAACGGATGAGACAAGCGATAGTGGGCTGGCTAGGTTACACTCAGGCAGGGGGACGCATCGCCGGCGCGCTCTGTGGGGGAAACGTGGATGGTGTGTTTGTGCCAGCGCGGGGGAGGTAATGGAATGTGCGCTGTGTACCTGTGACAAAATGGGAGCCCCTTGGGTTGTGAAGGATGCCACGGCTGCGACGATAATAATACTCGCTGCGTCTGAAAATAGGACACGGAGCAACAGTGCACTTTGCAGTAGTAAACCTTCAGAATGTTGACAATTATTCAAGCAGTAAAGTAGAAAATAAGCCGTCGTAATTCTGTGTGTGTGCGACTGTTTGTTTTACCGAAAGAGACAGAAACTCAGTGTATTTCTCCACCAGGGCCCAATAGTCGTGCTGCAACACATTTTACACAGTCACAGATATTAGTCCCTTAAATATGTATCATTTTAAAAATCAATATCCATTATTTCCTGAGGAAATTGGTGAAAATGTGGAAAAAAGCTTCACCTTGCAATGTGAAAAGTTCATGTTGCAGTTGTGTTTTACTGGCCAACACCAATGCAGAGGATGCTGCAGGCGCATTCCTGCTGCAGCAACGTTAATACACTTATAGATGTCAGTCCTTTTCTTTATCAAGACCATCAGATACAAAAATATGCAAAAAACACCCTGAAGAAACTAAAAATAAACCCTGGATCTGCCCCCTTGAAATTGAATGGGCTCTTTCCTAACCCATATCCCATCCTATCACCAAGTTACGTGAACATCTGCTGAGTCGTTCAAAAAAACCCACACACAAACCAACAGACGGGGCAAACACACAATCCCTTTGGCGGAGGTAATCATTTCCCTCCGAACTGATCTCCTTAATGACACACCCGATAAGTCTGATGTCACATCCAGTTTTGCAGCCAGCAGAGAGAGAGAGCGAGAGAGAGAGAGAGAGAGCCATAAGGTAAAAATTAATGAGATTAATCAAATTAATTAAATTGTACTACTTCCCCTAAATGTGGGAAGCCGCCTCAGTGAGAGCTGTTACAGTCTGCGCCGCTCCACGTCTCCAGTGAAACCTTTTTTTTATGAGAACATTCAACAGATTTATATTGAAGAAACAGTAATCCTTAAATCACGTCCGGCTTAATTGGCCATCATCACGGTTTTTTAAATCTATGACCCAGAAAAAAGATGTTCGTACAGTAAAATTGCAGTTTTACCTGCTCGTCTAATTGTGGAGCCGAGGATAAGAGGAGATGCTTTGGCTAAAAATACGCCGGCGCCTGCTAGCCAGGATGCAAATGATACGATTATGTAAAGTGGGATTGTCAAAATGCATATTTACTTGTTTCAAAACTGAAAAGAGTGGCCTGTCAGTGGAAGAAGAAACACACCTCGAACTTTCAAATCCAACGTTGGGTTTTGTACTTATAAATAACAACCTCTTTCTGCAGCACAAGAAAATAAAAAAGGGGTTAAACTGCACATTCCTCGGCATATATGCTGTTTTTATGGTAAAACTGTGATTCATATTTAATCTTTTGAACTTCCTTTAAAAGGTTTTATTGTGTGTTGAGCAGATGACGTGACAGTAAAGTCCATGATACCCATTAGGCTAATGACTAATCTTATTCCCGGTTCTCGTTGCTTCGCTCGTCTGCCTACGATAAGAATGTCAAGCAAAAAAAAAGTTTGCTTCTGTGAGCTTCCTGTCTCGGTATCAAACAAAGACCCATCTGCGTGAAGCCGCTCTCTTTCCCAGCCGAGGAATTACTCTTTCATAATGAAGCCGAGAAATGAGAAATGAACGTTGGCACAAAAAAAAAAGAGCGTCTCAGCCGACTCGTCTGGATATGAACCTAATGCATCTTTGTTCTGCTCCTGTTTGTCAGCCTTCGCGCTGCGGGGAGGCGCGCTAATAATCAAATGCTTTAAACTTTGTTATTAACAAAAACACATCTCGGATTCATTACCTTCAACATTTCACGTTCTTTTATTTTCATTTCTCATAACCAAGATTTTCTTCACGTAGTAAATCAGAGGGTGAACATGGATGAGATCTAAAAAGGAGCTAATTTAGAAACAATCGAAAAAAAAAAATAATAACACGCTGGGGGATATTGATGAGAGAGGCTATTAGGGGGGAAGAAAGCGTCTGACACTTGGATGATAGAGTAATTGTTTGGTAATTTTACGGGAACAATGGCCACTTTGGAGGGAAGAATTGCACCATTATACCAGAAATTACAAACCTCCATTTGAGTAAAGATAGTGTTTAAAGAAGTATGGATGACAATTAAAGGGGGCAAAATGGCCGATGCTTAAGAGGATTTATTCATTTCCTATTTGGGACAAATGTCAGCGGCGATGACTCTCCAGATGCTGCGTTTACATTAGACGTACATACAGTATCATTTATGCATTAAACACAGGCTGCATAAAAGGTTTCTAGTGTTCCTTCCATTATGTAAGTCATACTAAATGCTTGTCACTACGTGTGTACACAAGGTGAACATATAGCTTTCCCATAAGAAGCTGACACATGAGCCTTCGCCGTACATTCACCGAGTGGCAGTCGGCGGTTCCCTGGGGAATCCGGTGGGCGGAACACTGACACGATAATGAATACTGATGTGCCGCGAGCACGACGACACAAATATTGTAGTAAGTGTGTTTTAGAGGATGGAAAGATTGTATTATATATTATGTATTGTAATTTGTGTTGGAATGAGCGTGACCTCCTTCAGCCTGGAGAGTCTTGAACTGGAAAAAAGTGAATCTTGATAGTAGCTTTGAAGTTTTTACCACTGTGTGGTTTTTGAGTGGATGTTTTTATTAACTACACCAGGAAGGTTATGTTTTCGCTCTTAACCATAGGTTGGTTGGTTGGTTGGTTGGTCAGCAAGTTTCAACAAAACCTACTCAGCGTATCTCCACACAACAATAGTGCATGGGCCTAGAAGGAACCCATTATTTTGGGGCCGATCCATTTTTTTCATTTTCACTTTCTTTAATTCTACAGGATTACTTTTTAACCAAATTCCCCCCCGGAATAATGCACGGATCACGATGAATAAAAAAAAGAAAATCTGGCATGTTTAAGAACCGATTTCTAGGAGTGTGTGCAATTTGGTGCAGCTTGATTGAATTGAAGGGGGCCTTTTTTATCCTTGGCGGAGGTGTGTGCTCTACCGAGCGCCATTCCAGTTGATTATTTTATCTCGAAAATTGTTTCTCAATTGAATTTACACCTGTCCCGTGTCACAGTAAACTGTATTATCGCTCTCGCTGTAGAAAATAACCATCTGAGAATTGACTGATTGATTGAATTCAAGGGGACTGTTGGGCCTCGGTGGAGGTAAACGCTCGACTGAGTGCCCTTCTAGATTTGTACTGTTTTCTCTGGTTTTGAAGTTGGTACAGTATTTACTCAAAAAAGACTCATGGTCAGAGGGCAACAATGGAGCTAAATGTTTAATGTAATGCATTGACCAGTCTGGAGCCCAGACAGAATATACACAGTGAGAAGCAATAGAGAGAAGCTGGCTGAGAGAACAGGAGGACGAGCGGATCAATGTCAAAAAGTAAAAAAAAAACTTCCTAAACACAGAAAAGAAACCGGCCACAACACCACCGCTGACCTGTCATCTCTTCCCAGGTGGTTTCACACCAGCTCACACCTTAACTCATGTAATCCATCCCATGTGACCTCAGTGACTCACACGTGACTGCAGCTTGTCTGGAACTCCCCATGAGCCAATGCAACTGACGGGGCCTCTTGGGAAGAATGCCAAGATGTGTTTAAAACCCAACAGCCGGCTCAGTTACTTCTGACACAGTACTTATACATATACGATGGCCTGAATACCTAATGTCCTCTTAGATAAGTTCTGATTGCAGTTTTCTATGACGTATTATCACTGAATCTATTGATACGACTCTCCAGACAACTGCATGTGGGATTTCAAGCTATGAAAAGCACTGCCCCAGAAAAACAATAACTTTAGCTCCAACCCCGAGCACTGCGACACAGTGTGGCGCTTGAGTTCACATCCCACTTTTTTTTTTAATCACTCTGAAGTGATTGACTTGATGAACACTGCCTCGGGTCCTCTGGTGCAGTGGGTGTTGTGGCCGTGCAGCAGCTTGCGACCGATGAAAGCAGATACTCCAGTGGTTCCATCTAAGTAAAGAAGGAAGTCTGGAAACGATGTTACGGAGGTGGGTCAACAAAACACCCGACTTTGCTGTTTTCAAACAGCATTAGTAGTCAATTTAAACCAAAACACAATGTTTCCATAAAACTGAACAATTAATTTGCCTAAAAACAAAAAAAAAACACTGCAATTTATTAGTTAACAATGATTTGTTGCTGTGGAAAGACAAATAATATTGTATGTGTCATTCCACAGGGCATGGGCAAATGGCATATTTAATTAGAAGGACTCTAACATTGATCACTGCAGGTTTTTAAAGAATTGTTTCTATTGAAATGCAGAATCTGGCTCCAAGATGGCAGTGTGTGTGTGTGTGTGTGTGTGTGTGTGTGTGTGTGTGTGTGTGTGTGTGTGTGTGTGTGTGTGTGTGTGTGTGTGTGTGTGTGTCAGGGAAGTGGAGATGCGTCCTTCATCTTTATAAACCGTCGACAGGTAGAATGATCAAGCATGAGAACAATGGTGATTGTCTTCTTTTCTCAACTCTCTCTCACTACTAGATATCATTCTTTATGTGCGTTCCTATACTGTTCATTTCGGGTCAAGAGTGCAACGAAATCGTGTCGTACAAATTGCAATATAATTTAAAACTTTGACCTCAACTCTAACCTTTTATTTTTTAACAAATCCCTAATTGCTTCTTCAGTAATACTTGAAAAGACGTGGAGCTTTATAAGTGGACTCTACGGGGATGATACTCGATGAGATGTGCTTTTAATAATGCATGACTGCATGAGGCAGGAAGCTCTTCAAAATACCGCCAGCTCTTTCTGCAGCAGACACAATGGAAGTCTCCGATTCTCGAGGCCTCACAGTCACACACAATTTGAGGAAGAGCAACAATCGGTTACTGTTTTATTATTTGGATTTTCCTCCAGCACAGATCACATTATTGTCGAAGATATTAAAGTCTGCACTCATCAGTCGAGTATATGTACACATTTGAACTGACCACACACATTGATCTGCAAGGCAACTTACAAAATGTTCTCCTAAATCCGAATCCACACATGCTCTATTACAACTGTAAATTACAGTTTGTACAATGTGAATCTCACGTCGCCAAAAAAATGATTCAGCGCGACAATTTGATTTGTCTTTTATGCAAATTAGTCTTTTTTATGACTACGCATTGGTAATGTGCTTAATATAATCTCCAGTTGTTAATTGTGTTAAATTATAATTAAGAGGACAATGGAGGCGCAAATTTAGTATCGGCTCCATTGTTGTGAGAAGACTGTTATTTTTCACTGGAGAATCTGTATAATGAGCCCTGCTGCGCAATAAATAACATCCAGACAGAGGTATTGTTCTGGCCTTCCGAAATCAAAGTAATCGAAATACCGAGCTTCATCTCTGACTGCACAGGCCCAAATTGCAGATTCATTATTGTCACCAGCAGCCTGTTTAAAACCAAAAAGTGCTGGGTTCACAGGAATATCTAAAAAAAAGAACTAGTTCCAGAAAAGTTTGGGTCATAAGAAGCCTGACAAAACGTGCATGTGTTCCTGTTTTCTGCACTGTGCATGTGTCTTTGCCTCCATGTGTGCGAGGAGAGTTTGTTCAGCAATATTTGGACAGTGGAACCGAACCCAGATGCCAGACTCTCTCAGAAGCGGATCAATGCAAATGGCTCGCTGTTGATACCAGAAGAAAGGACACACAGGCGGCCAACGTCTCTCTCTCTCTCTCCCCCTCTCTTTCTTTCCCCCTCTCACACGAGGCACAAAACGATCTGCCATCCCGAACAAGAGTCACTGGCGTCCACTTATCGGCGCCGGGCTCCTCCAGAATATTGTCTTTCCCTTCTGGCAGGAGGCAAATCAAACAAACAAGACGGAGAGAAAGGGAAGAGAACTGAAAACAGTGGGACTTCCTTTGCCAGCCTCCTTCCATCAGGTGAACAGATACACGCGGGATGAAAGGGGATAAAATGTTTTAAAGAAGCAGGGGCTTATGGGAGCTCGGCCCCACAGTTAGGCCCCTGACATCCCTTCTGCGCTCTGCATGCATCTCTACCTGCAAATCTCTCCCCCCACTGCATTTACTGCCGCTCGACCTTCCTCTCCCGTCATGACCCTTCCTCCAACTCCGACTGATTATCCATCCGCCTTCAATTTCTCCCTCACTCCCAGCTACCTTCACTCCCTCTGCCTCATCTTCCTCCATCGAACCCCCCCCCTATTTCTTCAAACTGCTTCCCTCCCTTTTATGCTATTCTCCTTAAACACCTCTCTGGTCCAGCTGTTACCTCCCTACTGCACAAAGAAACCTTTTCCATATATCAGAATATCTTGCAAGATTGGAAAAAAAAGGGAATGAAACACATACTCTTATGTGATCTTATTGTCTTTTTTTTTTATTCGGGTCTCATTGCCCTCCCCAGTATGCGGTGGTGCCGCCTGGCTGCGCCGGGTGCCGGTGGCCTTGCAGACAGCTAGCTGTGCACATTACCTTAAGCACGTCTGGCTGGGGCGAGCTAGATTAGGGGGAGAAATGAATAAGGCTTCTTGACTGTGAGCGCCCAGCCACCTACCTATAAATCACCTGCTAACTCCCCACAGCCACTTCTCTCTCCTCCTGTGTCACGAGCCTCTGACCCCACCCTGCCCTCCTCTGGTTTCTGCCTCCCCCCTTTTCTCCCCCCCACACCTGCCTGCTTTTACTCCCCCCCCGTCTCACCACCTCGCCCCTGTCTCTCTCTTTGTTCCCCTCTGCCAGCGATTCGCTTCTCCATCACTTTCTCTCTCTTCTTTCCGTCAGTCTCCACCCTCTCAGCCGTCTTTATCACACAGTTATCTTCTATCCCCTGCTCTCCCTCGCAGCTGTGCACTTTAACTCACTGTCTCCTGTGCTGCTCCTCGTCTTTCTCCCTCTCTACCTCCCACATACTGGTCTTCCCGCTGCTTCCACTGAAGCATGGCAAGGAACAAAGGCGACAGCCTGGGTGGTAAAATCAGTTTTTCTTTGGGGTGTGACCAAGGGCATGTGAGACGGAGGCAAGTCGCAAAGTTTGAGAAATGTACAGCTCTGTCTGCACGTATCTAAGACATAGTGAAATGGCAGAATGTTGTTCTTTTTGGATGCCAGCCAGTTTATTAACTGTATTTATTCCATGCTGCTTGAATATCATGTGATGAGCCAACAATGGTTTAGGACTAAATACCTTGGTTCTATATGACTGTATTTGATGAGATTAGATTAAACTCTAATGATCCCTGTGGGGAGAATCCCGTCCTTACGAGAGAAAAGAGCCGACTGGAGGAGAGATAAATAAGCACAGAGCTAATAGAGAGCATAAAATATGTGGCTGACAACTGCAACCAATGGAACATAATGTTCGAATTATAATGAAAAAATACTTAACAGTATGTTGAATACTTCAATAAAGGGAAGCAGCTTTTTATCCATTAGTGGAGATTTATACTAACTGGACTGGAACATAGGAGGTTGTCTACTTCCTTCCTGCGAGTGTCAATTGTCAGAGCATCTTGAAAGAGGATGGAAACAGTTCAACGGGCCACAGGTTACTGGTTCAAATCTGCCTGCCGGGCAGCAGCGATGAGAGACTGCACAGCAATTTGTAGTCTGAGCCAGAGCATCAGTTCCATTTTCAGATGTGAGACTCGCTGCAGTTTATTCGTACACTCAGAGAACCGCAGAGTTTTGTAATGAGGCATTAACGGAAAAGGAACCAAGTGAATCTCCCTCTCTTTTAAACTCCCCGCAATCAACCCACATTCGCCTAAACCACACACACGCGTACGAAAGTTGATATGCCAAAGTTATAAAGTGCTTTTCCATTTCACCGCCGCACCCTAGTATCGGTGACTTATTGCATGTGGGCCGGTAAAAAAAAGAAAAGTGACGGAGTCGAAGACGGAGAGGGGGGAGGTCAGAGATGGATGGGTGAGGTGGTCTCGGAGGGAGATATAAATGGAAAGGCCGACTGTGCGAGAAAGAAAGACCCATCATCAAGAGCAGTTACCACACACAGCACGACAGCACAGTTTGTGTGTTATTTGTGTCTTGCTGTGCGTGTGTGTGTGTGTGTGTGCACAAGTTATTTATGTGTACAGGATGAGTGAAGATGAAGCACAGCCCTCTCCATCTGCCTTCGTCATCAATATCATCACGCTGGACACCGCTAATTGCTGCGTGTCAGAGATAACGAATGCTCAGGTGATGGCGCACATGAAGAGGCGGGACATAACCAGAGTGAATGGACGCTGCCACTGCCTTTGGGGGGGGAGGGGGGGGACAGAGATGAGTTGTAATTATGGCACTGGCCTGGTGATGAGCTGCAATGACTCTCATTCACCTTCCAAACCACCCTCCTCAATTAGACACATCGGCTCCTGCTGGCTTTAATGTGCCTCTATAGACGTGGGTCAAGGTCATTGGGAGGGCATTCAGGTAACGATGGCCGCTCTTTACTTTCTCTGAGGGTTATTTTTTACTGCAAAATAAATAATACGGTATAAAGTGACATTGGACAGTTTCTAGATAAGAAAACCTAATAGAATGACATAGCTCTGCCAAACAACCTCCTCAAACTGCACACACTCATACACATCAGTCCACTAAATATACCAGATTTATTTTTTAAAGACAGATCCGTGAATGACTTTTACAGCATATCTCTCAATGTTAAAGGAAGTGATAAAAAAATTCCTGGATCCGGACCAGAATTTAATGGGTTCTTTCTTGGCTCATGTCAAGTCCTTCCAACAATTTTTGTTGAAAAAACGCTCAATAGTTTTGCATAATCCTGCTGAAAAATCAAATCCATACTGGGTGAATTAAAAGTAAAGTAGTTTAAGTTAAATTAACTCAACGCAAATTCTGCTAAATCCAATTTTGAGTATAATATTTGATTTCGTGGATCCATGTGTACATCATATTTACCAAAGAAGTTTTCTGAAAAATGACAAACTAAACCCACTGGAACAAATACAACTACAACAAGGGAACTTTTAAGATATATTTAGTAAATGGAAATGGAATGAAAAATGGACCTGGAAAGTAAAACATTACCCCACTGTTGCCATAAAGCAACTCTATGGTACGACACAGTATACATGACAAATCTCTAGTGTCTAAACAAGGGTTGTAATCAATTATCGTATATTTCGAATCAACTATTTATCTGGTCATAAAATTAGATAGTTAGAAAACAGCGAAAATGTCCAACATTAATTCCCAAAACCTAAGACCAGACCCAAGACCTCAGTACATTATCATATCTTCCAACCCCACTGGGCCTCACTACAAGTACACGGTATATAATACACTATTCTGCCTTTGTGATGTTAAATCGACAGAGGACAGAGTGTTGTCCTTACCTATATCCAACAATCTCCCTGGGATGACAGCTCTATTTGTGTCGGGACAATCAGATAGAGAAAGGTTGGCGAGAAAGTAGTTTCGTCTCGATCAAGCATTCCCTCCACGGACGTCCACTGAATCCCGCAGAATGGAGAAGAGCTAAACTGTCCCAATCACGCTGATGTGGACTTAATGAGCGGCTTTAAATTGCTCTGCCAATCACGCCGCCCTAAGCCCCTCAATCCTCCGCCCGAAAAAAAGACTCTACCTGTGCATGTCTGGGGGTAACTACATCAAAAGTTGATGGTGGAGGGGCCTGCGGAGGCTCATTGGTATGAGCATAGGGGTCTGTTCAGCCGCATTAAACCGCAGCGAGTTCATTAAGCAGCATAAGAGGGGAAGGACGAACAGTGGTGCGGATAGACTGCCTTGATCGATGTAGATGAATGTTCTGCTCTGCTGCACGGGAGGCTACGGGAGTCTGAAGCGGTTTAATGTATGTGCATTAAGTGTTTGTGTGCGAGTGTATGTGTGGGTGTGAAGAGAGCGAGAAGGGGCGAACGTGAAAATGGATTTCAAGTGAAGTCAAGGGCGGACGAGTGTGTGTGGGAGGGGATATAGAAACTCTCAAAATGTTTGAATCTCGGCACATGCGTGAATCAAATTTGTAACGTAAAGTGGCGAACCTATGGTCCGATTCGATTAATCCCAATCTGGAAAGAACATCCGGCCAAATGGTCCTGCAGCGTGAGGGGACATAATTAGGGCCACTGAACCGACACATGGTTGCCTAAAGCATAAATTAGATTTTTGTCTCCCGTACCAAACTTGTTTAATGTCTCTTGTTGTTTATTACAAGCACAACCAGCTGATGAAGCCGGCAGTCCGCCTCCATGTTTATATTCTGAAGCCACTGTTGATCATGCGTTAGGCGTTAGGAAATTGTTTAGTTTAAACGCAGAGTGTGTGGTCTGAACCCTGTGGTTCTCACAATTAAAAATCTGTTTTATCTGTTGTTACGTCTGTGTTAAGCTCTTAAAAAATCCTCCAGTGTGCAGCAGGCATTAATGTAAGTGCAAGTTCAAGTTCCCACTGCTCCAGACTGCAGTTCCTCTTATGGAGGCTATCAATTTGAGTTTTGGTCTGCCGCTGAGATGTCGGCCGAGTACTTCTCTGGGATCTGATAAGCGCAGTTACACAGGCAGCCAGAAAACACAGTGGAGATAGCGAACTCAGCAGACACAACCTGATGCCTCTTCATCTTCCAGGTGACGATGACAGGCGCTGTGATGATGTGTGGGGAAGAAGTGCGCTCATTTCGGGAGGAGCGAGAGAAACGAGGGGGTGGGGGAGAGAGGGAGAGAGGGAGAGGAGGAAAAAACACCCGTTTTGTCTGTCTCCAAACCCGGCATGTGTGTCCCGAGGCACCAGCGTTCCCCTAGATAAGAACACCTTGGAAAGTGAAGTGAGGAGTGTATTGTTTCAGAGAGAAACTGAAATGTGTAAACAAAACATCAGACTGAGTGTGTGTGTGTGTGTGTGTGCAGGTTTATACGAGTCAAATATACTATACACACTCTCAAACACGGATGCTGGAATATCATTTGAATGCATTGGGGTGTCGACTGGCCGGGCAGAGACGCAGGCCCGAGAGTCCCAGTCCTGATCATTAGGATTGTTTTGTTCCACTCGGTCTGCCGTCGATTCTGAATGGTTGCGTTTTTATTGTTTTATTTGAACAGTCCTTTGTTTTGTCTGTGAGCTCTCTCCCCGCTGAGGTAGAATACGATAAGGACGCGGCGTTGGGATGTGGAGATTAATATGCGAGGACACGCCCGAGTCTACCAGTCGTCTTTGCAAGAGTAATAGAACAATTCCACGAGGACAAGGACAATATGACAATGTGTGAAAGGGAAAATATCTTCAGAGAGAATGATGAATCATAATCAGTGTGAGTCATGACACACTACACAACTTTCTTTTACAAATTCAAATAACTTGGTTTCCTCCGAAGGAAAAGCAGCTGCTGAATGAGTCACACTGATACTTAAAAGAAGCTCAACACATAACTGTGAGTACATTTACTCTGAAAAGGTGTTGATACTAGTTTCTGCTGGTCGTCGTGGAGCTTGGCTAAAGAATGGAATTTAAAAATGATCTGTTGATGCGAACCCGTCGATTTGTTTCTTTACCTCGAGGCCTCACTTCTGTATTAGAAGCCTCATTGTGCTTTGGATTGATTATTACCATCCGCAAGGGACGTTGTGTTTTTTCCCCGTGTCCATTTATTTGTTTCTCTGTTGGCTGGTTTGTTTGTTTGTCAGCAGAATTGCGCAAAAAACGTGTTAACTACAGGATGAAGATGTAGTTGCCGCCACTAATAACATATTTATCCCCGTCCCATTGTTTGCTCAGAAGCAGGATTTCTCTAGAACTACTGAACGGATTCCAACTCTCAGAAGTTATTTTCACGTTCATCAAAATTGTGAGTTATGGTGTTTTTTTGACATTTTCAAGAAATTCCCAGGGAATAGTTCATGGATCTTGATTTTAACAAATTACGAAACAAATTTAAGGAACTAATGTCAATGAATGTGTGAAATTTGCAGTGGGCAAATTAAATTGAAGGGGAGTGCTGGGCCTCGGTGGAGGTACACGCTCTGCTGAGTGCTCTTCTACTTGCATATTGGACTTTTTAATTAGTGAACAATGGAAAAGTTATTAGGTTGCGGCCAGGTTGAAGTGTTGATAATGACACCGCTGGTCTTTTCGAACAACAGGCAGCAAGCGAAACAAAAATATCTGCTATTATTCAATTCCCAGCTGTGGCACATCTTGACCTGATGAAAGAGAAATGAATAAATCATGCTCCATTAAATGTCATTATGCCTGTTAGCAAAATCTAATTCTACTAAAGTTCAGCGCCAGTTTACAAATTGAATGTAATTGCCCAGAATGCAAATGGACTGGGCTGTTGTTTGGGTGAATGTGAGACCAACCGAGAGAAGTGTGTGAGTGTGTGTGTGTGTGTGTGTGTGAGAGGGAAGAAAAGCTAAATGTGTATGAGCAGGAAAACCTTTATGCAACAACATAATGGACAACACTTCCTCTTCTCAGTTTCATTCAGAACACTAAGGATGCTGAGGGATTGTGAATTGTCAAGGCTTTACAGAAACTGATGGTTTAATTTCAGAAAAAAAAACAAAAGAGGAGAGATGGGGGAAATGCAATTACCCAGCGAGGGCTGTGTGGGAGTTTTACTGTTTGATAATTATCCCTTAAAGGCACGCTAAACTTTTCCTTTGCTATCTGTAAAAAAAAAAAAAAACTCCAGAGACACCGAAGTGGGAGAGAGGTCACTCGGCTTCAGGAGGGAACAGGAGGAGAGAGAGAGATTAGATTAATGTGAAGGGGAGTGCGGATCAGATAAGTGCAGACTTGTTGGCCAGTGGAGAACAAGAAAGCTTGCGGGAAGCACAATCGGAAATAAAGCGATACATCAGAAGAGGCAGATCTTGGAGGGGCACTTTATTGCCTTTCTGAGTCACACAAAAAAACCTTTCCACTTGTAACATGTTCCATAAAAATCAACGTTGATTTTTGTGGATGGTGTGTGTCCTTCTTTTGGGGTGAGGCATCAAAGCATGCAGCATTTTGGAAAAGGATGACAGAAACATTTGATGGGCCCACTTTTCATTTCCCCGGCTCTCTTTACCCCGCCATCTGTCTCTTTTATAGATGTACAAACACACACACACATATGCACACCATACCACACACGGATCCTGTGTTTACTGCCTTTGCTTCACAGCCACAAACACACATAACTGCTTATTTACCACACTGCTGCCTTGTCCATAAATTCTCCGGGTAAGAACTATTCATATGAAAGCCTGGCCCCTGTGCGGTACGGCAGAGAATAAAAATACATTTGACAAAAAGCATAAACAATGATGCAAAAGTCAGAGCGAGTCGGCTCGGTTTACTCCAGACACTTCTCACTGCACTGCCCTGCCGTGACACTCCGACTGGAAACTTTCCAAATCCTGTGGAAAAACACCACCTGAATATTTGTTACCTATAGTTTGTTTTTCTTGCCAGTTGAACGCACGACAGAGAATAAAGTGCAAAACGTCCTGGATGAGCACGAGCTCTCTCTCTCTTCGCGAGCTCAAAAGAAACGTCACATTAACCCGAAGCAACTAGTGTCGTGTCACCTCCAAGCTTTTCATCGCAGTTGAAGCAGTTTTTTTCACTTTCTCACCCCCAGATTCCATAATCCCCCGAAATAAGTCACATAAGACCTGCCTTGATTTGTTGTTGCTGGCATCTTTTACATCTTAGTCCTGGTAATACCCATTTATCTCAGGGGTCTAGTTCACGTACCCATGTAAACCATTGTCTGCTCCCTTGTGAGTCATCGGCTTAACTTCCTTATCAGCAGCATTAATCTTGCTGATACACTCTTTCTAATTAATGGAGGATTGCCCGGTGCCATAAATTGAGGTGCAGGTGGGTGACAGAGAGTCCCTGAGCTCGAGCTTGCAAATCCATACGCACAAAAAAATAAAAGTACACAAGGAAATGCAATGCACTGTGGGTACGCACAACGATACCTGCAAAACAGTGTCTCCAATTGTTCTGTCACAACTCTCCTGCAGACCTGAACAATTAGGTGAGAAGTTTTTTTGCAATTGTGATTGTGTTATTGTTATTGTCACTCTGTGTGTGTTTCTCCATTCCCTTGCAGGACACTGTTTTATTATTCCAGAGAGACAATTACTGTGTTTCATCTTGACACACGTATCGTCCGGAGCGGCGTGCTCATACATGTTAATCACGGCCTTGAATGGCTGCCGAGGTGTCGGCCGCCTCATTACAACGAGAACATGCAGCTAACAACCAGGGGGCTGATGTGGCAAAAATCTCAGAGTCACCCACCCACTCCCCTTCCTCTGTACCTCTCAGTGACTTCTCCTCTCTCTGCCTTTCTGCTCCCCTCCCCCTTTCTACAGAGAAGTGTGTGACGCCCCTTAGGAATGACCTTCCAGTGAGAGGTGATCTATCCTAATGAAGGGTGTGAGGAAGCCACCACTTACTGTGCTACGCCAACGTCCGCTAAGGTCCATGTGATGTAAACTTTGTCATTAGAGGGCGTCCCCTTCGCTAACAGGGAGGAGGCGGGGTTTACGACCTTCACAGCAGCCAACCACCTGGGGGCAATTGAGGCTTCACACTTCCGGAGCATCCGTTTTTTTTAATATACAGTTCATGACTTCGGCCCTTGTATGTATCTGCAATGGTGTTAAACCGAGGCTTTGAAAGACAAGAGCGTATCTCAAGTAAGAGACTTAATATTTCAAAGCAAACAGAGAGGAAGTCTTTATCTATGTTCCCCAACACAGCACTGAATATGGTTTGTTCCAGATATCTTGGTTTGGAAAACAACAGATGAGCGTGATCAAGCTGCGCTGATAGCTTTGCCCCATATCTGCAGGAAACACGTGCAACATCAGCAAAACGCTGCGAGAGCGTGGCGAGGAGCAGAGGAGCGCTGAGGAGAAAAGATGTTGCGGAAGCAGAGGTAACATCACCGACAGGAAGAGGGGGGAGACAAATTAGAAAAAGAAGACAGGAACATCTGCAGGGGTTTGGCAGGGAAAACAGGTAGAGACACGTCGAAGGGAGAAGGTCAAAGAAACGGATTCAAAGTCTGCCAATTAACGTAAATCTGTAATTCATGAAAGAAGGTAAAAGTCATGAAGAACAGAAGGTTGAGAGTTCAAATGAGATGAAACAAAATAAAAGAAGTCTTTCAAGTCGCAAGCTCAGGAAGAGACGGGAGCAGATTTGAAGCATTTGGAATGCAACAGCTTGTTGCCAGGGCTGTGGGTGATATGCATATAACCTGTGACATAGCTGCCACTGGCACCGCCGCTTTGATCAACAGGGTGAATATTGGACGGGATTCAAAAGGACGGTCTCGTTTCTATTGTGAACTGTGATACGACACAGTCACTTAAAAAAAGTAACTAAACTGGATTTAACAGATGTGGAGTAAAAATCCCCAATGGCTGGAGAAGACAAATAGAGCGTTGCAGGCTGGGAAATCGAACACAATCAGTACGCGAGCCCAAAGGAGAGAACGTGCGTGAACAAGATTTGAGAAAAAGAACAGAAACCATCAACTGTACATAAAGATGGACGGCATGAAAGCATCTAAAAAGGGAATCCAATTATCTTGATTGCCCTGTGGTGGTTGGCTACAGAATCGATCATCAACCTCGCCTCCTCCATGTTAGTGGATGGGAACGTTGGTTAAACAAAAGAGTCAAAGTTCGCATCAGATATATTCAGTCATTATCAGACTGATAATGATATGATTGACAGCTGAGGCCGACTCACGATTGGTTGACGGTTTCTATTGGTGGGACCCTGATGCCACAGCCCAGCATCACTTTGGCCCCAAATTCTATATTCAGGATCTTTTGGCTTCAGAGAAGAGGTGGAGCTGCGTCGTCCATCTTTATGTGCAGTCTATGGCCAGAACCCTATTAAACTGATTCTTAAGATACTTCAACATTTCCTTTGGGACAGAACCGCAGTCTCCAGATTACAGGGGCTCGTTCTCATTCCGAGTGCATCACACAGAAGCTGTAAACCACTCTAGTGCACAATGGAGGTGACGATCTGACAAGGCCAGAATGACAACATCATCAGCAAACAACCGAGACGCCACCTTAATGTCATCCAACTGGACGGCATCCAGACCTCGGCAGCATTTTAACATCCCGTGCATATATTTCACAAACATGAGAGGTGACAGAGGGACATACCCTTGTCGGAGTCAGGAGCCCACGTTCCACTTGCTCGACTTAATGCCAGATGAAGCTCACAACGGGGACTCCGGTACCTCCTGAGCAGAATGCAGAACATCCTAATGGAATACAATCATAAGACCAAAAAGTATTTCCCAGGCCAGTTCCCCATAATGTCTCACATAGGGGGGCGAGAGGATAAAGAACTTTTCTACTGGTGTGACGATAAATCAAGATCTGTGGATTCAATTATATGGAAATTCCAGAGGAAATTGATGGGGAAAAAAAGTTGCAAATTCAAGGTCTACGAAGGAGAGAAGGACAAAACGGGGGAGGGGGGAAGAGACACTATGGAAGATGCAAACTCCTAGAGATCCAAGGGGAAGGTCAAAGAAATGCAGGCAGATGTTAGAAGATGTCCCAGACGTCTGCTTCTTTCAGCAGAACGTGATTCTCACACGCCGAGGGAGGGAGAGGGAGTAACAGACACAAACAAGTAACACTCAGATGGAAGCACGCGTTTATATCAATTTGGCTTGCAGATGTAAATACGTTTGCATTCATGTTTTTTATACTATATATGTGGGGGGAAAAAATATGAGTTGTACAAACAACACGGATGCAAAAAGCAGCCTCATTTAAATAAAGGTATCATCTTCCTGTCATTGCCTAACTTGTGTTCCTGGCTCCGTCTAACAACGTTGTGAGGATTGCACAAGATGCTTGTTACCGTATCCTTCTACACTGCTGCTTATAATACAGAGTGCATCTCTCAGTGCCGCCAGACAACCACAGCATACTACTCACACTCACACACACACACACACACACACACACACACACACACACACACACACACACACACCTGCAATAGCTACGTCAGTCCACCCAAGGACACTCAGCATGTCAGCTCTGATTAAGCCTGCACTCAGCCTGTAGAATAGAGTTCTTGGGTGGGGGGTGGGGGGGGGGAGAAGTGCAGAGGAAAAGAAACGAGTAATAAATCGCTGCAGGCATCCGGGCTCTTCAGAGCGATGGCCGCACTGACCCCCAACAGATGCCGGCTGGTTTGGCCTGCCAGTTGTGTCCCGGCCTGTGGGCCAGCACCATCATGAGTGATGGCCACGGTCCAAACTGGGGGCCGGCCGCCACAGGCGCAGGTGTAGACATCGTTAACATCCAATAAGAAGAGAGTGAAACCCCGCGGGTGGGGCAAAGTGATATTAATGGAGGCTCGTCTGCAGTTGCCTGGTTCACTGAGCAAATATGAGAATAAATACGGCCTTTTGTGTGACACACGCCTTTCATTAATATTAACCAACAGCCTCAAAGGTACACGAGAGTGTCCATTAAGAGCGGTCACTACTGTTTGACAACGGCCGTCTGTTCGGAGCTTTAGTTGTGATAGTTGACCGTTTTACTACTCGCTGTCCTCTTTCAAATGATGTGTCATGTATATGCAAAGCATGATCCAAAATCGTCTTCCCCTGCCAAGTCGGCAAAGTCAATTATGTCTGTTGTTTATTTGGAAGTTGGATAATTATGTGACCATTTGCCAAAACCCGAGACATGATCAGCAGCAAATTAATCCTGTGAGGATTCATATTCTTTTGGCACACACTTCTTTCACTCCCCATTGTGCCGGTATTGCCAGGAAATTGAGTAGTTGTGTGAAAAACAAGAGCATCTGAGACACAACAGCAAAAGGATAAACAAGGCAGGATATGAACTAAATGATTTGGTGATTGGCCAGCACTCCAACCATGAATTAGCTTTTTCTACACATCTAACCTTACAAATGCGATCTCCTCATTGTGTTTAAACAATCCTCATGTCACAAGTTCCGATCTGACACAAAGTCTCCCTGTGCTGCTGCCCAGTTCCCCATCCTGACTCTACAATCCTGCGGGCTAATGACAAGGGTTAACTTAAAGCTCCCAATTCCGCAGTTTCCAAGAATTCACTCAAGAAGTGAATGAACCTGAACCCTCAAGTGTAATATTTGAAATTACACCTCAAGGATGTAATGACGTCCTGGACAGAGGCAGAGCACCAGCAAATAAATGGTGTGTGAGTCAGATATGAGACTAGATCAGATGAGCCGAGCGGATCTATCCTCACGACAGAACATTCGCTTCCCTGTGGTATTTTCACGAATCATCAGGACAATCCACTGTCTATCTGCGCTCTAGCAGGCGTCTCCCGTGGATCTCGAGACTCTCTCTCACGGGCCGTTCTCAGCCGAGTCCATTGATGGGATTTTCCTTAATCTGCTGTGTCTGAAGATAGCGTTGTTGCTGTTCAGTGGGTGAGTGATTCAGGTGTCCCGTCAGTCTGCTCGGGCAGCGTGCAGGAGCAGAGGGGCGAGGAGCTTCAGCTGAACTCCTTGTTTGCACAGTTTGTGTTTGAGGACTTTTTTCTATCTCTTCCCACAGACAGAGTTAAGAACTGTTGCTAATCTTGTAGAACATAACATAAACTGTATATAAAGATGGTTGACAGCTTCCCAAAAGTAAAGCCACTGGTCATAAACCCCACCTCCTCCGTGTTAGTAGATGGGACATGGACCAAACTAAGAAGTCGGTTATTTCATTTTTGGTACTTATCACACTGATGTTTGTCCAAATGTCCAATTGATTTATGTTTATTGTTAATTATTTGCTATAAAAAATGGGGTGAAACATAATGATTGACAGTAGATGCTGACTGATGATTGGTGGAGCGTGTCTTGCCTCATGCGGAGCAGATAAACAGGGTTCTGGATTGTTTTGTCTGGTGTATTGTAAAAACAGCCACACCATCACTGGCATTTCATACAGCCAAGGGTCGGCAGGCTCTGATCACCGTGGTGCCGCCGCAGAACAGTCCACTAAGACGAGGAGATTAGAGTAGGGGCTGTGTTTTATCACTCTCTCCCACCTGTGGCTATACTGGTAGTTTGCTGGACACTTTTACCTCCCACCAGTTCCCTCCCACAGGTTTTCTGCCAGTGAGGCTGGTAGATGTGAGAAAATGTTACTTCGCATACATAACACACACATATATGAACCAATGGTTCTTCATCAAGAGCAATTTCAGTATCTTGCCCAGGGAAAGTAGAACTAATAACCTTTTTTGATTAGTGGACGGCCTTGTCTACCTCCTGAACCCATTTATATGATGTGGAAGAGATTTTCTTTTGAATACAAAAGACCTTTATGTTTGAGATCAGGCCTCACTTGCTCCATCATGCTATATATCTACATGGCATAAAGCTGTATCAGCCTGAAATACTTCTACATTTGCTTTTATTTGATTGATAAATGAAGCAGTCCATTTAGAATATAACCGTCTGCACATGCACTCAGTCTTCGGTGCTCTTATCATCCTTATTCCTTTTGCTGTATTTTTCTGTTCATTAGGACTTGTACACAAAGAGTGAGCTGCCATCTTTGCTCTGACTGCAGATTCTTTCATCCCTCCCGCGGCGGGGAGGGGCAGCGCACTGAGCCCCTGGCACGAACTTGTTAGGTGCGCTACAATATTCCACTGCAGACCTCATTAGCCGCACAGGATCACCTGGTGGCCTCACTTCACCGCACTCATTGCTACATGGCTCAGGTCGCCGCCTGGTTCGCTCGCCGATTCCTTTCCCCCTGTTTTGGGCGACACTCAGGCCTCGCTTTATTGACGCTCCAAGACTAATGAGCAAGCATTAGCTGTCATATCTTTGTTAAAGCACCTGTAAAGCCTTGGCGTGAGGACACAGAGAAAACACGGGTCCTGGAGGAGTCTCCTTTAATACTGTGAGTCTTCTGTGTGCTAGTCATTATTTTGTGAGGGGACAAATAACTTAAGAATACAGAATCAAATAATGAGATGTTTACTTTGCCTGTGCAGGATTTACTGAGCCAGTCTGCGGAGAGGTGGTTCCTGTGTGGCCCGGGGTCAATGTGAAGGTAGGCCCATGTTTACATGTGGTGCTCATGAGGCCGGTGTGTGTGGAAGAACGTGATTATGTTTTAGGAGCTGAGAAGGATTTGTTATAATTAAATGATATAAGATGAGAGGGAATGTCATTGACTTGATTTATTTGTAATTACTCAATCCTGTTGGCGTGCAGCCACTGCCCACATTACTGTATGTCTGCTGCGTGTAAGGTCAGATGAGACAGAAACACAATATGGAACTTTCATAGAATAGTAATGTTGTGACATATTATAATGTCCTTCCCACAGCCTGATCATTTTGTCTCATTCAAGTTCAATAACAGCAGCAGTGTATAGACGCTTCTGGGGGGGGGCGAGATAAATCACTGGTTGAAATTTCGTGAGCATCTGCATTTTCTGTGTGAGTTTGGAGGTGGCGAGGCTGCCGGGCGCACGCTGAGAAGGATGAGTAATGATGCGGAATTGAGAGTCGGAGGAAGTAAACACATTGGGCTCGTTGTTTCTATTGGACATTTCGCCCTGGAGCTGTCGTCACAGCAACCCTTTCTCCGGAAAATTTATTTCGGTCTGCCTTTACGTCCCAACTGCAAAAGCCAAGCTGTTCTACACCGAGGGGCCACGGAAACTGCTCTCTGCATTCCTTTACCCTCATTTTACATCCCTCTTGCTCTGTTTCTCATTTCTCTTCCCCTACTGCTTTGCCAGGTGCGGACTAAGTTGTTGCTGTCAACTGAAACAGATTGTTTGGTGCTGCACACGGGACCATGGGACGCCCTGCCCCAGACAGAGGCCAGGGGAGACGAACACGCAGTCCAATCTTCGCGACTTACCCTTAATTTGCATGACACACAAGCTTACCATTGCTAACACTACACCCTAAAAGCCAGAAGACAGAGTACAGCCGCCTTATTTTCTGGCCCCTTCTCGCTTGGTCAAGCTACAAGACTGGCCCACAGCCCAATTCTCAGGGATGAAGCTAAGCCTGGGCATATCCCCAGCGTGGCCGCTTGCCAGCAGGCCCCACAATCCCTGGCAGAGGATGGAGAGCTTTCTCCCTCCGACTCTGTCCCTACCATCTTTTTTCTTGGATTTAAAGGTTATCTGCAGCCATCCTGTCTGGGGCCTCTGGCAAGAGTTGTGGAGGGCGGCTGGCCTGCCACAGGTGTGAGCGGTGCCGATAAGCGAAGGTAGAGGAGGAGAGGAGGCGATGGGCGAGGGGGGCGGGGCGGAGATATGTAGGCCCGTCGTGGCCCAAGACAATCCGCCATCCACAATATTGTACACAGATGCAGCGCTCCGAGGATGAGAAAGCAAAAAGGACGGTGGCGGTAGCTGTGCTGCTGGTTTGAGCGAGTGCCTGTAGATGTAGCTTAAAGAATGAAGTATTCATCATGTTGCATTTCAGTGAAAGCTGAACATGAACACTTGGCCATAAAATGTTTTTTTTACAGGCTGTACCAATGTGAAGGATTATGTCCGGGGATATCATCTGTTCCTCCCGGTTTACAAAGTGAGAACACAGACAGGGCTGGGACAAAGCAGCCAATCCCAGAGCTCACCAGCTCACTTTCAGTGTGCGTAGCTCCTCCATTAATAACTAATAGGTGGAACATTAGGGGGAAATGGTGAGCATGTCTTGCGGGCTTACATTAGCCTCGCGTACAGCATCTCCTTATCTGTGTGTAGGACAAGAGAGGGAGAGAGAGTGAATGCGTCGTCCTCTGTTTGACTTTCTTCCTCCATTAACTTCCCTGGGAGGATAATGCGAGTGCTACTAAAAGTGCACGGAATCTGCACAGATATATGCAGGCGGCTGAGCACAGGCACACGTGCGGCCATTCAGCGATGCACTGTACTACTGCATTAATAAATGAGTGTACTAGTTAATATCCAATTGATGTTCCTACTATACATGGGATCATATACAGTGGTATTAACATAGTAGAAACCGCTTATGTTCATCATGACCGTGTGGGTCAACTTCATCACTATAAGCTGATTATGATAACTGCATCTTTTCTGTTTTTTTTCTCATGGAAATAACAGTTCATATTTATATGTCAATTATATACTCATTATATTTAAATATTTATGAAATATATTTATCAAATGAATACAAAGAAATACAACTAGGAGCATATGAAGATAAACAGCTCTGTGACCGTCTCCTACTTAGACTTTCTACAGTTTTAAACTGTATCTGCATATGTTGTCATGGGTGAAATAAGCTGTATTGCAGTGAATCTGTGCCAAGCTTTTTGATCCATTTAAGCAGTTGATCACTGTAAATGGTTTTGTAAAAACTATGTGGCTGATTATATCCATTTATATGCACCCACACAAAGCTCCCCATTAATTCCCAAGACTATAGAGGGTCGCCATGGTGTAATTCGTTCTGCCACAATTCCATAATGACCTGAAAATTATTTTACACTTCTCATAATAACGTAGCAGATCTGTAACTTTGGGTTTCATACTGTTGCTTAATTATAGGGCAGTGTGAAACGTTCGGTTGGCCGTAAATACATCCATTAATATTTTACCATCCCCAGCAGGCAGAACTTGTTACACTGGTAGTTTCTGCTTTAGAAGTGCACAGTCGTGCAAACTGCATTCGGTTCTCAGTGGGTAAGCAGACCTCGGCCTGACCTCTCTGTGTAGCTGTCCCTGACACAGGGATAAGAAAAAAGGATACCAACTAGTGACAAAAATCCCTTTCTGACATTTTAGTAATTAACAATATGCGAAAATATGTTTTACTGGTTGTTGCAGGGTCTTGCAATTTCAAAGTAATTCTGAACTGAAAACAGGGAACAGCGAGCGGTTAAAGATGACACTGAATAAACCATCTCTTTTATTTGCACTGCAATTATGTCCCATTTACAGAAGTAGATGAGTAATAAAGTGAAGAGCTTTTTGATTTGCATGCATATACAAACGTCTCCCAAAACATCACCCGTGCAGCAGCGAAGTACCAGAGGGCAAGACTGTTACAAAGTATTCTGAAATCCACACTCGAGTTTCACCGAGCGGAGGATTTATGCAGCATTGGGGGAAGCTACTACTGCGTTATAGTGGGGAATGTGCATAATTATCATAATAACTAATGATGATTCATGGATTGTTTTTCGGAGATCAGTGGCGCACACAGATTGTGTGGTGACTAGGGAGGGGATTTGCCCATGTGCACTCAGCCGGCGGGTTCCCTTATTTGAAACCCAACACTTAAACAAGTAAACCAAACACACGCATGTACACACACATGCAGAGAGAGAGAACTACTCCGACTCTGGCTTCACAAACATCATTAATCAAGCTGATTAAGATTAGTCACCGGCAAGCTTCCGTACCTGTTTATTATAATTAAATCGATGTACGTGTCATTGCAGCCGTGGACCGAACCGTGGCACAGAACTAGAAAATACACACCAAAAAGGAGGGGAAATAAATGATGGAGTTAAGGCCGGGCGCTGGCTCCGGCAGAATTGAAAACAAGTTAAGGCTCGCAGAGAGGTGAGAGGAGCCTTTTGTTGTTCTGTGCTTTCAAGATACCCTCTGCTACATCCGCGTGAAGGGTCCACGTGGACAGGTTCTATTCAACGCAGTTCAGATTGTGTAACCTCCCCATTCACAGTCTCACCGCACAGCCGACAACATCTCACAAAAGAAAAGGAGACATGATGGAAAAGGGAAGCTCGAGGCCCAAAGGAATAAAATAACAAATAAAAAAAAAATAACACATTTAAGCAAAGCAAACACTCCCCTGTGTGAGCTCAGTCCGACTGAAACCCCTAGTTTGTGAATTTATTTCTCTGTATTTTTTACTTCACATGTTGTGTCCTCTCTCTGTGCAGCGTGCTTTGCTCAAGGAACCGCTGTGTGCTCAGGGTAACGCAAGTAGACAGAGAGTATACCTCTCTTTACATATCCAACAGGGGGTTAGCATAGGGAGATAAGAGCGGCCGGGTGACTGAGCAGGCATGCAGAAAGGCAGATATTTGATTTGTGCCAGATATTGAAGGAGCACACAAAAGATAAAGGGGGTGAAGCCACTGACTTCTTTTCTTTTTTGTTGCCGATAACGTGAGATGGTAATGGCTCATGAAGGGAGAGTAAATTGGGAGAGTGAGGTTTACGAGCAGAGTGGATTGGGCGGTGGAGGGCCAGGGGAAGGAGCAGCAGGACGACACTGAGCCGAGACTCATATCTCGGCAGCACATATGGATACCAGGACTGCCATGAAGTGTTTTTTTTCATTCCTTTGACAGTGGGTAAACTGTCAGCTGTCAGGGAATTTGATAACCGGACCTGAAGGTTTTATGTGCGGGGAAATTCTCCAAATCGTGCTGCAATGAGCAATGATTACAGAATCACACAGATGTGATCGTTTGGCATCGCATTTTGGCTGTTTTAATGTGCCGTTTAACCGTCTTTAGGAAATGAGCCAGAAGATATGAAAGCATCGATGTCAATTTTTACTACGGATGATGTGAATATTCCTCATCGCTCATTTTCAACTGGAACGGAGCACCTGTTTGGACACTGGGCATGCGGGGGAAACTGGGCTGCGGATAGCGTGGCTGGAATGATTGGCGTTTGAACAGAGGAAAGTGAGAGGTGAACCACCGGCACGGTGAATAAAACATGAGCAGGCCGACAGGGGCCGCACCGACAAAAAATGAAACAGCTTTGTTCTGCGTCGACCCCTTGACCTCGTCATCAAATTGGTTGACATCACACACACCTGGCTGCAGTGTTAAAGTGTTGCCAGTATTCTGAGTACATACTCTTCCATTTACATTCCTGCCTATAAAGTGTAGCTCTTTATATCTCAAAATGAACTCCACATTTCACTGCGTTTGTTGCTGAGAGCAGCTGCTCGTCCGCTCTCTGTGGATCAGGTGTGTGAGAAAACTGCTTTGATAAAATAAGAAAACGGACAGAAGAGAAACTACCAGCCAGTTTTACATGAAACCATAAATGGCTTCTGCTTTATGCTGTTAAAGGACAACTGTGTAGGAGTCCATTGGCTAAAATGTAATATAATTAAAGCCTGATTCATTCTATCAAACATGGGCCGATACAAGTCATGTATATCATTATTGGCGTCTATGTTTTGCCTATATTTTATTTTACAAAATTAGAAAAGATGAACATTTAGGCTTACATTTTACATTAAAACACATATTTTCTTATTTCAAGTTCACTATATTTGATAGTATTTGTGTTTTATTTATTCATAGCTGTAGATTATCATTATCTGAAGGCCAGTGTATGTTCTCCTTCACTCTTTGGACAAGTAGAGGTATTGCAATGTTAAACCTCACTGCTAGATGCCACTAAATCCTACACACTACTCCTTTAAGCAGTAACGCTGATGTCCTGTGTGGTGCTAATACAGTGTCAGCAACGGCAGCCACTTGTCTCAGGGATGTTCTAATTGGTTCACAGTAATTACACTAATTTCTCAAAATTAATTGAGTAATAATTTATGGGTGTTACAATGCTACATGTTATACCTCTCAAATGACGGATTAAAATGTCATTACCAAATGGAGATCCAGGTGGAATACAGACACAAAAAAAATACCTCCCCACCAGCACACAGACCCAAAGTGTCATTCAGGGGGAATGGTGCCTCCAGCTTGGCTGGGTAACTGCTGATACAAAGCATATGGGAGAGGCATGAGGTTGTCTAAACTCTCCCCAGGCCAACCGGGGACAATGGCAGGGACTGTGGAACCCCTATGGAACAACGATCTCTAAATGTAGAAGAAACTAACAAAGAGGAAAAACAGCCTGTGTTGCCTGATTTTCGTTCTCCCTCTCAGTTTTTGCAGGTTGAGTTTAGGTTCAGTCTGCAGAGAAAAACAGAGATGGTCCTGAGGCATCGGACCCCCCGTGGACAGCCGAGGGGGCTCGAAGGAGAATATGCTTACTGCTTTCAATTAAACATTGCCAAGTGGAGCTTCATGTGCAGATACCAAGCTCTGGGCGCTGTATGCAAGCCCTTGGCAGGCCGCTCGGCTGCACCCAGCCCATCATCGAGAGGCCAAGCTCTGCCATAAAACACCACGGAAGCGAGCTTGGCTGCAGATCCCAAACCTAACTCTAGGAAATGGAAAGCCTGCCCGGGGCTGTAGGAGTCACGGGCTCCTTTCCCTGCCAGTATCCGTACTCATGCCACGGCTGCAGTATTGGTGTTAATCAGATGCAGCTTCGGAGGGGAGACTGAGTCATGTGCTTTGTGGGTGTTTGAAGAGGGATGTTCTGAGGTCAAAGTAGGTCACGGGGTAAATGGCTGTGTATTTTATCTTATGGGTGGGACTGGATCCCGCGTGAAGCTGCTGCATATGCTGATGGATTGCTGATGTCAGCTCATTAGTGGCACGGACTTCGCAAAGTCATCAGTCCGTGTAGGTGCGGCGGCGCCCGTCGGTTTAACAGGGAGTGGAGCGGAAGAGAGGGAGTGGATAATAAAAAGGGAGGAAGTGGGAAAGTTTAAGTTGAGTAAAGGTCATATCGTTTCATTACATATTGATGGTGCTCTCTTGTCTGCTTAGTACAAAAATCAATACATAACTGGAGAAATAGATAAAGTGCAGGTCCTTCTTTACAGGACGTGAGGATTCCCTGGTTTGAGAATAACGAGCAACATGTCCTGCGGCTCTCACCTCAGTGAAACACCCACTGGAAATATTGGACCGACACGATAAAGAGCAGGAGTTAGGATGTTCTCTCCATCTCTATGTGGGTTTTCTCCACAGTCCAAAGACAAACAGATTGGGGTAAGGTTAATTAGAGACTTTAATTTGTTCCTTCATTAAGACTCAGGATAAACCATGGCCTTGATTTGGAGAAAGTATTGGATGAGGTGTTTGAGACGATCCTCTGTGGTGTGGAGAGATGTATAGAGGGATGAATGCATAGATGGATGGATGGAGGGATGGATGGATGGATGGAGAAACACATGACAGAACATGTTTTAACATTTAAACAAACTTGCAGAACCCCTGAAAACCAGAAGCTATGATTTGAATTTGTTTCATGATTATATCACCCTCAACACTTCCTCTCACAACCACTTAAGGACTTTCTCTCTTCTCTTCAATCCAAACCAACATGAACTGACCTGAACCCAGGAAGCCACTCTGGTTAACTTTCTGTTTTGCTACTTGTTAATTGGATTGTGATTCCACGGATACTTTCAGAGGAAACCTTTTTAACCCTGTTAAGGTTAAGACAATGTTGTCGTTCAGAGCGAGGGCTTAAGTAAGCACGAGTTCTGCTGCCAGGTTTGATGTCAAGAGAGAGTGGTGGGGAGAGGGGGGGGGGGGCTCAGAGAGAAAATCATGACACACTTTCTCAAGAGCAATAGAGAGGGAGTGAGAGAGAAATTGAGAGAGCGCCGAAGCGGCAGCTCTCGTTCTGTAATGGAGGCGGTGGCGGGTGGCTTACCACACATTGTACTGTTTGCCTCGAGCACCATGGCAACAGGGGGAGAGAAGGCTTGAGAGAGAGAGAGAGAGGCGGAGGTTCAAGGACTTCACTTGTTCCAGCAACATTTTAATTACTTTGGGCGCCAGCGTTTAGTGAAACAGATGCATTCTTGTGCTCCGGCAACAACTGGGAGGAAAAACCCCCCAGAGATTCTGGCGACTGGGTTTTGAAAAAAATAAATAAATAAACGCTCTTCTTCTCATATTTTTTTAAATGAATGCAACAATTTGAAATACAGAGAGATTAAAGAGGCAGACTGGTAATGAGAGACGGGGACGGAGAAGGAGATAGAGAGGGGGGGATGGAGAGAAGAGGGGGAAAAAAGAGAGAGGAATGAGCGGGGAGATGAAGCACAGTGAACACAGATAGAGATCGACAGTGTAGGAGATACAAGCTGTTTGAAGAGGGAGGTTGGTGAGAGTGTGGGGAGAAAAGGACCAGGGGAGAGAGGATTGGAAGGGGATTTGTAGGGATATAAAGGCTCCAGTATTCCCCTTTTAGAAACACACACGCATCAAAAATGAGGCAAAGAGTGATTATTCAAGAAGACGCGAGGAGGATGAACTCGTCAGTTTCCAGATCTCATAGTGTCAATGTCTGCAACAGGCTCGTATTTTATTACACGTCTGTCAGCGCATGTAGGTCGGCGTGTGAGGATATAGCGATGAAAGCGCCTTTTTTTTCCTCCTCCTGACACCGTGCCTAACATGATCAACACTCATTAAGAGCTCTCCAGAGCCCGGGCCCCTCACAGACAGAAAAACCCACTCCAAAAAAGACAACCCCCCCGAACCCAGTAAACACACGGCTTCCTGCCCGTTAGCCTCGTCTCCAGTGTAAACAAACTGGCATCCATGTGAAGCCCTGGCAAGGTTATGTCTATAATAAGTCATCCAAAAAAAAAAAAATGACATCCCTTCTCTCTGCCTGCTTGAAAAGTGAGTGATTTAAGTAAGTCAAAATAATACATTTTATTTTGTCCTTTTGATTGAAATGAAGATTAATAGTTTATAACTTATTGACTTTGGCCACCAGGAGTCTAAATTACATGAGAACTAGTTTGATGATGTAGTGAAGCAGCGTGGGATCATGGGAGTTTTGGATTTTGGAAACATTTTGGATAATGTAAGTCAACTAAATATATAACAGGTGTAGTGTTTTTTTAGACATTTTAATTAAGAAATTGTTACGGATTATATCTTTAAATTATCATTCCATATCTCATAATATATCAATCATCTTTTTTATCAAAGAGCGGATCATAATTCTCCAAAGAATATCCCTGATTCATTTCTCACTTAAGCCCGGAGGCTGCGTCTCGATGCGACGAGAAAACGTGTCAGTCAAAGCAGCAATTTAGCTTCGTTTTCAATATGGAGAATGATTTTTCATCCTTATGCTAACGTGTGATCATAAGAGGTCATATGTGCACAGCTCATGTGCATAGACAGGCCTGATAAATCACTACAACAAGCTAATCCACATACAACCGGTGAACGCTACAACCGATGCGGTGCTGTGATGAGACAAGGTGAAGGCGTATGTACCATCAGCCTTGTCTGTGACATGTTTCTTCCTTAGGAGGGGAAGTATTCCGATCCCCGGGGATACGCTCGGGGATGAGCGCGGCCCGTGGCTGTCCCTTTGTTGCCTGTAATGGATTATTTCATACAAACATGCAATTGGGCTGCGTTGCTGATGGATAGCAGCCATTGTTATGGTAAAGTCACTCTATCGCCTTGCCTGGCTCCTCTATTAATCTCAGTCAAGTCAACGGCCCCATTGTGAAAAAATTCCCCATTAAACCGCAGCACCTTGGCTACAATGAAAGTGTCAGAGCGGCGCGTTCGCCACACTTCCCAGGAAGGAAAGAAAAGGTAATGTTTTTCCGAACAGATTACATGGATTAGCATGGCTGTATTTCTAAGCTTGAAGAATGTTCGGGGAGAAGAATAGATCGCTGGGTATCTCATTGTATGAGCAGTTTTTTATTTGGATGGTGGATTGTGTGCAGGCGAAGGTTAAAAGGTAACTAACCCTATTTCCTCAATGACAGTGAACCAGGCTGACCTGCCGTGTTAAACGACAACAGCCTGCGACCCTGGACTGAAGGACGGGGGTGGATGGAGAGAGAGGAGAGGAGGAAAGACACGACGGCGGTAGAAGGACAAAGAAAGACGGAGTGAAGAAGGTAGTCTACACCTCTGCAGTCTGTTATTCTCCACCGTCGCTTCACCGTGACAAATTTTTCCTCTCAGGACCCCGTGGCTCTTTCGCTCCCTCCCGCCGCGGCTCCCATCCTTGTTCTCATTCTCTCCTTCGCTGTCTGTCAATTTGTGAAGGCCCCACATCATTACTGTCAAAAATCACACTGCAGCGCCAATACAAAAGCCACACCGCACCGTGTCGCACATGCGGGCGGCGCACACACACACCCTCGTGCGCGCCGCTCCCACTCGTGTGTTGAAAGAGAGTGACTTTTTCCTCTCCGAGTGGGTTCTGACACACGGCACCGAGCGTCTCCCACAGGAATCCTGAGTGAGACAGATAAGCAGTGTGAACTCGGAAGAGCCGGAGTCTTTGATTTACCTGTCAGACACTTTTAGCCCCCTGGCCCCCTACTTAAAAAACACACTTTGTCTCTATCTCCGTCTGACTGTGCCGTCGTCTGCTCTGGTGCATGTTCGTCGCACACAATAGCGCAGACACAACCGCACAAACATATCTGCATCACCTTGAGACGCTCGCATGCCAGGGTGATCCCGGCGACCTTTCGGCTGCCGTCGACGCGGACACATTTGTTTTAAAGGACCATAACGCGTTCGGCTCAAATTGGAACAGAGGGGAAATGATTGCGAAGGAGGGACGCGAGAGACTGAAGGAGAACATTCAAGATCATTTAACTGCAGGGTTCGATGAGAAGCTAAAACCCGAAGCCTCTCAGAGTCAGAGAGGGAGGTGATTAAACCCTGTCATCAAATCTCACACCTCCTTTCCGAGCCACAGGAAGCAGCTGGAGAGCTCTGATTACCATCAATGACACTCCACCCCATCCATCTGATCCCCTGTAAGAGGCTGTTAAACCCAAATGGGCTCCCTCGTTAAAACTGGTGTCAAGTAAATAATAGATCTTTTTATCTATAGGTGGGGGGGGGGACTGGATAAACATAAAAGGGAGCTTATCAAATCCAAAAGGTGAACGGTTAAAAGGTGCTTTAATCAGATGTGGCAGCGATTCCTCATATACTTGTCGGCACCTGATGGAGCACTAAAGTGGAAACGACTGTACATGTATCGTTAATCAGATAAGAGCGATAGATTTGAGTAATTAGGAAGCACTGGTGTGTCGTGTTTCAGCCATTTAGCGGAGCGCCGCGGCTCTGGGAGATTACACAGTGACCCAGTTGATGTTAGTGTTACTTGTTCCGTCCACTGGTCAGTGTAGACGTGTCCAAGTGAAATCCTGAGAGTCCAGATCTGCTCCCACATGTGGGTTTTAATGTCTCTGCTGTGGTGGTTTCTGTCTGACGTATCGTACAGCTCGGGATAAACAGACGAGGCCAGATCGAGCTCGAGTCCAACCTCATCTGATATGTTACAGACATTGGCTGCTTTCTGAAAAGTTCAGAGATTTTCAACTAAAAGCGCTTGAAGCAGTAGCAAGAAAAAGAGCAGTGCTTAAACTCATTGAGCGGAATTAAAAAAATAAGGCTGGTGCTACATGGGCGCACCCCGTCAGTCTTACATCAGTTTATACAACATGTTGTGGTTAGTCAAAGGAAACCCAACATAAAGACTGAAGGACGGTCACAACACCACTTTACGACTTTACAATGAAAATTATGATCATCAGGCTTCTCCACTGCAGAAGAGCACTCTTAATATGTAAAATCATGCACACACGTACTAATATCCCCTTGTGTGCAGGAGCTTTACTGGCTGTTGCAAAGTGGCTGTCTAACGCACACGTGCACAGAAAGCAGGGGCACGTTTGCACCATTGCGGAGGATGACGACACTGAGCGACACCCGCCGCAGTGACGTGTGGCCTCTGGGGCTCCGGCTCTCAGTGTCTCAGGCGTCTGCACACTCGGCCCGTAGCTCTGCCTCGCTGATAGCGAGCCTGCAGACTGTCTCTACAACCGGGGTTCACCCTCCTCCCTCTGTTTCTCCCTGTATTCTCGTCTTGTCCCACTGCAATATCTTGTCCCACCGGAGACGTAAACCGTCTGCCAGGAGCGATGAAGCTGGCACGCGAGGGCTTAAACACACACGCATGCAGATGCGCATTCAAACATGCCAACACATATCCGAATGTATGCACACACCCCCCCCTGAAACAGCAATACACAAAGCACATCAAGTATGATTAGTACAAAATCCCCACTAGTAGAGCAAGAGAGGAGATTTGTTGGGGCTAATGTTATTAGGCAGGTTACAAACGTAGTAGCAGGCCTAGTTATTAGTGCTTTAAAGGAGAAGCCTGCAGAGATGGGGGGGAGAGAGAGAGATGGGAATGGAGGGAGGCAGAGGGGTTGCACTGACAAATGAAGAAAGTGAAGAAGAAGCTCATTAAGCTACTGTGGTTGAGGGAACAGCCGATAAAAAGCAAAAAGGATGATCACGGGAGAGCGAGGAAAGAAAGAGAAAAATAGATGAGAGCAGAGATGGAGGACGAAAAGGAGATAAGCGAGTGAGAATAGGGGAGGAAGGCAATTGGGGGAGGGGGAGTGTTTTGAAACGAGGAAAGAAGAGTGACTGTACACTTAGTGCGAATCCTTTCCTTTCGCATAAACCTGTCTTGATGTCAGAATATCACAGAGTACAAAATGTGAAATTCCACCCGCTCGTGCTCATTCGGATGAGGAATCTGGATGTTGGTTTGTTTTTATCCTGTCCAGCTTCTCTCACAGCAGCAGCAGCCTTTTCTCTCTCTGCTCCTCACCTCCTCCTGTCTCAGTCTCGCAGCGTGGCTGACACTCGGCGCTGGAGTCACTTCGGTGTTGGATGAGGGCTCCGTATCTTAGAACAGGTATTGCTTTGCACATCAGTCTTGCTTTGCTGCCAATGAATGGAGAATAAACCAATCGCGGCTCGTCATTCGTTTGCCGCCAGGTTGATCCAGAGGGGATTTATTCACCTAGAACGTGAAGCTCCATTACAGTACATGGGGATTAGTAACGGTGGAACGATTCAGAAACTGAGACCGTGATCCACAATCTCGTATCATGATACAGGACGAGCCTCAGCCAAAACCAGGTGCAGCCAGTTGAGCTATTGGCATTTTGCTAACACGTAAATTACAAAATTATTATTATATTATTACACGAGAGAGTCAATACCCTAAAAGCTCATTGATGCTCGACGTATACGTTTGTGAAAACAGGCAGAACCTTCTCTCCATACTCTGCTTCATCGGTATTTGTGCACGTCTTCTCAAACCACACTGACAAACGGCACAAAGAACACGAAGCAGTACCATCAGCAATCATTGGGGGGCAGTGTTGCCAACAGCTCAAGCAAGACGATCGTGGGACACTAGGGAGGAAATTTCAACAATGATCGGAACTTTCTGAGGAGAGAATTTCAATGTTGTCGCCACGTTTGTTGTTGTTAGAAGCTCTCGACTCTGCGCTGCCCTCTAGTGGATGCATTGCCTAACAGCCATGCCAACGTAAAGGACGCGTACATCTTTTACATCAATCCTTAAGGATTAGGTCAAAGTTATATGCTGGTAAAAGTCAGATACAACAAGGTGATTCAGGGAGGATGAAACTGAAAAGGTTCATTTTTGACTTTCCCAGACACGGTCGTCTTCTTTGACTGTTGCAATAAATTGTGAATTTAAACTGTTTTGCGTCTTGACCTCGTAATGGAAGCCACAGGCCTGCACCAAGGACAAAAAATGTTTCCTGGCACATCAAGTTCTTAATCATTTCAGCGCTCGTTGCCCTGATGGACTTACAGCTTTCCTCTTTTCAAAATGTCTGAGTGCGGCCCCATTAACAATTAAGAAATGTGGTTCGCAGCTCTTTCTGATGACAGTCAAACCGTGTCATCGAGTACACTGCAGGTACTGAAGCTGCATCACACTGTTCTAAAATCATTATTCACCTTTATTGAGGCCGGTTTTATCGCTCAAACACTGAAGAGGTTATGTGGAACGTAAAGTATATTTGTAGAAACAGCCATCAGTGCTGCATCCTTCATCTTTATTGTATCATAATTGAATCACCTGATTTCTAATATTATTGTGAACATCGGCGAGTGTGTATATTCGGATTAAGATTCAGTTAACAGCGGCTCGTACATCGTGTCTCTTCTGTAAAGTCTGTGATGCGGTTTGGCTTTTATTGGTCGGTGATTCACCCCGGAAATATCTTAGTGGGGATGTGAAATTAAATAAGCACATTTTTAACAACCTTAATCCCATAAAGCCTGGTTGAGATTGAAATCTACCTCGAAATGTTGTTCGTGACAGCGTGAGCGTCGTCCTTTCCTGTCCAATATGCTTTGTGGCAATACTTGACTGCCTTGAGCACCTTTCTAATTTATTGTGCCAAAAAATATTAAAGTCTCCATTTCTCTATTAGCTTCGGCAGCAGAATAAAAAAGGTGTTCAATACAACGGCCCCGCAGAGTGCACACACTTTGCTCTCATTGGTCAAAGCTTCATCAGGTCAGTTATCCTTTGTGTTTATTCACTGCTTCATGATTTTTTTCCATTTGGCCCTACATTATTCCAAAGCAGCTTTCAGATTATCTATTGAATTCTTCCACGTGGACGCCTCAGAGGACAGACCGGTAGAAGAGAAGGCATCACTACAAAGACACTGAGTTCTTTGAGAGAGAGATCAGGGGGGATGTGTGACCCGACCAGCAAGTGGACGAGAGCGGCATCAAACTTTCCTGTGAGGCCATTTGGAGCAGGTGTAAACCACGGACTGAATACAAAGATGGACGACGCGTATCCATTTCCTCCTGTTGTACAAAAATGAAGCTAGAATATTGTGTCCTACTGGTACAGAAGTATACAAACAATAAGTAAACAATACAATCACAATACAATCTTTTTATCTTTTCAAGATATGGTCTGACTGCCTATCCTCAAAATAAAAAGCAAATTCTAATATCACAAGCATGCAACCAAGGACTGTAACACAAACGCCAGACAAAACCTATTAAAACATTTTTATTTCCTAATTTATTCTTTGATTTTCTAAACACTTATCTCTATTCTCCATTTCCACATTGACTATTGGAATCTCGCTGTAAAAGCCATTTATGAGCTTCCCCAGACGTCTGTTATAGAACACAATACCCAAAGCTGCAGTGGCCATTGATCCATATGACAGTTATTTACTAAAAGCTAGAAATTGAATCTTTAAACAGACAATAATCCCATAATAATAAATGTGAGACAGATAATTAGAATTTGTAACAAATCCTTCAAGTTGAACTTCAAGTTTTCAACACGTTTCTTCAGCTGTAACCACGTTATGATATTAGAATGTGGACATTTTATGCTGATGAAGCACAAAACGTGCAGAATCCATTAGATTAAATGCTATGGTATATTTCTATTATGGTATATACTAGAAGAAATGAATGTGTATGGAATCCTAACATGCTAATAAGATTTACTTGGTCATGGTTGGGACAGTGTATGAAAAGAGTCTTAAAAGAGAAGGTTCAGAGAAAGTGTCACCGAACCATTTCTATTCCACTGAATCCACATTCTCCTCCTCTTCTGCTTTTCTCTTCTCCCGCTCCCTCCTTCCTCTCCTGCCGTTATGCAAACTCGCTCTTTGATCTCAAAACAGTGAAAGGTGGCTTTATCTTAGAAGAACCTGCGAGACAGACGATCAGAGGCTTTAGCAGACCCTCCGAGAAAACCGGAGGAGAATAGAAAAGGAAAGACAAAGAGGAAGGAAGACGGAGAGAAACAGTGGCAGGGGACGGGGGGGGGGGGGGTACAGTAACCGAAACGATCAGTCTGCTCTGGTAGGAGAGACAAATACCCACCTGAATCAAAACACCAGATGTACTGAGCTTTTACACTGAAGTGAAAAAGAAAATAAGAATCAACTATAGGGTCAAAGTCGAAATCTCGAGTTTTCAGGCAAACAAACTCGTTTTTTTAAAGATGAAGATAGTTCCCGAACCAACATTAGTCACGTTTCGAACAACTTGGTGGATGTGAATCTTTCATTTTCTTTCATTTTAGCTGTTTTTGTTGCTACTATATTCATCACACAGTTTGAACTTTGTCCTTTGCAGACATGTTGGTGCTAAGCTGGTGTTGCCTGACTAGTTTTTAAAGGTACGTCATGGGAGCAGTGAGATCAAACCGACACACAAAAAACAATGAGGTGCTTCAATGAGCTGAAGCAAACTTACAGGGTTCGGGTGGTAATTTGCTGTAGATGTGTTACTAGCGACCCATTTTTCATACATGTGGTCATATGATCAAGTGTTAACATATAAATATTATTTACAACCACCTCAGGCATTCTGAGACCTTTCTGACAGAAAATATAACGATTTCAACTTAATCTCCTGGTGAAATTATTAACATATAGAAATATTTCTTGTATCTTTTTACTGCATATGTTGTGTACTTATATGTACTCGCTAAGTGTATTACTTTGATGGAACATGACACCAATTTCAACTGTATACAGTAGATGTACTGTGTGTACTGGTGTGTACTTTCTTAAATCCTTCTTGTATAGTTTTTGCATGTTGCAATATTTCACAACCATGCAATTTGTCATTGTTCTGTTTTGTTTTTGGAAATCCAAGGCCGCGGCTGTTAATCCAGTGAAACTACAATTGAGCTGAATCAAACTAAAAGTGAACTAAGCCGGCACAGATGCAGAGATGGAGAAAACTAAAGCCTGAGGATTTTCGAAGCTAGGACAGCCAGATTGCCCTTGCAGTAGGACCACCTAATCAATTTGATTAGAGTGTGAAAGGACACTTAAGATCTCAATTGCCAGCGCATTAGTAGTCTACTCAGCCCCTGCCCGGAATCCGATGGCTAATGTTTGGGGTAGTGGGGGGAGTTTAAAAAGATTATTTGATTTCACTTAGATATGCCCCTGCATGTGAAATCAAATAGCGATTAGATAATGCGTGTGCCAAATATGAAAGGGCTTGCTTCATTTGAGACATTGATTTGCATTTCAAATGTTTGGTTTTTTTTGGCCAAGCCAGAAAAACAACAGTCAGCCCTGCAGTATGTTTAAAAACACATCCAAACAGCGAGACCTATCGGATGACAGGATTACTATATTTACTGCTTCACCACTGATCTAGATGAGACTTTTAAGAGGCCTTAAAAAACTGTTTAAAATGATGAGCTGGGATGTAGATAGCTGAGTTAAAGTTTTTCTTATTTCTTTCAGCTCTTGGTCAAAGAGTGCAGCAGTAGGCAAAAAGTAATAATTCAGTCTGCAAAAAAAAGAAATATATATGAAAAATCAAGGGGAGGATCAAGGGGCTGAGCATATTTCCTATTAGAGCTACTTTATATTCAGCTTGAAAGCAAAGAAGAGAAGAGGAGGGTGGATGTCAGAAGCCAAGTTATTCTCACTTTGTTTCTCTTACTCTTTGTTGTTGTTTTATGTCTGGCTTCGACATGCAACTTTTCAGTGATGTCTTTTCAGACCGGGACGATGCTTCTTGGGAAAGGTGGTTGACAGTAAAGGAGCTACAGCGACAAAGACCTGGAGGAAAGACTGTGGCCTTGTTTAACATTACAGCAAATGTTAAACCTCACAAATTAAATGTACATATATTGTATATATATAGTAGTATAGTTTTAATTCAAAATATAGTCTCAGAGAACATCAGATTATCGTAGTTTGCCTCGTGATCCAGCAGAGGGCGATCAGTATCAGCTTGACCTGTTTGCACGCCCCCTAAACTATCAGTAAAGTTAAGAAAGTCGATAATGTCACATTATTTTGCTACGAAAATGGAGGACGATAGCAAACAAAGCCATCCTGAGGAGGCAGTCATGACACTGAAGCATTTGAGAAGCGGCATGTGGAAGAATTTTGGGAAAACAGATATCGTAGACAACAAAATAACAAGCAAAGGTGAGGCTGTTAATCGACTTTGTACCCTGCAGCTGCCTTAGCAACAACGAATCTGCAGTCTCAACTGTTGGCGGCCGCGGTAGAGGCCCCACGGACATGTGGAGCAACGTCAAGTGTTCAAGCTCATCTGACTACATACGTGTGCAATTTGTTCGGATATATCCGCAAATAAAAATGCGTGTCAGTGTCAGGGAAACACAAACTCAGTGCAGCTTATAATAACTGCATGGGGCTCAGGTCGAATCCGAACACAACAATCTGAATGCTGGTTGGGTTCGTGTCGGGCTGAGCTGGTTTTCCCTCAGACTCAAATAGAAAAATACAACCTGAGTTGCACTTTAATAACAGGCCATATAAAAATGGGTCAGGTCAATGTCTATACCTGCTGAAATCATGGCCCTGACATTTTCTCTCTGACGTGTTTGTGCTGTACACACACAAAATCATTGGCCTGACACCCTGTGAGTGGCGCACTGCACTGCCACTACATTCTGTAAGTCATTCATCTGTGAAAAAAAAAAAAGTCACCAGGCAGTCAAAACCTCATTACACTCCTACCTCTTCGACGTGAATAAGGGGCTGCATCGAGTCATAGAGGAGGCAATTGGATTTGATCTGTCACTTTCCCATAAATATGTTCATTCAAGGCCGGTGGATTGCTTCAGCTGTGGCGCTCATCGCTTTCAATTCTTTAGCCCTGGATCCAATTTTCACAAAAACTTATTGGGTGAACCAAAATAGCAATGGAGCTTTTTGATTGCAGGTCTTCTGGTTATAGTTAAGACTGTCGCTTGATAGGGTATTATGAAACCATGCACACACACGGACATGCACACACGCACACACACACACACACAGATCATATGCAAGATTTCCGAGGGAATAAAAAGTTTGCATCAGATCCTGAGGTAGTTAAGGTGTTTTTTTTACGTCTAATAATGGTTTCCAGCTTCATCCAACACACACATACTTCCCAGTCTCGCAGTGAGACTAATCAGCGCAAACATAGCATCATATCCAGCCAATAAAGATGACTCAGATCACCAAGGGAACAGGACAGATCTCCTTTATGCTATTTCTCATTTGTTTCTCACGTCCTCCCCGTCCGTCTGTCGGTGTGTCTGTCGCTTCGTGTCTCTCCGCGGGTTCTCTCTCGCCGATTCCTCGTGTCCTTGCAAACACTTTCTCTCATTCTATCTTTCACGACCTCTACCTCCCTTTCCCCCCCCTCCCTTTTTTCTCTCCGTCTCAGGCCATCGAGCTCATCCAGGCGGTCTGATTGAGATCGTCTTAGAAAAAGGTAACGGAGCCTTTGCAGCAATCTCAGACAGGATGCGAGCACGCGAGCGCTGCGGGGCCCGGGAAAAACACACACACATTTTCTACATGCGCCCATACAGACACATATACACAGGCACTTGGGCTAATATGCTAATGGACGTCCTGGGGCAAGGGTGAGACCGGTCGCAGCATTTGCAGCTCTCAGTTTTTATTGGTGTTGGTGATGGGGTGCGCCGTTTGCGTTTAGAACATTGAACATCTCATCACTTTAGCCATTACCGCAGCGGCCGCCAAGGACAGGGAGGCTGAAGACGGGACGCAGGGTGTTTAAAGAAAGGGTATATCAACAAATACATATATACACGTAGAACGTCGGGGAGTTGGCGGTCATTTACCGATGTACGCCACACGATCGCACAGCAAGCCATTAGAGGAATGCAATAGTTTTCAAGGCGTAAATCACGTTCCCGCAGGATACAAAAGTGGGTTTGTGGTTTGTTTGTGTGTTTGTATTGTTATGTTCTTATCTGTTTGTGTATGTGTGTGTGTGTGTGTGTGTGTGTGTGTGTGTGTGCCCATTTGTGATTGTGCATGTTTTTGCTTGTGTGTGGGTGTGTGCCTGGCTACTGCTTATGTAAGGCACTAATTGTCATGCAGTGCGCAGGGTGCAGACACCGAGCACAGACGTGAAGCTTTCTCCAAGCGATGAATATTAAAATAATTACGAATAATAAATCCACAGATGCAAAGGACAGCATGTAAACATCAAAGGACTTTCTGCTTCTCACTGATATGCTAATTTATACGTATAAATATATGTGTATGTTTATTCTGCTTTGTATTTACACCTATGTACTTCTGAGTGTCGGACTATGTGTTAGCAAGTGTGTTTTTCTAATTGTGTGTGTGAGTGTGTGATAGTGGAGTTGTGTGTGTGTGTGTGTGTGTGTGTGTGTGTGTGTGTGTGTGTGTGTGTGTGTGTGTGTGTGTGTGTTGCGTGCATGGTTATGAATCCAAAGTTGTACATCAGAGGAATAAGCAAATGAACATTAGCCTGGAAATCCCAGCGCCTCCGAGCTCTGAGAGAGTGACACAGATATCTGAATTAATAAGCGCGTCTCGTAACGAAACACGATTTCATGTGGTTCCAAGGACGTGCGCTAACACAAATTCATTCTTAAACTAAATTGGCTAAAATCCCACAAATTGATGGAATGCGATGCTCTTACGGTATAAGAGCCCGCTGCGATTTATTAGATGAAGTAACTTGGTGGAAATCTCGAAAAAGATCCTGAAAGCTTCTGTGCTCGGAGTTAATATCGGCTCCTGTCATGACATCGGCGAATAATTTAAGAATGGAGAGGTTTAAATATGGATGAAAATGAATCAAAGGGAATGAGGAGCCGCATTCAGCGTTAGTTAGGAAGAAGTGCGATCAATTTTGTATGAGAGGTTTCTCGAGCAATTTGCAGCGTGCGTTGGCGACGGCTTCGGAGAGAGACCCACCACAATCACTTACACTTTGCTCGCCCTCTCTTGAAATCATCATCATTGGGTCCAGGTTCTTCGTTTGGTCTCATTATTTGGAATCTACTCCATTTAATCCATTAACATGAATTACTTTGCCGTCTAATATAAATTATAACGATTAGAAATGAATGGGTTGTTATTTATCACTACACACAGGTGCCAGAAACAGGTATTATGAACGTTTTGTTCTTATCCGATTTATTCCAGGGTTCCAATAAATCAGCCCTGACACCGTTGAACATATTTCTAATGTGATATCAGTCACATATGCCAGAATGTCACATTGCTGCAGAACATTATCCACAGTAAGCTGCGGTCTTTACATTTTTTATTTTTTCCCCCTGCCCTTCAGACAACCATTAACCTCTTAAGCTCTCGGGGCGCCGGTGAAGAAATGTACAAAACAACTCCCTGGCAGTGTGACATGGAAGAGCTATGTCTATTTTCCTCCCCCAAAAAAAGAAGTTACAAATCTGGATTTTTCTCTGTTCTGCGTGTCTATAACTCACCGGGGCTCGGGTCTTGAATGGGCCAATAACATGTCAGCGTGGTGTGAAATCAGGGCCCTACAGGAGAGAAGAGAAACTGGGTGATTGGTGCTTCATTCGGGGCAATTGCTCATGCCAGGGGCTGCCTGACACTGGAGGGGCTCTCCGCACAAATTGAAGCACACATTAGGAGTCACGCTGGCCGGGGGAAAAGAAACCGGACTCTCTGCTTCTCCTTGGCAACTGTGCAGCCTCGGTCTGATTAATTTTTTTTCTTCCGGTATGCTGCATTATCCCATTCTGCTCACATCTCTCAGTTCATATTGTTAAGACTGAGAGGGGGGAATGTAACGAGTCAGCACATATCGGCGAGTAATGGCGCTGGGAGTTTTTCCACAGGAAAAGAAGACAATGTCATTTCTTTTTGTCTCTTCCCATGTCGCCTGCAGGACTCAGGTGACTTCAATGTTGTGTTCACAAAGAGGCCATTGTGTTTGTTTTCTTTTTGTCACCGGTGTTCGTGTTCGATACGTTCAAAAGGTGAGACAGCATTCACTCAAAGTCAATCACAGCACGGCGGCTCACAAGCGCTCCTTTTTTCTGTAACCACACAATTACAATATTTATGAGGACTCCCGCTGATGGAAAGACTATTTCCCATTTCTTTTGTGGCCCCTCGTTCTTTTTTCTGTGGGCATATTTGAATGAAAAGTGTGGCGGTGAATCACTGGGGCATTCGCCGGGCTTGTAATTTCCACAACACGATGATGTGAGTACTATGAGCCGATCGTCCCAAAGACACTGACGGGGGCCCCAGAATAAATACATTAACAAAGGGGCAGAATCCCTCTTCATGTGGCCCCACTTTGCCCCTGAGAGCCTCCGACAATGAATCACACGAAACGACAGAAAAAAATGAAATGTTCATTACAATGACCTCACACAGTGAGAGAAAAGCATGAGGAGAGTGAGGCAGAATGACTGCATTTAAAAGAGGAGCGAACAAAAGGCAGCACAAATGTTCCCATCAGGGTGAATATCTTCTAATACACCTCCGCCGGGGTACGATTATTGATAGCGAGTGTATGATTGTGGGCAGGGGGCAGCGGCATTAAAAATACTCAGAGCCCCACTGCTTCTGCGGCACCGCCTCTCCTTCATTCCATTAAGCCACACTGCTATAATATGCATCAGAATTGCCGGTGGGTCGTCGTTCCCGCGCTTCGGCAGGAGCTATGAAATCCGTATCATTTGAACTTGAGGGTTGTGTCCCGGCGAGAGATGACTTATTCATGGCACCGTGTGCGTACCAGGGGAAGATTATCTACCCATGGGGCCCACCCCCTCACCAAGGGCATTCTAACGAAATGTTAACCTGTGGTATATAACACTTTATCTGCAGCCGGAGGCGTCTGTTACCTTAAACAAGAGGGCAAATTATTACAGGAAAAGATTTCCAGCAGGTAATAGGGTTTAAAAAAAATAAATAAAAAAAGCTGGGTCTGTGTACTTGGCTCCGGAAACACAGGTCAGCAAAGATTAAAAAAATAATTAGCAAAACGTCTCCGAGGTGTTTAAAGGGCTCTCCAGCAATTTGCCATCGCACTTTCATCAGAGATAAATTTAAACAAAGTCTACAGGGAGGCTAGCAACACTGAGCTGGATCCTTCGAGCTTAATGCTAATGTCAACATGCTAACATGTTCACAGCATAGACCAGGAATAAAAATGGACGGCATGACTGCTCCCCAAATGAAGCCAAATCCTCTTGAGTGCCCCCTGGTGGCTGGCTGCAATATATATATTTTTAATGCTATAACAATGGGGTGAAACTTGAGGATTAATAGCCTGAGACTTACGAATTGGTCGAGGGCGTGTGTCGGTGGGACCTCGAAACCCAATGTGCCGGATGGCAGAATTCAGGTTATCTTCACTTCATTTCTGGAAAGTCAAAAGAAGTGGAGACACGTCAGTCATTTTTATTTTCAGGGGTTCACAACAACAATGCTGACATGTTGACTCTCCAATTTCATTGCACTTCATACAATAGTGGCCATATATAGTTGAGATACTTCACTGTGAGCCAAAGTGGTGGAACGACATCACAGACTGAAGTATCCTAACCAGAGTCTTTACAGTTCATCTGCGGCTTCAGAAATCCTGGATCTTCAAGCGGCGCTCTCAGTTTATAGCGAAGACTCAAGTTGCTGTCTCACACACAAGATCACCTCTGATAATGGAACTGTAAACACTGGCAGGCTGAGTGGGACTCGATGTGACTGGAAAACTGAATCCTTATACGTGAGGTTTTCAATAATAGAAATGTGCAATGGAAACATTTTTTTTTAAAGGAAAAGGACGCATGTTACATATCTCGGTAATTTCGGTTTCAATATATCAGAACAAGACTCATCAATGCTGAGAACATAGGATTCTTACTTGAGTCCTGCTCTCCACTAAAAACACCACGTTCCTCCTCAGTGTCTCAGTCATGACAGATCTTTAAAAAACTTATGAAAGTACAGCAAAACTTTACACAGACGTAAACATGAAGTTGGTGTAGCTCACATTTTAAATAGCACTCACCACTAATTATCATTGTCGGATTTTTTTTTCTTTCTCCTACTTCCTGAGGCATTTACATGTGCAGACACAGCCGAGACGACAACTGTGCAGAAACATCCGTGTGACAGCTCGGAGGTGACACACTTAATTTCACTTAATGCGTTCACCTGGAACCCCAGGTGTTAAACAAATCCTGATTAGATTACATTTCATCCTGCTGCAATTAAAACCAGCGGGGCTCTGCGTCCTGAGGCAGGACAAGCATCACACACACACACACACACACACACACACCTTACAGCTTTCGGGGGTAGTGAAATGAAGCCCACAGCAGAAGAAACACACACACACACACACACAGTCACACACAGTCACTCACATCCCTCATCATGTCGATAATTATGTATTGTATGCATATCCATATCTGTGGGAATCCCTGCAGAGCTACAGCACGAGAATTGTGGGTAATGGTGGCACCTTCTCCGGGGACGCAACCATTTCATGGCTGGTCACTCTGGCCTCTCCAAGCATTGTGGTGTGATCGATCCTCACACACACACACACACACTGACACACACACCCTCTTCCTGCCTCTCGCGGCGTCCCTCCCTCCCTCCCTCCCTTCTCTCCTAGGACATTTTACGCTGGCTTACGCACTGATGCATTTGATTGCACAGCACCTCACCAGGGCCAACTCATCAAAAACTTGATCCTGGGAGAGGCGGGCGAGGGAATAAGTTTGGCGAAGCTATCTCTCTAGTGGAAACCTGTGGATAAGATAAAGTCTGTTTAAAACTTGAGAAACTACAGAGTGGAACGTCTTCACGAGTGACAAAGTGTAGTGTCACACTATCAGGGGGTGGAAGCCACAGTAAAGTATGTACAGTAGATAACAGAGGGGGCGGTTGGAAGGAATGGGCACAGAAATTCCCATACCTCCATTGACACGTGAATAAATGGAGGTTTGATTTAAATTATATAACCTAGAGTTATCACCCTGTGGTTAAATGTCTGCGCTTCGGTGCGGTTTCAGTCTACATACTTTATTTTTCAGACTCATATGAGGTCACCGTAACATTTGACCTCTGAAATCTAATCAGTCAATCTTTGACCCCCAAATTCTAATCAGTTTCTCCGTGAGTCCACAATGGAGAGTCATACAAATGAGGACCATACAATCAAGAAAACATCCCCACTATCATACAACATTTCCATATCAGGGCTCTAACTCCGGTTGCACTTACAACTGTTGTGCATGCAGCACAGCCGGGCTGCCCCCATAGACTCCGTGTCCTTTCCACAGCCGTGTCACAGCTTCAGTCCGGCCATTAAATGATTCAGTGGGCTGTCCAAGCTCTTTACTTAAACTTGTCACAGTGCAGGGCTTTATTATTGATAAGACGCTGAGTGCAGGACACTCAAACATGCAAGATTTGCACACTTCTGTCAGAACCAGCACTTCTTTGTCCTACTCATCTGTCGTGAAACGGAGAAACTGCAAGAGCTGTTAAATATGTCTGTGTGAGTGTGGGTGGGAGGGTCGCAGAGAGAGAGAGTGTGTCATTGTCTCCTCCACCCTGTGCCTGACAGAAGATGACACCTCATTATCGTGGGGCTATAATCTTGTCTCAACCTTGGACCTCAGGCGTAGCCAGTGGACGACCACACACTCCACGGGCGCCGCTACAAGCCACCTCTCGCTCCCCTCACACACTCAGCAGACAGCAGCAATAAATAGTTGTCCACTTGATAACTTTTTTTTATCCAGACCTGCACCCTCATGCTCATAACATCAGGTTAATATGAGAAACCGGCTGTAAATCTGTCCGCAGTCAAACCAGGGAAGGAGGCCGGCTGCTCTAAGCTGGATTTGGTTGAGCAAACAAGTTCTGTGAGAGGAAATCTGTTTGCACAAACGCGAGATATTGTGCTTCGGCGTGTACAGCTCCTGGTGAGGGAGCCCAGGGAAGTGGCAAAATTACCTGTGCAATCCCTTTTGTAAACGGACAGTCTATCCTTCTGCGGCTCCCCCAGTCGTCTGCACACACTTGCTCGCCTTCAATTTTCCTTCATCTCAGGCTGTGGGTGTGTGTTTCACAAGCCTTTTACTCTGTAACGGAGCTCCTCTGCGTTATCTCGGCATCGAATCCCATCATACGTGTCCACACACACGCGTGTAAACACACAAGTGTCTTTCTCCCTGGAACAATGCTGTTCCTTGGTTGAGGGAGCAGCCAGGGTAGATAAGGGCAGTGACTTAAGCTCTGGAAAAAAAAATACACTTTCCCACAGAGCTCCAGTGTAATTACAACCCTCATCCATGCTGACCATGAGCCCCTGAGCCCCCCCACTGGGACAAGCGTACCTGTGAGTGTGTATAAAGGTGTGTGTGTCTGTGCTTTGCTTGTGGATATGCACAGTGTAACTTCAGACCACACGCAGAAAAGAAATAAAAATGATGTTCTGATTTTAAATGCAAGAGTAATCTGTAAAAGAGCTGACACAAGGTGTAAAGCTTTCTTTTTTTTGTACCCATCTTCTGGTTTTAGGATTTCTTTCCCTCTCTCTGAATCAATCAGAAAACAAAAAGGAGGGATTAACAGATGGAAAACAGCATCAGTCAACAGCTGAAGATATGAATATAATTAGTCGTGGTAGAGATACAGCTAATTTGCTTTCACCAAAATAAGAGCACGGTAGGCAGATATCCCCAAAGCAGATACTTCTTCTTCTTCCTCTTCTTTGTTCGTTTTATTGGCGGGTGGCAACCGACATCAAGGTGCACGACCGCCATCTACTGTGTCACCGGAGTTTTTATACCTGTGGCTGCCGAAGTTATCGATGAGTTGATGGATACAAGTTGCCTTTGATGAAGATGATCGGATTCGGAGAAAAAAGTAGAGAATCGCAAAGAAAGATAAAAAACAAACTCAAGGGTAAATAGTCGAGCTCCAGACTGTGACCAAAACGGCTGAATATGCAACCTTTATTAAGAGTTTGAGAAAATGTAATGATGATCATGGATTTTTTTGGTTCCCCTCAGACATAAGTACTTCAGCCATTGTGGTTAAAAGTAGCTCAGTCGGTCTCTCCCTACCTGCACTTACATTATCAGTGCTCATGTTCCAAATATGAAGTGGTATTTGCAGTTTTGTTTACTACCTGCATCTACCCAACCTGTTATATAAACCAATCTGCACATGAAGGCACCCAAATCCAAAATGACCCACCTATTAATTCTAGTCTAGGTGCAGAGACAAGTGTTATAGATGTTGGTTACTAAGTAGTTTGGTAACACATATTGTGTGTGTGTGTGTGTGTGTATGTGTGTGTGTGTTTGTGAGTGAGAGCGAGAGTCCTATAGCATACAATATCTCTGTAAGTTATTTCTAACTTTTTCGGCACCCTGCTTTGTCATTGTTTGGCTCGACCCAGCTGAACTCGTGATATTTTCCAGTAAGTTTATCCGAGACTGTCCCAACCACAGGTTATTGTTTGACCTGCACAACTCGAGCTGATTATAATAAAAGAGAACAACATGAGGAAAGACAGGAGGAGAGGGAGAGTCAATGACAGATCCAAACTCTGGCACAACTGAGGGTGAGAGTGTAGATGAAGGCCGGTGAAGAAAAGAACTAAACTTTCAATCAAAAGCCGTTTTCAGACATGAATTATGGGTTAAATCTGGAGAAGTGGTTCCAGAGTTTACTCAGAGTTTGTCTTTCACACACACACAAAGCAGTGGGAGGTTCTCTGCAGACACATGCTGTCATTATGCTTTGCTTTCATTCAACAATGTTTTTGTTATGTGTTCCTTTAAAGATATATCATTAAATAGAAGATATAATAGAAGATTGCCAGCTCCTCCTCCTGCCACAGAATGTTGATGTTAAGATTAAATATTAAAACCTCTGACCAAAGATCAGTATTTAAGGCACACTAATGCACAACTGGATGAACGTATGCACACAAATATACTGTAACTATTGCACCAAACAAACAGGCACACATATACACAGGTCTTTACAGTTTTCATTATACCAGTGCATTCAGCCACAATCACTGCTTCCGAACTCCTGCCTAATACCAACAGAGAAACTTTTCCTGTCCCACCATCTGCTGCCGCCCCCTCCCTTGTTCCTCTCCGTGCGATTCCCTCCCGTTTTCCTCCACAACAGGCTGAGACGCTTTTGGCTTGTGTGCAGGAGATTGCACAACATTTGCACAAACTGTAAACTGTACGTGTGTACACAGACGTACGTGTCTGCGTGTGTTTATATTTGTATAAAGCCAAAGCGTCTTTTGTAAGTAATGCGATTGGATTACAGTGGTGTAGAATCTATGAGGATGTTTCAAATCCCCGGCCTGTGACTGAAGTACCTTTGTTTCTAAGTTGCTGTGGGTACTGATGCAATGTCGGTGTCCCATGCACTGTTTGCATATTCAGACAAACTGGCAGACCCCTGGTGGGCTCGTGTGTGTGTGTGTGCGGTGCCACTAAGCATGTAATTCTCCACTAAAGGTAGCCGACGCTGGTTAAGCACGCTACCTTGACTCCTGCAGAGATGCATTTATGCTTGATGTGCCATCTCCAAGAACTGCAGTGGAAAATTACCAAGACTGCACAGAAAACATAAAGTCACGATTTTTCTTGATTTGAGAGTCACAAGGAATCCTGTGTCAACACCTCAGAATTCATCACTACCCTTTACCAAGGTTATAATAGTTTGTGTTCGGTAATTAACTGAAGGGAAATGACTGCATGACTAAAGACTAGAGAAAGTAGCGGAGCGCAAACCTCTGCCAAGGCCCAACAGTCCCCTTAATCTCAATCAAGCTGCAGTACACACTCTCATGGATATCAGGCCCCTAATCAGCCTGATTTTTAATCAAGAACCATGAATTATTCCCTGTAAAATCATGAAAATATATATATTTTTTAAAAGCAATGCACCAAAATTGAATGGCTCCTTTCTTGGTCAATGCCGCATCTTTCCACCAGGTTTTGTGGAAATCCATTTGGCAGTTTTAGCTTAAACAAACGGACAGAAAGACTGGGACAGAACCAGCTACTTACATGAGTAACAATCATAAACCAGGAGGGTATAGACTCAAACGCAGCGATCGCACCGGGGACCGAGCAAAATGTCAAAATCAAAGTCTTTACTCGCCCGCCTGAGGTCATACACACGATGTCAGTCAGACAAAAGGTAAAACGTGAGAAATACAAACTAGTATCAGGAATGACTGGAAAGCTCGACAAATGGGACTTTTCAAACACACGGCACCACTGAGCTCTGAAGCAGCACAAGCACGTCGCTCAAAGCTCAGCAGTCGTGCAGCGGGCCCCTGTGCACTGTGCCGTACGCCCAGTGTGCGCTGATCCCAGTGGCAAGTGCAGCATGGATTACAGGTAGTGCAGAGATAAGTGGCAACGGAGTTAGAGCGAGGCAAAACAAAGGCAGGAAGTAAAACAAGCATTTATGCTGTTAAAGTAAAAGTTGTTTGAGGCACAAGTGATCATTTTACTACATGTATTCATCTTGATATACAGATACAACCGCCTGCAGGCTGCGTGATCCAGGACAAACAGTTTGAAGTTCTTGGTTTATAAGAAATATGGACCCCAGACTGTTATTTTCATTGTGGTACAATATATTTTCACTACAACCCTTCAGATCCATTTCCAGCTCAATACGAACGGTAAGTGATTACAAAATAAAACAGGAAACAACCACAAATGGTCCAAGCGAGGCGTCACAACATGCAAACTCCAAAATATCACTTTCAGTGCGTTGGCAACTAACTTTTTCTTTCATTCGTCTTTGAACACCTCTACTGGGTCCATTAAAAAGATGGGGGGGGAGGTGTGTGTGTGTGTGGGGGTTATAATGAAGCATGACTCATCGAGCAGGTGCCCTCTTAGCAAAAGGTAACTGGAGATGAATATGTGCTTTTTCTCTGAACAGCAATTATGCACATAATTACCGCAACAACTGTTTCTAAGTGAAGGTTTATTGAGTTTGTCCCCACGTTGTGTCTAAAATTAAACAGATGCTCTGATGCGGACGAACTCGTTCAAATTAACGGTGGTTGTATAATATGACTATCACTATACTTCCCTGGTGATTTCCTGTTACATTACCTACCCCCTAAAGTGTTATGTCCCAAACATAAAGGCCATTTCCGAGGGTGATAATAGAAAACTAGAAAAAACAATCGAATCAATAGCTGGTTGGAGATTCTGTTTACGTCAATTCCATCTGTGGGCGTCACATGTGTGACTTTCAGGCTGCGGCACATGTGTGACTTTCAGGAAGTCTGTGAGCTCATATATGATGATGGTGGAGGGACACTCTGCCTTCACACTCCTCCATCTGGCTGTTAAAGTGAAATATTGCCTCACAGCCACGATTGCTGTAAGTATCCTTATCGGCCTGTGTTGAATTACAAGCTACCCCCACACCCCCCACCCCTCGCTAATGATTTCTGTGTTTTCAATCAATAATTTTTTTTTTTGCGCACTCAAAATGATTGACTGGCTCCAAGCTGCAAGTGCATCCAACACATTGCAGATAAAAAAAAGAAGTGAATTTTTCAAATGTACAAATCTGGATGCTTGAACACAACCGTCTTAGTTTAATAAAGTCCCTTTTTTGAAGACGGGCAGAAACAGAGGCTGAGGAACTGTGAATAAAAAATGGTCAAACATCCAAAACCTGACTGTGTTTCATTCTCTTTCATATTTCTCATAAACATAATCTATTTGCAAAGGACTTCATGATGATTTCACCATCTCTCTTCCTTCTCCCACTTTGATTTATCTCACACGTATTTTTCTGGGCCCCATTTTTTTTTTATCTCCGTTCTGACAATAACAGTGGCTCTGCTAGACGTAATGTTTTTATTAAAAAGGGACATTATATCTCTACATATTGTATGTGCCACCCTCAGGAAGGTAGCAGTGTGTGTGTGTGTGTGTGTGTGTGTGTGTGTGTGTGTGTGTGTGTGTGTGTGTGTGTGTGTGTGTGTGTCCATTGCGTTATGGCAGAGCCAGCTGTCCTTCAGTGATGCTGACGGAGGATATAAATTCATTACTCCCTGAAGCAGACAACCCATCATTCTCAACACAGTGATTCTGCATTCATTCACTGTGCACATTTGTGTGTACATGTGTGTGTGCGACGCCTCCGAGTAGACCGAGTGTGAGTATGGTAAGTGTAGGTGTGTGTATATGTGTGTGGGTGTCAGATATGGTGAAGGTCAAGCAGATAGGTGGGGTCAGATGACTGTTATTCTCCATCAGAGGGAACACAAGCTGCCGGGGATATTGATTGACAGCGGTTATGGCATCAGCTCCACTTGGCATCTCATTGACGAGTGAAAATGTAAGAGTTCCACCCCAAGTCGAGCAGCCCGTGATTATCTGCCTGCATCTATCACACTTCATTCTGCTTTCCAGACACCGAGTACATGTGAATATTGATCTGATGGGGCTACAGTGTGTGTGTGTGTGTGTGTGTGTGATTTTATCTAGTTTATCGTTGTAAATTCTCTAGTCATGCTCAATCTTCTAATCCACGTTTAAAATCTCTTGACCCTGGCTTTCGATCAATGGCTTATAGACATTATTTTATTGCATCTACAGTGTCAATTGTACTAAATTTTACAAATTTTATTATAAATATACTATTATTGTCTTTTTTTCTTCTATTTGTTGTGTCTTATTGTTTTTTATTGTTATTATAGCATTTAAAATGAACACACACATATATATGTATAATATATATATATCAAGTTAAAGTTCAAAAGTTTAAGATTATGGGTTTGAATTGATGAAAAGTTACCAACAACTTTGTAGTGAGTTTCAGGTGCAAGGAGACAAAGGCAGATCTTCCAAGTTCAGTGTAACTGCCTCACACATTCAGTCTAATCTCATCGTTTATCCCTTTCCCTTTGACTTTTTCCTTATAATAAGATTTTTCTTAGCGGTGCAACTAATCTCCGTTGCTCCAGTGTTTCACCCACAATTACTAGAAACAACATCTGATCAACGAAGCACCAAGGAAGCTCTCAGGTGAGCTGGCAAGATAGAAGACAAAGAAAAGGAAAAAAAGAATCAGGGGTATTTGTTGGTTCATTTTATAATGTAAAGAAGTGTAAATATTAAATATGGGTGCGATGTTACAGTTAATGTCTTCGATAATATATCTGAAGGACGGACAGAAGTGCAATAGATGCTGCGTGTAGCTGAGGTTTTTGCGTTAGAAGTTTTGAAATGCATTTAATCTTAATTCAATCTTGACAACAAGTGACCACTGGCCCATTTGAATTCTTTTTCGCTGGTATCTGTGCATTCCTTTGCCATTCTCATTTTCTACCTTTGTCCATGGTGATTTATGACCAGCAGAACTATAGAGGATATTGCTTTAAATGCACCAAAAAATGGCCATTTCTCATCCAACCCAATGAAGTTATTCAATTGCCACCCAATATGGCAGGGACAAATGACAGCCATTAGGGTGCAAAGCTTCCAGTTGCACTTTGGCCTGAGCCTCTCACCTCGCCATTATGCCGGGCATTCATCAGGAGGAAGATGAAACCGATTCGAGGAGGATCTGATCAGCAGCCAGACTCTCTAAAAAGATCATTATTTTCTTATTACTGCTACGAGAGCAATATCATATTCTTTGACCCTGGACATTTTATAGAGCGCACACACTTTGCCAGTATGAGACAGAGCCACAGAAACACATGAAAGCACGAAACAAGCAAAACCCAGAGTTTTGTTGAAAATGGAAAACAATTCTTCATTGAAATTTCAACAACAACTTGACCTACATTATATATTTTGTTGGCTTGTCCTAAATGTTTTCAACAATGTTTAAAACCCAGAAAAATCCACAATTTTGTTCAAGCTAACGGGACGTTTTATTTTGGTCGCCTTTTAATTGTGTCCTATCAGCTTTACCGAAGAAGAACTGACGAAGAAAACTGTTTACATTGGCATTGGTGGTGAAGACAAGAACTCCCATGATCCCACTCTGCTTCAGGACGTCCTCAAAAATAGGCTTTTCGTTATTGTTTTGATTGAGATCACCCCCTAGTGGCCGAAGTTACATCTTGAATGTAATTGAGACTAAAAGAGAAGCGTCCCCTGCCACTGAGGGATAGAAGATGTCAAAGAGCTCAGACAGATCAGAGACAGAGACGTTGTGGTATTTTCCCAAAATGTCATTGTCTTTGATGCGACCCACGGTCTGAAACCAACGGGGATGAATGAGGATCGGACAAAGAAAAGGACGACTTTCAATTTCTCTCCACCTTTCGATGTGAGACAGCAAAAAAAAAAGCCAGATACAGAGATGAGGAAATTGGGAGAATGGAACGGAGGGAGTGGAGAGAAATTGTGAAGAAAGGAGGGTATCAGGAGCGGAAGAATTGAAGTGGGAGGAAAGGTAGAGCTCTATCACCCGATGATCAAAGCCCCCAGTCTATGAGAGAAGGCAGGAGGCAAAGCTAAAATGGCAGCGAGGCAGACATGTGGCTCTATTTTTGTGCCCCATTGTGCACGGCGCAGACATTTCCACATCAATTTGGCAGCCGGGGTGTATGAGACAATTTTCGATGTCAAGAATGAGGGGTAGTTGTGCTTTCGCTGCCCACCTGTTCTGACATAATCAAATCTACCTGACACACGGAGCAGGGTGTATTACGTCGCGCACTATCTCCGAGCCCCCATTAAGCCCGGTGCGGGAGAACCCAGAGAATCATTTGACCGTGATATACTGAGTAGTCCCACAGGAAAGGTGGCGCGTGTGGCTGTGACATCCAAACACAGCAGACTCCATCTGTGCTGGAACATGTTATCCACGTGCTTCGGTTTCCAAGACAACTTAAAGCAATGTTCTGCTGCCGCTGCTGTAACCAGCTCAGTTAGTAAGTGGAGTTTAAACCCTTTCACCATCTCAATGTTTGCTTTTTCTTTGTGTTCGCAGTTTGATTTCAACATAGAAAGGTTGGGAATGCTGAAGACTTTTTTTTTAATCTACTTGGGCTTTTGGCCATGAAGAGATCTTGCAGTCTTCATTCATTCCGTAAAAGAAATCAAGGCCTGTCTGCACCATAAGAATTTTGAATGGCACTCAGTAGAGCACATAACACAGCCGAAATTCAATCAGATTATCAATTCCCCTTAATATGTTTAAATTCTTTAATGACCAATCCATGAATTACTCCCTGGGAAATTGGTGAAAATGTCCCAAAAATTGCTATTTCTCAATGTGACTGAAAAACTCCTGGGTCCCTTTCCTTTGTCCAGATCCACAGCAGAAACTTACTGGTATCTTTCTCGGTCCATTTCAACAAGTTTTAGTGAAAATCTACTGATAGAAAATCAGAATACTGCTTTTTAAAAGGATGTTGGACTGAAGCCGGGCTGGAGCGCTCTCAGTGATAACGTATTGTTCCTAATCCGACCACGTTTCCACCTGCATCCCCCCCCAGAGCCAGTAGCCACACAATTAGAAGAGATCATCTGCCATCTGCCATCAGAGCTCATTTGAAGTGAGGTGTTAAATTGGGTACGAGCCGTGTGCACCTGCCCATGAGTCTTTTCACCCAGTCAAAGGGGCCTCGGCTTAACCTTCACCGACTAACCATCGTGTAACATTAGGCTTTAAATTCAACCTGATGCTCTTTGAGAGTGGACACGTAAACTGGTTGCTCGCAAAAAAAGCTAAAAAAGTCTCAGGGTAATTACGAGGAAGAAAATGGGAGCATGTTTCCCACCTGTGGAATCGCAGCAAAGGCTTCAGAGACACGACTCTGCCTCAGTGTCTGTGAAGAGGAAGTTTTGAACGATCGGAGGTGGCGTGACAGAGATTCTTCCAAACTCGTATAGGATCGGGGGACGTGGGAGGTGCGTCAAATAAGGGAAGGTTGATTGGAGTTCATCAACAGGCTGCAGACAGCGGCTGTCGGCCAGACTCGGCAGCTTGGCGACGTGCAGCGTAACAACCGCCAATCCTCTGGGGTCTCAATCCAGGGGCAGGTTGGATGATGTGCTCGGCCGGGCGTGGTTTCCACATATGCCAGGATAAACTGGGAAACTGTTTTTTTCCACTCCACAACATCAATAGAGAACGGGACAAAGACGGTGAGATGGAGAGCTTCCTCACTCATCGCTAAATTAAATTGGATCCTAGGGGATGTTTTTTGCTGGAGTCTGCACTCAAATCTAATTGCTATAACTATCACTAAACATGAAATAGATTCTTAAAGACACTTATTTTCCAACTACCTTGGATAAATCATATATTAAGTGGTTTGTCGTTTTTTTTCTTTCCTGCTGTTCTGATCCATTTTAAGTTGCGTCCTAATCTGCTCTCTCATGCCTTTGTATCAAAATATCCAATATAATTGTGTTTTTATTCTTTGTATAATTTCTTTTACCTTATGGCTCAATGAAGGAGAGGAAGGACACATGTTGAGAGAGATTTGGGAACAAAAGGCACTAAATTCTCCGGCTTGCCGAGAGTCAAACTGCTGCTTAATGTCTAATGCGCCCGTGTGGTCCCCCGCTCTGTGTGAGAACATAAAAATGGCTGAGTCCCTTGGTCCAGACCTTTTACTGAAGTTTTCCCCGTAGAAGGTCCGGAAATGTCACGGCGAGAAAGTGGGCGTGCTGCATGAGTGCAAATACGTAACTATAAAACATCAGAAAATAAATGAAGATTAAGAATTAGAGATATTTTAATGATGAACTATTAAGATTCTTTGCCCCTACTTTTTGTGTTATGCCAAACTTTGTCTATTCTGGCTGTTTTGGTTTCTCACTTTATTAAATTTCACACTTTTTTTGGCTTCTCTTTCGTATTTCCTCTCCTCCGTATCCTCCTCTCGTCTGTCTCCTCTCTGAGGAACTTTCTTTTCCTCCACTCCTCTTTCCAACTCGTCCTTTCCTCTCTCGTTCACGCATCAGACGTTTTCAAGGGGGCACGGTGAACAGTAAACTTTTTACAGCATTGTCGGGAACCATAAAAAGAGGCATCATTTTAATCTCAGCCCTAAAACCTTTTTTTTTACTTTTTTACTTTTTTAATAATGTCAGTGACTCACTGCAAAGAGACGCACACCTCCACTTTTACTGGGGATATTTACAAAGTTGCTCTCTGCTGCATGCTGCACAGATGTGTGGGCTGAGTGCAATGAGGGTAAACGCTGAGGGTTGAGTGTGTTTGAGTGTGTGTGTGTGTTTGCGCACTATGCATTAGTGTATCCATAATTTGCACAGACGGCTGGTAACATATTATTAGCGCTCTACTTGGAAATTATAATACACCGCAATTTAAACCCTAACTTTAGAAATGATATTATAGCTTTTAGTGATAAGTAAGTTAGGCGTGCTGCCGTCTTTGAATATCACCCGATAGTATTTTTAAAACTGTGAAATACCAAGACTATTAATCAACACCTAGAACTTCAGTGTTAAAAGTTGAGCGCAAGTTATTCTGTATTCATCTAAATGTAAGGTTTCTTTCTTTTCTGAACAGCGAAGAGCAACACAGACAATGTGACTGACAGTGAGGAGGCAGCTAATGTCTGTTGGTGCTGCTGACATACTGACGCCCGCTGGTTAATTGAGCTTCCTGGCAGTTTGGAGTTGTCCTGTCAAAACTTTCACTGATGTCTCTTTCCAACGGAAGCCCATCAGTCAGTTATTTCATTTGTGAAATTGGCAATTAGTGGTGAAGGATACACTTCAACACATGGAGAATTTGGAAAAGAATGTTTTGGAGACTGGGGCACGTTGGCAGCAAGTGGCTGTGGTGGCACTCTGTTTAATCACAGCCCAACCGAAACTGATTTAAGGGCTGAGGCCTGACATTAGGGAGTAAAAACAATTTGAGATACAGATAAATCGGCCAATATATATATTTCAATGATTCCTGAGATGTTCTCTTCAAACCCTTATGACAAAGAAATGTAACTGATGCTTTTTTTGGACACATTTCAACCATAAACATTATCATCAATTATTACGGATTAGAAAACATAAAAAGGACGAAATGTATAGATTTCAAGTCACATCTTTTCTGCACTGCTCTTTTCTTCATCATCCTTATTCTGTTAAATACCGGTTTTCGTATCGACAAACATAAACGCTGATAGAAAATGTCTGTGAACGGCTCATTTCAGCTGCTTTTTAAAACCTTTGAATTTGTGGGGCCGTAGTTTTTAAAACATCCACGATTCATTCTAAAGCAAAAACTAATTACACGCAGAGACACGGGTGAATATAATCCATACAGCCGAGTGTTTTCATTTATTACTCACTCTGTTTTGAACCACACATGGCACGGGACCCCCTCCTGATTGCCTGGGGGTATTTTGCACTGCGTATAAACATGCCCACACCCCCAATTACCATTTCATTCTTTATGCATACGAGCTCAAGAAAGCTAAATCAAAAGACGTTGTCTCTCTGATGTTTTTAGTTTGAAAGGACATAAAAAGAGGACGCAGACCTTGGCATCATGTAAATTTGTTGCCCTGACTGACAACTCCACCCTCAGGGGACGCAACCAAGTTAATTTGAGCTTTAAAGGTCAAAGCCGGATGCTGTAATGAATTACAACTGTCAGTGAGTAATGAAATCAGTGAAGAATAATGATTAACAGATTATTTTTTAATTAACGTGACCACCAATGCAGATTTTTGACTCCACGAGCGCACGGTGAAACACAAACACTAGAACCCACAAAGGGAATATTGTGAGAAAGGAGTGGGGGGAGGCTGTTTGTAGAGATACAAACTCTTACACAGAATCATAAAAGATGTGTATGCAGTGTATGGTGCATTATATCATCATAAAATACTTCTCCCCAGACTGTTGACCCTCAGCGTCTGTTTGTAGTTTCCTTCATCAACACTAATGAAACATCTGTCTGCTGTTTCTCCAACAGAGGCGGTACAGTTAATTGCAAATAGATTACCCTACTAATTATGTCACTTTTCAATGTCCGTGTTTGTTTTTGAGATTTAGAGTGAAAAAGGGGAAGTAGTGTGTATATGTATGCCTGTGTGTATGTGTGTGTGTGTGTGTGTTTCTTGAGTCCTCCTTTATTCAAGGCTATGTAAACAACCCTCTTGTAAATGCACCCTTTGAGGATCCACTTATCCGCTTACTGAAGGAGTTGAGTTGGTATTTGCGGAGCGCGATCGGCTGTGCATTAGTGACTATGCTCCCGCTGTCAGCTCGTGTCCCTGCCCCTGCCAGCTCCTGCTTTTCTGTCCGTCTGAATTCTCAACGAGCAGCGATAGGAGAGAAAATCTGACCTCGGGAAGCTTCATGCGACCCCTCGTCCTTTCTTACTCCGTCTGCGTTAAGTCATGTGTCCGCCCTTTGGCATTTTTCCCCTCATGAAAAGTTTAATTTCTTCTCACAAGCTCGAACACGTGTGCCTAGTTCAAAGGTCAATCCTTTGTGCCGATTGAATCGACAATGTAAATGTCTCTCTCGTTCTTCTTCTTGTGTGTTTGAGTGTCCATGAGACAGAAGTCAAATATCAATCATAGGGAACCAAAAGAGTATTTTTTTCGAAATACTGGTTTTCTCCATGTGAACAAGGCAAAGGTGGAGACACAACACGGTCGTGTGAAGTGTGGTGGAGGAGAACCAGCAGCAAGGAGAGGTCAAGAGGTCGGGATGGAAACACAGGGAAACTGACAGAGTAGGTTTGATGGAACACAAAGTGGCACACAGGTCCAGACCTTTTCTGAGCAAGATGGAGGAGTCAGGACGCAGCGCCCTCATAAGTGCCAGATATACGAGCGCTGGTAACCACAAACAAAGTGAATATGGTTCAAAAGCACCAACTTAAAATGAATTCAAATATTGGATGAAAGGAGGCGAGTAAAAGAATGGAATGGGAAAGTGAAAGAGGGAAGAGACACGGTGGGAGGTGGACCCGCAGACAGAAGTGTCAGGAGTTGACATGATCACAAGAGAAGGTGGTTAGTAATTCCATAGCAGGCTATATGGTGAGGTGACCCAGCTGCCCTTGTGGGCTTTTACGCTGTGGTCCAGAGGCACTCGAAGGATGCAAAGCTGTTCTGAGGTCAGCTCCAAAGGCACAGGGATGAAGCCTCTCCATTGAAACGGCTGCCAAATCCCCAGGCCGCAGATCAGATGAAATTAAAAATGCACAAGCAGGAACTATACATCTACGCCCCAAGGCTGAGCTTTAGTATTCATTGGAAGAAAAACAGAGGAAGGAAAGAAGGGGAACTAGAATGAAAAGGGGACAGAATGTGGGGAGGGGACAAGATGGGGGGGTGGCGCTATACCGGAGAAAACCTGTAATATGCCGAGATATAATTATCTCAATGTGAAGAAAAATGATATTATTGCAGCATTTAATGAAAATGCATAAATTCATTATCTTTTTCAATTACGTCTGGGATTGATCTTATGGACGCTGGGATGATGATAATGAGTGAGTCTATAAAAAGATACAATAATAAACACGATCACCTCAAGCCATCATGGCAGGGATGCATAATTAACTCGACTCGTAAAGAGACGGCGTGGGACGATTGCATCGTTGTTTGGGGACAAAGTGTCCCAGGGTGTGTTATGGATATTTCGTATGAGGTCGAAAGGACAGAGTACGACTGTTTCTAAAAAAATACAACAAAAACCAGTGAATTCAATGCCGAGTTATTCTTTAGCATCATATTTCCTGCTGACAATCAACCTCAACACAGAACAAAACCGGATTGCTTTTCTAATTTGAACATGTTAAAGGACCTCAAACAAAATGGAGGCATATCATTTTTGTTCTCAACAGCTTCCTGACTTAAATCAAAACTTAGATTCTACCTGTGCCAGTAATATTTGGGGGAGGAATGGTCTCCTGCAAACCTGAATCACAGCTACATGAAGAGGTGTTGTGGTGTCAGGTCTGCCTCCCTGCTGAGAACGACACACGCATCACAGGAAAGTGCACAACAAAAAAAATGACAACTGCAGATGTTCCACCAAGTTCTGCCTTGAGACAGCAAAACCCTGAGAAATTGACAATTTGCTCATTTTGTTGACAGGTTTGTTGGCAGGTCGATGTAAAAGAGAAACCGACAGTGGGGCAAAGAGATCTTTAATGAAGCACAACTACATCCGAGATTGTTTATGTTATTATAAGAGGTGTGATAAAACTTTTCGGATCATTATCAAACTGTGACGGGACAAATGAGACTACGATGAGTCTCCACAGTCTAGGTACTGAATGGGAAACACTGAGGATACCTATAAACTGTGTCATTGTGCGCTGGTGTTAGTGGCAACAGGAGAAAAACAACTGCCCAACTGGGAGCTGAGTGTGCAAACTTGATGCTCAATGCTAACTACACCGGCAAGGTTCATGCTCAGGAGACAAGAGTCTGCCACTTTAAGCTTGTGTGTACGAACGGGAGGTCGTGAACTGCTCCAAAAATAGTTCAAATCACTTTCAGAGACCCTGCTGCACGAAACTTCCACTATATTCTTTACCACAAGAGAGGTGCATGGGAAATGTGTGAAATGCAGACGAACATTGTAGCAGGATTAACGACAGAAACCTGAAAAATTGCTCCCTGAGTCCTGCAAAACAACGGTTCTCTCTTTTGGCAGAGGCGACACATAAATTATACATGTCCTTCCATTAATGAATTTTGCAAATGGTGTCACTGTTGTCGGAGCCAAAGGCGACACTGCCGACAACTAACCAGCCTGCTAGTGAGAATTATATTTTATAATTATACGATCAGTGGAAAAAGAGGCTGCAATATGTCCACTGTAGAGACACAGAACAAAAATAATTCAGGAAGACGGGCCTGTGAAATTCCCTGTGTCAGATGCGTAAATCACAAGAGCCTGAATAGTGGAAGCAGTCACTGAGGCTCTGTGACTCATAAAGTACCTGTATATATAGAGTGACAGTAAAACTCTGCGTCCAGCGCTCTGTAAGCCGGCAACAAGACATGCCGTAAGCAGCTTAACGTCACCGCAGAACAGAAGGAAGTTGAGGGAAGAGAGCAGGATAGAGGAAGGGTGGAGTGGGGATGGATGGACGAACGGGGGAGAGAAACGGGGATTTGGGCCTGTGATAGGATGTCACATGGATGGGTGAGAGGAGTGAGGATAGCTACCGGGTATAGGGAAGGACGGGTTAGCGAGCGAGGGAGTGGGAGCGAAGTAGACAGCGAAAAATGAAAAATCCCTTCCGGACGGCTCAGTGACAGGCCTAAGTAACAACCCCTCCCCAAGTCAGTCGACGCATAATCCAGGTAACGTGGCACGAATAATAGATGAAACATCAAACGCCAGTCCCCCGCTAACCTCCCACCTACAGCTAACCAACTACAGCGCTCGCACCCCTGCCTGCCAGCCAGCCCCTCGCATTCCACAATCCCCTTTCATGTTACCTCTGCGCCGCACGCTCCAGAAGCTTATCGACCAGTTGACAAATCCTCCAATACGCTAAGAAAAATAGAACGGAATACTTTTTGTTGCATAAATTGCAGGGGGAAAAATGGTCATGTTCATTATTTATATGTTTGCATGTGAGGTTGTCGTACAGTTTCCATTTCCACCCATTTCCCCGGGTGCCGGGGTGGCGGTGTAGCTAGGGCGCCACATTAAAGATGTGTGCAGTCCCGGAGCGTGGCAGGAAGACAGAGTGTTACTGCTCCCACGGTGAGAATTTGAGGGGATCGCTACATAAACATGGGGCCCATTAAGTATGGGGGGAATGTAATTTGTGGAAGTGACAGATCATTCTTTCTGTGTTGTCTGGTAATTGCAGCCGCTGCATCACCGGGCCTGCGAGGGAGACAGATACAGGACGGGAGTTTCAAAGTCGATGTGGTCAACAAAGGTAGATTCATTTGTGCGCAGCCGCTTCATCGTACACCGACGAGAACTTGTGTCTCTCCTACAGCGAGCTTCGGTGGAGCGTTTCTCCTCAAGGCCCCTAGTTAGTGGACGCTGGTAACACGTAATTGAAAGTGGCAGAGAACTGGCTGAACCGTGCTGGGGGCGGTGAAGAGGTGGAGCTTGATCAGGAGTTGAGGGTCACCAAAGGGTAAAGAAAAAAAGAAAAGGCAGCAAGCAACAGGGGCAGAATGGACGTCCAACTTCTGAAAGACTGATTGGAGTTTAAGGCTTCTTGTTTTCCCCTGACTGCTGCTATACACACACACACACACACACACAAAAAACGTGAGCACATCCACCGCTATGGATCGTCAGAGGTTACCTCAGCAGAGCAGAGTCCTCAGGGCCAGAGTGGGGGTCTCCTCTGCCCTGCTTTCCCACTTCACGCTCCTACCCTCCCTCTCTTTCCCCCCCCCCATCTCACTTTTTCTTCACAGAGCCCCAGAGCCGAGACCTTAATGAAGACGAATGCGAGGAATCAATTTACGGCATCTTCCCTCCATCTGGCTGGGGCTCGTCTCTGCGCCTCAATTAGCACGGCAGCTGGGGGAGAGCTTCTCCAAAGCAGCCCTATTACACACACCTAGCGTCTTGCAGAGCAGCTACGAGCTGCGGGCATCGCTGAGAGAAGAATGCATTTAAACGGGAGGAATGTGCTACTTAAAGCTTAGCAGCGAAAATCTGATTTTTCTTCTGAGCCAAAGAATGAAATGATAGCTTTGCTCAACTCCGCTCTGCACGATTAAATGTTCTCTAACAACCCGGCTGAAGAACAATAAAGAGAATAAGGGGCCGTTCAGATGACGCGACTAAAAACTGGTGGAAAAAAGCCAGACGTGCTGCTTTTATCCGTATATACAGGAGGTCGTGCTACTGCTGTGCCTTCCGTTACTAAGCGACAAAAAACCGCTGGTTCAATTAGTGGGATTCCTCACTGACATTCTTCTGAGAAATGTTCGCCAGTGTAGCTTCTTCCCTGAAACCACCTCTGTGCACTCGACGGCTGTACATTCGTCTGAAGTGCGTTCTTTATTCAATGCAAACATGTGCCAGGGTTTTGTAGTAATTTCCCCTTAAATACTGCCATCATACTACAACTGCTGCTCTCTTTAACTGCTACTTTACTACATCCTGTGTGTATTACGTTTTGAATACTTACATATATGTTGCATACTGATATGTTCACTCCGGGGATCAGAGAGAAACAGCACTTCAATCCCATTGAAGGCAGAATTCACGATAAGGTTGACTTTTGACTTTGATATTCTGTCTATCACAGACACAGATTCAGATTAGATAGACAGATGGGCATGTGCAGCTGTCTGTTGTCTGATATGAAAACTTGTTTCCTCCCAGAATATTGTGAAGAAAAAGATGGTTGAGCTCATTTTAAAATAGTCTTGTCACATAACTGTGCAGCACAGCGCGCTCCGGCTCCATAATTTATAATTCTCTGAGCCCATGTCGCAGAATATACATCACAGACGAGCAGACCCTGGTGCGGTCTCTTCACGATAAGTTGCAAACTGGTTTTTGGAAATAGATTGCTTGAAAGTTAATAAACAACGACCCCAATCATTGGACTTTCTCAACACAACATATATTGGAATCAGTATCAGCAGCGGTCCCCCACAGATCGAGCATTTGTCAGGCTCTGCTAACTCGTCAATTCAACAGACACTGAATCCAGGACAGGCAACCAGGACACAAACACAAATAGCAGCATCTACTGTCCCTGAAACCTGCTGTCTCTCCGGATTAGATCAGTACGAGTCCGGCGCTGTTCCCTGAGCAAGGCTGACAAAATATTGACATGTCACTATCCAACTGTCCCAGCTCAAACTGCTGGCGTCCGTCATCCTGCATATCAGATTAGCGTGAAGCTAACAAATAAGGGCACAGCAGCATACTGCCAATATCTAGCTTAATCTTGGGCATTTACACTGTAAGCTTGTTATTATGACAAGCTTGGCAATGGGTGGCCGCGGCAGATTTTAACACCAGACTAAATATCTCAGGCAGACGGAGGCTGCGTTCCTCGGAGGGACAGCTCTTTCTGAGTGGGCCCACGGAGGCTGTGAGGCTCAAACGGAGGACACCCAGCGTGGCCTGGTTCAGGGGGTGATCAGGGAACGTCTGGAGGCTATTTTGGCAGAAGAAAACCTAATTAAGTGAGCAGGAATGCGAGTAAGCTCACTATTTGTTCATTTGTTTGGCAGTAGGGCGCTCAAGGGTAGATTAATTGCCTTGAAGATAAAGGAAAATTTAGACCCAGAGGAAAATTGAACTTTTGGATGAACTTGAACCTAAACTTCGTCCAAAAAGTCATATCGTGTCTGTCAAGATCAAGGCAAAGTGTTGCTTCTCAAAAATTAAGAAGCAAATTTAATTTTCTCATCAACACGCAACTCATTGATGGAACCAACAAGCCCTCTCCAGTGGCCAAAGCCATCAAAGGGACATTCACTTTGGCATACATGTGCTTTGTTTTCATCTTTCAAGCTAAACGGTGTCTTATCAAAGTGCGTAGGTGTTCGCGCGCACTTAATTAAGTTCCTCCATGTAGGTCATGCTCGATTCACAACGTGCCTGCACGCCGCTCTCTCGTCTCCCTGTCTCTCAACTCCTACTCTCCCCCTCCCACTTGGCGTTCTTGATGCAGAGGACTAACCTTCTGCAGAAATGTCAAAGTGGAAATAAATGTAAGGTTATTTCGGTCCCGACTTTGATTCTTGCGCGGATCGTGGTTTGCGACGAAAATATACATGAAGTCGGTGTTTGCATCTAGATGAGAGGTGAAGGAGACACAGGTAAAGAGGCATAATATGTACATACATACTGTGTATATATATATATATTTCAACCACAGGTCCGGTGCAGGGAATATAGAGATAGCCATGAATCTGTGTACAGTTTGTCTTAAAAAGTCCCGCCCCTGCAGCCTGTGACTCACACATACAGTTCTTCTAACAGCGTGCCCTGCAGCAGTGGATACACATGCCGCTGGATGAGCTGCACAAAGCTCTACAGGGAAAAGAGATGGGGAAGACCCCTTCATACCAACATAGAGGAGCTTCTGATGTCCATGGCTATATATATATATGTGTGTGTGTGTGTGTGTGTGTGTGTGTGCACGTGTTGATGAGTCAGAGAGTGAACACTGAATCCTGCCTCTGGGGCATCACTCAACCCTGGCAGTGGCTGTGTCAGCATCAGAGACATTTCAGCCAAATGTCAAGTGGACTACCACGACAACACTGTGTTTACATTTTTATTGGGAGTTTGCACACGTGTGTTTTTGCGAGCATGACGGTGGGCACACTTCATGCTGCACAGCAGGCCTTCTGTCAGTTTAAGCAGCAGGTGGAACTTGGTGCAGCCCGGTAAAGGCTTCCTTTAGGCTCGGAAGGACATTCGTAGACGTATTTAATTAGAGCTTTGGTTGTTCGGTGGAGTTCTACCTGGGAATGAATCTGACAACCAAGAAAAAGCCTTGAGCCTTTTCCGGTTGTTCCGTGTAACAAGTACAAGCCCCCTGTGTGTGCACTGAAACATCAGGACGCCCCTTGATAATGATCGAAAGGACCCGCGAGAAAGAGGGAGAAGCCCCTTAAACCCTCCTTTGCACCATATGATCCTGTCACTGTGTATGTCTTACCATACTCTCTGGCCTCGCAACCTCCCCCAACCACTCGAACACGGAGTGGCTACACTCTCTCTGAAGTCAGTCCACACCAATTAGCCTTTCGCTTCAAGCTGTGCCTTCACACTGTCAGCGCGGATCACCTGCTAGCTCCACGCCGCCTATTAACGACGGAGATGACTGAACGCGGAGGTGGTCGAGGAGGGATGGGCTCTGCGGAGTGGTGCTAGCACTCATCTTCTCGACACACGCGTTTGACCGGGGGAAAAGAGATACGTCTGCGCCAATCAGCAAAAGCAGTCTCTGTGGTCTCTACACCTCCTCTGCCTTTTTTCTCCATTCTTTTCTTTTTGTTCGCCAAACTTAAAGTGAGAGGAGGAGGGGGGGGGCGAAACATGCATGTGTGCGTTTGTATGACTGTAATTGAGAGAGAGAAAGAAAGGGATGATTTGTCTTTGTTGTTCTGTGCAAATAGGAGGGCATAGAAAAGTGGCTGCAGGAAAGCTGCATCTCTGCTGCCCCTCTCAGGCGGTGAGGTGTAACTGCGCCCCCTCTGCTGGGAGTTTCAAAGATGTTTTAGAGACACGCTCTCCCTCTTCTTTTCTCTCTCCCCCACATGTCTTCTCCTGCTCCATTTTCTCCATTATTTAATTTTTCTCCCTTCGCTTTTCCCGGCGTCATGTTGTCTCTCAGAGCTTCATCACTCTCGCTCTCTCAGCTCCCTCTCCCTTCTCCTGCTCTTTCTGCTGCAGTACTGTGTAATGGATGCCCATGGGTTATGCGTACCTGCTGCGTACAGTGAGCTGAAAATATCTGTCAGCCCTGGATACGTTAGTATGTGATACCGCTAAAGAAAGATTTAAAAAATACAGAACAGTACATTCAAGTCGTATAAGTGTATTAATGAGGATAAAACCCCTGGAGATGAACCTTCTCGTTTTCGAGGGGTTCTTGTGTGTGATAGTTAATGAACACTAAATAAACGTGTTCCCGCCGTATTATGCTTCCCACAACTCTATATAACTGAACTGGAATCACATTACTGCGCCTAGCCACAGCAGTCCACAAGAGACCAATAACAAGGACGACTGGTAATGACAAAATTAATTAAATGCAGAGAGCCACTGGAGAATGGGCATGTTTTCACTGTAGCCCAGCATCAAATTAAAAGAATCCAGAAATCCTTGATTACATTTCCATTAAAATCACGCTGGCCTTCTTGGTGATTAGCTTTAAGGCGACCATTAGACCAACAAGCCCTGAACTCAACACGACTGAAACTATAAAATCGGTTGTTGGTAAAGTACTAAACCAAATCATATCAGCTTTTCCCAGATGTAATCAAAGACCCTCGTCCACACAGACAACTCCTCCTCAGAACTTTTGTCCTTATACTGTTTGGTTGGGAGAATTTACACCTTTGTTAATGTTTTCTTTTTGCTTGTGAAGTCTTGGTGATGTGATCTCTTGTAATTCCCACAACACTAATTACTTAAAATGTCATGTTTTTGAGTTTTGTGATGAACTATCCAAGCCGACGTCTTTTGAAAGTCATCATCCACACAAACACTAGAAATCTTGTTTGGGGCAAAGTAGCTATAGGTCATTTTAAGAATACTACTAATAAATCCATAATCTTTCTGTCTGTCCATCTTTACCCCCTTGATTTTCAAATGAGCAGTTACAGAGAACTTCCATTTGTTTAAAACCGCACTTCCCCATCAGGTCATTTTTGTAATAATGCAACACAACAGCTCAGGTAGCTACATTGTAAACAGGCTAACACATAGTGGCTACTTTCAAACAATAACCAAATGTGGTGATCAGTGAGGATTTTAATGCTGACGCTCAAAATGAGAATGGCTTGTAGCTGTCCATGGTGCTGAAGAGCAGCGTGTTGACTGGGCCTGGGGTTGACTCACTGCTCATCAGTCTCTCTACGTCACACAAACACATTCAGTCCCACAAAGTCACGGTGGCTGAAACTGAACTGGGACGCATGTGCAATTAAATGTGCTGCTTTAATCACGGGAAATCCTCACGGTGCATTCACCGCTGCCAGGCGACTCCGGTCCCAAACTATTTGTGATGCAGGCAAAAGATAATCAAAAAATGTGGCGTCAGTGTGCCGTGGCCGTGTTGTGCCCGGGTAGCAGGAGCTTTACAGCAATGCAGTGACAGCAGCACAGCTAAGTACAGAGTCTTGGGAAGATGTACTTAGAGCTTTAATGGCGTATGCTAGACAGCAAAAGCTGACTGCGGAGTACTGAGCACCGCGGGGATGCCAGGGGGAGACTCGAGAGGGAGCAAGACAGTGGGAGAGGAGGGGGCAAGAGGAGGGACGGAGGGGGATGACAGAGGAGCTTCCATTACTAAACAGAGGGAACATTAAGAAGATTTAATTTGCCTAATGACAAAGGCAGATCCCTAAATGGCTGCGCACTATATTGTAGTGAAGCATATTCCGTTAATGCGATACATCTCTGAATATTTAGGTCTGGCTCCCTCAGCTGTTTTCCTCCTCTCTTCAGCTTTTCCCTCGTTCCTTTAAGCTTTTTTGCTTATACCCCCCTGTGCCAGTTCTTTTATTACATAATATTGCGGACAAAAAAGTACATAGAGGCTGGTGCATGTGCATCCATGCTCTCTTTATGTGTCCCTCTCTGCTCCTCTTTACTTCTCCATCTCCTCAATCCCTTCACCTCCTAAACACAAAAAGGAAAGTATTCATACACAGATGCACAAAAACGTATAGCCCAAAAAAGCTGCTGCACAAGCAAATCTTGCACACAAACACACGCACACACACGCAGAGTCAAATCAATGCAGGATTTAATTAACATCAAAGCAAAGTTTACATACCTAGCTCCAGGTGTGGGTAAAGCGTATGCACTCATAGATGTTGGCAAAATACACAAATACACACACACACACACACACACACACACACAAATCGCCCATAACTTTATAGCACCGAAGCTACTATTACTCCAAATGAGTTCGAGGGCTAAAACAAAGCATATCTGGATATCTATTTACTTTTAAGTCAATATAAATGGATGCCTTGATAACGCTACACATATAAATGAATGTGCAAAAGTCTCAAACGCACATTCACACTCAATTTAGAGTCTGCATGTGTTTGGACTGTGAGAGGTTTCCAGAGTACCTGGAGAAAACCCCACGAGGACATGGGGAGAACAGGCTCACGCCGGGATTTGAACCGGCAACGGTGCTAAGCGCTGCACCACCGTGCCACCCTAACACTTGTTAGCCCTCAAATGCTTCCAGAAGTGCTGCAGGAGAGCAGCAGTGGAAAAATGTAAATCTTTACATATGAAAGATGGATTACCGTGTTTTTAAACCTTGCTTGTGTTTTCGTGAGGCTTCATTTGTTTCGGGCGGTGCTTCAATTTGTCGCACGTAAGCAGCTCATTCCTCTTTGTTAGCCGACTAATAACGTTATAAGTCAGAGGGACTTTGTTTTGCTGGGCCACAGAAACACAGAAACCATTCCAGGGCTCTTACACTCTATCCACATATTCTTTTTCTTTGTGCTGCAATGCTTGCCTTTCTTTTCTTTCCTTATTTGGGGGGGGCTCTTCTGCGGCTGTGCTCAAGATTAGAGATTAGATGGGGGAGTATACAACAGGGGGATTTAAGATTGTTAAAGAATCTAGTGTTTTAAGCAGGGATGCCAAAGGTCTTAAAAGATACATTAAAGCTGAGCCACGATAGTATTGGGAGATGAGGGAAAAGGGAGGAGGGGAGGGCCAATGAGAGTGTGTGTGCGTGTGTGTGTGTGTGTGTGTGTGTGTGTGTGTGTGTGTGTGTGTGTGTGTGTGTGTGTGTGTGTGTGTGTGTGTGTGTGTGTAGGCATACTTTCCTCCTTGTATGCCGTCGGCAAGAGTTGGTGGGGGGTCTTTCGTTTCAATTCCAACATACTTGTTAATCCACTAATTGTGCTTAATTACCTGATGGCTCTAATTAGGGCCCCTGATACCATGAGAGGCTCGACCCTCCTGATGGTCCTGAAAGAGACATAAAAAGACTGGATGAAGCCCCCGCAGCAGTGAGTGTCTACGTGTTTGTGTATTGATGTGTGTGTGTGTGTGTGTGTGTGTGTGTGGTAGACCAAGCAGACAAGATGAAAAAGAATTTGCTGGCATGTGATAATTTTTGTTGCCATGTAAGGAGGACGGGTGGGAGGGGGGTTAGAAAAATGAGGTTGCGTTTCAGATGATGGGGGTGGGATGATGATTGTTGATGAAGAGCATGTCTATATGTGTGTGTGTGTGTGTGTGTGTGTGTGTGTGTGTGTGTGTGTGTGGGAGACAGGAAATGAGATAAAGTGAGTGAGCAGCATATGTTCAGTTCACTCGTGTCCCTCTCCTCTTCCTCTTCTCCCTTGTTTTTTCCCCCCTCCTCCTAATAATGATGAGGGGTTGACATGGCAGTGGGCCTGCTCTGTTAACCAGCTTATGTAACCATGCCCCGGCGGCTCGGAGGATGTGCTGACAGCATGCTTTCTCAGCGTCATTAGCAGAGTTACACAGCTGGCTCCGAAACAGCGGGGGGCGGCGGGGGGGGAGGAGCGAGGAAAAAAGAAAAGACGAAAGAAAGTGTGACTGGGGAAGTTGAGGATATAGAATAGGGGCTGGGGGAAGGGAAGTGAGGGGAGGATGCCGGGTTACCAGGAGCTATGGGACGTCTGGGAGGTCTTTCCCAACTCTCCCAGCTGAGCATCTAACGAAACACTACTCACACGCCCCAATCTGTCTATTTACCATTCTTCCTGCACTTACTCAGTTTCCACTGCAGCAATGCAGCAGCAGAGCCTCTGTTTCACCTATTGTTTTTTTCCTCTTGCCTCAAAAGAGTCAGACATAAAAGAAGCGGGGGGGCCCAAAAAAAAAAAGAATTGCTTTTCCTCCCATAGGGCGCTCATTCAGCATGCTATCGTGCCCCAACATCAGACGCAGCAGAAAAGCAATTCACATGCAAATACCAGTCTCCCTGTGTTCTGAACACAGATTAGAAGAGCAGCAGCCTTGCGTCACAGACCCCCAAACAGTGTCGGGTATAGGCTGGCGTCAGATAACACAGATGTAACACGTCGAGGACATCAAACGGCGCCAGAAACTGCACCACGGAGGAAGCTGTCAATCAACATGTCTGAACCGCAGCATCCTGTGAGGATCAAAGAGAGTATCAAGACAATAAAGCCCACATGGGCCAACTCGATTCTTTATCAAATCCCTGATTCACATTCCGCAGTGAGAGCAAACTTGAGCAGCGAACGCTCAGCGCCGTCAACAAACCCTCTTTGATTCGGCTGTAAAGCTGCCATGTACATAAAATGAAGCATCGCAACAGGAGTTGAATCAGCAGCCAAAATATCTCCGAGGCAGTTATGGGCAATTTAAATTAAGCTACAGCAGCGATCACCTCTTGGCCACAGAGCTGGATGGTGATGAGAGGCACGCAGGCATCATAACACGAGGCGAAGAGAAAAAGTTGATGAGGGTGATGCTGAAACGCACCTACAGGACTCCTAGGAATCCTAGATCCAGCCTTCATAAACCCCCCAAACTCCCACAGAACGCACACTCTCTCCGTCTCGCTCCCCCGTGCGGTTTACCACAAGTGGCTTGGCAGCTGCTGTCTGTTTACGTGTTGGTATTCAGGCTGAGTATGATTGGTGGAAGGCCCAGTCGACTGAGAGCCGTGTGCTCAGGGCCCCTGGATAAACATCCGCTGGGCACAGCACAGAGACGGAGAGACGGAGGGAGAGAGGTGGGGATAGACTGCACATCTCCGATAACCTCACCACCAGCGGCAGCAAATCCCCTCGCCTTAAAACTTTGATGCTGCACAGACAAACACAGAGACAGAGAGAGGCAGCCAGGGAGCAGCGTTTGTTTAAGGCTTTAGAGTCGTCATCAGACAGTTAATACCTCCAGCTCCGGCTCCAGCACCTTGCACTTCTCATACCTTACATCCACTCGGCTCAATCTTCCCTTCCCCGCACTCTCGCCTCAGGCAAACACACACAAACACACACTCTCTTGTTAATTATGCTTTCTACTCTCTCTCTCTCTCTCTCTCTCTCTCCGATTCTAACCCCATTTCCCCACAGTCGCTGCCTTCATTTCCTCTTTTAGCTTAACGCTCCCATTTCTGCTCCTCTCTATCCGGAGGGCGGTTTCTGTGGGACAAGTGCCATGTCATAGTTTGTGATTATATAATTTGTTTGTGTGCTTGTGTGTGTGCTTGTGTCTGTGTCTGTGTCTCTCTCTCTCTCTCTCTCTCTCTCTGAGCCTGGGCGTCTGTTCTGTGTGAGGCGGTGACGTCACAGATAAACTTGACAACCCCCCCCCTGCTCGACGAAAACGCCCCGGGGCGATGCAGTGACACGGTTTCACCTCCAAACCACAGAAACATCCTCCACTAGTGTTTAACACAGAGAGCTAACCCGCTCAGGGCTGATGGAGAGTCTGACATTTCCACGTGCACACAGTGGTGCGCCCGAGGAGATGAAGATCGGCCACTGGTAATTATAGATAGGAGGACAGCATTTTCCCGATTGGGCCCCTGATCCACGCGCACTGTGGGTCTGAATGCTTCTGCCTTCTGACCTCGCAGCCTCTCCCACAGCAACATGTTGGCTCCAGTTGTCCCTTCCTGACCCTATTTTCACAAGAACAGTAAAAGGTGGTGTATCAAATGTGTTTTCAATGCATATATATGTTATTTACATTTACAAGTTCAGATAGTACATTTTTATTCTTGATCCCACCTCAGGGTCAACTCCAGACCTTTCTATGCCGATTCACACGATCCCAATTTTTTATTCTAGACCAATGCACAGATTTCTATGACACTTGGTGGAGGGATGGGACATGGGCCAAGAAAAATAATATATATTTACGGGACTGATATCTATGAGAGTTTTCACTTTGGTGCTGATCCAAATCCAAATCTGTATCTAGACAATTTAAATGTGTTGCCATTCAAGTTCAATATCCATTTGTGGAGAGATATTTCAGTCACAGTCACCAATTTTGCTTGGATATAAATCTCAAATAACAAAACATTAATACGAATAAATAATGGTAGTTTAATTCAGTTTTAACAGCTATAGCAGAGAGGTGTTGTCCGATGACCTGCAGGCACTTACTTTTTACTCCTTTTGTCTTACTTTACGTTTTCTCCACCGTGACACTGATCACTGATGATGTTTCATATTATATGTGCGGGATGTGAAATATTAATAACGACCTCCCAACCCCCTGTGGCTTGTGAACCCTTAAAATGAAGAGAGGCCTTTGTGGAAACTAGCTGTGAGAAAATGAACCGACCAGTTAATTTGGCCTTATTATTTCAACACTTTTTAGAAGACTGAGGAGGCAAAAGTATAAAAAGTAACATGAGCGGAAAAAAGCTTGAATTTATCTCGGGGCCCCTTGGAGATGACTAACACCTGGGCTGGAAACCACAGCCTTTAGGTAACAGGTGACGTCTGTGTTTAGCGATTCTCACCACAACATTCTCACCATTTGACCCATTTCTCTGCTGTCGGAAGAGGAGGCCTATCTTCGTGTCCGGATCTCTTGAAGTGAGTTAAAAAAAAAGTGGACAAGGCAGTGTTGCCCGGGGGCCACGATGCTGCTAAACTGGCAGTCGGGCTCCTCCTCAGTTGGTTGGTACTCCCTGTGCCCTGGTGCCAGAGAGAACGTCCCCTTGAAGAGAGAGAGAGAGACAGATGAGGAGCGATGAGAGATGTGAGAAACGCTGCTGATTTTCCATTCTGTGTGAGGGTTTGCCGCTCGTGTGTCTCCTGCAAAAATGTTATCTTTTATTTTTTTTCTACCCAGGGCTTCTTTTAAAGTAGCACACTGCAGGCAAACACAAATATCCCCGAGGCAGGGTGCAGTGGGGGGGGGGCTTCACGATGGCACAGGGAGAATCGATTAGGACACACACACACACACACACACACACACACACACACACACACACAGAAAATTCCTGCTTGGTACGTGCATGTGCCCATATTCCCACAGACATACACATGCACACACGCATGAATAAATGTTACGCAACACCCCCCCCTGTATCCCTTGCTCTCCAGAACTCGCACTCCCTCCATTTATCATTCACAGTTTTCTCATTTTCTGCTCTTTCCCCTGGTCCCCGTTCCCCCCTTTTCTCCACACCCCGAACCCACCGCCTCACCATTATTTTTTACAACACATCCGAGTCAGAGACACACTCTTCCCCTGCTCTTTTACTCATCCCAGAATGCAACCCTTCCCCTCTCTCTTTGACTTTGATGAATCATTCTCCCCCCCCACCCCTCCCCGAGGAGTCCAATTATATCTGACAGAATGGCGTCTGTGCCACTGATGTTTACCAAGCTAACTGTCGATTGCCAGGACTGTGCTGCTGGTTTGCGACGTGGGCTGTCACTCACTTGGCTGAACCGAGAGCACGACAAAGCTAAAGTGGGGTTCTGGCTGCCGGTGGCACAAAGAGAACACACCACACTGAACCACAGCATCAACTTAAATGTCACCGTTAAGCAAGTGGAACAGCGACAATATCCTTTTACAATAACATCACTGTTTCTCCGTTCTGTTGAGATGTACTTTTCTCATTTTGTGACATTTTTCCTACAAATGATACAAAAGGTTGATTTGTGTAATTTTTATTTAATGAGGATTTTGTATTTTGCCAACTCACCTCTCGAGATGACAGAGAAATAAACGGATGAATAAGGATAATTTCAGCGCTGGCTCTGTGCGGCGGAGTCGGTGAAAAGATTTGATTCGGTTTGTTGCCAAGCTGCACTCGCAGTGTGTTTGCGAGGGCACTTTTCAGCGCACTCTGTTTTGTAAATCACTCTGGATAAAAGTGGCTGTTAAATTATAGAATAAGCACAAACCCGAATTGCACTTGATGAAATTTTTTCTTTTTAAGAGACGCTGGCAGACGTGCAATTGACGCGGGGCTGGCGAACAACTGGGTGCAGGTGGTCAGATCCTCAGCAGCGTTTGATTAGGATTTCTCCATAATGAGGGGAAACAAGCACTCGCACACATGGAGACATTCAAACGCGGGGAGAAAAACAGAAGAAGCTGCCAATCTATTCCTTCGGGAACTCTCTGTTGAACACAGTTATTTCTTATCCACAGGGGGGTTGCAGCAGGGTAAGTAAAGCAGGCAATAGCCGGGGGGGGCCCTGATATGAGAGGGCTCCTACCCAAAAAATTACTGTGTTCATTAGTCCACAGCAATGATAACTTTGTCAGAACTCCTTTTAATTCTATGATGGGCTATAAATACAAGAGACGGTAATGACTACATGGTCAGAAACGGCCCGAACGAGGCTCCACGCCATGAACATTCAGCCAAAAGCTTTGTAATTTTAGAGGTTTGGCTGAAGACGTCTAAATGCATGTGTATGACGGTGGTGGGGGTTTGCAATTAAACTTCACTTTACTATTGTTTACATGTAAAGACAGAATGCACTTTTTTAGGAACCATCTGAAGATTGGAATCATGTGGTTTGGTGTCTTGGTGTGTCCCCCCCCCCAGGGTCCCTTTTGTCTGGGGACCCTAAAGTCCCTTGACACCCTCCTGCTTGTCAAAACCATTGGGTAAAACCAAGACTGGACCTAAAGTTGCCCGGATCCCTTTTGCAGCCACAGAAGATCCCTAGCAGATTTTTGGTCCTCACAATGTGATACAAGCGAGACCATAAACCCGTCCTGTATCTGGCATAATGTCCACCTATTGGTATTCAACCCGTCGAGCGGTCCCGCTTTGATCCCTTCCCGCTCGTGTTCTCTCGTTGGCACTCTCTTTGCTGCGCTCTGCCTCCAATCACTCCACTTACCTCAAAGACAGTTTGTCCATATTTTAGTCTAATTTGCATGACAGCTTTGGTTAAGCTGTCCTCAAAGTCAAAGTGGGAGTGGGACTGTTTGACAACTTGATCATAAAAATGCAAACTGGAAGCTGCCAACGGAAATCAATAGAAGCCGGGGGCGGTGACAAACACTCACGATCACGTAAATCTGGAGTTTGGAGGCCGAGCCAAGGGACGATTGGATCAACGGATTTTTAGTGCTTTTGTTCTTGTAACTTTATACTTTTGCTAATTAATTGCCAGACCCATGAATGCCTCCTTATCAAGGTTTAATGATAACTCGTCATTCACGTACACTGTAAAAACATTGGAAAAGATGTATTAAGTACTTTTATGCTTTCAATTAGTGTAATGAAAAGTTAAATATGACAGAATAGCCATATTTAAATTGTAAAATGTGGATTTAATTTGGGCAAATCAATGTAGCCATCCAGTCACGACCCACTGCATCAGGATTTATAAGGTAACAGCCCATAACTGCTGGCCGAGCTTGACAAGACATGTATATAGACAAATTATGATTATTTTCTTTATTATACTCTCGTAATTTTTTTGTTAGTTGCTGAATTATTTGGCCCATAAAATCTGTGAAGAGTGAAAATGGAGGAGGAGGAGTGATGGTGGTGGCGAGCCGCGGTATCGAGGTCGTACCGATACGTTTGACCAATCACATCTGAGGTTTCACATCATTTTCATAGCATCAAATTAACTAATTAAAACCAAACTTAATGGAACAATTACCATTGGAACCATCAGTGGGATAAGAACTACCGAAAACGACAGAAGCCATCTTTATCTTCGAGTTATATCAATTTAACGTGAACTTTGACTTTTGGGTTTAGTCCATGTCCCAGCTAATAACCAGGAGGAGGCAGGGTGTATGACCTGTACTGCAGCCAGCCACCAGGGGGCCATCCAGATGATTTGCCTTCACTTACACGTCACCATAAAGTCTATAATTTTTATAATTTTGTCCATAATCCAAATAACCTGACATAGAAATAATAACTTTCTGTCAATCAATCACCGATGAATCTACTAAACATTTCAGCACTAAGCATTAAAAGCATTAGGCTGAATTAATAATGACAAACCCCCAACTCGCAGGAGAGGTTATTATAAAACTTGATGAGCAGCCTCAGTGCACTCTAAAGGGCTGTCATGTGTTCTACAGCACGCAGACATGCAGATACAATATATATTTGATGAAAGAAAACAGAGACACGGCGGCGTCCTGTTTATCAATATGTGCTCAAACCATGGTTCTTTCCCTTTGATCGAGATAACGATTCAACGCCGTCCTGAAGTGAGACAAGAGGCTGAAATATCAGCTTCGCATCCATCAATCGAGCCTCGGAGAGTCACGGCGTGCATGTGCAAGTGCAGGTGAGCTGTGAAAACGTCTCGACCCCCACACAAGGTATCGAGCGGTCCAATAAAAGTAGGATTATGGGAATAGGATTGGCGAGTAAAAGTGATGTGTGCACGCTTTGTTTTAACACTGCGGCGCGGAACTAAGGCAATCTTTTGTGTGCTCGTGCAAACTCTGGTAGCCTTGCCCCTGAGTCGCCCCTGCCTGGGGGAGTTAAGAGTGCTTCATTAAACCCTCACACACACACACACACACACACACACACACACACACACACACACACACACACACACACACACACACACACACACACACACACACACACACACACACACACACACACACACACTCCAGCCCCTATAAACGTGCAGGTGCACAATCACGCACATTACAAATGCATACATAAGCACAAATAGTTCCACAGAGATAGGACCCCTGTCGCCTGCAGTGGGCTCGCTGCCACACTCCCTCCAAAGCGTTATTGCATTAGCTGTAGAAAGTCATGATGGGCAAGGTTCTGACTGTTTGCCATCCTCGAGGGCCTGAAGACACTGTGGGCTTTTTTTTTTACACAGCGGAGAGGGACGCACCAAGGTCAGGGAGGATTGAGGCTGACACACGGATGTGTAAACTAAATTAAAATGAAATGAAAGTGTAGAAGCAGGGCACACAAGACAAAAGGACAAGAAAGGGAGGAAGAGGAGGAGTGGGGAGGGTTCGGTTTGGTGCATGTGTGTGCATGAGCAAGGCAATGACAGAAGAATACACAGAGTTGATTTAATTCTGCGCGTGTTCACACCAGCACAGTGTTATCAGACTTATAAGTAACTTATGAGGACTGTGCCCAGGGCCATGTCAGCTCTGTGTCATTAAACAAACACCACGATTAGACAAAGAATAGAATGGGAATGAATGTGGTGGAAAACATTAATAGATAAAAAAATGTGTTGTGCGGCTCCAGGGAAAGTCTTTTCTGAATATTGTGTTGGTACAACATTGTGCCAGTGTTCATGAAATTAACGATTTTGCTTGATTTGAAAAAGTTTGCACTGAAATCACAATCCCAGTCTCAATCAATTATGCAATTATAATCAGTGAGAAGTGTTTTCTATTTGTTCTTGGACTTAATTGAAAAAAAGGCTTTAGAAAACAATATAAAAAGGGAGCAAGCCTCATATTTAATAAATAGAGAAAGATGACAAAATTATTCCTTAAAAGTTGAACGAAAAATAATATTTATCACCAAAATGAGAACGATTTTTTTGGTGCGTCACAAGTTGTTTTCAGACATAAAATCTGTCTGCTATAAACCGAACGATGCAGCCGGCTGGATGAAAACTACGAGATATAAAATCGTGACCTTGAAAGATCGTCACAATTCTAAATATCACTCCGCCCTCTAGGAAAACTTTCTTCTTCTGACTTCTTTTTTTTCCTTCTTCCTTTGACTGAAGAATGAAGAAAGAAACCTGCCAATATCATAAAATATTGAAAAGGCCATGATGTTTATGGGAAACAAGTACAGAGGTTGTGTTAAGATGCTAAGTGATGCTGACACATTACTGTTGTGTATAACCCGTCTTATCTCCCTTCCCCGAGGGACCTTGTTGATTCCTTTGAGCGCTGAAGTTGAAACACAGGACTCCTCCCTTCCCCCTCTACCTGTCCTTTAAAAGGCTTTTTCTTTGGGCGTCACAGCCGGGGAGTCAACTTTGTATTGCTCTTCATTTCAACGCTCCTGTATCGAGAAAAGCGAGGGAGGATGAGGAAATCCAGAAGACGATAAGATGCGCAAAGCTGGCGAGGATGAGGGAGGAGCGTGCTGCCGGGTTTCAGCACAGTGCATTGAGAAGATGTGACCTAAAGGCATCTTTTGATGGAATATAAATGAAACTATAAATCATGTCAAAACAAATCTGTTCAAGTTATTGCGCTGTGGTGAGTACGGGGTGGAATTGTATTTCCATGGAAATGTGTTTCCAGACAAGAGGTTGGCACTCACTCCCACTTCTGAGTTTATTTCCCCAAAATTTACACTCTAAGAAAACATAAATATATTTAACGACAACAACAATAAGCGTCTCTTATAAGCACAGGATTAAAATACGATACCGGCGCCGTTCTCTGTTATAATTGTTTTTAGAGCCCGAGACGCGCCTTCGTCTTTAGACACTTTCCAAAGAGTGATGGCTCATATAAAAGTGGGTGAGTAAATGTGTGATCAACCAACATAAGTATATGAGGAGGAAAATCACTTCATAAAGTAATAAACCATGATGGTTCAGGGATTCTACCATCTTAAGATGTGGGGATTATGTTATTTACGACGAGCAGACCTTGAAATGTGCCGTTAGCGTAATACGATACGATGAATAGATGGATCCTTAAGGCAGTGGGCATTAGAGACTGAAGGCCGCGGAGGCAGTGGGGTCTGCTGGCACCCTGCCGGAGCACTCCAGGGTCAATTAGGGCAGATGAGCTCTGTTCTCAAACCGCATGAAGCTTGAGAGTCGTTCAGAGACGTCAGGAGGCCACAAACCACCGAATCCTTCAAGGTCCAACCAGGCAAATGGCGTTTTTCGTGATGGAAGCTGCTTCAGTGATGGGACAGGTTTTCTATGGCAGGTGGACTCTCTAACAAACGCATGAGCCTCAACAGGACAAGGTCGAGACAGGTCATTTTCTTGTTGCATCAGGTTCAATAACAATTGTATGTCTGCTCTATTTGCACATGAAGGCCCCCGAACGCCCCCTGGAGGCTGGTTGCCACATAGGTCCATGTTAGCAGATGAAAGTAAAAAAGTCAAAGTTTGTGATGAATAACTTTTGATGGATTTGAAATTCCTATCACATTGATGTATTCTAACGTGTTTGTTTTGATCATTATATTAATATATATATTTAATATTTAAGCTTCATTGCTGTACAGAGGGTTGGAAGTAAAGCCACGTCATCCATTTCTAATTACAGTGTATGGGACTAAACTTAAAACCAGTTTATTGTTTATTTATTTGTTTCTTTCTTTACACTTTAAGTAGATTTAATGGTAAGTTACTAATGAAATAGGGGAGGGATCAGATGTGCAATAACAGCCTTGTTTGGCCTTTAGATTCCAGAGAGATCTTATATTATATTGAGAGTGTCAGGTTTATCTTTACAAATATGATTTACACATTCCCCTGCACTGTCACCGTTTATGCCATTGATCATTATCATCATCATTGATATCACAAACAGCTTTTTGAAAAACAAGAGTTAGCATTGATTACATTTTGGAGGAAGAAAATATCTCGATGTCTGTGTCTGTGTCTTCACTAACATCTGCAGGAGAAGGAATGACAGTTCCCCCACAGTTGTGTTTTAATCCTGTCGATGTGTGTTGTCAGATTCTGGTGAACTCTCACTAACACATCATGTCTCAGGTTCTCTGAAAGCACAAAGGTGTTAGGAAAAAGAGTGGTAGTGGAGAAAGGGTCAACATTCTGTCAGCAGACGTAAAGAGGAAAAGTCAGCCTCAAGAAATACAAATTACACTTGTATGGTGGGTAATCGTGTGTGTGCGTGTGTGCATGTGCGTGTGTGTGTGTGTGTGTGTGTGTGTGTGTGTGTGTGGCTTGCTTGTGTACACACCCACTCAGGAATCTTGACAATGACAATGCATGGCACTGAAAGCCTGCGGCCGCATCCCTACTGAGCCAGCATCCTGCATCACTGTACTTTCTACATGTAGAGCACAGAGGACGAGGCCACACACACACACACACACACACACACACACACACACACACACACACACACACACACACACACACACACACACACACACACACAGTCAGAAGAAGTTGTGCTGAAAGTGTAGAGGACAGATGCACACTCAGCTGGAGAGGGTAGAGCGAAGCTAAACACAACGAAGGGTAAACCTGACACTACAGTCACAGTCAGAGTGACAGAGAAACAAAATGGACAGCTCGTGGCTGTGAATCAGGCCAGAAAATCCAAACCGTGCACAAACATCAACTCCGACCTTGAAGCCGCGCCGCTGGAGCTCCACATTAAAACCAACCAGGGCAGGAAGAAAAAGACGACAACAACAAAGAAAAACAACGTCCTGGCTAAAGCAGCGCGAACCATCTTCAATGCTTTCCGTGCTAAGAGGAGTAATGCAAAGTGATGTGTGATTAATTTCTGAAATTAAGGCGAGAAAAGGGGAAGAGAGGCAGAGGGGAAAAGAAAGAGCTGATTTGAAATGACGTTGAGAGGACAGAGGAGGTGTTTGGGAATTTGTGGATGTGTGGATGTGTGTGTTTGTGGTTGTGTCCCTGAATATAACATAAATCTGTCTGGATATTTGCTTAGCGAGGCAGAGTTATGCCGCAGCAGGTATGAAAAATTAAAAATACCCTCTTATATCTTCGTCCCACTTTGTCATGTTTTTTTTGGGGGGGGGCTTTGAGGATGATATGTAATTCAACGTGGAACGCCTCCCAGTATTTTTCATTTAATATTTAACAGCGCGCAGCAGACCTCAGTGAATTAAAGCATGTGTTTGCCAAAGCCACACTACCAGGCTTGTACAATACACGAAGCACAGACTCTAGTAGAATTTATATATGAATATACCAGTGCTCCACCTTTTCATTTGTTCAGAAATCTAGTTTTCTGCTTCCTCTAGTCAACCGTGTTCAGTAACATGTCATTTTTACGACAGACGAATCCTTGCATTTTTCCTCTTTTTACATTAAAGATATGACATGGAAGAATTCTTCATTAAAATGTGTAAAAACTATCAGACCTTTGTCATATACTTTGTTGACTTGTGTACTTATTATACAAAACGTTTCCAACAATCATCAAAACCGGAGAAATCCCCCAATTTCGTTGAAGGTCACAGCACGTTGAGGACGTGGTCTTCATGGGCCGTGTGGACCGCAAAGGCTGACCCAAAATGAGACGGTCTGTTCCACAGAGGCATCACTAGCTTGTCCCGGCCTTATTGCTGTGAAAATTTGAGTGCCCCTTGTTTCTTTTTATAATACCGGTTAAAACGGTTCATCATCAAAGCACAATGAATCCTGGGATTGGTTTCTGCTGGGAAGTATCCACCCGGAATGAAAGGACTCATTTGTCGGCCATATTTGAAGAAGCTGTGACATAACCGTCCTTTTTTGTTTTTGTTGACAAATCCTCTGGCGGCTGAAGTTACAAATTGTACAGGGTTTTTTTTCTCAAGTGCTGCACAGTGAAGTACAAACCAATGAGGAGCAGTGGCAGAGTTCACATTCTAACCCACGCTCCGCTCCCCTGTGTGCTTTCAGCAGGCAGGGACAACTGAGCCGTCAGTGTTCACACAACTGGCTTTGCTGCAGCCGGCGTGTATTGACTCTGTGGCCTTCATGTCTTTTGTGCACACACTTTACTGACTCATCCTCACCCACAGTTGCATTCGAAGCCATTGATTATTTGCTCGGCGGCCCGCCCCGTTTTTTTTTCCTTCTTCTTCTTCTTTCTCCCAGTCATGTTCTCGCTTTTACCCTTCCTGACAGAATGTTTAATCTCGTTCAAAGTCGGTGAAAAGGGACACTTGGCGAGGGAGAAGGGAAACTCTCTCTTTTGTACCCTTATCTGCTCGCTCCGGTTCAGATTGCCAACATATGAGGTTGGATCCCAGCTGGGAGAGCAGGCGGCGGAACTGGCCAGACACAAGGCCCCTGGATTTCTCCGAGGGGCAGGAGGGGGCATGGGGGAGTGGAGGGTGGGGTCTGATGGGATGGGGGGAGTAGTTACCCTGTTATACGAGTCCAGACACACTCTCCTCTTTTGCTCGCAGCTCTCATTCCCCCGGTGGAGCTCCCTTCACTCCTGCACAGCCAGTATCCTAAATTAACAGTCTGGGGACCCACTGTTCAAAGTACACACAAAAAAAAACTACACACTGCAGTCCGACTATACTTCTAAGCACACTTGCGCTGACAAGCCAACCTGATGAAGTGCGTTGTGTTCGCACAGTTGCACTTGTGATTGAAAAAAAAATCGTGAATACATTTATAAAGAAAAGTGACACCGGCTTCCCAGTGTGCGATGATTCACTGTCAGCGCACAAGTCCCGCTGTCGTCAGCACCCGGGATGGCACTCTTATAAATGCTCCGTATGAGGCGGCCCTACTTTACCGGCGTGCACTTCCACTGACTTTACACATAAACCAAGCCCTGATCTTAACTTTAAGCCTCACCCCCCTCCCCCACTCCTTCACCCTCATCCCAGATCAAACATGATGCGAATCTTAGACGGAAAGCTAAAGAAAAGCACTGAGACGTTGATGAAAACCTTCTTGTTGGAAGTCTAACCGAGATGTTTTCTACTCTGCGAAATGCTACAAGATATATGCTGAGATGTTGGGAATTTTATTTCAATTATCCCGTCTGTTAATATTATTATTATATGTTTTTATCCCCTTTTATTGACTTTATACTTTTATTTAGTATCCATCCATCCATCCATTTTCTATACCGCTTGTCCTTTTGAGGGTCCCAGGGGGGAGCTGGAGCATATCCCAACAGCCATAGGGCGAGAGACAGGCTACAGTCTGGACAGGTCTTAAGTGAAGATATGGAAGCTGAGATCCTTCTGAGCTTTGAGAAACAGACTTCTCTGAGCCCTGAGTCTCGTCCCCTGTATAAAGCATAAAGGATTTGGCCTCCTCTATATAACCTGACTCCACAAGAATATCTGTGTAAAAAAAAAAAATCTCTGAGAAATTGCTCTGTAACCCATTTGTCTTTTGGCACTTTCGTGGAACGTGCCAAAAGACAAGTAAAATAATCAGCAGAAAGAAATAATCAGCAGCTTTAAAGGTCCAGAGTGTTGGATTTAGGAGGATCTGTTGGCAGATATAGAATATATTATTCATCATCACTGCGTGTTTTCATTAGTGTATAAGCGCCGGAATCTGAGGAATCTTTGTATTTTCTTTATTTTACGACGAGCCCTTTTTATATCTACATCGGGAGCAGTTCTTGTTTGTCTTGTTTGCTCGGTGCTGCTCCGTCGCTGCACGGAGGTTTTGGTTGTGATCTGCCGGGGGACTGCAGATGAAAATTAGCCTCAGGCTAACTCTGCTACAATGCATCACATGTAATATTTATGCACTTATAAATAAAAATTAGACAAAGATAAACTCTTTGACCTTCCTGATTCTTTTTCAAACTGCAACAAAAACGTGCTCAGGTGCGATTGGTTGTTTCCCTTCAGTGACGTTAGCATGCAGCGACACTGACCGACTGTGTGACACAGACACAACGCATTGTTCATCAAAGTCATAAAGTCAGATGAAGTGCGCCTGTTAACTGGAGAGATGCAGCCCATCAATTGTGTGACATATTCAGCATCTGAGTGTGGAGAGAGTCTGCAACTTAACAATGTGTTCAGCCGTACGAGCCCAGTGTGTGATGGTGATATACCGTCAACAGGGATCTAGCAGCTGTACTTACAGTAGGTGCTGCTCACACACTGAATATAAAGATGGACGACATGACAGCTCTGCAAAAGTGAAGCCAGGCATCTTGTGTCATGAAGTCGAACTTAACTCTGATACTAATACAAGCGTAAACACACTGATCCCTTACCCAGAAGTCCTTGCTCCACTTCAGCACGTGTACTAAACATGATCTATAGTGACCCCTAGTGACCAAACATAAATACATCCACATCGAGATCTCATCACGTCTCGATCGCCCACTTGTGCCTGGATGTGGTAAGGGTCAAAAACCCCACCTCCTCCATGTTAGCAGATGAGACATGGACCCAAATTAAAAAGTCCAAACTCATATCAAATAAAGATGATTTCTTTCATTTTGGGGAGTTTTTATCTAACTTGTGTTCGTCCAAGTCTGTTTCCAGAATGTTTGGTTTAAAAAAATGTTTTTGATGCTTTAAAAATGGGGTTCAACATCATGATTGACAGCTGAGACTGACAACGCTACTGTTAAACATGGATAAAACCATCGCTCTTTTCAGGTTTAAGTCGTTTAACATAAAGTGTCTCGGAAAAACTATCCACAGTCCTCACGACTAAAGTTCAAACCGGTTCTCACAAGAACAGCAACAAAAGAAATTTAATATACTGTACTACACATTGAACAAAACACACACACACACACACACACACCCACACACTCATCAAACAACAAGCACCATTGATTTGTGGACATATGTACACACACACACACACACTCACACACACACGGCTGCTATCCACACACTCCCAAATCTTTGTGGCATGGTGGTGAGGATCAATGTGTCAACACAACAAAGCCCGGGTGGTGGCCTCCTCACGGCATGACAAGGTGGGAGATATTGAGTGGCTGGCCCCCTGATCCCAGCGGTGGAGACAGACCCTCCAGGGAAGAGAGAGAAAAACGGAAGCAAGGAGATGGAGAGACAAGAGAGCTAGGATGGGGGGGGGGAAAGAGGATGGCAAAAAGTATAGAGGAGGGAGAGTAATGATGGGAAAAGAAGGAGACAGGGAAGACAAAGGTCTTAGAGGCACAGTGTAAGAGGCGGGAGGCAGAGGCAGCTGAGAGGAGAGGGGAAAATAGATTAACAGTACTGTGTGTGTCTGTGTGTGTGTATCCCTACACTTCATGTACCTACACTTCATATGTTTTTCCTTGGGTTTACACGTGTGTTTGTGTGCTCGCTCCTCCCGATGTCAATTCAACCTCATTTCAAGCTGCCGTTATTGGAAAGACAAGACACAATGCATGTTGCTGCGGCTCTCACTAAATGGAGTTCTTACAAACAAAGCAAAAGGTCAGTCGTGTTATAGTCAGACAGCTCTTTACAAAACCGTCGTCCCTGCAGCGTTCTCTTACACAATGACACATAAATACATGTAAACAGTCATTGACAGGCTCCAACTTATATAAACATTTCTGCAAACAGTCGTCACAGCAAAGGAACTGGATTGTTCATCACAATGCAAAGTGAATGAGCACTGAAAGGAGCTGGATAACATGAGTAGAGTTAACATGCCAGCCAGTGCAGTTTCAGCCTACGTACTTTTTTTTCACCGTGACGCCAACATGACCTTGACCTTTGAACAGCAAAATCAAATCGGATCAATATTTGTACCGAAGTTGAAAAAGATCCCTTGAGTTGTTCCTGAGAAATTGCGTTCAAAAGGTTAAAAATCCTGTTTTATGAAATCTAATCAGTTCATCCTTGAGTCCAACTGAATGTCTAAACCAAATTTAAACAAATTCCAACAAAAATGGGACATACGGTCAGATAAACCATAAAACCATAAAACATATCGTGATGTCTGCATTATGATTTATTTTGACGAACTGAGCCAAAGAACAAAATCAGTATACACTACAGATACACTCTAACTTTACACTGGTGAGTAAACTTACTTACAGAGACGCTAACATACAGAAATCTGAAGGGCCGAAATGGAGGATGACAATAGAAAGGGGAGAGGGTTATGGAAGGAGTCCCCCAAAAGTAGGTGTAGGGATACAGAACTTTCTCTATTTCCACAGATGTTGTGCAATTATAACAATATTACCGATCCACAGTGGAATCAGTTACACATTACTGCTCTATAGACAGCCATGTTACAGAAGGTCCCAGTGACCTTGACCTTTGACCACCAAATTCTGATCCATTCATCCTTGAGTCTGACTGAGCATTTGTACCAAATTTGAAGAACTTCCCTCAAGGCCTTCTTCAGATATCGTGTTCAAAAGAGTGGGACAGATTGACATACGTCCGACGAACAGATGGACGGACAACCCGAAAACATAATGCATGTGTGTGTGTGTGTGTTGTGACTGCGGACATGGGCAAATTAAGGCAGGAATTTTTGATTTACATACTGATAGATAATGATAACATTGTGTACAACAACACAGTGTACATGCTGCAGAGGGAGTGTCTCACAACCGATTTGTTTTTATACTTATTCATTTATGGCCGGGAGAGTCTCTTATCACATCTTTTTATCACAAATCCTCATCTGAACTTTCATGTGCACATTCATGTGAGTGATGAAAAGAGAGAAGGACAAAAGCAACTGTTTCATACAGGGGGTTTGTATCTGAAGGCTAAGGGGGGCTAGCTCCCCACTACAATGCTGCATTGCGGTGGAATCCCCTGAAATCCCTCCACTCTGAACCGAGCGCCGACATATTAAAGATGTAACTGTTTGCCGTCTTCTGTCTCCGATTCTCAAACACCACACGCTCCGTCTCCATCCGCTTGAGTGTGTGTGTGTGTGTGTGTGTCCGCCGTGCGTGGACACTCGAGAGAGAGATGGAGTCGAGTGTGTCTGACTGAATCTCTCCATCAGCCCCAATGACCTTGTGCGCATGAAAAAAGGAGTTTTTAACCGAAGAATATGAGCTAGGAATTACAATGAGTATAAACAGATTCAGCAAACTGCACGGCGGTAACAAGACAAGTGTGAAAATATGCATGAGTGTGTGCAAGTGCGGGCAAAGATGTGCGTGCATGTGTGTTTGTGCATTGAATATCTGAGGCAGTGTTTGTTTGCATTATTCTGTGTGTGTGTGTGTGTGTGTGTGTGTGTGTGTGTGTGTGTGTGTGTGTGTGTGTGTGTGTGTGTGTGTGCATGCTACACTTTTGTTGTACAACTTTGTTTTGTGTACTGTATATGCTGTGTTTTGTATGCATACACTATTTGCATGTTTGCTCCAGTGAGAGTAAATAAGTGCGTGTGTGTCGATTGTGTGTGTGTGTGTGTTTGTGTGTTTACTGAGCGTGGACGCCGTCAGATGCTGATTGCCCAGCTCTGGGAAAAAAAAGACAGAGAGGGAGTGAGGGAGGCGAGGATAAAAAAAAACGAACGGGTCCAATCCTCTGAAGCTGATAACTGTGTTTGTCAGAGTGAATTTATTTATCACAGATGCCAGGGAAATTAGCATTGAAATGATTCTGGTGACAGACTTGCCCCGGATATCTCCGATGGCAGACACCCAAAATGTTTATGTTTACAGAACTCGAGCGGGAGGGAGGGAGGGATGGAGGGAGGGACAGCGGCGGTGTGAGAGCGAGCAAGGGGGTGGGAGGGAGAGGGAGAGAGAGAGAGAAAGAGAGAGAGAGAGAGAGACTATTCAGTGCAGGGAGATAATAAGAGAGGTGAGATTAGGTAGAAAAAAAAAAGCCAGGGAAAGAGAATTGGAGGGAAAAATACTAAAAAGAGATAAAATATGTAAGGAGACGGAGAAAAGGAGTGAGACTCCAGAGGACGAGATCCACTGTTGAATTGTGAGTCACGCTTGATAAGGACTTCAGCTGAAAGAGGGGGTGCTCCTCCTCCACGGGGGTTAGTGGGAAAAGAGGAGCACACAAAATAGGATGACAGAAAGAATATACTTCCCTGTGTATGGCAGAGATACTATAACCCACAGACAAAAGGGTGTTGGGAGAGGAAAAGTTTGGGAGGAGAGAAGCAAAGAGGCCGGGTTAATGCAGAAGAGGATATCAAGACGAAAGCTTCTCAGAAGAAGTGACAGAGCGGAGAGAACGGCGGTGAAAAGGGCACGAAGGGAGAGAGAGAGAATTAGACTGAAAAGGTGTGGAAGGTAGAGCCAACAGAGCAGCTGAAGACAGACAGATATGAAGCACAGGCACCTTCTTCTTCTTCTTCTTCTTCTTCTTCTTCTACTGTGTGAATAATAATTTAATCCCACCTATCAGCTTTTCTATTATTAACAACCGTATCACAGCGTGTGCCTATACCTCCTGAACCACCGCTGCACCGCTGGCTACGGAAAGACGACTGAGAGCGAGCGAGCAGGCTGAGAAACGGCAGAAAATAGCCACGTCGGAGGACGAGATTGATGAAGAGGAGAGGAGCAAGAGCAAACACTTTGGCAAAGAGCAGCGAGAGAAACAGCGTGTTGCCATGGTAATGGATGCACGGGGTTCGCTAAGTCTGACTGACACCGAATTAATGCGGATGCGAATGCCTGCGATTTATTATAAATAAACATCTCAATTGAATTTCTCTCACTTATTGCAAACCGATAAGCTTTTAATGTCAGAGTCCGTCATCGTGTCCTCCGCCCTTCAACCGCATTCATGAGGCTGATTATCGGCGCAGGTATTCAAGCCGGGCTCCCCATCGAGGATAGAAAATGAATCAAGTCAAAGTTTATCTTGGGATTGGTGAAGCTGAACAGAATATTTGGGCAGGATTCATTAATAAGAAATGGAATGCCACTCTGCAGATAATAATCGCTTTCTGAATTGCTGTGATATCTGACTGTGACTTTACAGGAAAGAAAGAAAAAAGAAACGTTATTTATTATAAAGCTTGACTGCAAGCAAAATCCATACGGGGATCTATGAAAACCGTATTAAATCATGCAATAAAAGCTCCAAATGAACCACTTAGCCTCTTCATTTGTGTTGATTATTCAAGAAATCAAAAAGCTTCGGCTAATGCCGTTTTTGGGGTCGGCCAATCAAGCAAGTAATTGTTCGCTGTACACTGGCCAATGTTATCATCCAAATGTGCAGTAATAACATAATCATTGCACACTGTAATGCAAACCAAGACTAACTAGAATTAACGCCCTGTGGTTGTTGCGCCTCTGCCAACCGGAGCAGTTTCAGTCTGCATGAGTTTCTATTCCAGGTCGCTGTGACCTTTGAAAGGCAAATAGTCTGTATTTGTACAGAGCTTTATTAGTCTTGACCACGCAAAGTGCTTCACGGTACAGTTTTGGCCGCTCTACCCCCTGAGCCACAGAAATCTAATCTGTTCATTTTGGGATTCAAGTGACATCTGATTCACATTTGAAGGACGTGGATATCATGGTCAAGAGGCCACAATGATCTTAACCTTCGACCTTTGACCACCCGAATCCAATCAGTTTAACCGTGAGTCAAAAGTGAACATTTGTGCCAAATTTGAAGTGATTCTCTTGAGGCGTTCTTCGTGAGGTCACAGTGACCTTGACCTTTGACCATCAAATTCTAATCAGGTCAGCCTTGACACCAAGTGATTGTAGGTTTGTAAAATTCCCGAACATAAGGTCACAGGGTCCATGACCTTTGACCTTGGACCACCAAACTCTCATCACTTCTTCTTTGAGTCCAAGTGAACGTTTGCACCAAATCTGAGGAGATTCCCTCTGGGCATTCTTGAGATATCGTGCTGACAGGAATGTTACGGACATTCGGACGGACGAAAAGGACAAACCAAAAACACAGTCCTTCTGCCCACTGGCTTTTGTCGACACAAACAATGTTGGAAAGTCAAAAAAAAATACTTCAAATACTCCAAAGCTGCATAAAAGTCCAACTTCCTTTGTAAAACTGAACTCAGCCATGTTTACCTAAGGTTGTGTTTAAATGAGATCAAGCAGAAGTTGCGCAATAAACAATCCTGGCACCTAATCTCTCCTCACGCTGAGATGCTACAACTTAAATCCCTCACAGGCTCAGACGTACAATTTATCTTTCTGTTTACTTATGTTTTGGTAATTAAGCCGCACATTACATACTGCATTTTTTATATAGGAACTTATGCATAAATAAAGTAGTACAGTAGATAAACAACTCAAGGGGCTGTGCTCTCCACACACGTGCCCTGACTGCACAGTTTTCCTTTTTTCTTTCTGTCGCACATAGAATATAGTGGATGCTGGAACAGAGAAGTTGTATAAGCAGACATTTTTTTGGGGCTGTTTTTTTTTTCCTCCACTTTCGTTATCTGTCTTTCATTACAGCAGTTAACCGCCGTCTTATGAGCCGAGGTTGACTGACTCTCCCTCTCTCTCTCGCCGCAGTGATTGCAGCAATGCTCGGGTGCCGGGGAAGAGGAGAGGATGTTTCTGGGTCACCAGCTGCCAACGTTTTTCTGCAAACACAGCACTGCCAGAATCTCACCAGCTGTTTTCCCCTCGCCATCTCTATACCCTCCTTTCGAAACTTCCGCTCGTTCGCTCTCCCCGTCTCGTTTTCTTCTTCCCTCTCTCTCGCTCCATGATTCTCCACGCCGCTTCCACATGTTTCGCCTGCAGCTAGAGTGACAATTAAGTGTCTCCTCTCTTACTACGGCCCAACTCCTGCGCTTAATTTTGTTTGCACGATAACAGAGATCTGCTCAAGTCGGAGACATTAGGACGTATGATCATTAACAAAGACAGAGAGAGAGAGGAAGATACAAATGGACTTTTACAAACTCTTTTCTCTCATTTTTGGATATGGTGGAAGTGAGGAAATGTTGATCATACGGCTCAGAGAAAGATGTGATTATTCTCTATCCCCCCGGTTCATTTAATTACCACTCTAACCTTGCAACTGAGGGGGGAGACGGGAGGAAGGCAATGAGAAAAAAAAAGAGGATGGAGAGACCGAGGGAGGGAGAGCAAGAATGCAAATGGAGCCGGGAAAAGAGTAATTGGACAAGAGTGACAATTCTAATCCTACTGCAGTTAAATATGCATAAATGGAATTTAATCCATGGGGCGGCAAATGTGTGGAGCCACGGCGGTAGTAATTGTAAGTGTGTTTTAATGTATGTCTCTGATTATGTATGAGCCATTTAGGCTGCATGCTGCTGTTTGAAATGGTAATGCATAGAGTCAGTGTGTTAGTGTGTATGTGGGGCTGTGGTGTGACAGCATTTTTTATTTTCAGCCTGTGCTCACAGGCCTGACGTTACAGGGATATGGAGAAACCAGCCAGTGGGACAGAGAGTAGTCGGCTCGTCCAGGGGGCACATGAAAGAATATACATACTTGTTGTTATGTGTTTCACTGCAGGAAGTTCCACGAGGGGAAAACATGATTTATTTAGGTGTCTGGATTCAAAAGTTTTTTCTTGATTGCTTCGCTGAGCCCTGGGTCAAAATGGCTGCAGAGACTTGCCAATGAGACCTCTGGTGTTTACAGAGAATAAATCCTCACCTTTAATGACGCCGCTTGGTGCAGTTTAACGATCTGCTAATGGCAAATTTTTGATATCCTGCAGTTTATTGATGGCTTCGAGTTCTGACCCGACACGAGCCTCAGAATAAAAGCACCAGTGGTTCTGCTTTGATTCAATTCATTATAAGATAACTTGATTATAAGAGTCTTTTATTTATTTAGCTTATTATACCAGTAGTGTAATAACATTTATTATACCAGCACTTTATTTGATTTGTAAATATTGTATTTAACTTGACTATAAAAGTGCTGTATAGGCTACGGACACACACCTTTCATTGTGGCTTGTCCCGATCATCTCAACAAGCGCACTGTGGTTGTGTAAAACAACAATCGCAGCCATAGCAAGTTGTAATTTCACTTTTCTATGTTTTAATCTGCGATTCGAGCAATAATAGGAGATAGATGACGAGTAATAACAACTAAAATGCCTCCCTGGAAAGAGTTGAACCTGCTTAACCAGTTTGCACAGGCCTGCACTTTCTATATAATCATCATCGATATGTTCAGCAAACACAGTCAAGTAGGGGGGATTTACACATGGAGGTCACATGCTCCCTCGCTCGTGTGCAGACTGACACAAGTCAAGCACACCAATAGATTAATGGCTTACAAACAGTCTACACACACATGAGCAGGATAAAACCGCACAAATGCAAGTAAAGCATCTGCTGCATTTTTCGCACTGGCACACGTGTGGAGATGAGACAGTGGCGCTGAAAGGCAACGCTGGGGGCAATTAGAATTTTAAAAACAAGAGATCAATCACTTCGGGGCGAAGATTATCATTTCACACGCGAGCTTTGAGGCGAGGACGGGAGAAAATGTTAAGAACTCTGACGGCAGCCGATACGCCCTTGAACACACTTCACACTATGTCACGGTTCAGCAAATCCACCGGGGGAACGGTTACGGCAAGATACCGCTACAGCGCCATCGCATGCCTCGCCTCCTCAATAAAGACGTGAAGAACTTTAACAAGTCAATATCTCTCCCGAGTCCCGACGGTGTCAGAACATGTGTGACCCTGAATGTTTTCTTTTGAAACTCACTCTTTTATTCAGGTGTTTCCACCAAGAAGCCAGAAAACTGCTACTCCCTTTAGTACAGATGGTTTATATACTGTACTGCACTGAGCACAAGGCAGCGCAGCTCCTCTGAATATCATTGAGAGAGAGGCAATGACAACCACTACTTTACAAAAGGACTAAACGAGGACCCTGGGTAAAAAGCTGTTGTAGAGTTAAAGCAAAGAAGGACAGAACAAATGAATATGTACATGCGATGACAGCGCGAGGACAGGAAGAGATGACACTAGCTCGGAGATGCAGAAAGGGATGGAACATGAAAGGGGTCGGGGCGTTAACAGCGAGGACGAGGAAAGGTTGGAATTAGAAGAAATACACGGAGGATGAACTGTCAAAAACCACATAAGCCCCGTCACCGTGAAAAAAAACCACACTTTCACTTGCTCACTTTACCGCTTAATCAAAGTCTAGCCTGAGTGATTACATGGCCTCTTTTTTTTCCATAAAAGTGTCACTGTTTAAAAAAAAGAAGAAGAAGAAGAAGAAGAAGCTCCTAATACTGCGCTCTAGGAATCATTTCTAATTTATTCTCACCAGTCCTGATCTGCCAACCAAAGCTATTATAGGAAAGTCAGGATGACGTGCTGTCAGACGCCAGAGAAAAAGATGTCATCCGCTGCAATAAGCCAGTAATAACTACCGTCAAATTATTTTCTGCGCCTAAATAACTTTTCCCCTCATCTTCCCCGTTTGGCCTCTGGCGCCTCTTTTGCAGCTTGTAAAATGCTCATTATCATAATTGCATAACTACGCATGTAGCGTTTGAGCTGTCGAACTGAGGCAATATATGCCTCTTCTCGTCATTAACATACAAGGAGATTACTGGGCTCCACTCGTGCACAAGAATCAGCCTCTTAAGTGGACATATTTTCAGTAACAGGAGCGGTTGTGACTAATGCATATGCATACATGTGTTGCTGTGGCATTCACACATGCTCGCACAGACACACAAGTCGGGCCGTTAATTACAATAGAAGAGAGCGAGCTCGGCATTTGTTTGCCCCTTTTCCTCGACAGGATTCAGGTGCGTAAGAGAGGGTGAGAGGACAAGGGAATGAGGAGGAGGAGGAGGAGGGTGCGAAAGAGAAAGAGAAAGAGCACTCGCTTGTGTTTAGGGGGGGGCACACTGTAGTCAAAGTGACAATTTGTGCACTTTCCAAAAGCCCTGTGGGGGTGCAGGGGGCATGCCCAGCCATGCCAGCCCGTTCTACAATCACACTGTACCCAGACACTGAGCACACCAGGCAGGCAGGGCCACGTGCCCAAACACATTATTCTCTCCCCCGATCCAACACTCAAACAAAAACACATTCATGTTATCGTACCTGACATAGACACAATGGCCCCTGATAATCCAAGGTGATGATGTGCACACACACACACACACACACACACACACACACACACACACACACACACACACACACACACACACACACACACACACACACACACACACACACACACACACACACACCTTTATCTGCGGCTGCTGCACTGTGAGATCACACAGACGTGTCCCTTTATGCCCTGCAGCCATCCATCTGGGTACTCAGGAGTTTTTAACTCAATTTGCTCCACGTAGGCTCCACATAATGAAGGCTTGATGCCACGAGCACAGCCAGTACCCCTGTGTTCTGCATTTAGCCCAACGAGGTCCTGGACCCTGATCCGGCTGGTGAATTTAGGCAGGGGCGAGGCGACAGGGAATATGAGCGGCCGAAAAGTGATGTGATTGAGCAGGACAGTGGTTTTTGATGGAGGGGCTGAGCGAGAACATTGTATGTTTTGAACTTTGACACCGCGTTATAGAATCATCACGGGTGGATTTAGAGAGGTTTAAAGGCTTCGAGGTGCTTTCTTTTCCAATGATACACCAGCAGGTTGCTGTATTGACTGAAAAAATAACATCACGGGCTACAAATAAGACAGCCTGAAATCCTGGGACACTGAGGTGGGAGGGGGGGCGTTGACCAGTACGGGGGTCGCTATTACACACTGACCCAAGCACTAATGCAAAAAATGTCAGCACACTGTTGGGGGGGCGGGGGGAAGCTGGCGAGAGAGAGAGAAAGAGATGCTGGGTTAACGTGCTAACCGAAAGCCAAAAGTCATAACTCGAGCACACGCTGGGGTTAATGTTACAGCCGCGCTTCAGCGAACTGCCAACAGTGGAAGGGAAACAAACTGTGCACAGCCTCTGACCTAAAAATGTCAGAAATTAATAGTGAGAGAAAAAACGTCTGCTGCTTTGTAGCTGGTACATAAAAGTATTTTTGCTCTATGAGTCAACAAGAGAATACCCAACTTCACAAAGGACTGGGCTATAAAATCGATAGCGACGTAACAAAAGTTCAATATATATCGTTTTATTGCTTAAACGCATTGTGCAGGCATGGTTAGGAGGCATTACACATAATTGCTCCTGGAGTTAGTGCTGCTAACTACATTAGCAGGTTATTTTTAAATGCCGAAATCAAACAGCATTGGAAAGACGGCGCTCTTTGCCTCTCCCTCTCTTTCCCACACAAACACACCGACCATCAGCAACACCGGAAGACATCCCACCCACATTGGTGGTCATTAAAACAACCGTAAAGATTTCGTCTTCTTCGGCGGGAAGGCTGGACTCAGCAGAAACTCGTCAGAAACCGCTTTACAATCCTGTACTGGAAGGTTGACGTCCCCCACACTCCACGCCATATCCCCCAGCCCTAGATTCACCTCAGTTTATAACATGTCGTGGTCATTAAATGTCTAAAAGTATAACACATGTTCATTGGCAGTCACAGGACTTTAGCCTTTCTGCCGCTCGTGCTGCACTTTAAATGACTGCGCTGAGCTCGATCATACGACGAAGGCATCAGGTGAACTGTGAAACACGACAAGAAGCCCAGAGGCGGGTTTATCTACAACTACAGGGTGATTTTTCTTTCTAGATAACAGAAGCCACGGGACCTGGTCTGGAGCCCGACGGTGTGTGTGTGTGTGTGTGTGTGTGTGTGTGTGTGTGTGTGTGTGTGTGTGTGTGTGTGTGTGTGTGTGTGTGTGTGTGTGTGTGTGTGTGTGTGTGTGTGTGCTGTGCTGTCAACAAGAGCTTTTTACTACAAACTGATGGAATGCACGGACTAGCTCATCAGAAGGCAGATAATGTGCGCGGGTGATTTGTTCTTAAAATGTGATAAATGGGTGATGGTGCCAGTACAAGCGTTTTTTCACATTGGCTTTGCACAAACACAGGATGTAGGAAGGCAACTAATCTAGGGTGAGTCCATTCATCCTTATGAGGCTTTAGGGAGCTAGGGGGGGGCTTCTTCTCTTCAGCCGGTGGGATCCAAGTTACATTTTGCAGAATGAGAGGTGGGTCAACAGGTGCTAGGGTTTGGGGAGTACAGCTTAACTTGGATTTTCTTTGTAAACCCAAATAGACAGCTGCTTTTAAAGGTGGTTCAACGGCAAGATACTGTAGATTAGAGCCTGATTTCTGGGGGCCGATACCTCTACTGAGGGACTGGGAGTGGGAGTAATAAAATGTCTGATAAAAATATATATTTGTCAGTATATACATTAAAATAAAGAAAAGAATTGTCAATGAAAAGCAATTGCAAAACTTTGCCTGACTTCCATCTTCCCACTTCCCAGCTGGCAGGACTGATGTGCCAATGACAGCCCTGTGCTAGGAAGAAAATGATGAATGTGTTTGTCGCACAGCCCAAGAAAACATCCTCGATATCGGTGACCACTGTCTGGCAAGTGGAGCTGTAGGCACCGTGCCCAGTCTGGTCCTGCCTCTCGGAGTTTGGCTCCTCACAAGGATGGAGTGATGGGCCGGGGGGGGATTATCGGTGAATGTGGTGCAGATTATCAAAAAAAGGCACGAGCGCAATCTCCGTAAATGGTCCGGGAGAGAATCTGTTCCATCTGATCCTTTCATCCTCATTAGCAGGGTTACTTTTAGTCTTATTATTATTAGAGTCGTGTTAATATTCTGCAGAGACGTGTGTCAGCAATCTGATTTTCATCATGTGGTGTGGAAACCGTAGCCTGAGGTTGGAGGAGTGTTTTATGGAGGAAGCCCTGCTGCTCGCTTTGATCTTGGCAAACAGTGTGTGATCCGAGCGCCATTTCAGACAACAGCTCTCTGCTCATGACGAGAGAAACAAATCCGTCAAAATCGGCCGTCATGTGTCTGCTCTGGCTCCATGGAGCTGCCAAACTGACACTTCACGATGGTGGTTGGTTTATTTGAGTACATAGTTCTCGTTGCCGTTTGTTTGACCATCAGAAGGATTGCTCAAAAACTAATGAACTGATTTACATGAAAGTTTGTGGAGGGATGCCTCATGACACAGGGAAGACGTTGTTATATTTTGGATAAACGGTCAATTGCAGGATGTTTTGAATGGTGAGTTGGTGTTAGCCTTGGCGAAAGTATTTCTCAGATTTAGGAGCCTTAAGCAAATGAGAAGTCCATCAGCAGCTTTTTTGAATTAGTCTTATCGCAAAAAAGTTACCTTTAAGTAGGATTTTTACCCATCACTGTAATGGATTAAAAAGCTAAAGAAAGCAATAAATCTCTGTCAATAACAATAATAATAATAATTGATATACTACCGACATAAATGGAAGAAATGGCTGTCTAAGAAAAATAAAATTATAATCCTTAGACAATGGGCCGGGTCTGAAATGCAGATTAATGGTAAATTTACCAATAAATACATATTTAACTCTGTATCTGATAAACAGAACATTATTGGGATTACTTGGACTGTAACTAGTGTCGTAGAACCTCTATATATTCATATAGTGGACAAATCTTAACACCGGGGCAGAGTTTCCCACAGAACTGGATTATATTTGTGACGGGTGGAGGTGTAAGGAGTGGGAGACACGAGGAGAGCTCTGTGAATAATGCCCTGCACACAACTCCACAATGAAATAAGATTTTGTAATGAATAAAATAGAAAAAGAAAGAACAGCAATATGTGGCCAGGTCAGCGCCGTGGCAGCTCGCCACAAATAAATCAATGTATGGGGGAAACACTGAAAGTCTAAAAAACGAAATATACATTTTCACTTCATTAGGAAACCGTGGCAGCACAAATTGGACTGTGGCCGACGACCAGGGTCCAGGTAATTAATGGGCAACGCTTTTGAAGTACGTAAAAAAAAACTCACACTCAATCACCTCTAGTGTTAACCATTGTAAAAGGACGTTGCTGGGCTATGACCATCTTCTTAATTTAATGGAAATAGTTCTATGGTTCAACAAGCACAATCAACTACGGGGAACTAACAACCTTGCTGACCATGAATGTTCAATTTGTGCGTCTTCCACTTTGCTCTATACGAGGGGCAGAAGTGTACGTCGGCATACTGCACACACACACACACACACACACACACACACACACACACACACACACACACACACACACACACACACACACACACACACACACACACACACACACACACACACACACACACACACACACACGCCCGGGCCTGAGACTCCAGAGACCCACAGCACCCTTTCTCTCCCTCGTTTTCTAATCCTGGCAATTAGCGAGAAATAATTAATGATAAAAAAATGAAAAAGTTGAGGGCAGAAAGCCTTGAAGATAGAGTTCTGCACCGTAAGCATTCAATTCCCCCTCTCAAGGTCCTCAAGGTCCGCTGCTCTCTGGCTCTGATCCTCACGCAGCTACTGAGGGGAGGCTGGAACAAAGGTTGCTTTGATATCTGCCTCCCCTTCCTCATGCGGATCTCGACTCTCTCCCCTCGTCCTACACACTTGTTTTTCTTTTCCTGTTTTCTTTTGCCGCCAACTTACTTACTCTCCTCTAATTTCCCTCCCCTCCCCATCCCTTTTGATTTCATTCTCCCACACCAAGGTTGTGGTCTGTCCTGGTAAGGGCCCCGTTTGAAAATATATCGAAGGTTACACTAGACATCTGCTGCACAACGACCCCCGACAGAGTAAGGCTTTGTTTGATTGCCTCCCTGTGAAATTAATAAGAGTAGCCATTAACAATCTGGTATAAATAGGACGTGGGTAGACGTGGAGCTGTGAAGGGATGCGTGATGCAGCTGGAACCTCCGTAGAGCAGGAGCCGTGAGCGGCGGCGACGAGGTCGTGACCTTGTGACGTCACTCCGGGGGCCAAACGTAAACATCCCAGAGAAACTGCAATGTCATGCCAGGTTCGGGAGCAACTCAATGTGATGTCTGTGCAGGGATTTATTTAAAATACGTACAACTGTGTGTGTGTGTGTGTGTGTGTGTGTGTGTGTGTGTGTGTGTGTGTGTGTGTGTGTGTGTGTGTAAGCATCTCAGATCCAACCTCCCCCCACACAGCAAATCAATATTTATATTCATGTGTAATTCAGCGTATGTGTGCGTTTGTATGTCAGCGCGCTTATCAGCACTTCCTATGAGCAGACAGACAAACAGCTAGAGAGACAAAGCCATGAGGGGGGAAGGGGGGGGAAAAGAAGAAGACAAACACTCCTGAGTACTCCTGCCCCCTGGTGGTGGTTTGCAGCAGCACCTCTGACTGAGGTTTTGTACAGTGGAAGAGGGACTGGTGTGTGTGTGTGTGTGTGTGTGTGTGTGTGTGTGTGTGTGTGTGTGTGTGTGTGTGTGTGTGTGTGTGTGTGTGTGTGTGTGTGTGTGTGCGTGTGTGTGTGCGTGTGTGTGTATAGTCTGGGGGTTTCTGCGTATTGCACCACCTCTGCCTCCTGGAGGAAAGCTTTCATCTTTGCATACATTTAAATTCCAAAGAGGCAACACACACACACACACACACACACACACACACACACACACACACACACACACACACACACACACACACACACACACACACACACACACACACACACACACACGCACACAAAAGGAGCTCATTCATTCATAATTGCAGCAAGTTGGATATTTCGATCGTGAATCACAGAGAGAGCAGACATCATTTCTTAATACTCTTGGAGCGAACTGTGGTTAATTTGCTGGATATTTCTCCTGCTTGATGTCAGAGGGATTTATTTGCCTCTAGCTGTGATGATTTTGTACAAATTTGAAGCAAATGTGAAGCATTGCAGACACGCCAGTCCTCGTGCATGTGATTTATCTTGTGCAAAACCACTGGCCTATTTGAAATGTGAGCGCGGAAACTGGGTGCAGGGAGAGTAGAGGAGGAAGAGAAAGGATTATGAGAGGAGAAGAAGAAGTGCTTTGAAAACCTTGAAGAAAGATGTTTGATTTGGGGATGTGGGTGAACACTGGGGCTGCAGTTTGCACCTTTCGCCAGCAGATGGCATCAGCAGTTAGTGCACTGTGTGCTGCAGCCATAATGCAACCCCCCCCCCCCAAATGTTGTGGTGCCTGTGGTGAAGGGGGAGGGACTGCAGTTTGGTTGTGTGCATGAGGCAAACACCAAGTTTAAGTTCCAGATTTCCGGAAAACAAGCACATGACGATAAAGAATTCATCTCTCAGCATCCATCAGTCTCAGTGTGATACTTCAATCCACTCAGCAGCTAACCCTCCCACACATTTACACTCTCTCTCACACACACACACACACACACACACACACACTCTGTCAAAGTGTGTCTGACCTAGCAACGCCACTCGCCCGTGTGTGTGCGTGTGCGAGAAAGAGAGGAAGCGAGAGATCATTAATACACATGCTAAGGAGCATGGCAAAACTTGTCTGAAGAATCGATAGAAACATCAGAAGGAGGAAGAGCAAGATTAGATATTGACTGAGGTAATGGGGTGAGGTGAGAGAAAAGATGGCATTTAGCAAACTGCTGTTTTCACCCAGTCGTGGTAATGTGGCTTTTCTAAATGGATGAAGAAGAAGAGGGAGGATTTATGCTCTGAGCTGTAAAGTGCACAGTGGAATAGAAATGGTGAAATAGAGAAAGAAATGTACAGACGTTTTCTGTTAAGGTTTTGTATTGTATTAGTAAGTATTGGGTACTCCTAAACAAAGAGCCATCATCATCCAGTCATCTTCTTCACACTCGTTGCCATCATCATCATCATCACTGTCACAAACATTATGCTCCAACTTTGCCATCAGCCACGATTCAGCAATTGAGATTTAAAAAAACAAGGCGGCAGCAGTAAAAAGAAGTAAATAGTGAGGAAAATGCAATTCAGGACATTTTTACACACACACACACACACACACACACACACACTCAAGTTCCAAGGCAGAAAGTTTCCATAGTTTCATCATTATTTAGGTTCCTCAATGCAATAAATGCATCGAATGTAACAAACTACAGCATCAGTCATGCATGTTGGAAATTGACAACCGCAGCTTGCACTGCTGCAGCGCTGTTACAATATTTACTTTGCACACGTAAAACTTCAGCCATGATGACCACACACATTAGTTTACACCTTTTACCTCATTCTAGGAAAAACTTACTTTAAACACAGTTAATAAAACATATTTATAATGGCTGCAATAAGTGATTATATTCCCTGATTTCTGTTTTGCTACTGCTAAAAAAAAACAACCTGTAACGTAATAAACATGTCAACATCATCTACTCACATGAGATGTCCCATGTCTTGGCAGAGCAGGACCTCCATGAACACCCTGCAGGGGGCTGCACATTCTGGACAGAGCCCATCCAGGCAGAATGTGACACAAGCCATCACCTACAATTAACATGCAAATAAAAACATGGTCATAGCCCTGCACTGCTTAAACGTGACACTTTCATAAATATGTCCACATTTAATTGTATTATTTATTTAATTTTCTTTCTTTCCTTTTCTTTTAAATGTCATCTTAACACGTTCTTATGTTACTTAAAATCTGTTCTCTTATATGAATTACATTTTAACATGTTTATAAACATATTTTTATTTTTATTAACATGTTCTTATTTTTATTTATATTGTATGTAAAGCACTTTGAGCTGCATTTCTTTTATGAAAGGTGCTATACAAATACAGTTTACCATTATTAATATTATATTATTATTATCCACAAAAAGTTAATTTACATTTACATTTACATTTACATTTACATTTAACAATTAACTAAATTCTAACCTGTTACTGTTATTTGCATTAATCCTAGTGATGTCATGGTTGTTGTTGAGTGTAGTTTTACTCACCTGGACCTCATGGAGTAAGATTCAGGTGAAAGGGATCTACTGGCAGAAATAGAATATCAAATAATCCTTTTCCTAGTGTTCACTAGTGTGTAATTATCTAAATTGTACAAGTTGTTGTTTTCTTTACCCTAAAATGGACCCGTTATATTTTAATACTTTATATTAACATCAGGAGCAGGTCCTCTCTATGGAGGCCGCCATGTTTTTTTACAGTAGCCCAGAGGGGACAAACTAAACACCCTTTGAGTTTTTATGACAACTGAAGCTGCCACAGGTTCTCCTTCCTGTTTGGGAGGGGAGGGTGAGGGGAGGGGTGTTCGGCTGCAACATACAACTTCACCACTAGATGTCACTAAACTCTACACACTGAACCCTTAATGCCACGAAGCTTTTAATGATCACCATTTTAATGCTTCGGTCTTTCTCTTTCTTACTACATTGTAATACAATTTTGCGCATGAAGGAACAGTTGTATAATGTTAGTGGTTAATATTTGTGTTGTTACTTCTAGGCAATATCCACGAAACTTTATTGAAGGATACGCAAAGAAGCCATTGAATTTAGGCCGATCCAATGACAAACCTCTTGTCTCTGTATCTTTGCCACGTGATACGCTGGCTACCTGTCCAGGGTGAACCCCGCCTCTTGCCCAAAGTAAACTAGGATTGGTCCCTGCCACAGGATAAGCAGTATAGATAATGGTTGGAGTGACGGACAAACCTAAATGCTTGATGATCTTGTTTGATAGAAAGTCTCAGCCTCTATCTTGGCTCCTTGAAATGTGTGAGAAAGTCCTTGGTCCTTGTCTCAAGCTGAACCATGTACTAAAATGTCTGGATTAAGTTAAACCCTGTGTACATCCTGATGTCGGTTACCACAATCGGTGTCTGCTCACATCAACACATCCTTACGGCACAGAAGTGGCTTCTGATGTTGAAGGACATGCATCACTGCGTTGATCTCCGTCACGTTGGTGTCACTCAACTCTCACTGGGTCTATTTGCAGCTGTCACCCGTTTTAGTCTTACTGGTTCCTCCTCACCATCAGGGATGAGTTCATGAAAAAACCACCACACGGAAGGAAACCACCCTGGATCAGGATATAAGCCCTTTGGCTGCTGACTGGCCTGGGGTCAGTTGTAGTTCATGGTCAGATGGAGATGACGATAAGGTCATCTTGGTGGCAGAGGGCTCTGCAGGGATTTGAAATGCCACAACAACACATCTGAGGAAAGTGTGAATGGCAACGAAGAAGTCAAGAGAAGCCAACACAGGAAATAAGCTACTATCTGGGACCAGTTAAACAAAGAACAATAGAGGGGAGGAGTTTTGTAGTATTGACTTGTTTTGTGACGGGTTTAGTTTGGAAGTGAGTGTTCTACGGATTTGGTTCACAATAAAAGTGTATAAGATTATAACAGGAATAAAACAGTATTGTTTCTTGGCCTGTTTAGTGAAATCACCTCGGCTACATCTGCCATCATCCACCATCATCTCGTGATACTGATGCCTCCACAGTGTTTCCCTTCCCTCTTGATTTCCCTTCTTTTCTTTGAGGCCCCGGTGTGAGTGCAGCAGTATCACCGCTCGTGTGCCAGTGCGCGCGCCTCCAGCGTGCACGTGAAGCGCAAGCCCCTGTGTGTGAGTGGAGGTGCACGGTGGCGGAGGCGCATGTCACTGGATCTCGAGCATCAGAGCATCAGAGCATCAGAGATGAAGCTAAAGTGATTAAGCGGGAGGAGGACTCTGCGTCACGGGAGAAGGTGGCTGCCCTGGATATGTGGAGGGATTAAGAGGAGAAGTACATGAATCAAAGAACAATGAATGAATGCTACAGAAGATGTTGTTGAATTGGCGTATCCCTCTTAAGGTCCCGTCCAAATCTGCATGTGGAGGAAGTTATATAATTATTGATTTTCTTAGCTACATTCTGCTTTTGTCTGAGTTTGATTGTTTTATTGTGACCATCACCCTGAGGGCAAAGGTCACAGTTTAACCAAATTGCCAAAGGGACAAACATTTCCATCATAGCATCACACGATCACAAAGAAAGAAGAAAAACAAGCTTTTCTACCGGTGTGATGCTGCTTTGTGTTGGGTTATATTTCCATCCATCCACCCATGACAAGTTAGGATCCTATAAGAACCATCAGGGGTTGAGGGAGGTTACCAACTCACTCCCATCCTGCTAAATTAACTTAAGAGTGTAAACTGACATAGTCGTCACTCTCTCCCTCTCTCGTTCTGAGTCTCTTCTGGTGCTATTACAGAAATGAAAGCATAATATTAAGAACACTACATTATCTTTGTAGGACAGTTTTCACAATCCAATCTTTAAAATTTGAACTTCAATATTTTATAGTTTGGGGAATGACAAACTGGTAAATTAGAGACACAGTTTGTGTTTTGCTTGGTTCTTATAGAAACTATGTAACAGGGGTGCGATGACGCATGTTTTACTGGGAAATTTACAGATTTGAACTTGTTTATTGGTCACATAACGTCTTTTTTATCACAGTACCATTTTTTTATAGTTGCCAGAAAAAAGGGTAATACACGATAAAGGGAACCAGCCATACTCAAAACTAGGTAAACCGGGTTCCATAGATTTAGTTCTGTCAATAGATTCTTCAGCAGCTTGTTGACAGTAGCGTGGGCAATGTTGGCGAGTACCTGAGACTCCAACCTTATTTTATGTCGGTTGGTTTGTGTTAACTTTATCGTAATATTGTTTTTTTATTATCACAAGTCAGGTTCTGCTTTGTTTTCTAATCCGAAGACCTTTCTCTGGAGCAGGTCTATGTGTCAAATTCTAGTTTCACAACTGTTATTATGTCACATGGAGCTGTAGTGTTAAAACATTGCACAGAGGGAGGAAGGGACTTTAATAGGGCCCCCCAAAAAGAGCTTTTTACCATGGAGCCCCTACACAGGTTAATCCTGACAGGACAAACCCAAAAGGTTTCACCTGGAGATCAAGTTTAAACAACAATATTTAAATTTACTACACACGCCTCTATGTACTAGCAAATGTTTGTGAATATAGTAAAATGCTTCCATGAAAACTGAATAATGTCATTTGAAGATCACAAATAGGTGGAAATGACACGATGACGACGATATAACAATCAAATGCAATTCAAAAAAATAAATAAAAAGTCTAATAGTCGACTTTCAAGACAATTCATATTTCTATCTACACTAGAAAGATACATTCAGATATGTCTGTAAAAATAAAGATATAAAATATAAATATAATTACAGCTGGAGATAGATGCATTTCTGTATTTCTGTGAGAGTATCTTCATGACAAAAGATCCAAGAGACGATACAAAGACATATAAGTTAAAAATTATTAAATACAATTATAAATGCCCTATCAAAGAGTTTATATGGAAATATATTTTAATATGTGTGTGTGTGTGTGTGTGTGTGTGTGTGTGTGTGTGTGTGTGTGTGTGTGTGTGTGTGTGTGTGTGTTTGGGAGGGATGGGGGGGCAGTATTGCAGAACATTATGAATTGATTAAAAAAACATATATATAAAATATATTTTAAATATATTTAAATAAACCCCAACTACCCCACTGCCCCTGCCCCAGCCCCCCTCCCTCCCCTCCCCCAGCCCGGGGTTTGAATTAATGTGTTTCTATTTTTGGCCCTCTCGTGTTTCCAGGGGAAACCTAATGACGCAATGACGTCAATGCAGGTCACCAGCAAGAAGCAGACTGGAGGAATTGAGTGGCTTCCATTAGAGGTTTTGCAGCATTTTCCGGAGAGGAGGAGGAGAAGGAGGAGGAGGAGGAGGGAGGAAGAGGAGGAAGAGGAGGAGGACAGAGGGAAATGGATTAAGATTAAAGAGGAAGAAGAAGGAAAAAGAGGCAGAAGAAGAAATAAAATAAATACGGGAGCAAACGAAGGGGAGGCAATGCGACTGACGTCTGGGAAGAGAGAGGATGGAGGGTGGAGGAGGTGGGGGGGTGAGGAGGGGGGGGGCTACTGCTGCATATCAATGGGCGCCGTTCAAATTCCCAGGGATTATTGGAGGGAAAAATGAAGGGGGTGGGGGTGGAAGAAAAGATGCACGCTTCCTCGGATCCGGGATGACTGGGTGAGCCCATTCTCTTTTTATTGTTTCCTTTATTTTCTAATAGCGAGAGAGAGAGAGAGAGAGAGAGAGAGAGAGAGTTTAAAAACAACAACAACAAGCTGCCTTTCTTCTGCTCTTCTGCTTTTAGTCAGTGTTGCCATTGAGAAATCTGTCCGCGACTTTTGACGGTGCAGCGTGAGTGCATGGCCGGTGTTGGTCTCCGGAGAGACGTGTCGGTGTGAGCGGAGAAATAACACAAAAAAGATAGGCGAACATTACTAAATTCAAAGTGTTGCATCTCTCGCATCGTGCACCGCAGCGGTGGACGTGCTCCGTCTCCAGCTTTGTTATTATTACACCCGATGCAAGACACAAATTCTGCATCCATCGATATTCACTGGCGCTGACAGTGTGTGTGTGTGTGTGTGTGTGTGTGTGTGTGTGTGTGTGTGTGTGTGTGTGTCACGGAGGGGAAATACATTTTAGAATGTGACGACCAGACGTGTATGAGAAACAACATGAGAGGATGAAGCGGTGTCGTCTAATTATCACTCAGTGTCTCTGACAGGATTCTGGATGTAAGATGCAACAATAATTCACATCGAGACATAAATGAAGCCGCTCATCATTTGCCAGGAGGCTACTTTTCAAATGTGTGTGTGTGTTGGGGGGGCAGTCGTGCGCGTGGTACCTTGAAGAAGAAGAAGAAGAAGTAGCGTTACTTCTCTGAGTGTGTAATATATAGATCAGACCGTTCCAGGCGGGTTGGTGCACGAGCTCGTGCACGTGCGCGCGCGGACGCAGCAGCCACACATGTGTGTACGGGCGCATGCACTCGGCGGCGGGCTCTCAATGCGTTATGGCAACAAGTGCCAATTCATGCACGATCAATGGCATCTCCGCAGCCTGCACGGCGACGGTGGCGCCATGAAACTGAGGCTTTGCGCTCTTTTATTCTTTGTACTCAGGCTTTTCAGATTTGTTTGTCACGCTCACGTCCACTGGATCGTTTTCTCTCCTTCAACCAACCAACTCATCCCCCTTTCCCAGCATCGGGGCTCCAGTGCAGGGCGTTCACCATGAGCTGGATTCAGCACCACGGACAGCTCCCTCTGTGTGTGTGTGTGTGTGTGTGTGTGTGTGTGTGTGTGTGTGTGTGTGTGTGTGTGTGTGTGTGTGTGTGTGTGTGTGTGTGTGTGTGTGTGTGTGTACAACTCCAGTGTGTGTGTGTGTTTTAGGACAATGGACAGCCTCTCTCTCTCTGTGTGTGTTTCAGCATCACACACAGTTTTTAGTGTGTGTGTGTGTGTGTGTGTGTTTCAGGACCAGTTAGCTCACGGTGTGTTTCAGCACCAAGGAGAGCGAGACGTTTCTTTCCGACATGTCTCAGATGATCAGGTCCAACAGAAGCGTCTCTGGACTCTGTGCTGATCGTCCTCTCTGCGGTGAACGTGCGTGAACCCACCTCAGGAACGTCTCTCAGGACCCGAGACCTTAAAGCGTCCGGGCGCCTGACTCGGAACTGACGTTTGCGGAAAAAAAATTAGATCATTGGAGCTTGTTTTTGTTTTTTCTCTCGACACACCACGTTATTCTTTCAGTTAAATGAATAATAAAACACCATCTCCCACCAGTGTATGAATAAGTCAGACGGATATGGGACAATGTAGAGCACATTTAGAGGAAGAGCAGTGGAGAATCGGACACTTCCCCCTTTACATATGACGCATGTGGTGAGGTAACTGTGGCAGATGCCTACGTGTGCAGATGGTCCAGTCTGTGAGTCCCTATCCGCCTTGGGCTTGACGTAACACCCATATACAGGCATAACCCCCCCCTCTCTCCGTCCACCAGATGTGGTCGTGTGATGTGCACGCCTCCTCAATAGACGCCACAAAAGCCCCTGTTAAAAAAAAAGGCTTTTTATGAACTTGTTCTTTACTGGAGCATGAAATCTCCTGATGTAGGCCTGCACATTGAGTGGATGTACGCTCGCAGATTATCCGCCGCTCAATCCGATGATGCAGGTTTTTCAAGATTTGAGTAGAAAGCTCGGCTGGATCTCAGAAATACAGATGTAATTCTTTTTTTTTTTGGTAGTTGTTGTAAGAAGACTGAAAAACACCAAGTCAAGGTTACGTGTGTAATGTGATCCTCTCAGTTGGCGTTAGGGATCAAACTCATGCCTGTTTAGAGTCAATGAATAAATAAAACGGAGTGTATTCTACATTTACGTTTCGGAAATCTGAAAATTTGATTCGTATGGTGATGCCTCGTCCGTGATGTGAACTGAAGATCAATCGCCCGTAAATGTAGTTTCTGTTTTATTAAATGACAATAAAATAGCACAGATTCATTTGTTTGTATTGTTCGATACAACGGCTGGAATTTATCGTAACGAAATACTTTACAATAAAAGAAAGTCAATTGTAATTCCAGTTATATTGGCGACGCAAACCTTTAGAAAAGCTCAATAAAAGCAGTAATGGTGAAAAAATTCAAATACTTAAACGTGAACAAGTGAACATATACGGTTAGAAAACGTTGTGAAGGAGGATTTAATTGTTTTGTGTAGAGAATAAAGCAAACACAATAGTTAGATGTGAATCACACAGGTTTACATCACGTTACCTGTGGCTTTCAGAAGGGGGCGGCTCTACAGGCAATAGGTTCATTATGATGAGGGTGGGGCACTGGGACGTTTAGAGCAGCTATACGAGATTCACTATATCTGGTGTCTTCTGTGTTCTCTATGGGACACTGGTGGATTCGGGACTTTCGTGATGAAGTGATTTGTGTTTCCTGGTTTCTGAACTAAACTGATTGGATGTGGTGTGTTTGTTGTAGGCCGAGACTTTTATTTTGATACTTTTACCATGGATTTTGAGCTGTTTGAATGATCTTATACTGGAATGTCAGAGGTGTATTGTTGCTGCTGATGGTGGTGGTGGTGGTTTTGGAAACATATAAAGCTTGTTTTTCCAGGAATCCTGGAATTAGAAATAAAAACAGTTTCCACCCTCTTATTGCACATCACACAGGTAAAGACCATTGATATCACAACTTCTCTAAACTAGAGGTGGGTGAAAAAAGCGTTTCAGACAAGTAGAGGAATTCATTTACACACCATCGCGACAGATAGATAATTTGAGGAAACTGGGATTTTGTATTTAAAAATGAGACAGTTCGTGCTGCAGTGAAATCGTCTGCAAAGGTTGAAGCTCGGGAAACGGTGATGACGAGGGACAATCTGTAAATCGTGCCTTGTGGGATTTACTGCCCAAAGAACAGAGAGCAGCTCCCACTCTCAAAGGACGGGACCACAGCAGCTCAGTCTCCTGCAGACAGCGAAGTCTCGTCAGGTGAAGGGATGAGGGGAAGCTGTCCGGGTCGGGTCCTGGTGGCCTGAGGACGGTGGGGACATCTGTGAGAATGGCATTGTATATTTCAGCCAGCAGTGGGACTCCATGTTGCTCAGACTGTTTTGAAGTGAAGGAGGAAACTACGGAGGACTCTCTCAAAATATGAAATGGACTAGAACAAGCTCCTTAACTTGTTCTACTGTAAGAACCTGACATGGTTTTGACTGGCTGCATATGTAACATCAATATTCTTAACTTTAGATGCTTTATTTGCTCCCACTGGGAAACTGGTTTGAGGCTAATGGAGCCACTATCACTGGAATACTCAGAAATCATCATTCTCGTACAGAGCAGCGACAGATGTACTCTGACTCGTGTCCACACCCATCTCACGCCAGAGGAGCGCAGCTGAACATCTGTACTAAGATTCACCAGAACGCTGCATTTAAGTCGACAAATTCACTGCAGTTTTCATCCCTTTCATGAGGAAAAGGGCAAATGCCTCAGGTGGGAAGTGTGTGTTCTTCATGAGTGGTGATTCTTAAAGTCCTCTGTGGCTTCACAGCGATGAAAAACATGTTATTTTGGCAATGCCTATATTTTTAGGGCAAAACTTGATAAATGTTTTCACTGGTTTCAAATCAAACATTAAAGTCTCAGTTTCCCGTCAGACGATATATAGACTTTTAAATCTCAAACTGCTGAAGTAATAGTGCAAGTGACTCTGCACTTCTTCTGTATTGAAGATCTTCACGACATCAGCGTGTTGTGTTTCAGTTGTGTTGTTCTGATGTAGCAGCACTGAAGGCGTCTACATGTTTTGCCATTCAGCCAAAATTTACCATATTCGATTAGAAGATGTGCAAAACAATACTTCATGAATCTTGCTTTGGGTTTTCACAGGAACAGGTGTAAAGAAAACAGAAAGATAAATGTTGTGAGTGAGGTCTGTTGGGCACTCAGAGGATGACAAGTGGGTGAAATGAGTCAAGAAAACAGGGTTTATACTGAGGTGTTGACTCTTTTTTGAAGATTATTGTTCTTTTACTGTAGAATTAGGGGGTGGACACAAGATTTGTCTATTCCAATGTTGATATTGCCCGTGTTGAGTGGACGGTGTGGTGGTGTGGATCATTTTCTGGACATTTGAACAAATCAATAAAAATTGGTATAAAAGGTGTAACTAAAAAATGTTGTTCCAATGCAGTAATTGTACTTTTCCCGACTGCGACGAAAACAACGTGTTTCATGAACTCTTTCCATGGATCTGATGCACTGACGTCTCTTTCTCTGTCTGCAGGTTCTGAGGACGTCAGCACGCGGTTGGGACCATGAACACTTTTGTCCTTTGTGGGTCTTTTTGCGGTCTGGGCTTGCTGTTCCTAAGGCAGTAGCCAGGAAGCCCTTACCCCAAAAAGTATCTGCACTGGATTCTGGCATCTGAGGCGAGATGTCGTTCCTTCTGTCTTCCCTGATGCAGCAGTGAGTACGTCTCCTCTGGGGGAGTTTCAGAGTGAGGGCCAACCTCACAGTCGTACTTTGAGGTGCGTTAAGATCTAACAGGATGTGAGATTGTACAAGGCGTGGCCAAAGAGATCTTTATTGTCACTGTACAGGTACAATTGTGTGGAGCAAACCTGTCGATGCCTGATTTGAGACTATTTAATAAAAGATGAAGGGTGAAATAGAAGCTATAAATAGGTTTAAATAGGATAAAAACACATACTGTTCATACAGTATAATTTAACACTACATAGGCAGGGAGTGTCATTAAAGAGCAGAATAATATACATGATCTTTATGGTCAAAGTGTGATAAGGAGGTGGAGGCAAAGAGAAATGTAGATTAGTTCCTGGAGCTTTGAGACGGTTCAGAAGTAGATTCTGGAAAAACTAAATCAAAACGACAGTGAGCTCCTCCTTAAATGTGGAACATTTACAGCACATGTCAAATCCTGCTTTCATCACGTCAGGGGAAACCATGTATTTCTTTCTATTTCTGGCTAAAACCCCTCTTTTGCATTCATAATTAATACATAGATTTGTATCATGTTATTTTTTTAATGAAATCAGCCACTTATATGCTGTATTTGTGTGTTTGTGTGGACATTTTCTGTGATTTTACATTATCCCTAATGAGACAGTAAATAAAGTGTGTTGTTGCTTCAATCTATACACTCAAAGTATTTTAGATTACATGCTCCTGTATATAGTATTATATTTATTGATGGTATATTTATTGAAATTCCTGTTTTGTAATGTTATAGGAGTGTCAGTCTCAACAATGGAATCTCATCACCAGGCAAAAAGATGCACACACAGTGACCAAATGAGCCGAGGGACAGGAAACGTGCGTCTTTGAGCCCTTGACGTTCTCTGTGTTACATAAATCAGATTATTTATCCGAAACCCCGAGAGCCTTCACAATGTGGCTTTTATGCATCAAGACCTGAGGCTTTGCTTCCCGTGCGCTGACGAGGCGTCACTCACACGGAACGCGTGACCAAAATCGCTCAGTGACTGTTTGCACGCGCGTGTGTACGTACTGTACATATAGTGGGTAAACACAGCGAGGAAGATTAAGCACGTGTGTCGTGTCCCGCCCTCTTCTCTGATGTTGTAATGTCATGCTGCGTAGTTCCACATGTTCAGTTCTGTCTGGTTTTTCCTCTCTTACATGTTTGTTATTGTAATGTTGATGAATAAAGATTAAATTCAATTAAGACCGAGCTGTTTTGTCGTCCATCCAAAACATTACAACCATCATCTGGGATCGGCTGCAATTGTTCCGGCACTTTGTGTATCTACACAACTAAGTGTGTGTTATTATTTACTGTTACTGAATCATAAATGACACTGATACAGACATTGCAATTATAATTTATCACAGATAATTTTTTAATTGTCTCACAATTCAAGTAAAAGTCCATAAACACAGCGACCACAGCAGCTAATCATAAAATAACCCATTTATTTAGATTTACTTGTTTACATACTGTATATAAAACTAACACAGTACAAACAACAGTGCCAACTAATGCCACCTCTGCCTGCCTGGTGAGCGTCTACAGACCAACACGAGCTCCATGTTTTCCAGTAGACCAAGCCCCCCCCCTGCATCCGCTAATTGACCAAACAAATCGCCGACTGACCTTCAGCTCCGGAGCTGGAGATTCTCGGCTAAATCACGACCGTGGCCCACAAATTTGTGTCGCACATCGCCCTGGGAAATAGGCCAGCGCCTCATCCGTGTCATCAGATACGGACGTGGGTTGGTGGATGCACTTTTGCTCCTCTGCCACTTACTATGGAGTGAATCAAATTGGTGACCACAGGCAAGAGACACAGAAAGGATATTTTATTTCACTGTAAAATATCTATTTTGAATATCTGTGGCTTCATGTAATTTGGTACAAAATGAAAGGTTTGGACAGAAGAAGTAAATTTATGTTTATTTTTGCTTGGAACATTGGACTTTTTATTCTTTAAAAGAATTTATGTGATACATAATTGGATTCCAGATTTGCCACGAAGACGTAAAACAACACAACATGATTGAACATTTCTTCTATTGTTTCAAAGAATAGAAGAAATGTTCAGTAAAAGGGAATAAAACTATTCTGGAAAAACCACTGATGTAAACAACATGATAAAATCAAAGCCTTTAATATTTTACGAGATTATTCATTTCATATAAAATTCTATATGGTTTGTTTTCCAGTCGGAGAAAATGAATAAAAAGGGGAAGACTGTCAAACGTTGATGAGACGAATTCAAACACAAACTGACAAACTGGTGCTCTGTTGTATCTCTGGGTGGCTGTAGCCCTCCAGAGGATGTTTTGAGAACTGCAACCTAGGACTCACTACAGCTCCATCACAACGCCTGTTCAAAATAAAAGATCCAAGTTGGAGACAGAATGTTTTTTTTATCTGATTAATTTTCATAAATTACCAGTTTCATACTGGTAGTCTCCTCCCTATGACGTGTTTACACCAAAGTTACGGTAAAAAGAGTTAAACTTGGACGACATAATGTCTCATTTGGTTTAACACAAAACAGCGGCTGAGGAGAAGTTTGCTTTTCTTGGCTTTCGGGTTTTTCCAAAGCTCTTGTCTGTGCCTTGATGTTATTGCTGCTTTCATTCACAGTGATTACATGATTCAACTTTATTGACACAAGCCTGCGTCTAAACCTGACTCAACCAGGGATAAAATCCTGTTCCAGTTATTCACGCTGCTGATGGTAGAACTGACAATGCTACTGTTTTCATTCTGGCCACTGGCAATGACACAAAAACAAGAAACAATAGAGAAGTTGTGAAAGATTGGTCGTAACTTTCAATAGATGGACAAGCTGCTTCTATTAAAGGCATGGTTAGTGTTGTATAGTCATGAGTATTGTTGTACATGAAAAATGAGGACATTTTATACGATTTTGATTACGTCAGGTAAACAGTGAAAAGAAAACAAAAACCTGTAGAAACATTTATACTGTACGACAGACTGTTGGGGCCATATTCAGAAGAATTTCATAACATTCCATATATTAGGTTTATGAGAAAAAAGTCATAGTTCTAAAAGAATAAAGTTGCAAATTAAAGAAGAAAAGAGTTGTGATTTAATGAAAAATTAAATGTCATTATATTATGCAAATACTGTCATAATTTTACAAGAATGAAGTTGTAATTAACAAGAATAAAGTCGCAATTTTACAAGAATAAAATTGTAATTTAACAAGGAAAAAAATTCATAATCTTATAAGAATAAAGTTGTGATTTTACAAGAATAGAGAAGAAATTTAATGAGAAGAAAGTAATTTTTTTAAGAATAAAGAAAAGATCATTTTTGTGGAGAGTCAGTGCTCGCCTGAGTTTCCCTCCCTCTTGATCCAAAGTCTTAATCATCATGCTTCTCGAGAAACTATAAAACTTCTTATATTATTCAGATAAGCCAATGACAACCTGACAGACCATCACAAAAGAATTTCCTCCAAGTCCGTGGGGTTCTTTCTTCAGATTAGACAGAATTGCACAATCTTTTCAAACTTCTGATACTTATCATCCTATATTAAACAATACAGTCATGTATTCATATACATAATAATTTGCACATACGGTCCCTCTGGATAATTTCAGGACATTTCAGTCATTCATTCATTCATGGAGCCACAGAAGTGTGAGTTTTATCTGACTAAAACCATCTTAGTTGGAAGAAACTAATTCATGGAGGAGTTTTCTCAAGTAAAGCCTCAAGTCATCCACCAGACGAGACACCATTGCTACAAAATGTGTTATTTAAGAGATTGTGGTTTATTAATGAACTTCAGATGAATCTGTCTGACGTCCGAACCTCCTGGAAGATCCAGGTCTACTGTGCAGTTATTTCATTAGTCATTAAACCGCAGCTGTTTCCTCAGACCAGACTTTGCCTAGACTACTAGTTTCGGGTGATAAATGTTCTTAACAGACGGGGGTTCAGTTGGTGATGAAAGAACATGAGGGAGCGGGGGTGTGAACTGAGGTGAACATATTCCACATGCAGCTTACTGGAATCGAACAAAGCAGATATTCCAATAAATGACTCCGCCCATGTTTGCTTAGATTCTCTAGATTTACGTCAAAGGAAAAGTATTTTCCCTCTGCGCACGGTTCTTCCTGTGGGAATGTCAAATAGGGCGATGTGTTCAGCAGCCGATCTGGATGGACAAAACTGTTTTGGTAAGTTGCATTCATTCTTTAATTGAAGTTTCTGGAAGTTTCTGCCACTGGTTGACAGAACCAGGGTCTCAAGAGTTCAAACGGGAGATAGATGCACAACAGAATCAGTTTGCGGGAACAGTTCACCAATCAGCGACTGGTCAATATCATTCGTCCACTACCCCGTCAGCAGAGGAATGTTATTAATTTGCCTTAGTATTTTTCATAGATTACCAGGATGAGTCGTAGGATGAATCATTCAATGAGTCCGATTTCCTCAGAAACAATGTAAAAAGATATTTTTACTGTCTTGAGTTGAACTTAGCCACATGTGTTGCCGTGATCCAGGCTGAGAGTTGCATAACCACAAGGAATATGTCTAAGGAGTCATTTCATCACTTCCTGTCGGATCAGCAACTGAAGAGACAATTGTGCAATATACAATATAATTATTTCTCCTTAAACATTAGAGGGAGATCATTAAAATATCACTTAGTGTTTTGAGGTGTTGGCTCAAACATAATTCAGTCAGTTTCATTCTCTATTCTTTGAACATGAATAGATATCTACACTTTTGAATAGATTTGTCTGAATAGAAAGAAAAATGTATTAATTTTTAAGTGACAACCTGTGATTATTATGATTATTACTACAACTACTAACACATTTATGATGTCAGTTCTATGACAGTTACAACAGTCTTAACATATTTCGAAAATATTCCAATTATAATATATTTATTGTAGCAAAAGTGTCTTTGTAATAATATTTACATTTATTGATATTTTTGTATATTTTTAATTAGTTATTCTATTTAAGTAAAATAATTAAACAGAATAAATGTAAAGCAAGAAATAAAATAAAAATCAATGAATCAATAATACTAGATTGTTTAAAAGCGCATATTATTTTAGTAATGCCTTTTAAATTGGCTTTTTCTATCTTATCCATGGAGATATGTGGATCTATGTATAATTCAGACTTGATCGAGCCTGATCTGAAGGGTTTGACAGTTTGACTTTGTGTCACCGGTGTTAAAACAGGTTCTGTTGTCGGCCAACGTGTGAACTGCTACAGGGGAAACACTGATTTAAGAAAACAAAATTGCAGCTAAATAGAAGATTTGTAATTTTTCCGTACATACAGTCATTACACACACACACACACACACACACACACACACACACACTCAGAAGCTTGGTGGTTGGTTAATCAGGCCTTCTGACAAAACACCTCCGGAAACTACCACCCCAGTTTTTACGAACCTGTGCGCATACCATCATTATGTTTGTCGTCTCTAACAGCGATAATAAAAACAGGCGAGAAACGTATTAGTGGCTTTGCACTGCATGTTTTTGCCAACTCAAGCTACAGCCTACCTACACACGTGCCAGTACTTAAAGGTCACGATTTACATCAGCAGACACACCAGTGATGTAATCTGAGGGGGAAACAAAAGTGGGAAAACAGGATGTGTGCGAGTTCCAGACGGCGGAGTCAGAAAGATGGGAAGTCTTCTATTTTTTTTATTTTTTTTTACGTGTCAATATGCTTCATAATAAATGTAAGTGTGTTGACCAGCGGGAGGAGGAGACGGGAGGGGGGACTTGAGTCACAGAGGAGTATTTAAATGGGGGGAAACCTGCAAACAGCCATGTGTCATCTGTCAGGAGCAGCTACAAGGTGAGAATATTCCACCGTATTTTCAATTATAGAGGGTTTTAATATAGAGAGACAAAAATTGTTTTAAAAAAAATAATCAAAAACAAAAACTGTAAATGCAATGTTAAAGTTTTATATAACTTAGTTTTTTTGTTGTAACTGATTTTCTTTGTGTTTTTTAGGATGCACATCCCTCTGACCCTTCTCTGCGCCGCTCTGATGGCGGCTGCTGGTTCCACAAGTCGCCGCTCGAGGAGAGGCTCCATCAGAAACACCATCTACGATATCAAGAATATGGTTCAAACAACTCAGGTCCACATCAAGTTAGTGAGGAGACAGGTATGAAGTCGGTCCCAGTGCTGTGGAATCTGTGTGTCTTCAGGAAAAGTCTTAGATGTGTATATTTGATGGCCTTTTATTTCCATAAAGGGATAAAAGATTATTGTTTTTGAATTATTGCTAAAAGAAAACTTTATCTTGAAAATATCACGGTGCTTTAATAGTTTAAATAAATATATAAAAAGTAAGGAGGATGTATTAATTAAGGTTTAAAGGTTTAAAGCTCTTCTTCTGTTCCTTAGCTGTCGGTGTTTCCACTGATAGAAGTCAGCACTCCCTCTATCGATGGACTCTCCAGCATCAGCCACGAGCTTGGACTCTTGGACATAGAGCTGCAGAATCCCTTCACCAGGCTCGCCAGCCAGGTCCAGGCGGACGTCTCCAGCTTGGAGGGACGGGTGCGCGCCCTGGCCCAGATCTTGGACTGCCCCGTCCAGTCCAGGCCCAGCGGGGAGGCCGCAGACAATCAGTTCCCGGAAAGTCAACTGTACCTGACGCTGACGAAGGTGCAGCTCTACATGGAGATGCTGCTCCTCAAGGAGGACAAGCTCAAGGTCTGCTGAGGATTCACACTCAACATGCAGAGTCTGGCCGTCATGCAGATATACAGAGGCCTGTTTGCACAGATAGCTCAATGTACTCAATATCGCAATTTGTCTTTGCACATAATTCTTTTTAGAATTTTGTAAATACTGTTTTCAGAATAATTCTCAATGTGACGCTGTTCCTCTAGTTGCAAAGGAGCGAGTTCTATGTATAAAATATATATAAATGTAAACATATATAAAATGTTGATGTGTTTATTAGACTTATTTATATAATTCAATGTTTAATTTGAGCATATTTTACTGGCTGCAAAATCTAATAAGTATGGAAATGAACATTGATTTAATTGTTATTTGATCTGAAGTGTTGTTTGTTTTAATATTTTTTCATTAATCTCCTTTTTAGCAGAAATACATTAAACTCTGAAATAAAGATTTTAGTCATTATTTGTTGCTTTTTATTTTACTCCACCAAGGAGGTTATGATTTCACTTTGTCTGTTTGTTATCAAGCAGGATTATGCACACACACACACACACACACACACACACACACACACACACACACACACACACACACACACACACACACACACACACACACAAGCTTTGTTAAACTTACTCACCCGTTCGTCAGCAGAGCTGGTGTCAGTCTGCAGGAAGCTGTCAGCTAAACTACTTCCTGTTTGTCTCACACACACACACACACACACACACACACACACACATTAGCATTAGCCAATGCTACGCTCACTCGCACTCAGACACCAGAAACGTAAACATCGTAGTTTCAGGGAATGAACCAACTACCTGTCAGGTCTGGGGTGGAAACAGAAGAGACCAATGAGATTTCAGGGGGGAGTTGACGTTTGTTTTTTTAAATAAATAATGTTGGAGGAGTTGTTGCTTTAAAACGAAATCATATATCATATATATGTAGAACGAAACAAATACATTTAATATTTAAAATATTTATATAATATTGGAAATATGATACTTATCTCATTTTAAACATTTTTCTAAAACGTTTGATAAAAAACAACATATATAGACATTTTATATCATATTTATATATTTCATATTTGATCATGTAATTTCATTTGAAAGAAATTTTAAATAAATATATTTTAATATTATCGGATTATATATTAATACCTATTAAATATATTATTGTATTAAGGGGCTAAATGATGTTCAATATAATATAAATATATCAATATATATATAATTTTTTAGTCTGGTAATGATTGGAAAACTATGTCACTTTCATTATCTTTTATTAGAAAAATAGTGCGAACACTGCAAATATATTTCCATGATTACAAAAGCCCAAACAATCACATTAATTTTGTCTGTGCATCACATATCATATTCATTTCTTCATTCATGCTTCTGATATGCATGCAGCAATAAGGGGGCGTGTGCCAATAAGTGAGATCAGTGAGTTATCCAGGTTTCTTTGGTCTGACCTCAGATTATCAAGATAGATCAAGAAAAATTTTGTCATAACTCTCATAGAATCCGTACATAGACAGATATTTTACCATAAGACAAATAACAAAGAGTAATAGATATTAAGATACATAAGCCAGTAGAGTAATATTGCTGCCGTCAGGTATTCAGTACTTCTCTCCTTCTCTTTGACTGTAGAAACAGTTTGACATCACTGGATTACATGTAACTTTTTAAATGAATTTTCATAACATTTCCATCATCAGAAAAAAAAAAAAACATATTCAAAGGACCCTTAAAACAATTCCTGCACTTAACTCCAGTTTATATCTTTAGCCTTACTTTAATAATTGTAAAGTATTCCTGGCGTTTCTTGTTCTATTCCAAAGAGTATTCCTATTTGATCATATTGTTAAAAAATAAACAGTTTTGTGATTCCATCAGTCATCCTTGTGTCTACAACTGGTGCAAAATGCTCCCGCCAGACTTCTGACTGGTTTAAGGAAGAGGAACCATATTCTAGTCTTCATCTTCATCTTCCCCCAGTTCACCTCAGACTTCAATGAATGAATGGATTACTCCTAATAACACAGATATATTATTATTGTAAAGATTAGCGATTAGCATTCTGATGTTTCATGGTACAGGCTCCAGATTTCTGGTGTCAGCGCTTACACCAACACCTGTTGTGCAAAACAGGCATCACATGACAAAAGCTCCGCAGAAATATATTAAATACTAGACTCAAAAACAACAAAGTCAAACAGCTAAAAAAAACTATCTTTGTTCAAGGTGCAAGATACAAATTCATCTATTGGAAATCACAAAGCATCTTCCATTTTTGATTTGAGGGAGAGCGTCGGCAGTGACTTCAAGAATCTCTCCAGCGTCGACAGATAGTCTTGCGGGTGGCATCGCATGTGCGCCGCGTGTGTCGACTCCTTCCACTTCCTGCTCTCCACGGTCATGCCTCTCTTCCTCCAGAGGTCAATAATGTTTTCCATGGCAACCCAGTCGCAAAGGGCGTCGTTCTCGCTGAAGAAGAACAGGGCTGGCGTGGTTATCGGGCTGTTGCGGAAAACTTGGATACTGTTGTTGTAAAAGTCTGCTGTGTGGGACTTGAAGAGCCAGAAGTAAAACATGGCTGCGTTTTTGACGAAGCCCTCGAAACGTGGCACCAGAGTCTTACCGAGGCCTGAACAGCAACGAGAGAGCATATGATTAAGAGGATGACATTAAAAAGACATATTGTGCTCATATTCAGGTTCATACATTTAATTTAGGGTATTACTTGAAAAATGTTTAGGCCAAAAACATGTTTTGTGAGGTCACAGTGACCTTTGACCTCCAAAATTTAATCAGTTCATCTTTGAGTTCAAGTGAATGCCTGGACCAAGTTATAAAACATTCCCTCAAGGCGTATTAGAGATATCGTGTTCACAAGGCAAAAAAGTATATACTTTATGTGCAGATTAGAATTTCAAACATTTTTTATCCTTCTCTCACCTGGTGGACGTTTGTTTACTATTTATAATAAAATAAGAACACAATAGAGATATAGAAAGATACTACACAAAAAAATCTTGAGTTAAAGCCTTAAAAAAGCTAAATGAATATATAAACCTGCATCTTGTTTGGAGCCTGCATTAAGACAGTGGCTGCAAAAAGGATTTTCATTTTATTATTGGTTGATGTTTCTTATCTATTCTATATAATCTATCTCTAAAAATATATTGAGTTACAGCCTGATATAAATGTGAATTGACGTTTGCAGCCACTGTCCTCCGGCAGGTTACGTTAGGAACAAGCTGCCACCAAGAATTCCTGCAGCCTGGAGAAACTGGGCCAGTTGGTCGGCTGCCTGATAAATTATTTAAAGATGTGACACTCAACTTCGACAGGACTGTAACCCGAGCCCTGGTGGACATGCGGTGGATCACTCTCACTCACCTATCGCCATGTGCTCCAGGGTGCCGACCACCAAGCTGTCGTAGACGTGCCCTATCACCCTCTGGGTCAGGCCTGCGTGCTGTTTCGGCCCCTGAGTGATTTGGGCGAGTACCTGGGTGAAAGTGTAGCCCCCGATGGAGGCCGAATGGACCAGCACCTCCCTACCCGAGAACTGAGGCTCCTCCAAAACCTGCAACACCTCCAATCCGTAGTCGAGGCCCCAACGAGGCCACAGGAAGTGCATGACACTGCTCTGCACCACAAGGACGTCGATGCCGCGGGTCAGGTAAAGGTCCCTGTACTTGGCAACCGCCACCGGCCGGGCACCGAGCCACGGGAAGAAAAGAAGAAGCGGACGGGCATGTGATTGGCCGTGGGTGGAGGCGGTCGTGTGCGAGGGTGAATCAGAGAGCAACGGAGAGGAGGGGGAGTCTGCAGAGGGGGAGTCGCTGAGGGGCAGAGCTGAGGCTGACAGAGCGGGGGGTGTCTGAGAGTCTTCGGTTGGACACAGCGTTACCTGGTTACCTGCCTCTGGAAATGCAGCGTGATAATAAGTGATGTTGTTCCGGATCCTCCGGGTCATGAACCTCCCTCCACTGTTTTGTTCAGGCATCGTGTGATCAGTCCAGAGAAAACTGGAGCAAAAGACAAAACGACAAAAAGTCAGATTTAGCATGACAGAGAAAACTGAAATGTTTATATGAGATAAGCATGGAAATTGTAAACGTAAAAACAAGCCAGTGTGTCTTGGCTAAAAAGTGTTTAAAAAAGGCAAACGTCAAGCGTCTTTACAGCTGGAAACCGGATCAGTTGCAGCTACAAACGCACATGGATCAAGTGGACGCATTCAAGTGGTGTTAACGTGTCCAACAAGCAGCTTTCACAAGACCACATTCTGACCAAACGTTTAGCCGTGAGCCAGTTATCAGATAAGAAGATAAAACCTTGTTGCTGCCGTAGAGCTGCTAAAACCCGACAAAGCTAAGTTGCGCTCTGTATGCAAACACAGCATTTTCCGATACTCTGCCAGAACGAAAGCCTGACGTGATGCCTGAGCATGTAGGCGTGTTTGGTAAGCTGCTTCAGGTATTTGGTTTCAGAACATGAAACCTAAATAAAAGGAGCCGAAGAACCACCTGAACCTGTCGAGCCTGACGACCGGCAGATCGACATTGTTCTAGTTCCTCTGATTGAGTTATATTTAGAAATAGTTGGTTTACATCCTCAGGATTTTTCTCCGTTATGAAGAGACTCGGCAAGTTGACATTTGTAAAGACTATGTTTGACTCATCACCATCATCATCATCACTACCATCTGACACCAGATGCTTCGCCAGAGAGAAGCAGTTCCAGCCATTGGTGTGATATATACCCATCCCTCCATTGATCATCTATACTGCTTGTCCTTTGAGGGTATAATACTATGTAGATTAATATTATTATAGTTATAACTGACCAGCAAAGCTCATTCAGGCCTAAACCACAATCACTCCATCATGTGCTCGTGCATGTACGTGCATGTTCGCCCCCACCCCAGACAGCATCTGCTCTCAGCCTGCGTCCTCTCATGTTACGCAGGTTCCGCATTCAGGGCTAAAAGGTGAGCAAATGTCAATAAGAGCAACCGTGTCCTTCACTTACGCTGTCGGCGCTAGATTCCCCATGACACCGACCAGGCCCCGGCTCGTCCCGGTGCTCCTGCCCGCCCGGACACTGCAGACTGTCGGACACTGGGTCGGCTCTGTCCCCGGTGTGTTCTCCTCTCCGCGCCGGAGAAGGACCGTGTGTGTCAGTGCTGTTATTAACAATGAAAGCAGCAGAGGAACCGACGCCTGTGTCTGTGTTTCTGTTCCGACTCTTTACTCACGGTACCGGTTCCTGCAGGACCGTGAACGCGCACTGAGCCGCTGCTGCCGGGCTACCCATGACGAGGCGCTCGCTCCCGTCAGATGAACAGCTGATTTACGGCAGGAAGAAATGTAAACTGATAAATTGTTAAATAAATCATCGTCATCATCATTATACGTATTATAAACGTGTTTCACATTGTAACAACAACAATAATAATAACATATTTTTTAAGTATATAACAGTATAATAATAGTATCGATGACGATGATGATGATTATTATTATTATCAATTGTTTTTATTAACATTGTCAATATTGCTGAAAACATTTGTATGTATCATTTTTCAAAACATTGTTATTACTTTTGTTATAATTAATAATAGTTATACTGTTGATAATTCTATTACTACTTATAATATACATCATAATTATAATAATAAATACTTTATTTACATATTTCTTTTCTCAAAACATTATTATGACTATAAATGTTGATATTAGTATTGTTGTTGTTTAATCTATTAAACATTTTATTCATGATTTTTTAATTGTTGTGTTGCAGCACAAGGAAACAAAGAGGTAAACAGACCTTATATAACCATAATATATAAATAAATATACATATATTGATGCTGCAGATTAAACAGAGGTATTTATAGTATAAACGCCCTTGTGGCTGTCGCTGTCTGTATAAAGTGATGAAATCATAGTTACCCAAGTGTGTTGCCTCTGACTTAGTGAACTGCTGCAAACATAGTTGGAAGGAAGAGTCTCGATGAAGAGGATTAAAGATCTAAAGTGCACGTAAGATGAAGATGATTAAACGACTGAGGGGTCGAACCCATCACCTGTAGCTCTCTCTGCTCCTGCTGGTCAACAAGCTGCTCTATCTAACCACAATGTAATAATCAATCCTTCTGCAGCCAGACAAATACACTGTGTTCTCCACCGCCCATGACTGCAAGACATGTCCGTGCCACAAGATGGAGCTAGAGACCCACACAGCTGGTTGTTCTGCAGAAAGAAGAGAACTTAGTTTGTGTGGAGCACTGGGATGAATTCCTGCCTCAACACTGGTAGAACTGGAAGTAGTTGATTGATAGAAGTGGTAGATATTGGCCGTGTGAGTGTAAAGTCTGTGCCACTGGTCAACCATTGGTGTTTAACACTGATTATAATGATTAATCTGAATTCTCAAATGAAGCTCATGTAAAAACCATGAAGGTGTCTCTTCTGACGTCACCAGTCGGTTCATCTCAGTGAAGTTTGCTGTAGATGTGAGTCGCTGTCGTCATGACGGCGTTGAGTTGTGTGTAGGTGACTCTAAAATGGCCGTCACAGGGGCAATCACATCTTTCCATTCTTTCACATGCACATGCAGCAGAGGCAGTTTTAGGTCACACACACACACACACACACACACACACACACACACACACACACACACACACACACACACACACACACACACACACACACACACACACACACACGCCCTTCGCTCTGGATCTATTTTCTGCAGTGATTTGCACCTTCCCCCACCACGCACACAGACACACACACACACATGACCTTACACTTTCCTATACTGCTGTTTTTACGTGTGACCTTCTGAGAGCTTTATGTGTCGAATACACTATTATAATATTGCAAACTAGTAGAATATTGGATAAATATTATTTTTGGGGGTTCGATAGAGTTCCCTGCGTCCATGTTATTGTCACCGTTGATCTGATATTTGAGAACCAAGTCATGCTGCAATTCTGCAGATATATCATTTTAGTACCACACCACTGCCTGGGTGTAAACATGTTGGGTTTGGTTTGAGAAATCTGAAGCTCTCAACAGGGGGATGTGTTTAAAAAGGTCAAAGACAGGGTACGGGGATTTCATTACCTCGGAGGTTGTGTTTTCATCTGTGTTTGTTTGTTAGTTGGCAGGATTACACAAAAACTACCGGACGGATCAGCAGGAAACTTGGTTAAAGGCTGTGGGTCCGGAACAAACTCATTAAGTTCTGATGCGGATCCGGATCATTGTCTTTCACATTGCGAGAGGATGTTTTCTAAAAATGTTGTTGATTTGTCAGGGAATTATTCAGGGGTCTTGATGAGAAAAACATTTTTACTGACAGTCAACTGAGACTGACTCCTTTCATGTTCCAATTTCTCCTTTTTCCCACAAAAATATTGATTAGAGCGGCTTTATTTCCACTGGTTTTCACTTTGATGACAGTTTTTTTTTGTGTGTTCAAACTTTGTGAGTGACAGAGGAAGCCTGAGCTTTTCTCTGCTGGGCTCAGCGTGGTCACTTTCAGGCTCAGTCAGCTAGAAAAATGATTGAGTCCCACAAAAACATGACCCCCAGGCCCCCTACAGGCCATGTTCCTGTGTTACCCTCGATGCCATAGCTACCCCTCTCCTCCCCTTCTCCTCAATCTTATGTCATCTCCTTTAACGTCGCCCCTCATCCCCGCTGATCTTCTATACATTCCTTCCCCTGCGAAGCTGCAGGACCCTCTCACCCATTTCCCCCCTCTCTGCACCTCAGACCACCCCCTTTATCGCTGCCTCACAAACCCCCGGCCTTTTCCTTTTCACATTGTTTCTCCGCGGACCCTATTGTCCCAGCGAAGAAGGAGAAAGTTGGTTGGGGGGGGGCCGAGAAGAAAAAGAGGAGAAGGGGGGAGAGAATGTGAATTCTCTGTTCTCAGGGCAGGACGGGTCCACCCACATCAGGGTCTGGAAATTCCACTGCAGCTTCCTGCTTCTTCTCCCAGTCTTTCCCCTTTTCACTCATCTCTGTCATATTTGCTCTTGACGTCATGTGCCTCCATAACTTTTCATGCATACGATGATGTTACACCAAGCATGTCCAGAGGGGGTTAAACTCTGCAGGGTTTCTTTTTGTGTCTGAAGTGCGATGATGCAAAAATGTCATTTCTGGTTAATGATCAAAACGGATTAAAACACAGATATTGGTGCTTTTTTTAAAGGAAGCAAACTGCAGTGTTAAGTACGTGAGAACTTAACCAGAACCAAATTCAGGAAACATGCTGAAATTTCAGTTTTACGGTTACTCGTGCTCGGAGAACGGAGTCAATCATGAGCTATTTACAGACATGAACTCCAGAAAATGTCCAGACCTAATTTGAGAGTTGGCCTCTCGCATATGAAGAACTCAGCAGGAGGTTTCTTTGCCTTCATCACACATTGACACAGTGCATCTATATGGGCAGCACTTTCTCTATGAGAGCTTAGAGCCACATGTCCCCAGCAGATTTATGCCCAATATTGAACATGAAACATTATACAATATTAATTTTAATACTAGGAAGAAGCGTTAAGTGGGACACAACACTGCACACGTTCATTATCTCTCTGCTTCCTCTCCTCATCCATCTTCTTCCGCCCTCCTGCCTTCTTGACGTGATTTACATTCATAACATGCTCAAAGCTCACGTGTGACACCTTGTTGTCTGAGCTTCTCTTCATTCCATCATCCGTGTTAGATTCCCAGCAGGTGCATCGGAGCTGATGTATTAAACATATGAAGGTTGATTACAGACGACAGACGCACGTCCCGCCCGGACCCAAACATCTGCCCCATAATCCCATCTGAAACCTCCATGTGTCATTTTGTGTTTTAATCAATCTGCTATCTGTTGTAATTTGGCTGTCAGTTACACCAGGGCCACAGAGAATACTGACACTCTCTTGACAGGTATCGGATAAAATATTATAACAGGGGAAATTAAACAGCAGGGAATCGTGTTCATTAATACGTCTGTTCATTTCACAAAGAAACCTTAAAGATATAATATGTAACAATTCTTTGTGTGTTTCTTCCTTCCACCCCTAGAGGCAGAAGTTTCATACTGTACATTTAATGTACATTAGATTTATTTCTACTATGATAAAAAATAGCAGGTTTAACAAATAAATGATGAATAAAGGAGGATAGTGGAAGAGATTTCTTCCTCAGCAGTGTTTTAGCATCTTTGAGATCATTGCTTTGTTTTTACAGGTTTTAAACGTTTGTGGTTTCGGTTCAGTCTCATGATTCTCATCGGGGTTGTTTCCAGAAGCAGCCGGCTGCGGCTTTCTGTGAAAAAAGGCCCTGGCTTAATAAAACTAATAAAAGCGTATTTATTGTACATAGCTCTAGAATCAGAGGGTGAATGGTGATGAACATACTCAAGCACTTAGCAGCTAAAGAGCCTGATATTTCCATCATGAGCTGATGGCCCAAAAAATAATAAATGTATAATTCGTGTGTTGATGCTGAAAATTAAGTAAGTACACACACACACACACACACACACACACACACACACACACACACACACACACACACACACACACACACACACACACACACGTTTGATTTGTCCGCCAAGGTCATATCTGATTTATCGGGCCTCATCTGCCGCATCAAATCTGAAGGGAAATCTGTCTGAGAAAACATTTACACACACACACACGGCAACTTACACACACACACTTACAGGACACCAAACACACACACGCTCTTCATTGTACACAAACAAACAGCACTTGACTCTTTCCTGAGACTCCACACACGCACAGGGACGATGTGTTGCGTGTTAAGAGTCTCGTCAGGTGTGTATTTATGTCTTTATGTATTTTTATCTCAAAGGTCATATTTAGACCCTGAACGCTGACGTTCCACATGTTAAAACGCTGATTAATGACACATCTCACTCTGCTTTTACTTTCATAAACTGCAGCACTCAGTAAAACATGAAACATCATCAATTAAAATACAAAGATGTGAACATACACAGGCAGGAAGGCAAAGACAACTAAAACCATGCTTTACAAAATAAAAGCTGAATATGTTTAAAATGAAAAAAAAGAAAAACCTGTGGTGAAAAGATGAATTGTTTTAGTGGGTGAAGGTTTTGAAAGGTTCGGGGTCTTGACCTTGTCGTCACTATAAAAAGACAGTGAACAGGCTCTGGGTGGGTTCTCCACAGATGCAGAGCCAATAAACTATTGATAGAGTCCATTGTTTTTTTTTTCTCTTTCAGACAAAGAAACTTTCTCTGACCTCTACAGTCGACCATTGTCTGACACTTTCCATGAGCCGGAGCCAGCGGACTGTACAAGGAGAGGACATCATTATGAAGTCACACACTCACACACACACACACACACACACACACACACACACACACACACACACACACACACACACACACACACACACACACACACACACACACACACACACACACACTGCTCTGTAGGAGACGCCAGTCTGCTTCACAGTGTCCTCAAGTCGCCAGCCACTTCCAAGAAGCACGAGAAGCCCCTTTAACACACTGAAGTCCACGGCCCTCAGTCACGCTGATAGCACAGGAATATGTGTCAAGGGGCACGATTCGCTCCCCAGAGGTTATCATGAAGTTAAACAGGACACAGGGCTTCTCTGACGAGCTGGAGGAGAAGCTGAAACTTACCACCAGGGGGGGTACGGGGGGGCACAGAGACAGTGGAAGTAAATAATGAATGTTGTCGATACAGCAGCAACTAACTATTATTTTATCAATTATAACTATTCTTTACTGCTTTATTCAAAGTTAGAGAGCAGAGCAATTGCAAACTATTTCTCAATGTGACGGTTTCAAACGGACCAGCAGTTTGAAACCAACTGACTAATTGTTTCAGCCATATAATGATGTTTCAGGCTGCACCTATATCAAACTCAATCGCCACCTGGTGGCTGGCTGCTGTATAGGTCCTGAACCCTGCCTCTTCCATGTTAGTGGATGGGACATGGACCAGATTAAAAAGTTTCAAAGTCTCAAAGACAGTTTCAGCTTCTGTCATTTAGGATAGTTCTTATCACACTGATGTTTGTTGAAGTGTTCATTTTTTTTCCGTATCCGGCATATTTAGGCTTAAGTATCCAGTCAATGTTTGAGATCATGACATCTTAGCAACATCGTGTTATTACAAAAAAATCTGTTTTAGGATATGAATAAATCAAATTGGAGCACAGAGAAGACTGAGGAGCTTTATGTAGAACACACATGCCTGTCACACGTCTGTTGTGTCCTCAGGCTCAGTATAAAGATCAGCTCCCCCTCGTCCCAAATCCATAACTTCATCCAGGCTACGGACATATTAAAGGAAAGTGAGGCCTGCAGGCACGAAATATGTGCTTGTGTCTACAGTTACACAAAAGTGATTCCATTCTTGTACCTTGGAAACCTTGTGCAATATCTCTTAAGTTAAGACTAAGCTTGTTCCTTCTCCAGTTCAGTTCAGACCACACAATATTACCATATGTCCCTTCTGCAAGTTTTGAAGGTCAAGACAAAAGCTTGTATTTCAGGTGGGGAGGAATACTGTGTCTTCTCTAAATCCTTTTATACTGCATAAAGACAATGAAGGAGCCAGTCGACGTGCAGCGAGGACACCGGAGCTTTATCTCACTGGGGTAAAAGTAAAGGTGGTAAGAATAGCAAGGACACTCAAGGTCAAACATGTTATTAGGGCGAGTTCGCCTGCGCCGCCGGCTGTGGGGCGGAGGGGGCTTCATCAGAGGCAGCTCCGCTCGGCCACCGTTCAGGAAATGATGTTTCCTCGGGCTGATTGTTTCTATATTTGGGGAAATCCTGAGGATCATAGAGATCTCTGGGATATTGTGTCAAAGTTACTGGGCAACAGTATCACGCTCCGATTGGACGTCTTCGATGTAAACAGAGATAAGACGGTGACGCCACGAAATAATGTTGTAAACTGTGGCAAAGGTGAGTCGGTTCAACCAATGTGGACTTCGTAGGAGACTGGGGAGGATGTTGTTCTGTGCCTGAGGGATTCAATACAATACAATACAATTCAATACAAGAATAACAATTGAGTGTTACTACCTGGAAGTTACATTCATATTAGACAATTCTGTAACTCCTGTATTCAGTGTTAACCATAGACTGTATATAAAGATGGACGACATGGAAGCTATACAAAAGTGAAGCCAAATCATCTGGATCGCCCCCTGGTGGCTGAGTTACTGCATAAACTCTGGCTCCAGATAAAATCATCAGCAGAAGATGGCTTCATTTTTGCATCATGGGAGGAAGTGGAGAGGCGTCTTGCAGAAAGCGAGCATTAATAAAACAAGTGAGTGTTTAGAGCAGGATTTTGCAGAATCTAATTAGATTTTATCGCCTGTTAAATTATTATTTGGTTATTTTATCGGTTATGGTAACGGTACACCAGCCACATTTTTTACTGAGCTCTGGGAATGCGAATAAATTGATTTTAAAGAAGACACACAGTCAGACGTGTCAGACACAACTTTGATTAAAAGCAGTTTTGTAAAACTAATTAACTAACGGTTGATAAGAAGTTTACACTGTGTTGATTCATTTGGAAGACCTCCCGCTGCAGTAAGTCATTTCTTTAATACACACAGTTTGATCCTATCCAATAGAAACGTTGGACAAAACTATGCAAACACAAGTTGTAATAAGTTTTCCACAATCGGACCAAGCGCTTTGATTTCGTGTCGCGGTGGGTGATTTATTTGCAGAGCCGAAAAGTCAACATCAGCATATGAGTTTTATTGGGTCTTTTAAAATAATGCGTTCTTGTGTGTAGATGCAGCTCTGTGTTTAGGTTGTGTATGTTGGATTCAGCGTGTGTGTGTTGTGTGTGTGTGTGTGTGTGTGTGTGTGTGTGTGTGTGTGTGTGTGTGTGTATTCGCATTCTGACGCCGAACCCTGTTTCCCAGTGTCCACAGCATTGGCGGATCTCTGCTAATGAACAATTTGCTCAGTGAGGTGTGACCACAGGCATTGTGATGGAAGCCACAGAGTAGACTCTACTGATGCAGTGAGCGAGAGAGGCTGAGGCGAGTGCAGAGAGAGAGAGAGAGAGAGAGAGAGAGAGAGAGAGAGAGAGAGAGAGAGAGAGAGAGAGAGGGAGAGAGAGAGGGAGGGAGGGAGGGAGGCAGACTGGAACTCAGCTTCACAGCAGCAGACGAACCTACAGGCTCAGAAAGACGGTCTCTCTCCTGCAGCACACACACACACAATCACACACACTCACACCTCTGGCTGTGTGTTCTCCACCTTCTCCCACACATCTGCAGGTAAGCAGCTGTTTTCATCTGCATGTACACACACTTCCTCTATGTGTATGTTAATCAGCCGGTCTGTACATATGGGGTACGTGTGTGTTTTACTCCCATATGCATGCTGTAACACTGTGACACTGTAGCTGCAGCTGTACTATGATTGTGTGTGTGTGTGTGTGTCGGTGTACTCACACACATACTGTATTTCATTGAACATGTGTACCAGGGCTTGAGATTGATGTTGTTGCATTGATATTTATTAAAATCAGGATTAAGGAGAGAAGGGGGAATAATTGAATTTAAAGGCAAACAAGCAAACGGGTATGTATGGTATGTGTGTGTGTGTGTGTGTGTGTGTAAGAGATAGAGAGAGAGAGTGTGTGTGTCTGTCAGTGTGTCATCTGGGCACAGGCATATATTAATATGATAATATTCATGGATATCTGGGTTGGGCATCCTTATGTTGTCTAAAATATGTCTACGTGTGTATGTATGTGTGTGTGTTTTGGTGATTGCAAACCATGTGTGTGTGTGTGTTTGCATATGTGTGAGTGTGTGTCTGCCTATTTGCATGTGAGTGCAGCACACACTCCCAGCAAGCGGAACAGCAAAGTCCAAAAGGTGCTCAAATCCCGGCGGATTAGCGAGACGTCTTTGGCTTCAGCTGTCGCCATGGCAAAGGCAGCCGGTGGAACGCCTGCGTCTGAGGGCGTCCTCGTATAATGGACAGGTCCACTGCATTCATCAGCTCAGGGGGCCGAGCGCTGAGCATCAGCCCGGCACGGTTAATGTCATTCTCAAGCACGGGGAGCTTCATGAGAGGGTTCTTTAAAGAGATGGAGTAGAAGAGGCGTGGAGGGACGTTTAATCTGTGCAATCTGAGCAAATCAACAAGTCCTTTTTTCTTCAGATGCAGATGTTATGAGCTGTGTGATCACAGGACAGCATAGAGATTAGGAGAGAGGGGGATTAGCCTTGTTTGTAAATAGCATGAGTGACGATCCAGTTTGGTTGTAAAAGCAGCCGGACATGTACGTAACCTGCTGGAGCGCTGCCTGCGGTGCTGCTAATTCCAGATCCACGGCTGCAGCTTTGGTTATTCTTGGACATGAGAGCAGCTCTCTGTGGTCGATTGTCCAGGGACGGCTGGCTGTAGCTCAGGCTCCATTAGTTAGTCATCAGAAGAAGGAATTACTGAGTTCAACAGGGATTAATGAAATGCACTGGTTAATAATTTGTGTATTTTTTGGCAGCGGAGAACTTTCGCCTCCCGTTCACTTCAATTCTGAGCGAAAGGGGCGAATAAAACCTCTGCTTCCATCGGCAAAGCAAATTCCCAACGTTTGTGTGGTCGACCCCACTTGGCCGACATTGGCGGTAGTCATATAAAATCAGCCAAGATGGAGGAGACCCTGATATTAACCAGGTCAAACTAACAGCTACTTTATGATGCCGGACATGAAAATTATAAACTGCAAACCAAAAACCACTCGTCCGACAACGTCAACAGCAAACAGACAACAGACCACACACCTGATATCCGTGTGCGACACATCCTGCACTGCCCACATCCACCAAGCAATGATACGTTAATTTGCGTAGGTGTGACTGTGCCCTTACACGGGACGGATGTGTTGGAGACTGAAACGCTGCTCATACACTTTGAACGGGGTGACGTCATGTGTTGCCGAACTGCATTGTGGTTCCATTGCATTACGTTGCAACGTTTTCACGCAGCAAAGGAGGCACCAACCAATCAAATCGTGCGTTGACGCAATGCGTACGTGCAACTCCAACATGAGAGTTCTGATCAACGACTACAGTTAGCATAGCTTAGCATTAAAATGCTAGTGGAAATAGGGGCCAAACAATTAGCATAGCTCTGTCCATAGGTAATGAAATTACAATACTGAACCGATACGGGAGAGACACTGATCTTCATCCCCTGCAAGAGAGATAACGGATGGATTTCCCAGAATGCAATGAGTGCATGTCACAGTGGGGTGAATCAGTGCAAAAGCAATATATGAGCCTATTATGAAAATATGATCATCTGGAAATGATTCCACTCACCAGCGCAGTGACTGATTCATTTTAAATTCCAATTTGGATACGGCATGATATATTTAATCAATGTTAATGGAGACGCTGAATGCACAATATACAGTGTTCATCCATAATGGTGAAGTGAAGCGACGGTAAAATTAATCTGTAAAAGAAAACAAATAAGGGGAGTTATGATTATTACCATGTGAGAATAATAATCTTAACGTGTGTATGTTCTTAAAATTCCCTCGTGTCAGAATGATTTGCAATGATCACCTGCTGTACATCCATTAACAGATGATATACAGACACTTCCCTGCCACAATAAGCCTTCCAACACTTTACAAAGCCCCTTCCAATGTGCTGCTTTATGCAGAATAAATCCCTGCTGGCTCAAAGCGAACAGTCACATGGAATCTGCGCGGTATTGACAACCCAGCGTCGTGTCAAAGTCACGAGAGGACAACAGGAAAAAAGCCATAGGTTGAGATGGAGCCTCTGATGCTAAAGAGCTGCAATCGAAAAACATGCAGGGGCCCTGGCAGCATGTGGGAGGAACGCTCTGGTAAAAACACACGGATATATACATGTAACAGGTAACCATGGAAATAATACTATAGTGGAAAAGCAGTGCTTGTAAATATGCACACCCACACAGCGGATTGAGGAAAGAAAAAACTCCCACTAACCGTGGCCATTTGCAGGAAGGTGAATTTACTCCGTTATCTCAGACGGATCCTCGGGCCTCGTCGTGCTCATGGCAGGTTTGTTAAATAGTAATGACGTCAGCTTCAGTCCATTCATCTCTATTTGTGACTCCCCTCAGTGTAGAGGCTGTCTGATTCAATAACTCACTCCTCTAATTCAGTCTACATCCGTACAATTACGATATTCAGTTTTAATCCCAAATGTAGACCAGGTGTGAACGTGCTGGTGTAAACAGGAAGCATTAGGTTGCTAGGATACAAACAAGTATATAAACAAATAATAGCTTGTCTCTAACACATTTAACTAGTTGTTTCATTGTAAAATGCAGAATTTTAATCACCAAAGATAACGGGCTCGGCCACGCTTGTAATTCATTATCCACTTGTAGCCGAGTATTTTATTTATTTGTTTTATTACGGAAGGTCGCCATGTGATAGGAGCCTGGCGAATCAGCGAATCAGGCTACGTTGTGACTGAAAAGACCCAATCGGCAAGCAGACATCTCAGTTCATACTAAAACGCAGCCCTGGAGCTTTCAAATTAGCATCTTTCTAAACATAGTGAGGATGTAGCCTCACTCGTTTCTCCTTTTATACCTTAACCTCTTCTCTTTTCTTTGCCTCACGTCTTACATTCAGTCCCCGAGTCTGTTCTTCTCCTTTCTTCTTTCTCTCGTTCATTAGCTTTACAACCGCGGCCTTATTACGATCGCACCGGGGCTCCGCTGCCGTCAGATTAATTCAAGAAAAACAGAGGAGTAACATGGTGCAGCAGGTTGAAGCCTGATTAAGATCAAGATGGCTGATGGTCCTGAGAGAAGAGAGAGCAAGGGGGGGGGGCTTCTCATGCACAGAACACACTAACACATGCACACACACACTAGACTAAATTGAAAGACAGGAGTCTGTTTACAGAGTTAATAAAAGAGGCTCTGGCAACAAACTAACGAAGCATCAGGGCGGCTGCTGCAGGGTTTACTCTCCCGGATGAAGAATGCCACAACTGAATGTCAATATGTTCTCTGTCTCTTTCTCTCCTGCCCTTGTCTTTTGCTCTCTGCCCTTCTCCCTCTGTTTCTCTCTATCTCTGCTCCATTGAACACACTACAGTGGCAGAACCCCCCCGACTCGTCTTTGTCAGGAGGAGTGAGACAAAAAAACGCAAGTGAAGCAATGGCAGGGACTTGTAAATTCTCCCCACAGACACTTTTTTTTTTATAGCTCCTTTCCACTCGCTGTGCTGCCTGTCAAACCAGACAAAGCCTTCACTAACGGGGCGGGTTTCTGATGTGGTGACGAGCGGTGACAAGAGAAGTCAAAGGGCCGAGTAGGAACGATTGTAAAACACAAGCTGTGGAGTGGGTTTAGATCCATTAGTGGACAGTTATTGGAAGTTAGTTTAAATTGCGGAAGAAATGACTTTTGCTTCCATGACAAAGCTGCTATTATCAATATTTTATACTGACAATGGATCATTTGACTATATGTATGTGAAAGTGGTTTCTCACAGTATTTAAACCCACAGAAGATTATCTCCCAACTCTGCAAACAAAGATAAACGTCTCCACTTCCTCCCGCGGAACAAAAGTGATGCCAAAATACACAAGATATGGGTACGGCCATCTTGTGCTCTTCACGTGATTTGGCTCGGCAGTCATCGTGGTTTGGAGCTGCACTAATTCACGCTCTGTCGAAGCTGTTAACATAACGTGTCACCCGTGTTTTCATAGCATCAAATAACTAACTAAAACCAAACCTATCAGAAAAATGAACAAACAAAACATCGTTATGATAAGAGCTACCTAAAATGACAGGAACCATCCCTGAGAGAAATGTATTTAACTTTTTTGTCTGGTCCATGTCCCATCCACTAACAAGGAGGAGGCAGGGTTTACGACATATACTGCAGCCGGCCACCAGGGGGCGATGAAGATGATTTTGGATTCACTATTAAGCAACAAACGAAAAGTGACAAATGTAAATGAATGCTAATGACGTGTATTTGCTAACGTCAATCAATTTGAAGGGTTATAATACGGTTGTGATGATTCCACTGATCGCCCATGTTTACTCTGTACTAGGAGATGTAGTAGAAGTATCTGGAAACTTGGCTTGTCCACCTTGAAGCATATACGTCTATGTTTCAAACAATATATGTCTATATTTCCAAGAATAAACATCTATATTTCCATGATTGATCCTTTAAAAGATAATTGCGATCTCCTGATCATATCCGAGTTGCAGTGAGCTCTAACTTTGTGGAGGTGGAAGATTAAAAACTTGAACGTCTGCCATGACAGGATGAGTCAGCCATGAACAAACCACCATCTGCTCTGCTGCTGGAGTCAAATCAGACAAATGGAAAGTCGTCTACTTGCCTCGGTGATTGGAAAGAATTGGAAAAGCGTGCGCTGGATTCTGCCCCAAACTGAAACATAAGGAGACGACCAAAGTTATTTTAACTGAGAGATTATATAATCAAGCACTGTTTGTAAAATCAGATAAAAGACTGTGAAGTGAAGTAAGAATTTTCCTTTTCACCAAACTGTTTGATACTGAACTAATCTGATACTGTGGTGAAATGTGAGAACGTTAACCAAAATGAATTATACATGTTCCCTGTTGTCTAAATAATTGATCAACAAAATGGTCTTCGGGGATGAGAGATAATTTGCTCGGAGCTTCACAACTTATTTAAATGTACAAAAAACAGACTCATAAATAATATGACTCATCTCCTGCATTTAAAGTTGCATTCAATAGATTATTGGACTTTCTGGAACGTCTTGAAGATACAAAGCAAAGTTGGTGTGGGTGTGTGTGCAGAACAGTACACGTGGGCGAGCAAGTGCACAACTGCACGATCATGCATCTACAATCACATCGATGAAATGTGACCATGTGGGGGCTGCATGGTGCAGGCTGGAACACACAGGTATCTAAAAAAAAAAACACCTCACCCCATCAAACATGATTTTCATGCTGTTCAGTCAAGATGCTAAAACTGGGGAGTGTGTGGGAAGCCCCCCCCATATCCGACTGTGCATCCAGGCTGGTTTCATCCCTCCAGGTGGGAGGATGGAAGGTCGAGTCCCTGCTTTTCACATCAGTGACAACAAAACCCAAGACGCTCGTTGATCTTGTACGAGCACTAGAAATAGAAATAGCAAGAACATAAGGGAGCAGAGTGAACTGACGTGGATTATGGACGGAAAGTGAGTCGTTAAAAAAGTTTGTCGGAGAGAAGAAAAGATGATGACAGTGATGATAACGTGTGAGAAATGATTCATCAAGACAATAAGAACATTTTAGTGCAATTAATTCATGAATCGGCACAATCACACGCTGTCAAACACATTTTTATATCCTCAGAAATACTCTTAGTGTTTAGATAGATCTAGAGAGAGAGATAGATAGATAGATCTAGAGAGATAGATAGATAGATAGATAGATAGATAGATAGATAGATAGATAGATAGATAGATAGATAGACGGACATGGTCTTAACTTTAACTTTAAACTAAACCCTGATAGACACATTCAGAAGTACAATAATCTATGTTCATCCATATATACACATAGGATACATGTGCAGAGAAGCATTACTACTTATCTACTCTCACTCTATATATGGATGAAGTGAAAGTAAATGTGAAGTCAATGATCGGATGGTTCTCTGTGAATATTGATGTCTTTTTTTCTCCTCTCCCACACAACTAGATCTTTCTCCGTCCGCTTTAAAGAACAAATAAATCTGAGATTGAAAGAGAGCTGGGGGGAGTCAGGGGGGGGTTGAGGGAGTCAAAGGGGGAGTTAAGTGCAGCTAAAGCATACAGGTTGTTGTTCTCGCCGGGGAAATTCCTCCGGTGCTCCAGTCTTTTCACTGAGGCAACAGGCTAGTGACTTTGAACCACTCGGCGGGCCACAAAAGAAAAAGAGGTCCCTCTATTCTTACGTTGGCAACCCGGACCCCTATTCTCCCGCGCCCTAAAACCCAACCCTCACACATTACGTCTCGACCACTCCTCACTGAGCAGGATACATATGGACGGAAGTTCCTTCATTAATCGGTCAGTCCGTGTGGCCGCCCAACCGCTGCGACACAGCATGACATAAATACTGACCACCGCATCCAACAGGACACCACTAATTGCAGGGTGTCCGCAATACTTAAGTTCTTGTTCTGATTTGTGGCGGGTGACGTTTTTTTTTTAGCCTGCTAACTTGGGCAGCAGCTTGTAATGGGTGGCACAGTTTCTACACTTGATTTACTGTCTGGTCTGGAAAAATACAGCTGAAAAGCAGGTCACGCTCCGAGGACCTGGGGTTCAGTTGTCCAAATCATGTTCAGCGAAAGGAAAAATCAACAGACGCAAGGGTCTGTCGAGTCAAATTTAGCTGCACAAAGAGGCGGATGAGAAGCGTGTCACTCAGTGTCCTGTTTCTGCTTGTGTCTTTCAGGCCGTTCTGCTGCGGAGTTCGGGCCAAACCCTGCTTCAGGGAGCAGGAGGATGGAGAACAACATGTGAGCGGCCCGTGTGCCCCCGTCGACAGCATGCTTCGTCTCCACCGGACCTTGGTGCTCTGCTGCTTCTGGTGTTTTCTGCTACTTCACGGACAGGCTGACGAAGAGGCCCTCTGGGGACCGACACCACCGAAAGAAAAGCCACCGGAGAATAAAGGAGGCTGGTTTTCCTACATTCCCTACTTTTCCTCCCTGCCAAAATTAAAAATCCCCTTCATCGGGAGTTCGGACAAAAACAACGAGGCCGCCGCGTTGACCACAATCGCTAGGGGGTTGAAAGACACGTTTGAAATCTCGCAGAACTCGGGTTCAGGGGAAGGGAGCGAGTCTGAGGCATCTGAAACACCCACCACTTCGGGGCTCCCAATCAGCGTGACAAAGATAAGAACTGAGTCACTTCCCACAGGAACATCAGATTCTCCACACAGCAGCATAGCGCAGAGCGACAATGATGCTCTTGTCTCAGACTCCCACTCTCCCACAAGCAGCTCTATCAGCAGCAGTAACAGTCCGGCCGCAAGCCAAAACGCTCCTGAACAAAACGCAACACATACCCACCCTCCACAGGGCATCACACTGGCAGCCGGACCCAGCATGGGAGCCACAGCACGACACCTCCAAGAGCAACGCACTGATAAGGAGGTGGCTGAAGATTTTACAGGGAAGATCTCGTCGACGATAGCACCAGAAACCACAGTTCCCACCGCCTTGACATGGGCTGCTACCCAAACCTCCACAACAAAGCCAGGACTGGTCGAAACCACACTGACCACACGCAGACACTCTCTGAGGCCCGTTACCCCCCCTACGACCTCAGAGACAACGTTTGTCAGAAAACCACAAGAGTCGACTGTTGGTTTTACCCTCCACGCTGGAGAGGCCACAGTGGCAGAAACTCACCCCACTCAGAGTGAGGCTGAGCCGGGCGTCTCCGAGGCCGGGTCTGGGCCCGGGGGGGAACAGCCGGGGGTAATCACCACTGCCATGGGGATCGATCGCAAACTAGTCCAGGAATCCATAACGAGCACAACTCTGAGCCTAAAGGTTAACTTCCCAATAGCAGGAGGTAAGCAAAGTTACACAGATCAATAGCTCCCGGCTTCCACTCAATAGATGTGATCAATCATGTGCAGGCAGCGTCTTAAATGTCCAATAGCCGACTGTCAAAAGGTTACAGACAGTTTGGCTGTCGGTGAACATGTCTGACATGGTAAGTAGTCAAAGGTGTGGAGATTAGCATAAATCCAGATGTTGTGGGATGCCTGTCAACACTCACAGAGTCGGGAATCAGCATTAACGTGACTGGACTGATGAGTTACGGGTTGGAATTCATGTTTGTTAAGCTCAAAGAGAGAATCTTAAAGGGACAGTAATTTTTTGACATATATGTTTTTTCTCACCGGTTCCTTCAATGCAAGCGAACGGGACTTCAGAATAAAAACAAACACGAAAGTGGACGTAAACTACTCAACTGATTTCAGTAATATTTTGTGGAGGGGGTGGGAGCAATTGTCTGTTTGCATTACAAGATAGGGTGTTTTCCATATTTGAATTGATTTCTCAGAGAATAATTCATGGATCTTGATTTTAATCTGGCATATTTAGACTGATAAGCAATTTGTTGAGGATCCAAATATAAATCTGCATCCAGTGAAGGTAAATGTGGTTTCATAGCTGGAATCTTGGGCCTTATTCGGCCGGATAATCTGCTCAGATCAGTCTCAAATCGGTTGACGCCATCGCCATGACGGCCAAATCGGACCGAAATCGTGCCGACAATCCTCTAGACTGCAGCAAGCATAACTCAAACTGCTAATCCTCTGGAACGAGTAAATCAAAGCTAAAGCTGTAATGGAAGTTGTTTCACAATACAGTAAAAAAAAAAAGGTCTGATTCATCTTCCAACATCACGTCTTTGCTGCTTTTCTAAACTTTTATTCTCCAAAGCGTCAGAATCTGATTTGCAATCTGTTGTGGACGGTTAAAAAGTTCTTCTGAGTGTTGTTTCCTGACCTCATCTACACCCGTGGCTAACTCTGCTTTTCACAATCGCTTCCAGTGAATAATTGGCACCGACCTACTTCGATTCAAAAAAAAAAAAAACTTCCCTGTCCCTTAAACAGTCTATAATGACTTTTCATTCCGCAGTTCCACTCCAACAATGCATGAGCCATTACCTCAGTGAATGGAAGGAAACGGTGTTTGATTAAATGCTGCTCGGTGGGGTTTTGATCTCCAGACTGTATGAAAAGCTAAAGATGGCGATTTAAATCAGCGACTGCAGGGAGCTAATACGTTTAACGCGGCGGCGAAGCGGCACCTTCTTCTCAGTGGCCCATCCCCCAACCGCCGGTGTCAGTCTGGTGTCTGTATGTTTAATGAGTCTTCCGGTCGTGGGTCGTCCACCAAGGACAGACACATTCATCATGCAGGGTCAAAGGTTGGGCCAGAAGATGATGAGTCGATTATTCTCAGCCGTGGCGAGTCTCTAATATTAAAGTAGCATCGGATGATAGTACTAGAGGTGGCGTTGGCTACACCTGTCCTGGGTTTTAGTCTATGGGATTTCTTTTTGTAGATTTATAGTGTTTAAGTGCATCAGTTTGTTTGATCTGAAAAGCTGGTGCACGCATGTGTTTCAGTTTCAGAATAAGATGTGATATTTATCCCATATAACCCCGTCCTCTTGCTCAATGTCAGCCGGGCTCCACCCTCAGAGGGTAAAGCCGTATAGATAACGGATGGATGGATTAGTGATAGGGCTGCTTGCGCATATTGATTAGCTTCCATATTTTATAGCTGTCGTCCCATCAAATGTCCGTAAATAACCAAACATCACAGTTATGCTTTTGCGAAATTTGAAATTTAAATAGATTTTAGTCCAAACAAACCATTCGGCAAAGCAACAACACAATTAATCTCAATGAAATAAGCGTATATTATACTTATACTTATATACTTATATTTGGTGCTAAAAAATGTAATGCTTCCTCACACATTTCTTTCACCCCTGTTCCTTAATAGCTGTTATATAAACATGCAATTTCCTTTTTGTTTTATCATTGTTTTTAATATTTTAAGCAACAATTGGCATAAAAGCCATTCAAGCAGGAGCATGGTCATCATTAGAAATAAGAGGTTTCCCACTCTTCCTATTTTTCAGATTAAAGACGTTTCTCTCGTATGCCATGTAAATCAAAAGCTGTAGAACAGCCTCTACGCTTCTGTGTCCAAGGTCAAGTAATGGACCTGTCATGTTTTCTGCAAAGCGTCAAAATGTTAATTAGCAGCTTCCCAGCATTGGAATGCAACCGCTCCAGATCTTATATCTCCCACGCTGCTTTGGCCACTTGCATTTTGTTTAGTCTGTGGCATCCAGTGTTGTGTCTGCGCTTGTTTTCAGTTGGGGCGTACAGGGGAAAGATATGGAGGGTGGCTTCGCCTGCCCCGGGTGGGGAGGGAGGGCTGCTGTGGCCCTGTATCAGTATTCCAAGCGCACGCTCAGCGAAAACCACCGCCTCTCCCGTGGGACCATCCGCTCGCCAGTCGCTGCTCATGGATGCTGAACATGCTTCTTGCCATTTAGTCTCCTCTATCCCTCCCTCGCTTCCTGTTCCCCGTGCTCGTTTTGTTTGCCTCTGTGCAAACACAAATCCCTGTCGCTTCCAGATTCCATGTCGAGGGCAGATGCTTAATTGGATGAAAATGTCCAAGAGGAATGAAAAACCAGAGGAATATGTAGCTCTTAGTGTCCTTGTTGTAGTATTACTCTGGAATCTTGCAGTGCTTTCAAACGACTGCACCTTTCCAAAGGACACAGGAGGAGAGGGAAATGAAAATGAAAGCACGGCCACCTTTCATTATCATATATTATCCCAGTGTGAACAAATCTGCACAGGGTGAATCATTTACCAGCTGGAGGAGTTGAGCATCACCGTCATAAGGGTGTGTTTCCATTGATCTAGGGAGGGTTGGCTGTGTGGCGTTGCCCTTGAGGAGGCTGTCAGGTATAAAAACAGCGATGCTCGGCTTCCGTGTCAAATCCTCCACTGAGGGACACGCCAACACCCGATAGCAAGGGCAGAGCACACGAGGAGGGGAAAGAGGGAGCGGAGGGACGAGGCTGAGGAGATGTGGGTTTTTCTAAAGCATCTCAGTTTGCCACGATCTTCTTCTCTTCATCCTGCTCCCTCTCTCCCCTCCTCCACTAAACAGCAGCGAGGCTCGACCCAGAACACTCTCCATTAAAACCGGCACGGACGGGTCGTCTCTGTGAAGGGTGTGTACGAAACAGCCTTAATGCGGCCGTTTACTGATGAATTGATTATGGAAATGGTTTTACACACAACGATGTGCCCTGAATATCGGATGCCCTTGTGCAGGATTTAAATGGGAAAACTGCTTGACTACAAAGAGATAAATTAACCACGAGTTACAAAAAAGCTGTTTGTTTTTAAGATTTGACTGAACTGGCCGATGCGGGATGATTCCTCACCTTTATTCAGACTGAGTTCAAAGCAGTTTAAAGAGTACCACAGTTATGAAACCCCATGGCTTACTTAACTACTGAAAATGAGCCAAATTAGAAGCAACGTGATGCAATTCTGTGCAAGTACATTAAGAGAAAAATCCAAATGAGCTAACTTTGTTATAATATCTAGTTTTTATGCATCTGATTACGGGCGTTCGATTCCCCCGCGGCGCAGCTATCAGCCCCTTCCTATTATTTCTTATCTCTCTAAGCTCAGAGTGTTTGTTACCACAATCCATGCGTGATTCTTTCAAACAGGAAAAATCCACTCAGCGCTGACTGAAGCAGATTCAGCTTTTGTGTTGTTTTCATTATTTCAGGAAGCTGAAGATAATAATGAGTCCCTGCAACACAATGTGAAGAACTGTAGCACCATGCTCACATCCTGTAGGACTGATGATTGTGATTCAATTCGGTCCAGATCTCAGGATGAAACCGGAATTGTTATTGTTTGTGCACAAGAAGAAATAAAGTCCTACAGATTCCTCACCCAAGGAGAAGAAGACACACACAGATTCTTCTTCACGTGGGAAACAAAGGATCGACAGACAGCACCTACTGTACAGACTTGCCTGTGGCGTTAACTTAATTTGCTCCATCTAACAAGATCAGCCACAGATGTGATGCGGGGACAGTAAACAGCCGCTCGTGTACGAACAGAGGAACTCATCTCTTTAGCAGAATCACTGACGGGCAGCTATTTACAGACGACTGCTGACGGAGCAAAATAAACAGCAAAGAGGGATCAGAGAGGGAGGCAGGAGCTTAGTGGATCACTCAACCTTCCACATTAGTGCTGAATTTATCACTTTTTTCTGCAGTTTTACATACGTTATTTCCATTTGTCTACAGAGTCTCACTCCAAACATTTAGCAAACAACTAGAATGGCTCTTTGTAAAGCTCATACCTCTGCTTAGATATCAGTTCCCTATAAATTCATCAAGATCCATGACGTATTCCCTGAAAGAAAGATTGAGACAAAAAGTTAAATATTTCAGTTGTAAGTTCAGTGGAATTCAGGAAAATTGCCTCTTATCTGGGAATTTTGCTTTTGAAGATGGATGACAACTCAGACTAGAGGCCAGCTGTGTGCTGTGTGTGCAGGTGTTTACATGTGCAGTGTGTTCTTTTACATGTGATTAACTCAAGCCTCGTGTGCATGACCTAGATCATGAGATGATATCATTATTCTCCCCGCACTCCTTACATACTGGCATCTTTTATTAATGTTGAATCTAAAGTTATAAACCAACACTTTTTCCTTTTGCATCATCGCTGTCAGTTCATCAGGTTCCTCCTCCCGACAGTTCTGCTCCATCACTCTTTTAAAACTGCTGTTCTGGAAAAAAAACACACACACAAGCCCGGAGCCCAGAGGCCTGACTGTGAAAACATTCGAGCACCGGAGGCAGAAAGAGGACGATTCTGCTCGGCCTCGTCGTCATTACTTCCTCTCTCTCTCCTTCGCTTGTGTTCCGGCTCGTACTTTTTTCTCTCCGTGTGTGCTCTTTATGAAACGCTGCTCCTCGTTGCCCCCTTCAAGTTAAAGCTCGAAGACAGATGATTGAACGAGGAGTCGGGAGGAGGAAACTGGTGCTGGAGCAGGCCGGACACACCCACCCACCCGCACACACACATTAGGATGTCAACATAATTAGACTACAGAGGGCCAGACTACCGTGCGATGGATGACTGGCTACAACTAAGTGGATGATGGGCAGATCCATTTGACAGAACTGGGTTAGGAAATGTAGTCCTGCCATTTTCCGCAGAGCGAGGCCACAGATTTGCTCTCAGAGGAGAGAGGTTACACTTTTCGTTTTGCGAGCTCCAGATTCAGTTGTTCTCTCTTCAATCTGCATGGTTGTGCGTTTTGAAAATTGCTCATCACTCAGGTTAAACTGCACTTGTCTCCCCAGAGCTGCCAGGCCAGGAGGATAAGGAGGATGAGGAGGCTGAGGAAGGTGCGGTGCCTTCAGCTGCTGCAGAAGACGACAGGAGGTCGGGAGACATTTCCACGCTGCCCGCAGAGCTGCTGACAACATCCCTGGCTCAGAGCACCGGTGAGCAAATGCATCCTTGGACATGTTAAACAAATACTGCGACTTTCGTCCCTTTTAAGCATGTGTTTGAGGAGGAAGGATAAAAGAGCCGCATGCTGGTTTGTCCTGTGGTTGTTTCAATATCTGTAAATCTGTCAGGCGACTGGGAGAAACAATTACCCGGCATCCTCGGCCTGGAGCTACTAATTGCTTCCAAAGGGAGAAAACTGCTGAAACTGTGAGTCAGAGAAGTCCTGAGAGTTGAAGGGAGACGAAACACTGCCCACCTGACAAACAAACATCTATATGTTCTCTCAGATAAATAATCATAGATCTGACGATGATAGCTTCCCTTAAAAACAGGGGGAAAAAACACTAATTTTGATTAAAGATACTCTATTTAACAATTGTTCATTAAAATGTCTGAAAACGACCAGACCTACGTTATTTATTTTGACTATTTGTGAATTTACATTATCCAAAATGTTAAAATACATACTAGATGGTGAATATCCCTTTACATCTGTCCATCATCATGAAGCCCATTTCATTAAAAGATCCACTTCCGACCCAGTTCACAGGTGCAGATGTAGCCCACATTCCCTCGCCCGGAATAGCAGATGTTGACTAAAATAGACTTGTCAAATGTGCCACTCGCTGATGATGGAGCGCCACTGGGCCTCTCTAGTTCGCTGCATCGAGAGCAATCGAACGAGTGTAACCCTAACGTGACGAGTGTGTGTCTCTGCCCTTTTGACAGTGTCCACCCCGAGAGCATAAATCGTTTGCGGCACATAAACAAATTTGCAGTCATCATACAAACTCTCCAATTTGCTTTCGTTGAACCGCAGCAGTGCTTTTATATTATGTCCAGCTGATTTAGAAGAAGATGAAACGGGCCCCAAGTTCCCCCCGACACGGCTCCTCCTGAATATGCAGCGTCTAACTGCCCCGCCAGCTCCTGCTAAATTGCTTTTTCTGCGTTGAGCCAAATTGAAGACGGAGGCAATCAGATGAAAGGTACACGGAGCTTTTCAGTATCATGATCAACACGCAGCCCATTAAAGACCGTGAGTGAGGGGCTCAGTGAAACATCAGAAGACTCTCTTCACCTTTATGACCTCGGATTACGGCGCCTTAGGGGAGACCCGTCAACCTTTACAGGCAAAACCCCGCTGACATGAAGACATAAATATCGCCCGTGTGTTTCCACTGAGACGTAATGAAACTACGCCTCAGAAGAAATCATCTGTCAAGACGCGAAGTCTCGTTCAATATATTGGGACTTTGCTTGTGTGTCAACTGTCCCTGGCACGAGACGCTTGTTCCCACAGGAATGTGTCAGATGGCCGAGCAGCGGAACGTAACGCTGTGATCCATCCTCGCACTGCAGCCGCCGCCACATACCAAACCCCCGTGCAGGGGCCGGCTCAGGCCAGCCCCCTGTCAGCTCAGACGTGACATTCATCAACATGAGCGAGGCAGCAAAACATGGCACCGATTCAACGGCCGTCACGTTTTTTCCACACGGGACCCGACTCAGTGGAACAGTCCTGCCCTGGAAAGTAAACAAACGGACAGACAGGCGTAGGTGGGATGACACGGTGCTGAACCCCACCTACTTTTATCAGTGGCTCCCACAGTTTGTTTTCCACTCCAACGTTTCCTGTTTTGTTAGGACGACGTCATCAGTGCAGGTTCATTAGAGCACTGACATATTTAAGGCCTTCATTTCACTTTAGCAACACAACACCTGCGTCTCATTGAGATGGCTGCCGCGCTAATTCAATATTGAACCAACAATTCAATGTTATTCCAGCGTAGCGCTGCAAGTAGCGATTATGGTTGTCATTGATTCATGTTGATCATTATCAATGCCAGAGGCCCTGAGGACAGTAATGTCGGTCAGTCGGTCGGCCTCTGGACCAGAGAGATACATCGTCATATAGGGCGATGAATCTTCCTGACAGAAGGGATCCATTGGCTTTTCTGGTGCTGGCCTGGTGTTGACTTTTGTGGTCATGAAATCTTTATTGTCTATGACCAAATACCTGCTAAAGTAATTAGCCACAGTTAGTGCTATTTAGCAGTAAGATGATAACAATTACGTGCTATAGCTGCAGACTTGTTTTAAAGTTTTAAAATGTCCATCAGAAGTTCTCTGACCCTGAGAGCATCCTCCACTTGCTCGTTTTCTCAGATTGGCCCTTCACAACTCTCAGATAATGAAGGTACCGATGAGCTAGGAGCAAGTTTTAAATGTTCCAATATCAAGAAGCGACTAATTTCTTAGTTCATAACTGACTTCACTGATTAATTTGCTGTCATTCCTCTGATTTATTATCAAATATAATTTCAGCAGTAAAGTATTATGTGCCTGCAGACACCTAAGGACACCGCTGTGACTGTAAATCAACCACTGTGTCGTTCAGTCCTTGCTGGCAAATTAAACCACAGTGTATGGAACGGGATGTTTAGTCCTTTTGCTCCACTGACTCTGTGGCAGCACAGCTTGTCCTTGCACTTTCCTGACAGAGCACAAACATGCCGTCGCACATCTGAACGAAGTGACTGATGCTCACACATCTGTCCGGGGCGTTGCTGAAGGATGATTATGAAAAAGATGCAGAAGGGAGCCACCTTGACAGCCTCTCACTTTGTCTTATTAAAGCCTAATCAGGACTTGATTAAAAAACATCAGCATCAGCGCAAAAAAACAAACCTCTTGACGACTCGTTTTTTTTCCCTCTTGTTGAGGAAATCATGAAGCTTCAAAAGAAGAGATGTGTGAAATAAATCTGCTGCATCACGCTACAGCATAAGATGCACTGGCTTCGGGTCATGTTTCTCCCGGAGCTCGAAGTTTTGAACATGAATCAGAGACAAACAAGGAACATTTAAAAAAGCCTCAACAACAGGCAGGGAAGTGCTGAGGCTTATGTCAAAGCACTTGAGAAAATCCTCTGCCACTTATGGGGATCTGCAGAGAGAGAGAGAGCATGGCTTCGTTCACAAGGGGCACTCGAGTACAGCGAGCGTCAACACGCACAAGCACATGACCATTTCACTGCAGAACCACAAAACACAGTGGAAGCAGCAGCCACCATATACATTCTATCTATAACATTTGTAAAGAAGGCACAGAGCAGCAGAAGCAGAAAACATCAAGCAGGAGGGGAGGAAAATCCAGGACAGTCGAAGAGAATAGTGGCTTTTCCTACACAAACTATCCCAGTTTAAAAATAACAAACCCACCTATGGGAGTTTCCCTCTTTCTGAAGGCGGGGGCCGAAGGGAAATCATAAACAAAAGGGAGAATCGGGGAAACCAGGACAGGGTGGGATGGGAAACCCGAAAATAAAAAACCTATAAAAGTGCATTAAAAAGACCAATGAGAAAGACTTGAAACAAAAAAGGCTCGACCGCACGAATTCCCCTTTTAGCTTTAGTCAGGAAACAAATTAGACATCTTCAATCTATACGCAAAGATGTAGGGTACACTGCGGTGGTGAGGTCAGCACATTTAAGATCTCTAGCTGGCACATAACATGACCACCAGATATAATGGACTCCCCAGACATCGCTAGACGCACTTAAACCCACGTTTTCTTTGCAGTTTTAGACGAGTTACTACAAAAATAAGTCTTGAATCTCTCTCTCCAAAGTTATTGCACGTTTAATCCTTCCTTCCTGCTGTGTGATTTACTGTCGGTTTAGCCTGTTCATTTGCCCTGACTCTGCGCTCCGTTACACCACCTGGCTCTTCATGGAGGAGCGACTGTCTCTGATAAGCCTGCAGCAAAATGACTGATGAGAGTGTGTCTGCAAATAACAAGAGACGCAATTAGAAGCTGCTTCTCTTTTAATGTGACACAGTTTTAAGCCGCTATTACAACATTTCAACGTGTCCTCTGTAGCGGAACGACCGCATGCATGTGGTGCTGGTTATGCTTTTGTGGAAAAAGAAGAAGCTCCGGGGATGTGAGGCTAATTGACGTGGACACTAGGAGACTAAATACTGTTTGTCTTTTGGCCCATCTGTGAGACATTATGCAGCGTGAAGCGAATTACGTTGCATTCGAGTCATGCCCCAGTTAATTGAACAGCGAAAACTTGTTCGCCCGCAGATTAGCTTCGCAGGCGTCTCCGTAATGTCCAGGCAAACACATGTATACAGAGCTGAACCACTTAGAAACAGCCATTTCCTTCACAAAGCTAAAATGTCTAACACAATCATAATTAATGTTGCTTGCATGGAAACTCCAGATGGCTTATGTAATGCAAGGGAAACCGGCTCTGTGGTTTTGAGTGGGCTGGTCTCTCTCTCACACACACACACAGACACACACAGCCTTGTACTTTTGTAACTCTATCTTAGTGAGGACATTCATTGGTATAATTCTGACCCTAACCCTCTATTTTTAATCCTAGTAACCGGAACCTAATTCTAACCTTGAACCTTAAAGCAAATCTTAAACCTCAAACACCCCATCTAAACACGAGGACCAGCCGAAATGTCCTACTTTTCCCAAAATGTCCTCAATCAGTAAGGTCCTAACTCAAAATGGTCCTCACAAAGATATAACACCCACACACCCACACTTCTTTCCTTTTAATGCTCTGCTTGGTTTGAAGTTGCCTTCTTACAAGCTTTAAATGGGATTAGCACATGAGGAGGAAAAACACTCTTTCAACATCTTGGACCAGATCTCATTTGTATTCTGGCTCAGATAGTTTAAACTTTGATTAAATGCTTCTCTGTACTCTCATGAGGGGGGAAATTAATGTGCTTTTATCTCATGTGAAAGTAGATGTTTAAAGCTATTGCAAATTCGATCATGCTGACATTCTACTTTCTTTCCAGGCACTACTTTGGAAACTCCACTTATTCCCCTCGACACTGAAGACTGGACGTTCGACCCGGTGGACAGCAGCGTCACGTATCTCCCAGACTGCAATAAAGAACGTTCCGGGATCTGCAACCTCTCAGACACGTGGGACTCCATCACCACCGCCCCCACCTTGGACACCAGACCCACACAAAACACCACTGCCGCAAACCAATCAATCAACCCTTTTCTAATCCCGGCTCCACCCATGTTGGTGCCCCTGTACTCTGACTGGAACAGTGCCATGGCAGCTTGGGGCCTGGCTTGGGAGGCACACGTTTATGGCGCTGGTTGTGTCTTCGCGATGCTAACGCTAGCCTCAGCGCTCAATCTGCTCTGCTTGCCACTGCGATGCCCGTCTGGGTGTGGCTACTTCGCTCTAGTCAGCCTGTTCCTACTGGCCGCAGGTTGTACCAGATCGTTCTCGCTCCTGTACGACGCCTACGGCCACCAGGATCGCCTGCCCTTCACAGAGGCCTCGCTGATGCTCTACGAGGCGCCCTTTCCCTGCCTGACAGCAGCTTTCGGCCTTGTTTTCCTTCTCCTCTCCATGCGTTCAAGAATGCAGCTCTCCTACTCAGCCTTCCAGAGACCCTGTTTCCTGGCCTGCCTGGTTGTCCTGCACTTTGCCACTGCATTCGGCCCAGTGACATTACTGAAGTTCTACCAGCAGAAGCCTCCCCTCTGCCTCTTTCTCTCACTCATCTCCCGTGGAGCCTTTGTAGTGCTGGCCACTTTTCTGTCTGCTGCCTATTTCGTGTTCTACATCTACGTGCGGGCGGACTCGAAGCACATCTACCACCTGAACAACACCTCTCCCACACCCGCTGAGCGCTACAACCGCTGCCCCTTTGCTGAGAGCCGAGATTGGGACCGTGCAGCCATAACTGTCTGTCTCTCAGCATTGTTTTCTTTAGCATGTGCAGGACTGCAGTTATTTGCAATACTCAATGCTATGGGTGTTGCCGGTGGAGAGGAGGTGTTCCACCCCTGGCCCTGGTGGGCTTTTCAGTTTAGCTGCAGACTATGTGAGCTCGGGGTCTGCCTCACCTTAGCCTTGGTGGTCGCACAACCTGTCTACTGTTCTGACCACCTTCCATCTGCAGGAAGCTGCTGGACTGAACTGCTGGCCTCCAAATCGACCATTCTACCTGGGAGCTACCAGTGGAACCTGAGCCAGCAGGAGAAACTCGCCATTGTTGATACAGTAGGGCTTGGAGAGTCCGAGAGCCTTCCTCTTTACACCCTGATGGATGAGAGGCTCGGTAATAGTCTGAACGGCCTGGACCTCCTCTACCACAGCAACCGGGGCTTAGCATACCGAGACCTGGACCTGGATATGGACTGTCAGGGGTCAGGAAAAGCTGAGGATGGAGGAGGCCGAGAACCGTCAGGATCCTCATTCACCAGTGACTCCACCACAGACCTGCGGCCACCTTCGCCCATCAACCTGCGTCGCAGCATAGATGAGGCCCTCTTCAGTGAGGCCCTCTTTCCCATGAGCCTCTTCAGCCCTTCTATGCCTATTCGCCTCAGTGACATATCCATAAACCACCACAGGGTACCTCCCATCAACAGCCTGTGTGATCCTCTCACAGCTGACTCCAGCCTTTATCGGACTTCTTCCTGCATGGAGATGGCCTGTCAACCCCAGCCCCCCATCACCAAACCTCAAGGAGAAACCGTCACAGGCGCTCAACCGTCTCCCTCCCTCTCCTCCTCCTCCTCCTCCTCCTCCAGCTGCTCATCTCCTGAACGTTGGAGGGGCAGCTCTTCCTCGTGTTCTTTCTACAGAGCGTCTCTCGGGGGCTCCTCGCTTGTCCTCTGCCCGAGCCCAGAGAGACAGGCTCAGCAACCTGCCCATCGAGGGGACACAGGCCACCAGGCCCACGCTGACCCTCAGAGGCACTATCATACGCTGGGCGCGGCCTCACAGGAGAGCCTGGACCTGGACATGTCGTCTGAGGCAGACCGATCGGTGCAGGAGGAGTTCATCAGTGTTTGCAGACAAATCGATGCTTTGAGCATCTGCAGCGAGACGATTGATTTATAAAAGGACAGACTGGTCAAACGAGGGTTACACCAAGGTCTTAGTAAGAAGGTTTCGTGCAGCAAAAATACTGTCATGGTTTTTATAGCCTATTTGGTAGTGCATGGTAGCTTTTGCGTAAAAAACCCAGAGCTGCCAAAATGTTTTTTGGTGGTTGATAAGCTTTCTTATGTGGTCATTAGTGAATGTCTGAGAGGGTCAAAGTGCCAAGAATGTCAAAAGCCAAAAGGTCATTTGTAACTTTTTACATGTTTGATAAAGGAAGGTGAAGTTTGATACCGAAAAAAAAAATTTTACTGAGTGGAGATAACAGGATTTTATTTGTACAATGTTTTTATTGCTTTCTGACATTCCAATAGATAGTACTGTGACTGAATTAAGCACTTATTAAATACTACTGAAGTAATACACTTTCACGTTCAGCAGAATATAACTGTCGTTCAATGTCATGTGGAAATACTGGGATTAATATTGAGTTTGCCAAACCATGAACTCATCATACCAATATGCTACATTGAGTTATGGTGCAGCGGCACCCTCTACTGGCAGAACATCATGCTACCTTTTCCCTTTGACTTCTATAACCAGTGGACTGAGCTTCTACATCTGACAGCCTCCTCCATGACTCGCTTACTAATTTATTTATGCTCAAATATAACTTTTGCTCAACACATTGTTTAATAAAAGTTTTGTTTTTATAACATCTGCCTCATTTGACTTCATATCCTGGAACGGGACATGACAGCTGGTGTTAAATAAGACAGTAATACGAACACAAGTTTTATTTATTTATTCTTAAACATATTGAACAGCAAAAAGCAACCTTCCTCTTGTCGAGTGTTATTACTGTAAACATGTTCTGAAGTGATACTCCTCAAAAAAACTCAAGAACTTTATTTATTGACGACTGAGTCTTTTCTGTCCATCTAAAAAGCCCTTGTTTTCGGGTTTTGGCTGTAGGTTGCAGAGGCTACCACTATGGCAACTTTAACACTAACATCTTACTTTATCAGTTTGGGCTTTTTAAATGGACGAGCAGGACTCAGATCTTGACAAATAAGACATTTTAAAAGAACCTGAATTATGTCTTTAGGTGGGAGACTGAGAACAAGCAGCAGTCATTTAACTGAATATAGATGTATATATATATTTTTTCATATATTTCCATGTACACTTTGTCGCAGTTCATTCCAACGGCAAGACCTCTGTTTGTCGAGTGAACCCTGTGCAGGGTTACGTACATTAGCGAAAGCAACTGAACTCTAACACTCTGGGAGATTTTATAAAAAAAAAAAAGAAAAGAAAACAATACAGCTGGCAAAAAGGACAACCAGTATGAAAATGTTAGAAAAGCCTACTCCTACATCAGCTGAATGAAAACAACACACAGCGATAACTGTTACAAAGTAAGAAAAGGAGGCGAGGGTGTGTAGCATTATGCATTTTCACCGAGCTGTCATCTGCAGCCTGTATCCATCCCTGTTTCAAGGCATATCTCTGGTAAAAACTAAACAAAAAAATAAGCCCGTCACACAGAACCTACTGAGAGAGAGAGCGCAGGAATGAACGAGTGACAACGAAAAAACAAGCGACATCTTGTGCAGATTTTGGTTTTGAAGTTACAAAAGAAGAGTGTCAGAAGGAAGTGTCAAAACACTTGGCAGTATGTATGCAATTACAATTAGGCAGAATACAAATACAGCCATGTCTGGCTTTTCGTGAAAAAAACGAACATGCATATCAAAAACCCTTCATGCTCAATTCAAGGCCCCCGGAGACTTATCAGGTTAAACAGAAAGTCTGATCTAAAAGTTTTCAAATAAAGAGCAGAGAAACGATCATTGTCTTCGTTATTTACTAGTTTTGATTGATACACTTTAGGTTGTCTTCTTTTAAACATACCTGATCCTCAGCTTTTTGGTCCCTTCCGTGCTCAACATATGAACACAACACACTGAGATAGGACGCTGATTATTTGGCTCGACATGTCTTTGAGGGGAGAATGAAATGTCCACAGTGCTAAAGACTGTGGGTTGGAGATCGATCGACCGTGTTCAGGTGACGGTGGAGGAAATGACGTCGCCAACATGACTGCCATCGGCCAAATGTCTCGTACCTCGCGATCCACAATACACAAAGTAAACAATATGCACTGAAATAGAAGCAGCTACCGTTGATTAAGTAGCTTAAATCTGTGATGACGTATAAACGCAACAAAAAAAAAAAAAAGGAGAAAAGAAAGGGAGGATTGCCATGATTCACATACACACAAGTGCTTCATCTCGTCTTCTGCACAACCACGAGTGTGTTTAAGAAGTAGGATGCATGAGGCTTCCGACAGGGAGCTCTGCTGGTCAGCGTGGAAGCCGGAAATAAAAATAAATGCTGATGGAAACTGCACCATGGCTGTTTTAGACTCAATAATAATAATAATAATAATAATAATAATAATGATAATAATAATAAGGGGACAAAAAGAGGACACAAACTATATCTCTCACACGCACACTCCTCACACTTCATTCAGACAGTCAGTATTTCACACCCACAAACACAATTGGGATCAGGCTGCATACTCAAGATACAGGTGTGCATGTCATTCTGAAAACCCTGATGCGCCGCTTCTTGAGTGCAAAATCCCAGGTGTTCAGACAGTCGGTGTCAGGTCGATGATTCTCACTTCGCTACCGTGCGTCTTTCTTTCCCGAAACCAAGCAGCTCGGTTGGGATCGGAGAGAGAGCAGCAGTGGATACAACACGGAGGAGCGGGGCCAGAGGGGGTGCAGTGGGTGGTAACAGATTTTTTTTGTTTAACGTGTGGGACATTGTTAGATCGTGTGTGCTCACGTGCACCGCCGATGTTCACTCCAGCCACCTCACCCCCGTTCAGTAGAGCCGCTTCTCGTAACTGTGGAAGAGAAGAAACATGGAAGAAAGATCAGCATTTGCTCGAATATATAAAAACCAGGTTGACAACCTGCATCACATTTCCAAGCAGAAAATAATAATGGACAATAAACTATTTCTATAGTGGCTTTCAAAACTGGAGTTACAAGGTTCTTCACAAGATAAAATATAGGTGCAACGTTATAGAAAAGCCAGATTATAATCAGTAATGCATTAAATCAACACAGATTAAAAAGTATAAAACAAAATTAAATCATTAAAGCCAATACTGGCACTAAAAACATCAATAGCTTTTGTTGCTTTGTTTGTTTTCTCAAGCAACTTTCTTGCAACTATAGAGAAACTTTACTTTCACTTCCAGCAATTTGCTAACGTCAATCATCTATCAGGCTCTGGAGCAAAGCTGTTTATTAGCAGCAAGAATAAATGTTTGATGGAAAGCACCAAATGTGTAGTTGTGAGTGTTTGTGTTACTTACGAGTGGAGTCCGTGGACGCCTCCCTCCACCTGTGCAGACGTGGTTCGCTTCTCAAACTTCAGCTCCCCGGAGTACATCATGGAACTGAGCAAAATACAAATAGTCTTCAATATAATAAGAAAAGCTGACATTTGTATTGTAACCATTAATCCCCAAAAGGATAAACTACTCACCGGAGGACAGAGAGACTCTTTGCCCCGATGTCCTGGCAGCCATGTTGGATCCCAGCTATCAGGTATGGTACAAACTTGTGGATGGACCCCTTGTCCTGCACCGAGCCCGACACGCCCTGGGCTACCTTCACCTTGTCGCCCTCGCTGTGGAAAAGACATCACACAGTTAAACACTCTCCCCAAGTGGTCACAGACTGTAAATTCAGCCAATGATGCCACAATTTGGCTTTTCATGACTCGTGACCTCTTAAAGTACCTAAAATAGCGTTTCTGGCTGCTGGTGCTCTTCTCCATGGCGTCCAGGGAGCCCATACCGCGATACTTTTTCAGCCGCACGCCGTCTGAGAAGAAGTACTCTCCCGGAGCTTCAGTGGTTGCCGCTAGCAATGAGCCCATCATAACTGGCGTGGGAGACGGGAGAGAGTCATGCCTGCGTTCTTGTATTAGCCAACCTGACCTCCTCACTGCAGATATGAAACACTTTGTTGACAGGAAGATGTTAGGACAGTGTGTGTCACAAGCTCACCAGTCGACGCTCCGAGTGAAAGAGCCTTCACCACATGACCCACGGTCTGAATGCCACCATCAGCAATGACTGGCACACCGAAGCGCCTGGCGTACTCCGCTACCTTGTACACGGAGGTCCCCTGGGGCCGCCCACACGCCATGACTGGAAGGGAGATAAACAATCATTTAACACGATCGCCATGGAGACAAATCACACAGCGCGCTGAGGTGATGCAGGAGTTGGGACGAGCAGAACACAGCGTCCATTTTACTGAGATACTTCAGGTTCATGTCCTTTTTGCTGAAACGTGTCTCTTCTGTTCTCGCTGATGAACGTGACCTAGTCTGAGCACGAGAGGCCGGTCCCCATGGCAACCCAGATCGGGGCCTTGGTAGATCACCATGACAACTAGGAGTGGTCTCAGGGTATTTGTTACTGCTGGCGACTGATCGCCTTTCCTTCTTCTTGTGCCGATATAGAATCATACATCAACTTCCCAATATTCTTATTCCTATATCTAAATGTGCAGCTGCTTAATTGGTACCAGGACTTCAGACGATGAGAAAGATAAAACAAGCTGTGATCAGGAGACGACACAGTAAAACGGATCAGTACCTTCCTGTGTGATGCAGATGGAGCCACAGCCCATTCCCACTCTTAACGCATCCACACCAGCATCGATCAGATTCTTGGCCTGGGCTGCTGTGACCACTGCAGGTGGAGAAACAGAAAAGAGAAGTATTAGATTTTGGGGACATTATAAAAACGATTACAAAATGAATGTCCTTTGACTAATGCTTTATTCCACCCATAAGCACATGATTATCTCCGCCAAGGAATTTATGTTTTCACCCTTGTGCTTCCATTTGTCAGCAGGATTATGCAAAGACTACAGCTTGTTTGAATTTAAGGCAAATCTTGGTCCAGGTGGAGATTCGCGCTCTACTGAGAGAAATTCTAGTTTATAATGGAACAGAAACTTTTGTTTCTTTTGTCAACAAACTCACCGTTTCCTCCGGCCACCTGCAACTCTGGATGCTTCTGTTTAATATAATTTATCATGTTGATTTGATACACCGAGTTGCCTTGTGAGGAGTCCTAGAAATGCAAAAACATTTTTGGTTAAAGTAAATTCAGTGTGTTATTTATAAAGACACTATTATGTTATTTATGAAGAAACTAATTAATTAAGGAGGCAACATTTTAGGGCTTTAGGATCATTTTCAAATATTTAAAAACTCTATTCTTAAACGTCTAAAAACACACACCAGTACAACAACATCCACTCCAGCCTGCACCAACATGTCCAGTCTGTACTTGTCGTCCTCCCTGGTGCCGATGGCGGCGCCACATAGCAGCTGTTTGCGTGAGTCTTTGGAGGCCAGCGGGTAATCCCTGTTCTTCTTCAGATCCGTCCTGGCAATAATGGCCACCAGCTCGTCGTTATCGTTCACAATGGGAAGTTTGCCTGGTCACAGAGAGAATGAACGACAGGATGATTAATTAAATTTGAAATACTTACACTATAAACGTGCTTTATTTTATGCACAAACTTCTATTCACCTTTTTTACTGCGCTGCAGAATATCATTAGCTTCTTTCAGCATTACACCGGCTGGAGCCACAACCAACTCCTCCCTCTTAGTCATGGCCTAGAAGATCATCGGCCCAGATGAATGTAAGAATTACTAGGGATGCCAATAAAAACAAATTTCAAGTGATGTATATAGGAAACAAGAAAGGAAAGATACACACCTCCCCCAGAGGTTTGCTGTGGTCTTTCTCAGAAAGAAAGTCGATATCTCTGGAGGTGACGATGCCGACCAGTTTGCTGCCCATTTTGCCTGTCTCTGTGACAGGAATACCAGAGAAGCCGTGTCTAACTTTGGCCTCAAACACATCCCCCACCGTGTGGCGCGGACTCATCACAACTGGGTCTGTGATAAAACCCTGCTCAAACCTCTGGAAGCCAAAACCAAACATAAGTATTTTAATTATTGTGTTCGTTTCCCCATTGATTTATGCAGAGAAGCAAGAGCAGCGTAAAGCCAAAGAACACACACACAATGATTATTGAACAGTGTTATACAAACACAAGAATACAACAGGATAAGTACACACAGACAGACACACACGCGCACACACACTAAAAAGAAGACATTTACCATAAACTCAAGAAACACTACAACTATACGACAACACGTAATGAGTGAACAACATAAAATAGATATTTAAAGTAGTTATCTGCTATGAGGGATAATCTTCGTTTACCTTGACCTTGCGGACCTCGTTGGCTTGAAACTCTGGCGTGCAGTTGTGGTGAATGATGCCGATGCCTCCCATTAGCTGCCCGATTCAAAATTCAAAAAAGGAAGGATAAATAGATTATAGGATGATCAAATTAAGGAATTATCTTTCCACAATAGCAGCTTTGGGGAAGCGTCATCTTACCGCCATAGCGATGGCCATGGCCGACTCTGTGACGGTGTCCATGGGGGAGGAGATGAGAGGGGTCTTCAGGGTGATCTTCCTGGTCAGTGCGGATGTCAGGTCCTGGAGACAAAAACCAGACAGTAATGCACATTGGAGTGCGTTTGACATTTCGTGTATAATCCACTAGGGGGCAGAATGAACTAGACAGATATACAGGACTCGACTGTTGTTTCAAAGCGTTAAATGTCTTAAAATCCATTTCAGTGACACAAAACCCTCAATTAACAAGAGGCCAGTAAGTTCATTGTAAGCAGACTTATGAGACAGACTCATTTTAACTAATACATATTGGCTTTGGTGTGTCTTTAAGGTTTTATCACCTCTATTAGAGGTTGTACTTTCACCTGTGTCTGTTTGTTTGTTCACGGGATTATGCAAAGACTACAAAACCAGTTTCCAGACTCAGTGGAGGGAGGAGGCCTGATTTGAATCCACACCAATATTTGATTGATTCTTCTGTGGGTCATGTCCCATCCCTCCACAAAATTTCATGTAAACCAGTTGGGTAGTTAATGCGACAAAAACAACTTCCTTGGCAGAGGTAAACAATCATTTGGGTTATCAGACCACTTCCTTTACTCTTTCATAATTCAATTATAAGAAAGTAGACAATCATGTGGAGGAGATTCTGCTCCAGTGAGTCCATCATTCTAGTTTGTGATATGAGATGTCTACAGAAAATTAAACTTCAGAGTCAATCTCAGGGACCTAAACCTGAAAATGAGCCCTGCTACAGCCTCTCCCACAGCCAGGTTTAATTTTCTCTTCTCACCGATTCCCATAACAGTGACAGTTTTTTGTTATCTTCAGCTGGAGGGAGTGAAAATAATGACATTCCTTGCACATGGGAAAAAAAAACCAGCATACGAGACCTAAAATGTCTGAGTTTTTACTCCTTATCTGTGTCAGACATAAACTATGGAGGCTGTGAGCCTCTTTTCTCACAGGTTCATGGTGAAGGCAAGAGAAAACCACCTGAGAGCACTTTCTCCATTTAGAGAGCACAACTGCACTAACCCGCTACATTCAGCCGGGAGTTAGGAAAACATGTCCAGAACATCACGGCCCCAGGGAATTTCCCACAACAGCTCCTCTCACACGTGGCGGTTTTTTTCACAGAGTGAACGCAAACCAAACTGCTGTGTGTGGAAATTATTTCACTTCTCAACTCAAAGTTGGGACCGAGGCCAAATCTGGAAGCATTTGTTTTATTTAAGCTTCAATAGGTCGACCATCCAGTGAAAAACTAGGCCGCGCTGAGACTCTAACCCATGACAACGCATTGAGGCAGACAGGCAGCTCGCACAGTTAAAGCAAAGGAGCTGGAGAACAGCGGGAGATTAGAGATATCAATTAAATTAAAAACCCTCTAGAATTGACAAAGCAGAAGAGGGGGGGATTTCATCTACAGCCCGGGAGATTAACTCGGCCGTCATCTGCCGAGAGAGACGTGGATGAGCAGCCGACCAGACACAGATGTAAACCTGAGGGTGAGGGAGCAGCCAGTGGGTGACCACAGCGAGCTGAAATAGCAGGGCAGCGAGGAGGAGAGAGAGTGACAGTTTTACTCAAAAACAAAGCTATTTTTGTAAGAGCTGCGGTTACCAAAATAATCCTGAGGTCTTAGGGAGAGGTTTGTTTGAAAGGAAGAAATTAAAAAGACTCAACTGTAATAAGGCTGATGGTTTAGACAGTGGCTCTGCCAGGAATGGGCTGTCTGCTGACACTGCTCCACTTCATCATCATGAGAGGTGTGGAGCGAAACTGAAGAAACGATTGGCTTCTTCAAAAACACCCATTAAATCTTGACTCAGATGTACTTGCAACAATTTTCTAGAATAATAACAGACCTCATAGAACCAACAGAGGTGAACCTGGTGCTAGGGCTGGTTTCGGAGTTGAGAGTTAAAAGAATGGTGGTTGCATAATGTTTTGGTCGGTCGTGATAATCCTGTCCCCAGGCCCTGACCTAAGAGATTCTTTCTTCTACACCAGCGCAGAGTTGGAACCAGTTTTTTGTCCAGGAACCAGTTCTTTGGCTGTGGAACTGGTTCGATATCAGGTACTGGCTTCAAACTGGCCCGCCTCAGTGGGAAAGAGGTATCATCATACTCTCGGATAACTGCATTCGGTGGTGTACTCACCACTTCATCTGATGTAAAGTCGATGAAGCCGGGTAAGATCAAGAAGTCACTGAAAGACAAAAGAAAATGCAAAGTCATGTGGTAATGCTCACAACTTGGGACTGAAAGGTCTGAAAAAACATCAACGCTGCCCTAAAATGATCAGAAACTAAAAGAGATCAGAGTTTAAACCAAGAAATTGTATGAAATATATCAAAGAGAAACAGGAAACAGTTTCTCAACATTATAAAGAGGGTGAATTCACAGGGTTGAACTGAAAAGTGGACAAATGTGAGCGCAACTGAAAACCACACAGATGTTAATGTGACGGAAACAACAAAACCATGACTCAAAACAGACTAACTTCTCACAGTGATCATGAGCTGGCCTCAGGCAGGGGTGGGATGTAACCAAGTACATTTACTATGTTACTGCACGTTTTTTGCACAGTTGGCACAGTTGCTGATGTAGTAGACCGTTGCTTAGGGAACAGGCTACGCACAGCAAGTATATTTAAAAGCAGTACTTCATTTTTACTCAAGTAGAAAAGCTAATGTGGTACTGTTACTTTAGTAAAATGTTTAAGTTCTTCTTCTACCACTGTCATCAGGGTGTAATTGAATATTTCTTTCTAGTTGATGACTTCAGGATCTCCGGTGCTGCACATGCACTTTCGTAAAGATAGTATTTTACTCACATGTGGCCTTAACTTATGTAGAACCAAAATGAGAGGTGGAGCGAGATGACTGGATGAGCAGGAGTTGGACACAGGTATGGTGTGTTGTTTTTCAACCAAACTATGCAAGTATGCATTTGTGGTTTTAGTAGACGGGTGCGAGTTCAGGATGGGGACAGATGGAGGAATGAGGGCAGCTTTGCACATCAGAAATCAGATGAGGAAACTTCAAGGAGAGAATTAGGTAAATGATGAGCAGGGCGGGTGTATGCGAGAGTGGGAGGGGGAGAAATAGACATTTTCACGACAGTCATTTTGATATATGAGAAATATTCTGCTGACAGCCTCATCTTCTCTGCTCTTGCGTGGTGGGTGTGGAGGGGAAAAAGTCTGAAATATCCACACTTGATGGGACACTGCGAGGGAGGAGTCCTGTTTGTTTCCCCTCGTTTTTACAATCCAAACGAAACGTAAAGGTCGAGTAGGAGGCCCAGCACACATCTGCTAGCATTTAGCAGCGGCCGCAAACCTCAGCTGCAGCACACAGGCCGAGTCTACTGACTCTGGGTCAGTGCTGCACAAGAGCTCAATCAGTCGGCTTTGTTAATGTTAAGGAAACACAGGCTTGGAGATTATTATATAGTGTTGTAGGATTGTTCAAATGTAGACAAAAGAATGATGCCAAACAGGACTGATCATGGCCACAACCAGTCTTACCTGCTTCTACAGTATTGTATGTCCACTCCCACAAAAAGCATTTGGAAGTTTTTTTTTTTAAGTGCAGATAATCCATACCATACACCACATCTCAAAATATCACAGAAAGTTTTTTTAGGAAAAGCTACGAACTAAGAGACAAACAAACAAAAGCATAAACTCCTTAGTGGAGGGTCAATGATTAACATTTGTCTGACTTCCACCACTTTATTTGGTTTGTGAGTCAAAACAAAAGCAGACAGACTAGCTACAGTTGGCAGAAGGAGTATAACTGCCACTGTTTGCTCTGTTCCACGAGTGAAAAAAAGAATTAATCATATATCTGTGCTTGTAACACACCAACTAGGTTTACACTACTCTATTATCAAGGTTTAATTGGAGCACTTTGCCAGGGAACTTAACCGTAAGGATTAAAAAATGTGAGATAGGCCAACTACAGTATGGACAGCTCGTAACCATGTGGTCCTATGTGTGTGTGTTTAGTTATAAAAGAATATGGGTTAGCTGAAACCCACTGAGTTGTGTGAATGGTAAAGACAAGAGTATGTACCTATAAACTAACCTATACCTAAAAATGATGCATGAAAATTATATTACAGGGATGTTTTGTAGATGTGTTTTACAGCGTCAACACATTAAATACAGTTTGTCAGACTGTCTATGTTCAGGGGAAAGCCCCGTGGTGTCTGCGAGGCTTTTTAAATAGTGAGGACAGAAATAGAGTTTGTTCACAGTGACACCAGGACATGATTTTAATTTAAGGTCGATCAAGGACCAAAATCTTGGTGGAGATAATTAAAAACATTAGACTTTTGTGCCAGTAAAACACTTTCATATTTGACTGTTTCGCCGTTATCTGAAATCTTATTTGTGGCACTTGTGTTATAAAACGGTTGGAACACAGGACCAGCGGCTTGTACGGCCTCTTTCATCCTGAGACTAAACCCACTCACCCCAATTCCTCCTGCACTTCACATGATGTCAATTCAGGGCATCATGTGCGCAGCATTTCCTTTGGTCGTGATGCGCTTGATTAAAGTGTGGCGGCCGTTATTCAATCACACGTGGACACACTGAGACGTTGTTACGTTTTCCATTCAATTAGCTGCTACGGAGCAGGAGTAGCATTACTTACAGGGAAAGATTTAGAAGACTATGCTTGAATTACTTTTAAAATGTAGATTTGTTGGCTTAAAACAACTAATGGAAAAAGTACAAAATTTCACAACAGCAATGTTTAAAAGAACATGACGAATGTCCTTCTGGCTGTGTGCCTGTCCGGTCACGGCCAGGGAGAATGAAACATGGTTAGACGTCATCGCTGACAAGCATAGTGGCAACCGGCAAGAAAAGTAGATGTGGAACATCACGCTTTCCAAGAAAAACTTACAAACGATTATGAGTGTGCTCGCAGTCAAACTGATGAAAAAGTCTTGAATGTCATTACAGCTGGAAAAATGCAGCCAAACTGGATACGGTGAACTTGGAGATTAATCCTCTCCAGTAAAGTCTGGCAGCTTTCACAACACCACATACTGACAGAGACATTTGTGGTGAGTGAGCAGACGGCTTAGAATCTGGAGAGTTTGTGAAGGTGCCTCTTGCGGCTGCTAAAAATGGGCAAAGTAAAATAAAGATACATACATTGTGTGCAAACGCTCAGCATTTTCCAACTCAGCAAGAATAAAAGGCTTCTGAGTACACCGGTGAGTTTGCAGAACTTGTTCACACGTTTGGTTTCAGGAGAGTGTTGAGCTGTTTTACTTGGAACAAGCTGATGTGCCTGACAACAAGCTTGACCCTCGTACTGTTTGCATGTCCTGAGGAGTTTTTCCAACCAACATTTACATGGTGTTTACATGAGCTTTGCTCGAACACTGACTGACCCAAACTTGGACAACTCATATTAGAGAGAAAGTTTTAGTGCAATGTATGAATTTCCCAGTTTAGTTTGGCTCTTGAAGGATGTTAAGAAAACTGAAATGGCCCCCGATTGGAAAAAGGTTCCCCACCCCTGTCGTGGCAGCACCTGTGGCAAAACATATTCAGGAGTTAAGCACAGTCATGACGTTTGGAGAAAGTTTTAGTTCAGCAAAAGCAAAAAGGTAAGAAGTAGAGGCATGCTTCATGCTTATGTGTCCAACAGCCACTACATCCGAGACGGACAATTTGCTTGTCATTAATTATTAAGAAAATAAAAAAATTATGGATTTGTTCAGAAAAATTATCTTAGGCAGAAGGTGTGATGATTTTTAAAGCATGTGTCACCAGAAAGTGAGCAATCAGCGCTTAATTAGCACCTTTAATAATGCATAGTGTCACCAAGAAAGTGCACAAGCTGTTCCATCATGCACACAGGACAGGTCGTGCACTGTGATGTTAGTTGAAGCTAATAAAGCAGTAACGTCTACTGGAAGCAAATTTCAGCCCTATGACCAAGTTCAGGTCGAGCGATCCAACGAGCACTCTGTTTATCTTCTGATTTTTATTGGTTTGTCTCAAAGTAGAGTTAGGACAGTCATTTGCTTCCCCCTTTTGAATTCACCATTCGGAGACACAAAGGCTTTTCAATGGCACAGTTTCAAAATAGTTGGAAGATGACTTGTTTTACTCACTTGTAAGTCAACCCATCTCCTTTAGAGCATAGCTCTTCAGCCGTTTGACCGTCGGAGACAACGCCCTGTTGGTCAGATCTGCTGGTTCAAAATGCGTTGGCCATTACAAAGCACTGTGCGAACACTTCACCCACCGGTGCGCGGAGGTGAGGTTTTAAAAAATCAGGAGACCTCACTATGAATTGATTTGATTACTGAACTGAGATTTTTAAAAAAGGAAAAAAGTTCCAAGTCTGTGAAGAAGGAAACTTACTTGTATGTGAGGCCATCTCCGATCGAGAAGAGCTGCTGAGCCGAGAGTCCGTCTTCAGGTACGTAGCCCGTGCCGCCGCTGATTAGGTAATCCGCCATGCTGCCAAATAACAAGGAGAGGCAACTTCAAATCAACTGTACAGCTCGGAAATCACATAGCAGATGCTCATCTTACAGACAGCGCGAGGATTGCGCCGCCAGAACACTAGACGTCCCCTTTGCAGGCAGAGCTTTAATGACCTTCTCACAGGAAGACATAACCATGGCAACAGCAGCATCCCTCAAGCAACATCAGGTCAGAGCGCCTGTGCAGGTGCCAGATGCTTCCTCTTCTTATGAAAGCATTAACAGTCCTGTGATAATCTTGGGCTGACAATAGGCCTCTTCAGGGCGCTGGAGAGAACAAAGACGATGCCGGAGAATTGTCAGCATCCCCTTCGTCCTCTCGTCTGTCACTAAGTGAAAGGTGTGATGAGTTCCCTGTCTGACACCCTCAAGGACAGTGCATCCCCTTCACACAGCTTCCTGTGTGTCGCCAGGGAGCATGTTGTGACAACGAGCTAAACCAAAAGACATGGACTCTTATTGCTTGTGTCCTTTAACTGTCTTAAGCTGCTTTCACAACTCCTGACATTCTCCAGAGGGGCTGCATGTTAGAGTCTGAGCGCAGAATCGCCTGCTGAAAATCTGGAGAAAGTCCAGACTCAATTGTGCCGAGCAAACATGAACTCTACTTTACTGTTAACGCTGTAATTGTCTTATAAAAGAGTTTATTGTTTTTCAGTTCTACATTCTTGACCCCTTCTCTTCTTATGATTCATACATATATGAAGTATTTAACAGTCTTGTTGACATTGTGATTTTCAGAAGTTGCTGTATAGGTATTTTTGTCTTGACGCATTTCAGGATTCACGGCTTAAAACTTTTTAGGTTTTCGTGCACACATGTGTATAATTTCAAACCTGAAACTAACAACCCCTGCTGTGCACAAAACAAAACAATAAAGATAAATCACAAATATCTCTGCATCAGATTAAAACCATTGTTTGTTTACAGATCATAAATCTGTCGCATTGGGAAACAGCGTGATTTCAACAGACGCAGCAGGAGTCCCCACACGACCGCGTGTCCCGGTGAAATGTGTCCGTGTGACCCACTGACTTTTACCCGGACCACTGAGGCCGGTGGCGCATGGTTTATAAATAAACTTGAGGCTGATTAATAATATAAAATGAATCAAATACATTATTCATCACATCGCTGGAGTGAATTGTCTGTTTACATTACTTTATCAGAAGCTAGCAAAACATTAGCTACACACACACACACACTTGACCCACCTTTGTTTTTACAGTGACACACAACAACAATGCTACGGTTGATAATCCGTGTTGGCATCTGTCACATTTCAGTCGCATCACATCATCACAACAGCGTTAGCATTTAAGCTAACGTTAGCCTCAATGCATTTTAACTACAGCAGCTAAAAGTGGAAATTCAACAGCACTTCATTGTGTGTTTAGTCTTAAACACGAGCCGAATTGAAGAGAGGCTCCCGTCACACGCTGAACAACCAATGATATGTTACTAATGGGATTAAGTTAGTCGTGAGGACGGAGAGAAGAAACAATTGGCCGGAACTCTGAAGGGAGTTCGGCGCCGCGTTCGAGGCTGCGCGTGGGGCTTCCGTTCCAGCTGCATGTGCTGGATGCAGGTTGATGCTGAATGATGACGAATCGATCTGACATGTTCAGGACGGCAAAGCGGGTGGTGGTACTTTATTATCTATAACATCAGAGGCGAGGGAAGTTAAATAAATGGATAGAAAACCAACCCACAGGAAGCTCTATATAATAACAGCTGTTTTTAAGTGAATACGACAGTACTATTAAAAATACCAGTTAAGCTAACCGCGTTTCATCAGCCAGCTGCTCACGTGGCTGGAGTTGCATTCAGCCACGTGAATTATACATTTAAAAAAGGCAATTTAGCAAATAAATGCTGGATATAAATAATAATAACCCTTTTAATGCTTAAACAGTCACTTTACTCTGCAGCTACACCTGATGTGGCTACAGCCGCGATGCTAGCTCGTTGGGTATTTAAAATCAATATCGCATAAAGCTGACACATCTGGTGCAGATGTGCGAGAAGAAGAAGAAGAAGAAAAACCGCACACACACGTGAAGTTTTGGGGCAGAGCTGCGTGCAGACATGTGGGAGGGGGAGAGCGTTAGCATTTAGCATTAGCAGTGGTTATTTTAGCCTCGCAGCAGGAAGAAACTAAAAAATGGGAACAACTTCAGACTTCACAGCTTTTCTCCTCTCGAGATAAGAAACGCGTATAAAATCACTGCAGCTGCGTCGCTAACGTAGCCGGCGACGTCTGGTCTTTCTCCCCCCACCCACCACCCCGGGACCGGGTAACGTTAGCTTGTAGCAGCGAGGAGACGATGCCCACGTTGACGGGAGGACGGAGGCAACTTTCCCCGGTGTGAACTCGGGCTGGAGGACGAGGACCGAGGACCGAGGAAGAGGAAGAGGAGGTGGAGGTGGAAGAGGAGGAGGATTTTTTGTTTTACCTGGAAGGACAAAGTGGATGAAAAACACCTCGTGGCCCCGAGACGTGAAAGTGCAGGTCTGCATGAAAAGTGGAGAGAGGAGAGTGTGTGTCCGTGTGTGTGTGTGTGTGTGAGCGTGTGCCGACAGTGTGTGTTGGTGTTATGTACGAGCAGCAGCAGCGTCACATCCCCTGTCTCCAGTCAGAGGCGTGTTTAACCATCTGCATCCTGGTGTGTGTTTAGTTAGGATCTAACTGTTTACACTGTCCTCATGTAGGTCTTTACTCCACATATCTGTATTTCATCTTATTCTTATATCTCCTTACATTATAAACATCGCACGCTACTGATTATTACTTTACTGATGTTCATCCCTGACTGATTATCTTATCTTTAGAATCAAGTTCCTATAAATACCTTCCATTTTCTATTAATAAATAGAATGAATAATTAAGCTGAAGACATGTTTTAAGGTCAGGTTAAAGTAGAGTATAGGTTAAGGCAAGTAGTAACTATGATTTAGCTTGGGTCTAGGTTAAGGTAAGGTCTAGGTATAGATTTAGGTGAGGGTAAGGCAATTACCAAAGTTAATCTAGGTTAAGGTTAGGTTCTGGTTTAGGCAAGTAGTAGCTATGGTTTAGGTTGGGTCTAGGTTAAGGTTAGGACTAGATAGGTCTAGATTTAGGTGAAGGTAAGGCAAGTACTAGGCTTACACTAGGTTAAGGTTAGGTTTAGGGTTAGACAAGTACTAACTATGGATTTGGAAATCGTAAGTCAGTGTAATGTCCTCTGAAGTCATGAAGACTGTGTGTCTGTGTGTGGCAGTGCTGGACTTCTACTATATTACTCAGGTACTTTATTTGATTGCCTCCATTATTTATCTCTATTCATGCACTAAATTCAAAAGGTAAATTTTGCACATGCCCATGTAGTATTTTCACATGAAGGTTCAGATTGATCGGAATTTGTCTCACCCAAACATAGTCAAGAAAACAACCACACACACTCAAAATATATGAAACACGTGAGTAAAATCTGATCCCTTAAAAAGAAAAGAATAATACATCCTAAAAGCCGCGTTCAGCCAATAAAACCAAAGCTGAAATAAATAAAACCTCAACATATAAAATGTATGGACACTAGCACCTGTAGGTCGATAATCAGCAGCAGCGAACCACCAGATAAAGTACTTAAGTGCATTATAAAAACAGGACATGTGCTTTATTGCCCTTTATTAAAAGCGTTCCGCGTGGCCTGCAGTGCTGGATTACGAGTATTCAGGAGTCTTTTGGTTCTACTGAGTACTATTCTGGAGTCTGTTGTTTAACCCTTTTCAGTCTCGAATGAGAAGGGAGAGAATTAAAAAGGCAGTTAGGTCGGTGGTGTCCTTTTAAGATTTCACATTTAAACCTCATTATCTTGTAAACTACTATGTATCTTTCCAACAGTACTTCTCTCTATTTAGTACTTGTACGGTTGATATTTTTGTGTTTATTCCGTTGATACTACCTCGACCTTTATTTGTGATGAAGTACTTTGACTCCAAAGATTTTTTTCACCGAAGTTTTTCATACATTTTTTGGGGAAAAAATATAGATCACTTGATAAATAAATTATTTAATTTGTGTTTATTATAAATAAATCCTCATTTTGTTTGCTGGACGTATCTGACGACTTTAAAAAGGAGGAAATCAAGTGGCTGAGTCATTCCCCTGATCTGTAGAAAAAATTAGAACAAGGACGTATTGATTTCCTTCCTCAAAGTGGAAAAAAAACCCCTCCATGCTTATTTTAACTTAGTGAAACGTTACGTTGAATTCAAGAGGTGCTGCTGCGAATTTTGGTCACAAGTCAAATCATCTAAACTGGATTAAGCACAGTGAAAGGCCAGAGCCGAGCACATTTTATTCACATGATAACAGTTGTAGTGAGCGTGCCGGGGGGGTGTCCACGTGAGACAGAGCGTAGCTGAGGCTGCGGCTTTGCTGTCTGAAGGAAGAAGACTCACGTTTAATTCTATATTTCTTCAATGTTTCGTCAGGGAATGTAAAATACAGGTGTTTACAGATATTTAGGGCAGGAAATTAAGGGAATTAAAACCATGAAGACAATGTTGGTAATTAGCTGCTGGGAAATCTAAGTATAAAGGAAGGAAGGACATTAAGGAAAGAGGAAGGAAATAAGTCGTCTTTTAAAAATGGAGTAAATAAGCAAAACACCTCATCATGCTTAAGACAATAGGTTGTAAATCTCTTGACTTAAGGCAAACAACATAAAACCTTCCCAGAATGCAGTGCACACACACATGCCCGCTCACATTGCTTGACAGTCCTGTCAGCGCGCTGCTCTGGTTATCAAGCTGTCGGCAGCACAAATGGCTGGCATGAGTTACTGACAAAAGAAATTCAGTGCTGCTCTCTAACTGACTAAAAATACGCCTGTCAGTGTCTGTTATCGCCTCGTCTACAGCCTCACGCAGCAGAATAAAAGGTTTTACAACCAAATTGTCAGGGAAAAGAGGGACATCGGCTTCTTGTTTTATACTTTAGCAACACCAAGAATGTGTTTTTAGCAAGTCTCCTCAATATATGGCTGATATTCCATGCAGTATCACCAAAATAAAGAGCTAACATCATATTTTATAATGTGTAGTATAATGAGGTTGCTAATTATGGCATAGTGAACTGCTGATCCTGCCTGTCAGAAGTTAGGGATTAGGACTCAGAGGTGGGATTAAGCGTTTCCCTGTAACCCAACACATTCTCCCTGGTCCTCCCTTGTTCCAATAATCTGAGGTGAGGGTCCCTGGATGTGTCTGCCGAGGTGACGAAGGTGGATCCGTTTCCCCGGCCATGTGTCTGTGTCAAATTAAATGTCGGTCATTGCATATATCGGTCACTGGTTCCTTTTATGCACTGTTGCTATTCTGAGCGGCCGATTCAGCCTTGTTCATCCGCCCTGCAGCACGCCGCTCGCTCACTCTCTCCTCCCTTGATGATGATGATGCATTGTGGAATTGTGTGTGTGTGCAGGGGGGGCAGGGGAGCAGCGATAAAAATAGGACCTGGCAACTTAACATCTCTGCTTTGTTGTTTTTCCTTTTTTACATTGGCATCTGCTCACAGGACTAGAGTGCTCTCTCCGAGGCCGTCACACAAAGCAGGGGACTTAACAACATGAGGGCATTTGCAAGCTGATCTGAATGCAAGTGTGAGTGGACGTGTAAACCGACCCAGTGGCATGAAGTTGATTTACATGTGCAGCGTCATGAAGGTGCAGCCAATCAGAGAACTGACCAAGCATCATCATCTTTTGCAGAGATCTAAAGACATTAACGCTACTAATATGTATAGCAAACTGCTGGGAAACTCGTTTGTGACACATTAATGAAACAAATAACGTACACAAAGTGTGAGTTACACCTGAAAGTGGCAAATTCCCCCTCGTGTTTTCCAGTAACTCACCTCTCTGGGCCAAAGCCGGCCTGGATGCGCGTGGCGCTGTATCTCTGGGCTGCAGTCTCGTGTCCATGGCCATGCGAGGTCTGCCGGAGGTACTGTTCACCTTCCCGGGATCCAACGTTCGCACGTGGCAGCTGGGTGTCCCCCACAATTCTCCGATAATCCGCTTCCTGGCTCTCCCTCTCTCCTTCTGCAATAAAGTGCTCATAACCATACCCCTCCATCATCGGTCCAAGGTCAGTCTCTGAGTCCAGTGGCCCTTTTTGCTTTGTTTTGCAGCCTTTCGCCAGTTTTTCTTGTCTTCAAACAGACAAGGTTTCCACCAGCTGAAGGTCACGTTTCGGTCCCAACAGCAGAAAGTTGAAATCCCTGTTATTATATGAGCTTCACAACCAACGTTTAGCAAGTTTGGAAGTTACATTTTGCGGGAAAAAAAAAAAAGTAAACTCCCCATTTGTGTCTAATCTTCTTATCTGAATTCCTTTGCCTGCTCTGTTTACTCTGCTGCTAACTTCCAGACTAGATACACAGGTGTTCCCACAGAGACAGAGAGAAAAGCAGGAAAAAAAGACCAACCAGTGGCAGGCGACTCCTTCTGCTCCTGCAACGGATGCACCTGCCTACAAAAAGGCACCAGCTACCTCTAGGCGTGTCAATAGAGGGCGTCACCTAGGAGATTCTCCCAGTGAGAGGGTGTTGCTGTGGTAATGATGCCAGCAGCAGCAGAGCGTTGTTGTTGTGGAGAGGGGCGGCTGTGCCGATGTCTTTGAAATAGTGGAGGAGATGGTGGAGGGAAATGGAAGGGCGCAGGACACGGCACTGTACTTACATGTGGGATAAAGCCGTCGTGGCCCCCGAGCAATCCTCCACAAGTTGAATGGAGCGAGCGGCACTGTCCCGCTGAGTGCTCCATGCACGAGGCTCCCTCCATGTCTCCCCCCCTCCACGCATCAGTTAATCCTGCTTTCTATCTATCGCCGGCACCATGTCACTTTCACAAAGAGGATTTTTTTTTTTTTTTTTGCATTAGAATGAACAGGATCTGGCCACGTGGTGCAAAGAGAGCAGCACAGTTTCCTACAGCTCAGGCAGCAAGATGGTGGTGTGTTACTTTTTATTTGTCTCCAAAACCGAACCGGGAACGTGTAAATTTAGCTCCTCTTACCACAGGCATGACTTGTTTGGCTTCTCATGGTTTGTGCAGGCCTCGTAGAAGAAACATGTCACTTCCTGAAAAGCCAGAGGCCCGAGGTCAGACTTATATGATCCAACACAACACATACTTGACACTGCCGAGTGAAGCTTGCACCAGTGTTTCAGCGTTACATAATAACGTCAAATGGTTTCAAATGCACCTCAAGAGACTGTGGCACCAACGATTTCACATGTCAAACTATAGTGAGCTGTAAACACACTATAAATGGGATGATTGTGTTGAATTGTTCTATTTTGGGAAACTGTTGTTCTCGATTAAGGATCCTCATCTAAAGAGGTCCCCACACACACACACACACACACACACACACACACACACACACACTTGGGGCCCTCACTCTTCTCAAAGGGATCACCTCCAGGTGACTGAATGTTTGTGACAGCTGCTGGGACGTTAAGATGGAAAATCCTCTTAGCCTGTCCTCCGAGGCTCCAGTAAGTTCCCCACTTACAACCCACTGCCTTCCCCGACACGTGTTAACGGAAACCCCTCACCCACACAGTGCACATAACAAATCCTTTAAATCAAGGCTTTTAATATTGAAAAAAAAAGAAAAATCTTCATGTTTATGTGTAATCTGAACAGATGAATGTGGTGATGCTGCTGTCATATCTGAGTTTAGCTCCTCGCTGCTGTCGCACCTTGAACCCGCGTCATCTGTGGCATTAAAGGGTTTGTGTCACATGCAGGAGCGACGGGAGGAGCACACTCTGAGTTTCACATGTGCGTGTCCTCAGACTCACTCAATCACTTAATCATAATGACTGTCATGTGCACAGTGTCGGCAGTCATTGACGGGCTGAGACAAATCAGAGTCATAAGATTTAACACAAGGGTAACCATTCCCAACAAAAGAGCAATCAGTGTGTGTGTGTGTGTGTGTGTGTGATGAAACATCTCTAAGATGATCTAGTTCTCTCTGATACAGCCCAGGACTTGTTTGAATCAATAGTACCACAGATACAAGGTTCTCTAAATTATTTTATTTTGCACCACTGTGTTTTACAATTTCACCTTATTAGGTATAATTTAATTTGCGATTAGCTGAGTTTTATTTTGTGGTGTCTTAATATGTCGAAAGTTTAATAATCTGAATTTTCGGCCTAAAGAGTCTTAAACATGTTAAAATATTAAGGATTATGTCAAAGTCCTTAATATTTGACACAGTTTGAAATTAGTTGTTGATTATTTTTGTTGTTTAGTTAGTTTATGTTTTAGTTCCTTCTATACGATAATAATAATGATACTTTTTGTATAGAGCTTATTAAGGAACTCAAAGACACTTTACATATAATTTAAAAGAGAGACACTAAAAATAAAAACATAGACACATGAAAACGATCATAGAAAGCAATACAGATTTAAGTTTTTTATTTTTATTATTCTATGTTAGCACACTGTAATAAAACAGCAAAGAAGACCAAAGTGGAACTGATAACTGAGTCTACAAACACCCAGGTGAGAATTAATGTCACTCATGTGAAAGCATATCTTATGCGTTTGTGTGACATAACTCGGTATCTTCAATTAAGTCAAAGTAATTCTTGGACTCTGATATTCCTTTGTATCTGTCGTACTTGACTTAGATCTTCAACTTTAATCATTAGAGTCATTAAAATGTAACTTGTTGAAACCTGCAGAAAGCCTGAGTTCAACACGGCCTGTGAGAACAATTGCATCTTGTTTTCTGTGGCTCTGGTGAAAAGCTCTCTCAAGACAGAGTCAGTAAAACACAGTCTGAGTTACCGAGGCTAAAAAATGTGCCGTTGGGCGACCGCCACCTACGTTTCTCTGTGCGCAGTGTCTCATATACATTCACCATAAAGCACACTAAAGCAAACTAAAGATAACAGAGCTCAGGGGTGAACTAAAGTTGGTTGTAAAATTTTATAAAATGTCACTAACTGAAAGTGAATGTAGAATAAATAACAACATTTAAGAGAAAGTGAAGCTGACACCCAATATTTTGGACTGCTGGTGGGAATGTGGGACTGAAGACACACTGAACAACATAAATAGAAACATTTATGGAACACACCACCTTTTAAGGTTATTAACTATACTTCACATGGAGGATCTGTCACAGTACAAAAAGCACTTGAGTGATGTTGTGTGTTCTATTTAGCTGCTTCACTTTTATGGACTTGTCCAAACAGGAGAAGTAAATGAAATACAGTTATTCTGTGCAGTTATTCCTGTTGTGACGTGCTGTCAGTTCAGCGTCACACTCGAGCTGTGACTCATATCAGATAGTTCAGTGAGGACACTCACGTTTGGTTCACGGAGCACGGAGAATCCTCATAGGTTTGAAGAGTGAATTCCAAACACGGCGATTGTGAAACGACACTCGTAACATGTGACCAAGATCGTCGCCTGCCAGAATATCTGTTGTGCTCACTTAACTTAAAATGTTTAAGTTTTAATTTCTGGTGTGGCCCCCACGTGTCAGGAGTCATGGAAATGACATGAACTTGAACTCATCTGCACCAAAGACGTGCTTCGCCTTTCCCAGCAGCCGTTCTCACAAATTAGAAAACCATTGACCATTGTACACAAATGTTTTTTTTCACTCAATTAATTAAACACATTAATAGAAACAGTACAAATCACAGACTATGTATAAAGATGGTCCACATGACAGCTCCCCAGAAGGGAAGCCAAATTGTCTTGATCACCTCCTGGTGGCTGGCTGCAGTATAGGTAAAAAACCTAGTGTTTTTTATAGTAAGTTTGGTTTAAATGAGTTATTTGATGCATTTAAAACGGGCTGACACTGGGACTGACTCCCAATTGGTCGAGACCATGTATCTGCAGGACCTCGAAACCACGGCACCCCACCATGATCACTACTGTGCAGACTCTGGCTCTAAATTACATCAAAAGTAATTGTCTATGGTACAGACACACAACATTATCCCAATAGTTACAGACTACAGAGGGAGAAAACGTAAAAACAATATTTAAAAGCACTACCTTGAATCAAATATGCTCTAAAATCAGTCTGGTGAGTTAAAAAAAAGGTTGTTTGTCGCTTTAGAGTCGTTTGTGTATTTCCACATATTCACTGATCTATTATTACCTCTACTATTCTCACTCAGATGTAGGAACATCACTTCAGACCTGCAGCACATGAGACTTTATTTGCTCTCCACAACTGTCAAACACTTCCATCTAGTGGACGCACTGATTTATTGCTGCAAACTCCATAAGAGTCAGGGATTTCCCCCAAGTGCAGATTTCTGTTTTTCAAAGAGGAAATAAATCAGTTTCTAGTCCACATATTGCATCTGTTAAATACTATTATGCATTAAAACGTGTTCATTATTTGTATATTCTGAGTCAGTCAGGTAATCAATATAATGTGCTAATTAATACCATTTATGATCTTAACTTTGTGGATTAATGCGTCAAATAACCAGAGCTTCCAGAGTCTTTTGTCATCTTTTCAGTGTATGTAGCCAACAGCATATACACACTATAGAAAACTTATAATTTGTTGTACTTGAGTGTCATCTATTCTAAGTCCTGGAAGAGAAATGTTAAACAAAAGGATTTGATGTGTCTGTGTGTGTCTGTGTGTCTGTAATCGGAACTATTGGCTGCCGTTCAGTTGCTGCTGGGAAAGTAGAAATTTTTGGCCGTTTGCGAAAAAAAAACAGAGTCAGAGCAAAGACCTCATGTTCGAGGCTTTGGTCTAGAGGCTGCTTACACAACTCTCTGCTTTGGTTTTATCAAGAAATCACAAGACCGGATTCTCTGAAACTGAAGCGCTCCAAGGTATCAATCCTTCCCCACACAGAAGAAATCATTTGAATTCCATGCAAGTTGTGAGTCAGCTGTGACTGTCTGAGTTGACACGTTGCAGTATCCTCAACTTTGTTGACTCATAACTCACAGTAGTGTTGCTGTGAGAGTTGTCGTGATGCCAAATCTGATTGACGAAAATTAAAACAACACAAATGGGTGGGGTTCACCTGCAGGGAAATTTATTGTCAGGAATCTGCAGAATGACTTTCGGTTACATTCAGCTGAAAAAAACAAAACGAGCCTGTCTGTGCAGTTACCACTCGCAAAGGGTTTATAGCAGAAAGCCTGGAAGGCAAACGTCTCCCATCTGCTGAGTAGTGCTATTATCCCTCCAGTGAACTGTGTCAGTGGTTCTCGGGAGGGTGACGGAGTTTCCTCAGAAACTGTTCCAAGATGCAGAGGAAGTGAAGTCAAATAAGACGGGCCAGTAGAGTTAATGAGCTGTGCTCATTCTCTGGATTGTGGAATTTCCCACACCAAAAGATTGGAATCTCCACTTTTGCATATGACTAAATTACATATCACTTAATGATAAGTAGGAACAGGTCTGAGCAAGCACATCAAGCTGTGTGTGTGTGTATGTGGTTAATGTGCTGCCGAACAATTAGTTTTATTGCTAAATGACTTTCACTCACTCTTGTCTTCACGGATCCTTAACAAGAGGGTGAAAACACAAGGTAATGTCTGGCTCTTAAACCTCCTCTTATCCTGTGGGAGATACAAAATTACTTTACTTTTATTATAAGTGATTGATATTGTATTTTCTTCATCAGATACCATGTTCAAAGTCTCAAAAAGAAGTGCAACAAATAAATAAAATAAAAGTTCTGTCATTCACAGACAAAGAGTAAGAGCTAAATTACAGGAGCACAATCTTGTAGTTTGGCCACAATTCTTCTTTTTCCCATATACATTCATTGTATCAAGAAAATGAACATACAGACTTTGAGCATCCTCCAACTTTCCCTCTAGCACCACAATGAGGTTGACATTTGTGGTTTTAGGTGAATTGTCTCAACAACTTCTGTAGCGATGGTCAGATTGTTGTGAAATTCAGACATTCATGCTCGCTTTAGGATTAATTAGCACTTTTGGTTTCTTAAATGAGTGATTTAACTTGTATCGTCTTTTTCATTCACTGCCAATCCAATTCACTTTTTCATTTGAGTCTCGACAGAGTTCCACAACACAGGGTGGATACCCAACTCAAGCCTGATGGGTCCCGACGGGTCTGGACGAGTTCGGACCAAAATCTTAAATCGATATTCGATATTCTTTCTTTTTCACTGCATGTGCTTAAAAAACATCAGGCTCAGCGCAGGTTCAGACACCAAAAAGAGAATTCCTGACCGATTTGGATCAGTTTCCTCACTGTTGCTCACACTTGTGCTATTCAGTCCCAGCTAACGCTGACTCACGGACATTTTTAAACTTCCCCCAGCTCCCTCTGGTGCCACAAAACCCTCAGAGCAGTTCCTCTTCAACTTTCATACCGTGGTGTCACAAGGTCAACATGAAAATCTGACATTGAATTGATTTAATCTGCGACTAAATACTTGACATTCAGTCTCAGATGAATAGTGGACTGGTATCAAACGTTGTGTCGTATCTCGTGTCTTTGATTCCCAAGAAACTTAAATATAGTCTTTCGGCAAATGTTGGCAACAGTAAAGCTACGACAACTGTGCAGGAGATAGACTCGAATCCAATGCACCAGAACCACATAAAAATCAAATGAATTGTTGTTTAATATGTCTGAATCTTAAAAATCAACAGTAAGTGAAAACAGATTCAAATTAGTTTTAAACTGTTTTGATTCTTTTAGATGGGGGCTAGCCAGGAGGACTCCATATTATGGTAAATACATATAAATCAAAGGAGCATAGAAAAAGGGGACGTGAATAGACACAAATCTAAGCTGTGTTCAGAGATAAAAAAAAAAACACAAGTGAGTGGAAAGTTCTGAACTTCCCTGGGGGGCGGGGGTTTGTAGAAGCAGGAAGCTGCTGCTGCTGCTGTGTCTCAGGTGATGTCACTGTTGCGCACAGGCGCTGTTAAAGGAGCTCGACGGCTCGTACTGAGGCAGATGAGATGAGGATCGTCGTCGTTCAACAGCAGGAATCGAACGTGTGACAAAAAAACTACTCGGTGCAACACCAGCGGGTTTCTGTGAGGTTGACGCGTTCTGAAGGATAAACAGGATCAGCTGAGTGTGTGGTGAGTTTGTGACTCCACGTGTTTTTACCATTTACTTTCACAAGAATTCACGTTCACTTTCGTTGTGTTGGCATGTTGGCATGTTGCGTGTAAGTGTTTCTTGAATCCATGTTCTATGTCCTGGTTTCACTGTCTCTTTAAGTTCCTGTTTTTTGACAGAATACACAAACAAGTGGGGGAAAAAAAACTGAAAAAAGTTTTATTTACAGACTGATGAGGAGAAAAATATCATTAAACGCTTTATGATTTTATCAAAGTATTCGAAAAGGAGTTAGAAGAAGTACAAACTTGTTTAATCTCACCCCCTTCTCCATAAATCATTAATTACTAATTCTTTATCTGTAAATATGTTTTTTTTACCCGTGCTCCTTACTGTTTAAAATGTACCAAGAAATCTATGTTCACGCTGCTTTATGTGGAATTTATCGACACAATAACCTGGTGAGGCAATTCATGCCTCAGCTGTGGTGTTCGGTGGCTGTTTTATACGAAGATGAAGAGCAGCTTCCTTTTATACATTTCTGCTAAATTAGAATAGATGTCAGGCACGTAACAATATATGCAAGATGTCAAAATATTAGGGTTAAAACCATACAAAATATAACATTGAAAATATTCAACACGTAAATAATAAGAATATAAAAAGTGTATATAAGAATATATATAGGTTACATAGAGACAGAGGGAAAGACAGGGAGATATATAATGCCACTCAAACATTTTCAGCCAAATTAGGTGCATCGTGGACTGTAAATTCGTTTTTTTTCCTGCAGTCTTTAAAGGACAATGTACATGTTGTCAAGTGCATTAGAGGGCGACATCACAGTCAGTGACTAGACATACAGTATATAAAGAACCAGAGAGTACACACACACACACACACACACACACACACACTTAGTTGTGTCTCCATGACCTCAGAGGACATTACATTGATTTCCAAGAGACACTCTCTAACGTTCCCTATAATTACAAACCCTTATCTTAACCTGAATCTAACTTAAACCTAACCTAAGGTTAAACTTTGCCTTAACCTTAACATACACCTAAACCTGAACCTAAACTAATCCTAATCCTAACATTAGCCCTTGTCGACCGGTTTGGTCGACAAGCACAAACAAACTCACTTAATCCTCCTAAATATTCCTGTTATTCCTGTATCCACATCCGCATGTTATCAGAGTTCGTAGACAAAAACCACAGAAGCTGAGATGATAGCCCGAAAGCTTGCAAGCCCATAAAATTCCAGTCCGAGGAGTTGTCAGCGCCTGTCCATGTGTTTGAGGGCGTAGCTTTGAAGAGAGAGTTGGCAGGGGGTGATAGCTGCAGATTTTTTAAGTACGTCTTGCTATCTTGTCCAGGAATTACCAAGCCCAGTTTTAGGTTAACATCTCCAGAAGTCTGCAATAATTAACTGACCTTTTCTTTTCTTCTCTTCCCCGCAGCCAATTGTCCTCTCCCACTGGAGCCATGGCGGCAGCAGTCCTGAAGATGTACTTTATTGGAACCGCGCTGACCGTCTTTGCGGTCCTTTACGGAATAGTGGACTCCTTCGGCGGCCTGATGTACGTCCAGGACCAAAACTACACACTGGAGCTGGACCAGCAGACGCACAGACAGCTCTCGTCAAGGACCCACCGCAGAGGATCGTGTGTGGCGAAAGGAATCGGCTCGTAGTGGAAACATCTCGACGTGCGACAATGTCTGCTGGATGGACATGTTGGACACCGGCAATGGGTCAAGAGACAGTAACTGCAGGAGATAATAACTACTGATTTCATCGCTGACAATACACGTCATCATGTCTGACTTGTTGGACATGTTGTGCACGGGACAGTTTTTCTTGAGGTGGATGGATGTCTGCTATTCCTACTTTGCACCATCTGCTGTAAAACACCGCTGTGTTTAATCACCTGGCAGTCTGATGACGAATGTAACGGCACTACTGAACTCTGATATGCACTAAATATTACAATGTTGTTGTCTTTTGGAAATATTCTTTCAGGTCAATGTGCTTTGTTTTTTTTCTAAATAAAATGAATCGAATCAAAGTGAAGTGTTGTAATGAGTAGTTTTCCGCAGCGTTTTCCTGGAAACTGAAATAAGTCCAACAAATGTTCAGCGGAGAATTTGTGGAACTAAAGGTTTAAGAGTTTGGCTCCAAATATTGGACCCGCGAGGACTTTTGACTTTAAACCAAAGACTCAGACAAGAAGGAACGTGTCTTATTCAGTCTGAGGTTGAATGGAGACATAATGCCAATTTTGCTCTAGTGTACCATTTACACAAAGAGTCCTTTCAACATTTTAATGGGATTCAGCAGCCTGTGCCTACATGGGCAGGATCTCAAGAGGTCAAAGAAAAAGACGGTATTGTATTTAATGCAGGAGAGACCAGTTCCTTAGAATCTGGAATCAGAATCTGGTTTTATTGCCCAATGTCTACGTGATTCAGGGTCATTTCAGATATTTTCCGTCACAAGCTGGAGGAGAGAGGACGAGAAATCACTCCTCTCTCGCTCCTCCGGCGGTTTCTTTTTTTTTTTTTTATACTTGTATGCATTTTTTAAGGGGTGGGGATTGGTTCTTTTTATCTCCTTGTCTGATTTGATGATCTTTGTACCGAGGGTGTTGTGATAGTGGGCTGTATAAAATAACACACAACGAAAACAATAAAATGAAACGTGAATGTTGCCGGTGTTGACTGGACAGTTCTGTGTTCTATTGGAATCATTACTTTGCATTTACTTTGTGACTGAGAAAACCGGAAGGTCACCTGGTATAGAGTGTCAACCTCAACAAGCCCCTTTATGAAACCACATCTAAATTCTATAGGTGAAGATTTTTATTTGGATCTGCACCAAATTACACACACTCGTTAATATCAGTCCCCCGAAATATGTATTTTTCATCGAGATCCATGAATTATTCTCTGAGAAATCAAGAAGAAATGCCTCTTTGTTGGATCCACATTAAAATTGACCACCACATCCTTTTACTAAGTTTAGTGTCGAGTAGTTTTTGCACAATCCTGCTAACAAACAAACAAACAAACGTGTAGGTAAAAATATATCATAAAACTCCTAACTGGTATTTGATACACACAAAAACATCAAGGTTTTTCAAAGTAAAGTTATAAATTGTGTTCATGTAAGTGAAGTTACCAATTGAAGTCACTTTTCTAAGTTGATTGACAATTTTGTTGCTATAAATAGATGGTGAAGCTTCTACTTGTACTTTACTGTTGCATTATGGGGAGTGTAGGCCCTATATAGGCATTTATGGAGCCTGTCCTATAGATGGCAGCCCACTTTAAAGGGCAGATTATCAGGGCTTTGGGCTTGAGGAGTAACTTCTCGTGCGTCAGAGCGCAGAACGCATCCTGTGGCACTTTGGCACCATGACGCCCAACGTGTTAAAATTCGTCCTTGACAGCTGTTTTAAACAACCACAAACTTCTCTAACTATTATTCATGTCAGTGCTTATTTACTGTATTAGTACACGTTGCCACAAGGTGCGTTTTTTCCACCACATGTCCTCTTTGTAAATCCTCCCTGCGGCTCAGGTCACCTGGATCCGGGCAGAAACACCTGCTGGCTGAGGACGCACCAACTCACTCAGCACTTTTTATGTTAATGACCCGTGCAGGCACTTCCCACCTTCACTTGCCTTTAGAGCGCACGGTCACCAACCTGTGCCACAAGCGCCAAACATCTCACTGGTTTTATTTATTAACTTAAATTGGCGAGGTGTCACATCGGATATGCTCTGGAGCCTGGTGGTCCTCGGCGGGGTGTGCGTCTGTCTTGTGGCGGCTGAGGGCAGTAGCCGCGGGGGAAGGACGGGGACTCTGCCCCGGCCTCAGCTGGATGGGAGCCGGGGACAAGTGCGCGCACGCCCCAGGAGAGAGAGCAGCGGCGCTTCGGGCGCTTCCAAGCTTTCTCACGGTCCTGTCTTCACCTCCTGCCGGCTCCCCCTCACCCCGGACGAACACACAGTTCTGGATGACAACACTCACGACGTAAGGATGATGTGTTTTAAGTGTGTGTTGGCACCAAGGGAAGGGTTTTAGTGAATGGGGCAGATTCATTGTCCAACAAAGTCATAAGTTTTAACTTAACTTGCAACACAGACAAACCTGTTTCAGGAGAAAATGCATTTTTCTCTGCAGCTGTTTTTGTTGTTGTTGTTGATTGAGAACATTCATGAGAAACTAATTCCAAGGGAAATTAGGAAATTAAACAGATTCCACGACGTTTGTTCAAACCCCTGATCTAGTTCCCAACCACTTAACATTCTTTGAGACAATTTTTCAAGATGTGTGAATAAATCTGGATTGACGTATCTCTTTGTTTCTTAAAGGTTTTATTATAGATAACGTCTGTCTCCTCTCTCGTTCTCCTATAGACTGGGTTTAATGGTGATGATGGCTCCTATGTGATTCTCACATGGGTGGGCGATGGTACAGGAGTGAGTATCTTTGTACTACAAGCATCACATCATCCTCCTAAAACAGAAAAAATGTTCGTGTTTACACAGTCTGACTCAAACATGTGGGAATATTCAGACTTTATAACTGCAGCAGTGTGTGGTTATTTTAGCATTCTCACATATTGTTTTTTTTTTTATCATTTCTATTTTCCTGAGGCTGCCACTATATTTAGGAATGATAACTTTCTCATTCCTGGACTTGAAATCTATTTCATTCAGATATTTGTATAGTAGATAAGTTTTAACTGCACTGCTATATGTCCTAGGTGGTCCTGGTGCTGTCTACGATCAGCGTTCCCATCAACACTTATCTAGACGGAGGCTCATCACGACTTTACAGAAGGTGAGTAAGCGTCTGAAATCCACCAGGAAAACATCCATCCCATGTGTGTAGAGCTCATACGGGCAGAACTTCACCTGATTCGCTCTCTCATCAGTACGGATTATGGAAAGTCCTTCCACGACATTTCCCATCGCATCAACAACACGTTCATAAAGGAGGAGTTCGGAGTCAGCGTTGGACCAGGAAGCTCCGTAAGTCACCATGAGTCTCCTCCGATAAGTTCTGACACCCGGCCTTCCTTTTGTGTGTCTGTGTGTAGCTGTTCAGAGTTTCACACCGAGGGAAGTGTGTGTGTGTGTGTGTGTGTGTGTGTGTTGTTGCCTCAGAAAAAGTGTGAGGACATCTCACATTTTGCCGTCCGCTCAGCTTGTGCCACCTTTTAACTTTCAAACCAGTTCTGCTCGTGTGCTGTTGTGGTGGCTGACACGTTCAAAAACAGTACAACCACAGAAATGCCTTGACAAGCAAACACTTTGGCGACAGTAACAGCAGCAGGAAGGGGCCAGTTGTACGTTTTCGCTATCGCTTCAAGCATCATAGCATCAACACATCAACGCTGTGTGTAAATGGACGTAGACTCCGGGTTTGGAAAGTGAAGCCAATGCCAAAGTGTCTGAAACATGTTATTCTCAAATGACCATTAGAGGGGGACTCCACTGGTTTAAAAAACGGAAAATTAGTTTCTATAGTCAGCTTTTAATTCTAATTTAGTTTGATTTAATTATATTTTCTCTGCTTCGGGATTTCAGGTGATTTTGACCGCAGACACGCCGGTGGTGGACCACCCAGGAGGGATCATCTTCACCTCCACAGATGCCGGAGCGACCTTCAAGTTCATCCAACTGCCCTTCCACTTGGCTGAGCCAATCACGTACCACTTCCTCAACCCTGACTACCTCGTGGCCCTCAGCATCGACGTGAGTCAAGCAGCCGACTTCTTTGTCCTTTTTCTGTTCTGTCACTTATCCGTGGCCATTTTGCTCACAAATAATCAGATTGTCACTGTGGTTTCCTTCCCTCTACATGACCTACAAACCTTGTGCTCACAAGAATCAGCACGTTAATACATGTGTCGCATTAAGTCCCCCCACCCCCACACACCCCCACACACACACACAAATACACAAACACACACTCACACATCAAGCACACACCTTAAATAAAAAGTAAACACTCCTCTGTTCCCTCCTGACACGCAGGGCAGATTGTGGCTCTCGCTCGACTTTGGTGCCAAGTGGAAAAAAGTTCATGATGGAGTGCATTCTTTCTCATGGTGAGAATAAACAAGAAATAAATCCCTGTGTGTCTGAAGAAAGATGTTCGGTGAAGCATGTACTATTTATGCCTATGCATACATCTGCAGCAATACTGAATACTGCATATTCATCATGCTGTATTTATTGTACATAGCGATTTAGTGTGTGTATAATGTGTACTTTTAGCATTAATTGTTCTTATACCCATGCTGCATATTTACACTTATACTTGCACATGATGCATTGAACTGAAGCGATATTTGAAATGTGAAACCTTCTGTGTTTCTGAAAGATTTTTGACTTCTTTCCTTCAGGGGAGCTGGTGTCAACTTGTTCTTCAGTTGCACTCGAGTCGACACTGGTAAGAAACCGTGCACTTTAAAAGTGTTTTGTTTTATCCAAAACAGTGTTTATCACGTGTTTAACAGTGTTTATCACATGATAATATAATAATAAAAATAATCGCCCTTTAATGACTGTTATCAGTTGTGATTAACTTTAATAGTCCCCATTAAAGGGAAATTATTTTTTGTGGCAAGGAACCATAAAACAATAAAAACACAGTAGACCAATAAAAGACACTAGCAATTGTAATACACACAATAAAGAGAGTGAAGACAATAAATAAGAATAAGCATAAGATAACTCGAGCAGAGACGTGACGTCACGTACTTGTTACTAAGTTTTCTTCTTGTCGCTGTAGTTGAGGCAGACGAGCGGGGAGACTTAGTGCTGAAGAGGACGAAGGATCTGGGGGAGACCTTCACCACCATCCACGAGGACATCTTCAGTTTTGGCTACATCGGAGCTTTTCTCTTCTTCTCTGTGATGGAGGATGCGGTAAGAGACGATAAAAACACACATTTAGTTCCATAACGACATGCAAATGAGGCACAGACTATACACTGCATATAAAGTTGGACAACATTACAATAGTGAAGCATCTCGATCACACCCTGGTGGCTATAGGTCATAAACCTCACCTCCTCCATGTTAAGAATGGGACATGGACCAACCAAAAAAACCAAAAGGTTGGTTTCTGTCATTTTAGGTAGTTCTCATCACATCATCATCTCCACATTCTCTGTATGTTGGAGTGTTCACTTTTCCGCTGAGGTCGGTTTCAACTAGTTAGACGTGGAGACGCATCGTGCATCGTCATTCTCTGGCACTGACGAAGACTCCACTGACATTACACTTGCAAATTAGAATTGCAACTTGAAGCAATGACAGCACACTCGTCCCTCTGCTCTTTAAGCCAGTGAATTCACAGTGATGTATTATTCTGCTCGCAGAGGTCCCCCCGTGTCATGTACTTCTCATCAGACCAAGGAGATACCTTCAGTCGAGCACTTCTGCCTTCTGCTTCCACTGAGCAGGTGAGAAATAAAATATTATATTTGTTATAGTATATTTTTTGACTATTTTATTCAAACTTCCTGCACAGCTACTTGTGTTTAGACAAAACATTTAACCTTTAACAAAGACTAAAACTCATGTATTCTAGTATGAAAGAAATTCCTACCACAGGAAATACACAGATGTTGGAATATAATTACTTCCATTGTCACATGTCTCACTCTTGTTTTGAGTTCGACTTGATGTTTGGAAACTTTGAAACTGTCCTTGTAACAGACATGTGCTTTGAGTGGTTGAACGCTGTGGAATTTATTTTACCTATAGAAGAAACATCAGTGGCAACATTTCCTGTTGCAACACCAAAGAAAACAGATGTGCTCTGGCGAAACCCTCCCACAGTAACACACAGCAATACACAGTAACACACCCACCACATCTTGTTGACAGCACAAACACACACTCTCTCTCTCACGATGATTAGACACGGTTTATGGAGACGAGTAAATTATTCATCACAAAATTTGTTTCCGTAATCGCAAATCCGAGTTCTCTCCCCCGCATGTGCTTCGTGTCCCTCATTATGATATAGCCTGTGTGTGTGTATGTGGGTGGTCAAGGTATTACTCATGTTGTGGGGACCTTAATGTGTTTACAGTCACATTATGGGGACTTTTCTTCCTTATGGGCACGAAAACCAGGTCCCTGCAACGTTAATCATTAAATTTCAAGTCTAGGTTTAGGTTTAGGTTTAGGTTTAGGTAAAGGTTTAGGTTTAGGTTTAGGTTAAAGTTAAGTTTACGTTCAAGTTAGGGTTAGGGCTAGGGTTAGGTTCAGGTTTAGGTTTAGGTTCAGGTTTAGGTTTAGGTTCAGTTTAGCTTGAAGTTAGGTTTAGGTTTGAATTAAAGTTAATGTGAAGGTTATGGTTAGGTTTAGGTTTAGGTTTAGGTTTAGGTTTGGGTGAAATTTAGGTTGGATTAGGTTTAGGCTAATGTTAGGATTAGTTTAGGTTCAGGTTTAGGTGTATGTTAAGGTTAAGGCAAAGTTTAACCTTAGGTTAGGTTTACGTTAGATTCAGGTTAAGATAAGGGTTTGTAATTATAGGGAACGTTAGAGAATGTCTCTTGGAAATCAATGTAATGTCCTCTGAGGTCATGGAGACACAACTAAGTGTGTGAGTGTGTGTTTCTGCGTTTCTGTGTGTGTGTGTGCGTGTGTGTGTGTGCGTGCGTGTTTGCAGTTCTACTCGATCCTGGACGGAGATGTGGATATGCTCTTCATGCATGTGGACAACCCAGGAGGTAACGGAGAAAACACACACACACACACACATTTAATCCCCTTTGTCAAACGCCTACCTTAAAAACGCCACCCCCCACCCCCCCTCAAAGACTCGCCTCACACATGCTCGTAAACCACGCCAAGAGCCCGGCCCGACAGGAGTTACAGCCCTCTCAGCCCCTTTTGTTGTAATGGAAAAGCTCAACGGTAAAGACGGGACTGGTTTCACAAGTTCCTTGTATTGCTGACACATCATTCCATCATACTGAGTGTGTTTGTGCATGTGAGTCCAGCCGCCCGGCCTTTTGTTCCTCTCTCTCCTTCCCCCTCTCCTGCTCTCTTTCTCATTCAGTCCCTCTTCTCTCATTCATTTCCATTATTATTATTATTTTTATTATTTTAATTAGTGCTCCAGTTTGTGGGCTGGGGTGACAGGGACTTTTTTCCAGCTGAGATAAATAGGGGAGATATGGGAGCAGATCTTCTGTTTATATCTTTCGTCGGCTGCAGATTTAGGTTACACCACAAAAGCTGACAAACATATCTTGGGATCAGGGTGTAACACAAGCGCACATACACATGCACGTGCACGTGCACGTGCATGTGCACATGCATGTGTATGTGTAGCACACAAACACGCTCACACTAGAAAAAGTAAACCACGTCCATCACCCTCCTCGGCTGAGCTTGTCCTCCCCCCAGTTAGAATATGATTGATGGTGACACGTTGCTGTTGTGAAATTTGGTGTCAGCGCGGCGTCTGCTGACACCAGGTGCTGCGTATGGAGGTTTAGCATAATTTTGATTATCACTGCATTCACATTGAGACAACGCTGCCAGCAAAGCACCATTATTTATTTAGAAGCTGCACCACCTCCAGCTTTTATCGTCATTACATCTGGTGCCAGCGTGTTGGTTTATTCTGGGATAGAAATCTGCCGGAATGTGAATAAAACCTTTGTGGAGGATGTAAAGGTCAAAGGAAACTTTTAGTTTGTCTATTAATAACAAAGAAGATTAACCACATCCTGTTTCCACAAGTACAACATGTGGTTTGTCAGAAATGTCTCGGAGGTCAGGTGGATTACAAACCATTTCATTTTTTACTAATATAATTATGAAATTCCAAACACTCTTTTCTTCATTTATGATTTGTTGCCCTTTACATGGGTACTTAAGCTATTTAGTATTTAGTATACATGAAAATGACAAATAAAAATCTCTTTATTTACAGTCAGTCTTCCGTCTGTTTTCGCTCTAGACACCTTCTTTGGGACCATGTACACGTCGGACGACCGCGGCATCTTGTTCTCCAAGTCGCTGGAGCGCCACCTGTTTGACGGGCACAGGAAGAGCGACTTCACCAACATCACCTCCCTGAGAGGAGTGTACCTCACCAATAAACTAGACGAGGGTAGGCCGTCCATCTCTTTCTGTCATCTGGATTTACTATGCTGGGTTTTGGTATGGAAGAGTTAAGCAGAAGTTTAAAGTAAAGTTTAGTATCTGAGCCCTACGCTGATATAATGGCCTTTCCTCACACTCTTCTGTCTGTGGAGCTTTGCATTGACTGTAACAGGCGAAGAAAGCTGATCTATTAATCCGGGTTTTAACTACTTTACTCACCCCAGGAGGAGAGAAATCACACAATGCATTCCCCCACTGTGTTGTGTTGCAGATGGCCGTATACGATCCGTCATTTCCTTCAACAGAGGAGGGACCTGGCGACAACTCAACAAACCGGAGAACGTGAACTGTAGCGAGCAAACTAAGAAAGTACGTTACATGCAGTGCGTTGGCTTTAAATTAGTTTAAGTTAATAATCGCTGACTGTAAACATTTGTATACGTATGTGTGTGTGTGTGTGTCATTAGTGCAACCTGCATATTCACGGAGAACACAGTCGGAACAACCAGATAGTTCCCATGCTCGCTCTGTCGGAGCCCACGGCCATCGGTCTGGTCATCGCTCATGGTAATTTAACTGCAACTTACCCAACTGTTATTACCCAGTCAAAATTTAGACTTCCAGTTCAAATTTTTCAGCTTTAAAGCAACACTATGCAGCTTTTTTATCCTTAAAACAGCAGCTTCTTAAATTAGTTTGTAGGTTCACTGAGTTGGAATATGAAAAATTCTAAACAGAGTTTGGTGGATTTGTTACAGCAGCAGCTCTTCTGGTTCAGAAAGCAGGGAATCATGGGTAATATCCATTGTTCAGTTGTGAGTCAAGAGATAGATAAGCTTTGTTTTTCCTCGACCTGGAAACCACCTAATCGCCCGGACATGGAGCTCAACAGATTAATCCCCACATGTGGCTGCAGAGGGCTGTTGCTCAGTAAAAGTTACATAGTGTTGCTTTAAACGTCTCAATGATGAGTTGTAAGTGTGACGTGACAATGATTAAAAGATGAACTCTCCTCTCGTCTTCAGGCACAGTGGGTGATTCTCTGTCATCGTCCCAGCATCCAGATGTGTTTGTTTCCTCAGACGGGGGCTACAACTGGAGGGGGACACTGAGGGGCCCTCACCACTACAGCATACTGGACTCTGGGGGTCTCATTGTGGCCGTGGAGGCCCAGCGCAAGGGACAAGTCAAGACGATCAAGTACTGAGCGTTTTTTAACGTCATGCATTACTTGTCAATGAGGAGGCAGAGAGAGATGGAGTTATATTATCCGTGGTCTCCAGGTTCTCCACGGACGAGGGCCAGTGCTGGAAGTCGTACAACTTCACGGATCAGCCCTTCTTCTTCGCAGGCCTGGCGTCCGAGCCGGGCACCAAGGCCATGAATGTCAGCGTGTGGGGTTTCCGGCCCGAGGACGACGGCCAGCCCATGTGGGTGGCCGTCACCATTGATTTCCAGAGTGTCATTACCAGAGCGTGTGAGTCAAGCTGCTTTAATTCTATCGGCCTGGTGGAGGGAGGTGGAGGGAGGTGGAGTCTGGCCGCAGATAGTCTCTCTTACACAAACAAGGGACTTTCCAAAACCTGAATGTCTTAAACGCTGACTTCCTCTTTTTTTTTTCTATTGCATCTCTCAAACCAACATGCTGTAAAAAACAACACATGACAAACCACTTCTTATTTCACAGTTTACTATTCTGCTTATGCTGCATTTCCATATTTCTCTGTAATTGTTTTTCTTTCATTTTGTATATACTTATTTTCTCAATCAGCTTCCTCCACGAAACTTGGTTAAAGGAAGGAACATGAGCCGAGACAGAACCTCACAGGATAGTTCAGTTTATTTAGACAATCATGTTTGTTTCTTTTTTATGCCGTTTTCAACAACTTCACAGGGAATAACTCAAGGATGTTGAAAAATAAAATCACATGCAATTTGGTGCAGATCAAAATAAAAATCTGGATCTAGAAGACTTAAATGTAGTTTGTAGTTTTTTTATCAGCTTTATGGTATCAAATAGGGTTAGAAACCTCTAACTACCACCACTGTGTACCTGACATAATGTAATAAGAGTAGATAATGAGTGAATTTTCATTTTTTCAGTGAACTATCCCTTTAACACCGGCTTTATCTTTCCACTATTTGAAATAATTGCAGCCGACAGTCGGTTTATTGTTAATTGGTCGTCGTCTGTTTCCTCAGGTAACAATCACGACTATGAAGAGTGGCTTGCTCATTCTGCAGGGGGCGGGGCCTCGGAGAGAAGCGCCTGCGTCCTGGGGGTCAAGGAGACGTACCGGAGGCTAAAGAAACAATCTGTGTGCCGAAACGGGAAAAGCTTTGTAGTGAGCAAGAAGCAGAGCCCCTGTCTGTGCACCAGACACGATTACTTATGGTAAGACATGTTCTCAGTGATCAGAGGAAGAAATATACATTTATCATGTCCACAGATTGTAATATCCATCAAACAAACTTGTCTGGAGACGTGTTTTGGGGGCAGTAACTAAAGCCGTTTTCAGACATGAACTCCAGATGAATGTCAGCGGGAGATTCTCCGCATGCAGCCCCTCCTGAGAATGTCCGGAGGTTCTCTGGAGTTCAGTGCATTTCTGAAAGCAGCTTAAGACAGCATGGCGAATATCTCACCCTCTTTCCGTTACAGTGACTACGGCTACTATCGTCACCCGAAGACTTCGGAGTGTTTGCGACAACCCGACGCTGCGAATAAAACTTTGGAGATGTGTCTGAACGGAGAGGAGGATGAGCTGCTGACGGCCGGGTAATAATATTCTCTCCTTTTATCGAATGATCACACACTCGTCCTCTACACATGCTCACAGGCTTCTGTTCGCAGGTATCGCAAGGTCCCGAGCAACAAGTGTGAGGGTGGCTTCACGCCTCATCTCGCCGTGCAAACACTCATCAGACCCTGCGGCGTTAAACCCAGCCCCGGCCCGCCCGCCGTGTCAGTGCCTCCAGGGCCAGTCTTCGACACACCGGTGTGTACATCTGTTGTGCAGTTTGTGTACTCTCGGGATGCTTATCTCCAGTTTTTTTATGAATCTAACATGTGTCGCATGTTTTTTCGCAGCGAGAGAAGTTGGTGTTGATCCTGGTGTGTGTAGGGGCAGGGGTCATCGTCCTGGTGGCTGTCGCTTCCGCTCTACTTGCTGTCAAGCGAGTGGTTTATAGGACAAGGTGAGTCACACACACACACTCACTCACACATACACACACTTGTACTCCACTAACACTTCTTTGTTGTGGTTCCCTGTCTCCCTCTGCAGGACACCTGTGTATCGCTTCTCCAACCTCCAGCTGCAGGACGATGAGATCTGCGTCACGCCTGATCTTGAAAGCGCCACCAGCAGCAACGGCACCGTCTGCCATCATGACTCAGACGACGTAAGCGTCATTATTACTTCGATGTTTCCAGCTCAAAATCCATTTTAGAGTGTGTGATTTTCTCAAAAACAATCTGATACCGGTGTTTCTTATCATGACAGGATCTTATCCAATGACACATCTTAACGGACAGATCCACTTTGGAAACCAGCTGTGCTGAAAAAGACTGTCGACTGCATTGTGTTGGATTAACGCCTCATGTTTGGACAGGAGCGACCTTTGTGCCAAGCTCTGGGGATTTTTAATGACAAGCATGACATTGTTAAATGTATTAATTTATTGATATTGAGCTCACTTAATTTCATTGCTTTACTTTGCTTATCTTATAATGTAAAGTATTTTTTTTATGTTACTCTGTTTTGCACCACCTTTTTATGTCTGTCAAAATGTGAAAACAAAAACATGGCAATTCATATCATTTGTATTTGTGAAAAATAAATTATTGCATGTTATTAAGTGTTTGTCTTCAGTTTAAAATGTTTGCTTCACAGCTGTGTGTCCAGTAGGTGGCGCTGGTGAAGCAGGAACCTGTCCCGTCTGTACAAAAATGGAGCAGAGAAAAAGAAAGACCAGGAAGTTGGCGAGACGGAAACAAAGATAGTTTGGTAACATGATAACTCAGTCGTGCGATAGCTGCCACTACTTTTTTTGTGTGGAGGTAAAATTACAAAGACATAAATTACATGCTGTTTTATTAGATGGCAAAATAGTACAAATAAATATATAAATGCGGACATGAATAATTATTTACAAATATGTTTGATAAATAAAACCACAGCAAAACATTTTTTAAATAAATTAAATTTTTTATTGTATTTATTTTAACGAGTGTAATATTGATTCAGTATTTTAATGCACTTTTTAACAATCAAATTAAATATTAAAGTAAACATTGCTTGGAAAATATATCAAAAGATAAAGAAATAATTTAGTTAATTCTTTTATTTGATTATTTTATATCTACGAAGATGTTACTATATATATATATTTTTGTAAGTTATATCTTTATTTCAACTTTAACTATATTTCATTATATTATTTGTACATTTTAATGAAAAATGAAAGTAAACATTACTTCAAACGATTAAATGGATTCATTCCAAACCGGAAGCTACGTTTCTCAGTCAGAGGGGAGCGTCCCGTCCTCTTGGCGGTCTCCGGCTTCTCGGTCAGAGCGGAGCATCTCTGACCGCAGCTCCTCTCTGCAGCTCAGCTGTCAGCAGTCGGTGTGGGACCGGACACGGTGCGCGAGCCGCTCGTGGAGCCGTGGTTACCGGGGCGATACAGCGGGTGAGCTTTGAGTCAAAGTAAGTCAAATGACGTTGTTGTCACATGCGGAAGTAGAGTTTTGTCCCCCCCCCCCCGGTGTCGGTCAGCGCGTCCGAGTGCGACGAGGAAGCTACGAGGAAGCCTTTTGAAAGTTAGCATCCAAGCTAACACCCTGTCAACTGACTCCTGCTGGTTAGCTACGTGCGTCGCTGCGACCCGTCTGTTGCTGCGTCGTATAACTTTGTTTTTTTTTAAAGTTTGAATCTATTTACTCCAATGATCGCCACGGTATGAGCGTCTTATTCCTGCCGCTCAACACCGACACCGATCAACCGACTGTTTCCTCTCCGCAGGTTGTTGTGTAGCTGTGGCTGGACACGAGTGAAGATGGTCCGGGCAGGAGGTGAGTGGGTCCCCCCCGAATACAACAACACTTTCACTTTCTGTTTGGGGTTTTTTATTCAGGGCAAACTAAGAGGGGGATAGTTCACCCCAAAATGAGAATTCACTCATTATCTACTCACTTCCGTGTCGATGGATGGTGTGGGGTGGGGGGGGGGGGGCGGGGGTGACAAGTGTTTGAGTCCATGAAACACTTTTGGAGTTTCAGGGGTGAAAACAGCGTTACAATTGAAGTAACTGGGGATCGGTTCTTCAAACGTATTAAAAAAACCCACTGTGGTGTTTTCGAAGTGTCCGTAAGCGCCGACATTCAAATTCGACTCGAAACGAAGTAATTTGCATCGTGTTGTTAGCCTGAATCTCGTCTGTGATCCACGAGAGAATGGACGATATCACGCTATTTACCCCTGAAACTCCTTGTTTCTGTGTGGACTCAAACACGTCACCCACCCCTCCATCGTCACAACGGGGAGTAGATAACGAATGGATTCCCATTTTTGGGTGAACTATCCCTTTAATTGAAGTTTTTTTAACTTCCACAGGGAGTGGGGTTACTTCTCATGGAGTATTTAGCCCATTCATTCTAGTATATTTGTACACTGGTCAATCAGTCACTAGGGTAGGGACACACATACTAGGAATCTGCGGTGGTGAGTGAGCATAGATATAAAAACCATAAAAATATAATAGATGTTATAAACTAGAAAGTAAAGATATGTGCAGTATGAATCTGTACATTTTTTACCATTTTAAAAAGTACAACAGTCACAGGTGGGGGGACATTCTTTTAGTTTCAGGACCGGGAACAATCGGGAAAAACTTGTTTTTGCTGTTCGTCCTGATGGCCTCGGGTCCTGAAGGGGGCAGGTTGCAGTTGATGAGACCATCATAGGCTTTGGCAGGTTGAACCTTTTCAGCCGCCGCAGGGGATACAACCTCATCCTGGGTGATGATGGTGTCCACTATCTGTGGACATTATACTCGGGGGCCAAGCAGAGATAGTGCGCAGAAACTCTGGACATTTGCATTCTCACACACACACACACACACACACACACACACACACACACACACACACACACACCTCTGGAGAAACTGTGGATCCAGACTTTAGTGAATGTCTGAAAGCAGCTTTAGTTTTAAGGAAAAGGTCAGTTTTTCCATACGGTGAATTTCGTACAGTTGCGATCCAGTCGTAGTTGAAGTGAGCCTCTGTGTGGTGTTTGAAATATCCCCATCAGCGTTGATTCACAGCTGATCCTTCCTCTCTGTGCCTCTTTCTCCTGCAGGTATTCTGAAGCTAGCAGCGCTGGTCTCGGCCTTCCTCTTCGCTGTCTTCCTCACTTTTCAGCTGCTGGAGACGAACATGGAGTTTGATCTGAGCAGCATAATATGTGAGTTTCACTTCTCGCTAATTGAAACTTACAGAACACGGGAAGTCGCGATGTTCTCAATCGTGAATGAAGCGTGACACTTTCTTATTGTTGTACTTTGGTGGGTAATTTTATCTATAAAACAAGTTAAGACATTCCTTTATTTGGCCACAATAGTTAACATAAGAAACACGTATAAGAAGTTTAGATCGTTCAGGAAAGTGAGTATTCAGCAGTTAAAGGAAGTGAAAGTTTGACCTGATATGAACATCTGTCCTGAGTGATCAGATCACAAGGGGTCAGCTCTCAGGACAGATGTGAAGGCGCCCAGGATGCACTGAGGTGGTCTGAGACACATGTGGCCACATTCTTTTAGCTGAGTGAACGCAGTGCTCCACGTTAGAGCTGACTTCCTCTCACCTGCTGCAGTTTCTAAACGAACCAAAAGTCGTTTTGCATTTCTCTGTTTCACACAAGTTCATTTGTTTGTGACCATCTGCCACAATATCTACTGACTTATTTCCTGTTTCATATTAATGCTGCATGCAGGACATAGCATCCAGACTGCACATACACACAAACACACCCACACTGCCAATATACACATCTATAGAATCAGACTAGTTCAGTTTGTCTTTCCAAACAGAAATTACGTCCGTGTGCTGTTTGCTTTCTTAACCAAAGCACAATTGTCTTATTTGCTTAGAGAAGGAACGTCTCCCTCAGAGCTGCGTGCAATGAAACATTTCTGAAAATCTTCTTTAAGGTCCAGTGTCTAAGATTTAGGTGAAAGGGATCTACTGGCAGAAAGTGAATGTAAAATAATCCGAGTACATTATATTTAAATACTTTATATTTTCATCAGGAGTGGGTCCTCTCTACGGAGGCTGCCGTGTTTTTTACTGAACATCTTTTGAGTTTTTAATGACAACTGAAGGTTTCCACATGTTCTCTTTCATGTGTGGAAGGGGAGGGTCAGGTCAGGGGTATTCAGCTGCAACGTGCAACTTCACCAATGTCACTAAATTCTACACACTGAACCTTTAGACATGTGTCATTTTTGCTTTTCAGCAAGATCTCAGCCAGTGAATGATGTCTGTAAGTACACTCAAATTATTATGAATATTTTCAGACCTCTTCTTTTTTTTCACAGTAACTGATCTCCTTTAATCAATGTTCCTCCTTTTTGTTTTTGTATTTTGAAATCTCTGAATGGTAATAGAGAGCACACAGGTAAAGTCGCTACACAGGTGAAGGTGTGTGTTCAGTTTAGCTCTCTGCATTTAGGCTGTAAATAGATCTCTTTGAGTAGAGTCAAGCTGTGCCAGCGTCCTTTGTTCTGTGTTCTCAGCGACCAGGCTCATGTGATTACCTGACTGCATGTTACCTGATATTGTGCGACCGCTTAGGTGATGTGTAAATGGAGTTTTCTGTCCACAGCAACAAAGCCAGGTGTAGTCAGACACAAGTGCGGCCTCTCCAAGTTGTGTCCACCCAACCACTTTGCCTTCAAGATGGCGAGCGGAGCAGCCAGCGTGGTCGGGCCCAAAATGTGCCTGGAGGACAAAATGTGAGTGAAGTGAGATTTGAAACCTGCAGACACACAAAAGACCTTTTTCTTTTTTCCTTCTTTCCTTCTTACGCTGTTTCGACTTGTGGGGATACAGGAATGGGGAAAGCCAGAGTGTTGCTACACAAACATGTTTGTACTGTCTATTGAGGTGTGGGGATAATTAGTTGAAGACTGACTGGTGCTTAGTTCAACTTGAACGCCTCAGAAACTAAACTCAGAAACACTTCTTTTAAAGGTACAGGTTCTTTTAAATGCACGAATTCCATAATAATTATTGGAGAGAGAATATTAGATTATTAAAGCCAGAGATGGTTCTTTTCTCAGCTTTATTCCTTGGCAGAAAGATTTGTGATACTGCAGCTGCTCAACCATAAAGAAGCTTTGTGACGGAAAAGTACTAACTGATGTGTTGAAAAAGAGTTCACAGACAATTAGTTTGCTATTTCAATAATTTACCAATCATTAATCGAGTCAAAATGTCAGATATTAACCGTCCACAGCTGAAAATGTAAGAACTACCCTCTGCACCACACCACCCAGAAAACAAAACAAAAACATGAATTGATAATGACAATAGCTGCTCTCATAGCTGATGCTTTATGACACGTTTCAACACTTCTCAGTGATCTCATCCGAAAGACGTCCCGTAATGTTTCATAAAGGTGAAATGATTCACATGAAGTCTCAGAGCTGCTGCCGGATGAAATAAATCACCACTGTAATACTTTACCTTGAGTCCTTATGTCAGCACTTAAAAGAAGAAGGCAAACATTTATGTCACACTCTAATGTAGTTTACTGCTGCTATTTTTAAGCTTAAAAATATTGTATCTGTATGACTCCTACAAACATATATTATAAAGAAAGTATTTATATCACAACTGTGTTTTACTATGTTGTATTTCATTTTCTCTGCTCTTATTCTCCTTCTGCTCCTTGTTGCAGACTGATGAGTGGCGTGAAGAACAATGTGGGGAGAGGAATCAACATCGCCCTTGTTGACGGTAACCTTATCAGTTCTACACCCTCACAGTCATTAAGCTTCACAGATACAGCAGTGACTGGCAGTGATGTAATACTACCCAATGTGTATGGGGATGTTCATCTTGAGGTTTTAAAGCTGCAGCTGCTTTCAGACTTGGACTGAAGTCAGAGTAAAATGTCCATGAATCTGGAAGAATGTAAATATCTCAGAGGTGTCATACATGTAGAAAACGGGGTTTGAAGATGTTGACTTGGAAAGGCATGAGATTCAAGAGCTTTCAGCAATAAGCTCAAAATATAAACACTGAATTTCCACAGCAGAATTTATACGTCATGTCCTGCTTACTGCATCCTCTGCCTAGATATCAACCCTTGCCTGAATGTGCCGGACATTTTCCTGTTATTGTGAACCTGATATTCTCCGGAGTTCATGTCTGAAACTGCTCTTGTTTCATGAACATGAGATTTAAAGTCAAATGGAATATTCTTACTTCACAGCGAAAACGGGGGAGGGAACCAGAACAGCGAATTTTGATTTGTGGGCAGGAGGTGAGTAGAATTCCGAGAGTTTAGATTTTTTTTGCCATTTAAAAACATTGTACATGTTGTGTTAACTGTGTGTAACCTTGTGTAGATGTGGCTCCCTTCATCAAATTCCTGAATGAAATTGAAGATGGTACAATCGTGATGATGGCTTCATTTGATGACTCCTCAACAAAGTAAGGACCATTTAGGTTCACGTGATCAATTTGAAATTGCTTAAGTCATCTCTTGATATCGATTGTGTGGCTGTGAAGTAATTGTCTTCTTTTGTTGTGTAGACTTACTGTTGAAGCCAGGAAACTAGTAGCTGATCTGGGCAGCTCGGAAATTGATAACTTGGGCTTCCGCGATAACTGGATCTTTGTAGGAGGGAAAGGCATCAAAACCAAGAGTCCGTTTGAGCAGGTAACACCACCCACACAAAGGGACTCGAATGATACTCAGCAGAGTGTCCCCTGCAAAGCCTCGAGTCTCCACCTTAATCAAATTGTTCAAACAAGTGAACCTTAGTCATTCTGTAGTTTTTGCGTAATCCTCCATACAAACAGACCCACAGCAATGAAAACATAACATCCTTTGTGGAGGTAACAACAGTTTCTTTGTTTTCCTCTGAATTGAAGGGAACAAGTCGTTCAGCCTCACATGAGATATAATTCTTAAGCTTATCTACCTCAAAACTTCCTGAATTATTTGTTGTTCTTTAATGCTCTGACCTGTTTGTTTAGCTCAGGGGAACTTTGTGTGTTTGCTGTGAGGCGCGGTCAGAAAAGAGGACATTGAACTCGGCACAAGATTATGAAATAATAGATATTTGACTCTATCTTTCATCTGCGGATCCTGATGATTATTTTATCCCCGTCAGTATGCTTTAATGTAAAGAGGGTGTCATACTTGGATGTGTAATTTGTTAGTTCCTCGCTAACTGCGAGTACAACATTGTCCTTTTATGAGATCGTAAAACACGACACATTAACTCTGTCATGCTTTTAGGGGCAGTGTGTGCAGCTTGACTTTGTGTCAGTCTCTTGAATACACATTAACAACGCTCTGGGTGTGTTTTTGTGAACACAATATGAACTAGAGGGTGTGATGTTCGCCTCTTTGTCTCTTTTACTCTGCACTTCCTCGTTTAACTATGGCGACATTAAATACACGCTGAGCAGGCAACAAAAACACAACACTCATTCTTTAAATGCATTGTTCTTTCTGTAATTACTAATTATTGTTAATGTGAGCTCACAGGCTTTTTTTATAATCTCTTCAAGCCACACACCATTAATGATTCATGACTTTTAGTTGCCTATTAGGTTTATCAGAACCAATAATTAACTAGAGGCTCTCTCAGTAAAGCACATACCTCTGCCAAGGCCCAACAGTCCCCTTATTAAACCACATTTATAATCACAAGATCTGGATTTATCATTAATATCAGTCCCTTAAACATGTCACCTTTTTTTTTTTTCAGGATCAGGATCCATGAATTATTCTGAAAAACCAAGTATAATGTTGAAAACACACGATCTCGCAATGTTAAATAAAGACACAAAATCATAACCTCCTTGGCAGAAGTGATAAATAAAGGTGGATGACTTGAAGGCTCCAGAAAATGAAGCCAAATTATCTCTATTGCCCCCTGGTGGCTGGCTGCAGTATAGGTCATAAACCCCGCCTCCTCCATTTTTAATGGACGGGACATGGACCAAACTAAAAAGTCAAAGTTCACGTACAATAAGTATTTCTTTAAGAAGGTGGAGTAGTTCTTAACACACCGATGTTTGTCCAAGTAGGTTTGAAGAATGTGTTTGATGCCATAAAAATGAGGTGATTCAAAGCTGAGACTGACTCACGATTCCACGATCAAAGCTTCACATGACGTCCGAAGGGTGATATGGCCACACCCGTATTTAGCTTCATTTATGTACAACGGGAGGAACCGGAGACTTGTCGTCCATCTTTGTTTACAGTCTATTATCAGAACATTACACTGTACTCTTTCTTTTAAAACCTGTCCGAACGCCACACCCTGTCCGGGGGGGGGGGGGTTGTGTGACCAGGACATCCTATCCGTTGATTATAAAGACAATGCAGGTTCATCTGGTGTCCAACAAAAACAAGTGTGTGTGTTGTGTTTCCCTCCTCAGCATATAAAGAACAATGCAGGGACCAACAAATTTGATGGCTGGCCCGAGGTGCTGGAGATGGAAGGCTGCATACCACAGAGACTAGACTGACGAACCAGCGCATTTACTGTTGCCCTCCGTCCGACACCCTCTCCAGACATTTCTGTCCTCACCAGACTGTTTTTACTGCTGACACGTCTCAGGGGCTGAGAGCTAATTTTTCCACCTCTCGCCCCCTGAAAACTTTTTATTCCCCCTCGCAGATTAACATCCCTCCGGAAGAGCTGCCTTGAAACTTCAGTCTGTCCTGACCTCTGACCTTCTTGCACTTCTCCTTATGCTTGGAAACCGTAACATAAACGCCTGTGGGGGCCTGTAATTGCAGCGTTATTAGGTAGAGAGCACTGATTAGACAGACTTTTGATTATTTGCATTCAGTCACACTCTGTATTTATAACGTCCACAGACCGAGCGTCATAGCATGTTGCATAATTGAACTGCTGTTAATCGCACCGGATGTGTTAGCCCGTTATTATTATATATATTCGTTCTTTGTGTGGGAGGGGGGGTGTAGTGTTGAGTAGGGGAGGCGGCCTCGTTATGATATAATTACCAAATGCACCAAATTCACTGTGAAATTTGTAAATATGTCTTTAGAGGAGGAACCAGATTTGACAGATCCTCATTTAACGAACATTGTAATAATAATATAATTTCTTTAAATAAATGACATTGTTAATAATATACGTGTGTGTTTGTTACAAGTGTTACAAAGGGATTCTTTTGTGATTTATTTCTCATCATTTTAGCTGATCTGTAGGTTTTATGCGATCATCTGCTGCAGAGCTCAACTCCCATCGCTCAACCGCTGTATCTGACCGCTGACAACACCTGGCTTCAGTTTGGGGTCATAAACACCCTCCTCCATGTTAGTGGATGGGATGTGAACCAAACTAAGTACACTTTAAATAAATGTTGTACATCAGCCTTAAATTAAGTTTGTGTGCAGCTTTTGTTTTGTTTTTGTGATCCAGTGATTTCAACACTTTTCAGTCACTCGTATGTCTCCTGTCATATATAGATATCAGATCGGAAATATAGATTTTCTGTGCTATACAAGTTTTATTTAAACTACTAAAAGGGAATCGCAGATGGTGTGTTTTCTTATTGAACTGAGCTGGAAGATAACAACTGATGTCTTTAAAGTGAGAGACAGGGGGCGCCATTGCCACATTTATTCCAGCCTGTGTGGCCTGAGGTTTTCAATCAGTCCATGTTGTGCCTCGGTTATAACGAACATTTAATATAAACCAGGAGCGTGTTTCCTTATCAATGTGTTTTTTTTTATTATTATGAATTCATCAGCAGAATAAAACATCAGCCCACGGATGAAAGAATCAGCACAAGTGTGAGGCCTGTTTTATAAAAGGAATCCGGTTCAATCGAAGAGATCCTTTGATGTCAGACTTCTGTATAATTCATACGTCGGATAAGAGAATAATGATCATGGACACATGCTGTGAACATCATGACGGGCAGTGTTGGTGTTTGAAATTTCTTTGTTCCCTTTAATCTGTGTTTGTATTTGTGTGTTTGTTGTTTGTGTGTTTGTTGTTTGTGTGTCTTTTTTAGTATAAGGACAACATACAGCCCCACGACTTCCATGTTGTGTAGGGGGCGCTCTTGAGGGAGTCCAGAATGAATGGTGGCCTATGGAGCTCCAAATATGTTGTGTTTTTGATTCAAGGTGTGGAACCAAAAGATATAGTTATTTTAGATTATATATTTGCACCTTTTCAATCGTGGTGCACTATCTCTTTGTTGGTATTTGTGATGTATAGTTATAAATACATAAATCCTTCAATGACCAATCCTGATATATAATCAATACTATGTTTATCGAGCTCGCTGCTGCCCTCCAGGGGAATTTCAAACCTTGCATAATGTTATGGGAAAGTTTTTTTCCCGACCTCCTACTCAAAATATATTGATACCTCAGTCTCAAGGCACCGTACAGTAATCCCAACATGTCTGATATGTACTTTCACTATCACCTGTGTATTTCTACTCACTTAGAAACACACACACGCTCATGTCAACACACACGGGCCTCACAGGGAACTGTTGGTAGCACATGACCCCTTGTGGTTTGTCCCTCTGCCAGTGGAGGGGCCTTTAGAGTTCCCCTCGCCGCAGAGCTCTTCCCTATTCCCCACAATTACCAAAAAAAAAGCAACGCTGCGGTGCTCCCCCCTCCGATCTCATCTGATCTGCACATGCGACGTCCCTCTGACTGTCCCTGTGTGCGTTTATATAAGGAAGAGCATGTGTTCGGCAGCTGCTGCAGCGTCCTGTCTGTTAGAGATGTATATGTGCTTGTGTGTGTGCGTTGATGTTTCGTGTAGGCCGAGCCTCCTCTGAGCTCTGTGCGCTGCTGAAGACGGGGGTGTAGGAGTGAACCGTCTCCAGCTCGTCTTATATAAGTCACGCTATATGATGCATTATGTATCAGCGGAGAATATTTCCCATCGCTTAACCCTCTGATGATGAGACATCTTGTGGGAGCCCGCGGCCTCGGGACTGTGAGGATAACACGCTCTCACGAAACCGAAGAAGGAGGGTGATGTTTTTGTTGTGGATGAAAAAAAAAAGCAAGCGGAGTTTCGTTCTTTCTCTCCCTTCTGCCTGCTTCCCAAAATAAATCTGTCCTCCTAAACAAAGCGGCTCGCCTCTCAAAGAAACTCCGAGCAGCTCAGCTCGCCTGTTCCCAGTTGCCTGAGTGTGTGGCCTTTGACCTCTGACCTTTCACCCTCCTCGAACAAGTTGCTTTTGTCTGCTGCAAAACAAGCAACAGCTCAACTCCTCCGATTATTCCGTAAACCTCGCTAAAGAAAATTTGAAGTCCTTTATCTGCAGTATAACTCAATTATTCAAGCGTAAAGGGTTTTTAAAAGGAAGCTAGTTCCATGTTCTCACAGCTGTTAATTGTCTTTCAGCCTTTATGAAGATTGTTTGCAGCTTTTATTTTTTTTGGTGATTTGTGATTCAGTTCCTTTTTTTAAATTTACATTATCCGGATAAATTTAATTAAGGTAACGTGTCATATCTGCTTTTCTCTTTGTCTCTGCTACAACCTTCGTGGCAATGGTTCTGAAGAACGACTTTATCTAACTAGGTCTTGTGTTGTTGTTTTGATTGAGAGCCCCCAAGTGGCCAAAGTTACATAATGTATGTTTAAAAGATCTGGGTTCCTAAATGAATGAGGAACTTCTTCAATTGACATGAAGTTTTTCTTGGTCTCACACACACGTACACCATGTGACCAAAGCTTCTTTATGGTGTATTTATTTGCTTTCAACATACAATCTGCAGGCCTTTGTTACGTGTTCTGACATTACTTTGCTCATTTATCTTGACCTATATTACAGTGTGACATGCAAAGAAACAATAATATTGTCATCACACAGTCTAAACTCTGCTGTCTTTTCCATGAGTTTGTATTTTCAACATTCCCCCTTTAAAGGCTTTTTAACGTTTAATTAAAACCTTCACGTTCCCTCCAGGCCTTAAGATATAGTATGAAGCTCCTGGATTAGGGTGCAGCCTCTGCTGTTATTTGTTTGGTGAGACCACTCCCCCAGTCTGTGTCTTATCTGACACTGGACCCCAAACAGGCCCAGGCCTCCATCTCCCTCTTTTCCCCCTCCACAACAGTTTCTTTCAGGTTCCTCAACCCCCACACTTGACCCCCTCAATCCCCCCCTTGTCAATTTAAGCAGTGACCTCAGTGCCCTTGCTTTTTGCTTCACCTCCAATCCACACACACACACACACACAGCTGTGTTTATACTCAGCGGGCCTGTGGGAACTTCCTGCTGACCTCAGCAGAGACAGACAAACGAAGCGCCGGCCGCAGACACTCGGCCGGATCGATTGCTGATGCCGATCGATGCATAAACGAACACAAACAATGGCCAGACGCACGTAGACACTCAGGACAGACCAGGCTCGATAGAACGATCTGCACAAAGAATCAGGCCTTGTCTAAACTGCTGCATTTATATTTAACCCTTCTGTTTTAAAAACAAGCTCCGTCCACGCAGCCTTCGTTTTCCAAAATATCTCTTTCCAGACGAGAACACGGAAATTACTACAAACACTCATTTATACATGCACCAGTTTGTGGCGATTACGTGCACATCAACAAGCCGTCAAACACCAGAGAGGAATGTTGTGGTCCAAATAATATTGGGCGAGGCAGAGGCCTGTGAATGTCGGTGATGTGACGTGTAGCGACGCTAAATTTAACTGCAAACCTGTAATTAGACCGAGCAGTGCTAACCACACATAGAGAAAACGTCATATAGCCGCCGTTGTTGTTGTTGTTGTTTCTGGTGCATGTTCATCACACAAAGCAACAGTCAAACATGCTCAAAATGCTCAAGGGAGAGTTTTTTCACTGTAAACCTGAAAAAGCTGTAACATTAATAACACGCTAAGCACTGAGACGGCACTGACCTTTTCACCCTGGCTAATGGATAACATGGCTCACACACAGCTACACACATGGTCCCTCTGGTTCCGTCGCTAAAACAAAGGCCTCATTCACAGTCGTCACTCTGACTTTCTGTCACTCGGGGTCGGGAAGTCGAGGTGGGATCCGTCCGCTGCAGCTGGAAAACAGACACATCTCGTTTTATTCACACTCCCAACTGGACTGGTGTAAAAACAATGAACCAGTTTGAATGTGTATGACTTCCCCAGTGCGTATTAACACAAAACCACACAGACTGACTCGTATCACTTCCTCAAACTGGGGTATTTTCCAACACTAGTTTATGGAATCGTATATTTCTACAGGTACAATTCTGTGTTGTTCATAGCGTCGGGTGGTGTGACCACTTTTTCTTTCACATTCGGATCTTTGCCTTTTTAGTTTCGCTCAGTCTGACTCAGTTTCCAACTTTTCATCCACCTCAGTTTACACGAGAGTCCATGCAGACGTTACAGCACATTAAAGCCGCCCGGAAGAACATTGAAGTCTGCTTCATTCATTATGAAACCGTCTAGACAACACTCTCTCCATTACTTTCCTCCAGTTGAGCTCCATCGCTGCTGAAGCTGGGATTCCTCTCCACGCTGATGCAGCAGCTCGCATGACGCTCAGGTTACCTCCTCGTTTGCATCACCGGTATTAAGTGGCTGAGCCCGTTCATTTAGACCTTCTTATTCTGGAGCCTATAAAGCAGGTGGGACATTAACTCTGTGAAACCTGCATCTATCGCCCGGACGACGCTCTCGTCCGACATCGACCACGTTCCGGGCGACAGATGCAGCCACGTGAGAAAGTTTCTCTCCCAACAAAATCAATGCCTTTGACAAGAGTTATTGCACCGTTATATAAAATGCATGTGGCATAACAAGTATCAGCATGATGACATGCTCACTCGTGGAGCCATAACTAGATGCTACTGAGAGAGTAGTGAGGGCAGAAAATTGCGCGCTCTATTTTTCTGGTAAGCCTGTGCAGCCTTTTTCCCATAAATACAGCCACCTCGTAAATTCCACTGCATCAATTTGCATCCTGCGTGCCCTTCGCTCCACAACCAACCAGTCTCATCAGAAACGACACCACCTCGTTGTCACTTGGAAAAACGTAGTATTCTCACAATTTGGCCTCTCAGATTGTGAGATACCTACGTTTTGTCTGCCCATTGTTTTGCATTGCCTGTGCCCACGTCACGTGACTCTCAAGATCCTCGAAACGAAACATGGCGGACATTCCTTGTATTTTCAGATAAAATGTCATTTATAATATAGTTTGGGCATTAAAATACATTCTGACACCATTTCTAGCAGAAATATGCTCTTGCTTCCACAATCTTCAGCCAGTTCATGCTTACGATCTATATTTTTTAGTTATCACGAATATTTTTCAGATCTCCCAGAAAATCGTAGTAATGTCACGTTTTACGTGCTATGGTGGTTGCTGTGACGCCATGCGTAAACCACGTCGTAGGTGCTGTTTGAATCATCGTCCGTGCGTTGCGTCGTTCAGTGCGTGAACGTTATTCACGTTATTTGATATTAATATTTGATGATAGATTACACTCTAATTCGAAGGATCTAAGAAGTCCCGCAACTACATTCATAGAGGCGGGCCGAGTGGCATGCGTGGCGACCCGTCATCTTGACGGCTTAGTATAGCGAGCACATTTTACAGTATATATGCCTATTGTGTATTTGATAAATTTGATATGGACTGATGATGAACATTAAGATTATTTTTGATATCATTAATACATTTTATCTTTACCTTTTCTTATAACTTTGTATTTGTATTTGCTATGTAAAGAGTTGTTTGTACATACTGTTAATCTTCATGTGCTCTGTAATAGCGATGAATAATAACAAATCTGCTGTCTACTTGAATTTTAATTTTTATTTTGTATTACTGTATAGAGATGATAGACATACTGTATAAGGCAATATATCAATTATATCATTTATATATAAAATTCAGCAAACAATTCCAGCAGCAAATGGTTTTAGCAGTTCACCAGGCGTTAGTTTGAAGGGTTTTAATGTACCATACATACAAACAAATTTGACAACATCCTAAATATAAATTAACAGTAAGCTAAAGAAACACAAGATAGTCTTTCAATTAAACAAATACAAATAATAGTAATATTACATTATTAATATATATGTATATACAGTATATATTGTATATACAGTATATATACTGTATATATATTGACATGCTCTGTTGTAATACATCTATATATCTATCTATATATGTGTATATATATATATACATATATATACATAGATATATATATATATATGTATATATATATATATATATATATAAGTAATATTAACAAAACTTCTTGAAAAATAAACACTTAACATTGAACCTTTATGTCACATTTGTGTGTGTGTATCGTTTGTGTATATTCATGTGTGTGTATGTATGTCAACTCCCGGTGTTCTCCTTGGCACACTGCAAGCGCACGTCTTCCCTGTAATTAACCAAGAATTTTTGACATTAGCATTGAATGGAATTCAAAACTTGACAAGGAAGAAGGGCAAGAGACACAGCGAGCTATAAATGCCATATGCATTTAACATGCAACAGTAGCTGATTAGTGTAAATGACCTGATTAAGAGTCAATTGTCAAGACAATAGTTTATACTTGTCTTTAAAAATTTTTCAAATAAATAAAGCACCACATTAGCAGCAACAATTTACATAAAAAAGAAATGCATAATGTTATATGAAAACTAACGATATATAATACTAATTTCTTAATTGTATATTGCAGTAAACATTATAATTTTAGGACAATCAAATCAATTAAGAGACATTGTACATACCACATGGAACAGGGCCGCTCCACCAGTTCCATTCGTTCCCTGAAACACATTAAACATGTTTACCATTAAAAGCAAACCTATGGTCAGATGACTTACAGTTTGAAGTTGTGGTGATTGTAAATCCAGTTAGTATCTCTGTAGTACAACATTTTTGTATATTACAACTACATTTTGACCTCAATTACACAAATAAACCTTCAACCTTTGCTTTTCAGTACCTCTTCAGGTAATACTTTCTCCTCCAGTGATTGAATGGTTGCTTCTGAAAAACAAAACAAAGTACTTACTCTCAATCTGACCTCATATATTTTAATATTAGCTTGTTGCACAATTTGATAATCAATTGTCAGTGAACATCCTAATACTCTACAGAGCTATGATTAGCACATGCATCATGGAGATCATGGGAACCACAAATGCTAAAACTGGTGTGTCAATCTGGCTGCAACAATAATCGATTAACAGTGACTTCCCCCAACAAAAACAATAGTGTTTGGGGTTCACAGGGTTCTTCCTGTGCACTTTTAACTGACATGATTCCTTGCTTTATCATCAGCAAAATAACATGATTCGTTGACCAGCAACATTTCATCATTATCCTGATGACTTCAAACCCATTAACTATTCAGCTGGTTGAAAAAATAACCACTAGATGCAGCAAACCTTATTTGGCTTTAGAACAGGAAAAACAGATCATGCTATGGGTTTTAAATCATAGACACTAGGCTGTACAAGATATCTAAAATTAGGTCATCGTAATATCAACATGGGCGTACATATCACAAAGAACTGAGTGCGATAAATGGTGTTCAATGTGCCATGTATTCACGCCTGATGTCAATATATTTGCAATTGATGGAGCCCTGCTGCCCTAGATAATAAATTAAAGATATCTTCATTCCCGCTCTGTCAAATTCGTATGCCTCCTTAAAAATTGTTAGTAATCACGCTTGTCGCCAAATTGATGTCTATAAATGGATGATTATATAAAGTGCACACTTCTAATATAGTCCCAGAATCTGAGGAAAGTAACCCACAAACACAGACTCCGCTGCTCACTTTCTCACTTTAGTCCTCGACATATGTTTGAGTCAAACCACAAAATATGTGAAAAGATAAAAAATCTAAGAGTAAACATGAATGATGAGCTCAGTTTTAGGATCATATCATTCACACTAGATATATATATATATGAATATAATACTCAATGTATTACCACAATATCAACCTAGCAAAACAAAACAAATTTCCATTTACATAATGTAGTGTCATGACAATTAGAAACAAGTTCCAAACACAGTCATCTTTAGAAGATTTCAAAGGTTAGACTCTGACCTTGTGTGTATTATTTCTTTAACACTTAGTAAAAATACGTTATTGTGTTCGTTTTCTAAAATGTCACAACATACCTGATTCAACATGGCACTGGGGCCTGGCAGGACTGGTGGAGGTTGGCATTGGCTGATGGGTGGCTGGTTGGATGATGGAGGTTGGAGTGAGGGATGCTGTTACTCCAACCTCAATGGAACAAAACATTAATATCAGAGTAATGTTTGTGGTGCATACTAGCATATTCATTATTTTCAATACATATAAATAAAATACATCCATACAATTAATTTGATCTATTTAAATGTGGTGTTTATGACTTTGCAACGATATGTGATTTCATCAAGTTAGTACCATCACACTACACTACTATACATTCCTAGCATTTCACACCAAACTGAACGTTGGCAATATAAACCTGCCATGGTATTATTAACAAATGCCTAATTTTCAAACTATATTAAAATTAAATTGCTCGTCCATACCTGTCAGGCATCAGCTGTTGGGGAGCAATCGGTGTGACAATCGCCCTACTTGGTTCTGATTGGCTAACCCCCCTAACTCTGCGGTCTCATTCTAAACACAATATACTGGCCCAATCAGGATTACTAGCCAATCGGATAGGTGATGACTTCGTCCCCCAGGCCCCCACCCCCTAACCAGCCACCCTCCCCCACCATGTTACCTCACTTATGTTCTCTAAACAATTTTATACTTGTGTCTTATGTCATATACTTACACCAATACTCTGCATGATATATTTTATACTTGAACATTTTATGTACTTATGTATCTTAGTGTATTCATTTTCTACTCACTACCAATGACATTGACCTGTATAAATCTATGGTATCCATCTGACTTGATACATATATCTGCATCAATTTGGCAGTAGACCTATTTTCCTTGTGAAACACTTCATCACAGTCTTTTGATTTTAACATTCTACTCCTTCCAGACCCAATGCAGCATGTCCTGGTTTCGTTACTATGTACCGTGGTGCATGTTTAGGACCCAAACTACTAAGACGTCATTGTTCTCTGAGCTCATGGAAATGACCTTCAACTTCCACCTACTGCCTGAACATACCGTACTGGGTGATTGAGGTTTGACATATTATCTTCACTCCAAGTGGTGGGACAGCCTCAGATGTAACAATTTAGAACATATTTGCTTATACTGATCTTAAGTAATGTCCAAATGATTTCTGAAAACCCTGCCTATTACAGCTACATTAGTGAAACATCTATTCTGTACTGCGTTCTTCTTTGATGTTAAGAATGTTTCTATATGACTTATCAGTTGCATTGTGAAACATCTGTCACTAATTTTGAAACAGGTGGACTCTACATGACTGATACTGTCGTCACATCTTAAACATATATATCAAACACCAGATGTGTCGGTGACTATAAATGGATGAAAGTAATTTTCGACTCAGTAGCGCTCCAGAATGTGCATTCACTCAAATCCATTGATCCTTTGTTTTATTTGAGCAGAGCATTCACTGCTTTAACTCATCAGCATTATCTGCCAATAAGTGAACAATATGTTATAATCAATGAATTTATTATGCGAAATTACATTAAGATTGCTGGAAATGATATGATCAACATTCATAAAAATACAAAATATGTTTGGGTTCAGAGGGAGGGGCGCATGGAAGTTCTCCAGTTTGCGGGATGAAAGGGGTTCATCAGGAGCAGGCTGGGAGGGGGATAACAGGACACTTGAGGAGAAGGACCAAACAATAATTTAAGATGGTCTGATGATGCACTAAGCTAACACCCAGCTTCAGGCTGCGAGGCAACAGTAGCAAGGTTATTCAATTAATCCTCATTCGCATGTTTTGAGGAGTATCCAAGACATTGTTGTTCACCTGCAGCCTGTGATTGAACTTTATTTTACAGAATACCCTCGTCCCGTCCGAATGCTCAGTCAAATATTAAAACTTTGTATATACACATAAGGCTTTCTACGAAATCTTTTCCTGAGTTGATGTCTCTCTTATTGCCATCTAGAATGTACCAAACACTAACATTTTAATGCCTCTGCAGCCAGTTGCTGAGGCAACTGATGTTTGTTGTCATCTGACATTGCCTTAAAGTCAAAGGTCCAAGACCTATCACGTTTCAGTTGTGAGGTTACAGGACATTTATAGAAAAGAGAGATATGTACAGAAACTGCTGGTTAGAATACACCAGTAACTTTTTTTTTTTATAAATGGGACTATTTTCATCTACAATAGATCAATACATTTTGTAGATGTTACGAATGCATAAAGTTGCATTTGTTGTCTCACCAGCCTACGATACAGCTGAAATTTTGCTGTAATGCTCAAATAGAGTCTCAATGCTGAAGTCATTTGATTGGTTGTCCTTGTGAAGAGGAGAATAAAATGAATTAGTGCCAATATCAGTTTACAATCAAACCTTTTTAGACTTGAAACAGTCAAAGACATTGTGCAACAATGACATATTTTCCACAGTACCTGTCGTCACTGCTGAACATCTGACACCCATTACTGGACTGTGTCTTCCTGTGAGGGTGATGTTCTCAAGGTCCTTGCACAGTCTGTCAAAACAAAATCAGAGTTACAAAATGTTAATGCTGCACAACCCTTTGCAGATACGGCTAGTATTTGCACACCACATCGAGCAAAACAAAAGCAGTCTGTGAAGGCAGTTTTGTAGATATGGAAGTGCAATATTTGCCGGACATATTCATCCTCAAAAACAATGGACAGCACCTCAACGCTTCTACTACAGACTATGATTTGCCATGTATCGCTTTTCTAAAACTAATGACACATGTACAGAAATAACAGTATAAATTAAAAGGTAATATTGAACAGATGTTGATTCATCATTTACATAACAGAGGAAATCTTTGCACATATTTGACAGGCGACAGGTGCAGGAGAAGGATAAATTCAGAAGGTGGTGGGTTTTGTTCTACTTCCAAACATCTTATTCATAAATAAATTGGTACAAGAAAACGTTACGGAAATAAGGGACAATGTAATATAACTTCGTGTTTTGTCGTCCATGGATGTAGTCAACCAAGGAAGACCTCAGAATCCTTGGCCAGAACAACAAAAAATCAATCAAGTTAACATATAAAAATATATTTTACAAATGTACTGTTATGCACTCAAATTTTTACCCTGGTTGCTCTTAAAGCCGATAGTTTGGATCCCATCCACTGCAAAGCAACATGGAGGGTGCACAGGGCACTGAACTGCACCTGAGACAGCTCTCAACTTCAAATTTGGCATGGTTATTCCGTAAGCATTCTGCTGGTATCATATCTTAATCCTAAAAAAAATCAACACTATATTATAGTTAATATATAAACATATTGCACAGTCGTTTGTTCCATTTATACCAGACCTAAGACTTTTGCGATGTTCAGGCATGCACAAAAGCTTGCCACATTCCAAGCAATCTTGAGATCTCTATTTAGTACAATCCCTGCATCAAGGTTTTAAAATTGACTGTTGCTGGGTACCCACTTTCAACTAGATCAGCATGTCCACTGAAAAGTCTTTGAGTATCCTGAAATTCAAAGACAAAGCAATTATTTCAATGCAAGCAATTAATGACATTAGCAACATTCCCAAAACATTTAGATTCCTTCAATATTTGCCTTCCTGTGGAAAGTTGTTTTCCCAGTTGAACAAACAAGGAAGCATGCTTGGTCAAAATAACCATTCTAGGAAGCAAGGAAAAATAATTTGATACTAAATTCAGTAACATAACGTAGTCACGGTATTCTCAGTGTGATATTAACTTATATTTCACTGTTTTGGGGATTTAATAAAATTATATTTAGTATATTATATAAATGGTGTTTGTGGTATGTAACTTAAAAGTACTCTTAATGGTGGATTTCTCTCCCTCATCTTCTCGATGTATGTGGATGGTGGCAGTGCTTAAACCCGCCTGTTTTCAGGTCCTTCTCTTTGGGAGGCTGCCTTCCTGTTCTCATCAAGCAAACAAACTGTTGTCCAGTTTTTGACTGAAACTCCTGTAGCTTCCTGGATCCTCCTTGATTAAAACAGAACAAATTGTTACTTAAATGTATCCGAACATCTTGTTTGAAACATTATTGTCATATTGCATACTATAAATTAAACCAAATTGATCTGATATTGTGAGTAATGGTGAACAAATCCCTGTTAATCTAAGCATCATAAATCAAAGTTCAAATCATAAACCACCTTAATTTGAAAGCGAAATCAAACTATACACTCCAAAAATGGGAGCTCTCAAACTTAGAATGACTGTATAGTGAAGGCCCCACAATGGGCCTTTCACCCTACACCTACACTGTATCATGTAGAACTATTTATGGGCTGATTCGTGGTTTCTGTTAGTTTCTATACCATTACATTATCTGTTTATGTTTATATTTATATTGTACCTCAATGATAGCAGCCTGGAACTGGTCTCACCAACCATGTATTCACATCCCAGGTAACACAGGCTACAATGGGCCGTAGCCTGTGGCAAACAATAGAATATTAGCAAATGAATAGCATCCATTGTCTGTCGACAGACTCACATTCGATTGTCAGCACTCGCTGTAAACCCAGATCGTTACAATATTTAAAACAAACAAATAAACTACTTACCTGACAGAAGGATTATAACATGTGTCTTCAAGCGCTCCATGTTTATGACGTCTTTGTGTTAAATGGACCGGAAAGTTAAAAACTTTATTTACGACAGTCCACGACAGTCCGCTCCCGCAGGCCCCATGAATGTAGTTGCGGGACTCTTAGATCCTCAATGAGGTGTAATCTATCATCAAATATTAATATCAAATAACGTGAATAACGTTCCGCCACTGACGGCCGGACAATGATTCAAACAGCCGCTACGACGTGGTTTACGGCAGGCAGCTTCACAGCAACCACCATAGCGATAAAACGTGACATTACTCGATTTTCGGCGAGATCTGAAAATATTCTGATAACTAATAAAATATAGATCAGCATGAACTGGCTGAAGATTGTGAAGCAAAGAGCATATTTCGCAAATGGTGTCAGAATGTATTTTAATGCCAAACTATATTATAAAATGACATTTTATCTGAAAATACAAGAATGTCCGCCATGTTTCGCGCAGGCGGGATCTTGAGAGTCACGTGACGTGGCACAGGCAAAAAACAATGGGCAGACAAAACGTAGGTATCTCACAATCTGAGAGGCCAAATTGTGAGAATACTACGTTTTCCAAGTGGACCAACGTAGGGTGTACGTTCTGATGAGACTGGGTTGCCACAACACATACTGAAGATTATTAACAACACTGCTCTCAGTTGTTTGAATGCAAGTATCACAGCGTCCTCCTGGTGTGTTTAGAGCTAAGATATTGATCTTTTGCACAGAGGCAGGGCTGACTGGGGCTGTTTGGGGGAGCAAGCGGTCAGAGTTTCATTATCATGACCCAGTGCTATGTGAAATACACAAGTTGCAGCCTATGCTAGATTCTTGTAGGCTGTTGCAATGCTTATTCTTGCATGGTTCATTAGGATAAACAAAACCCAGCACATAAATACAATAGAAAATATAAACAATGACCTTTAATTATCCATAGCCTCCAAAGATCCTCTCCTGTGTTGTCCTACTGGAGTTTGTTGAGCTGGATATGGTTGAACTTTACACAGTTTTTCTGCACAAGCAGCCTTGAACGTTAACTCAGAAACAGAATCAGAAACGCGGCCTTGTTGTCTACGGAAAAACAACTTTTGCAGGGGAGCCTCCAGACGAGGGTGCGGCCTGACACCACGTCCTGGATCTGCAGCGGGTTGAGGCTCAGCAGCGACGTGTTGGATGATGTCCAGTAGATCAGAGACAGGTACTGAGCAGGCACACAGTTCGCTGCACTAATACAAAGCATGTGGAAGTTGTGCAATCTCACTTCACTGCAATGTTTTCCCACACAGTGTTCTTTTAAATCCTGGAAATAGAAGCGTAACAAATGGATCCGAGTGACCATCTTTATCAGTTCAGCATCTGAGGTCGAACCTGAAACTGTTTGGAATCCACACAATGTGCGTTTAACTCCAAGATGGAGGAAGCGGGGGAATCAGAGCGTCGAGTCAAGGGAACGTGATTCAAGCTGATCAGTATGCCGTGAGGATTTCCTCCACTGGTATCACTGCCTGTCTTCCCGGAATGAAAGAGGCTGTTATTGTCTTCTAATCCTTTATTATGTTTCGTATGGGTGGAGGTACAAGATCAAATTATCACATGCGGTGCTGAGAGTGACAGCGTGTGGCTATTTGAGAAGAGGCTTTGATTCTCCCCCTGAATGCTCTCATGTGTTGAAAGATATACTGTGATACTGTGATATGCTTCACTGTGGTATATAATGTGTGCCGTGTTGTATTATATACGGCCTATTTAATGCGGCGTTACCTCCGCGATGCTTTTACTTTGTGAAAAACAACGTTAGATGGATTCCACAGAGGGACCACGTCGACGGGAAAGGCCTCAGAGGACAGACAAAACAAACAGGGGTCCATTAATGGCCGTCGTGTTGCTTTACCATTTGTGCGTGTGTACCTTTGAGAACCCGCCGAGCCGACTGTATACATCTTAAGTGACGGTGTTTCACAGTTTCCACAAACGCAGGACTGTCTGCGGTGTGTTTTCACTGCCGTAAAAAGGACGCAGGTGTCTCGTAGGTTTAACCTGCACCCAGCTCATGGCATGTCCCAGCACACACACACACACACTTACATATATAAACACACACACGCCCTATGAGAGTTGTGTTGCCTCACATTCCCCATGTGGATCTTTGTAAAAATAGCTCAAACCCCTAGGGGCCCTCGAGTGTCAACAGAGCCTCACACCCCCCCAGTTTGTTGTTCGACTATACGTCCACACTTCTACGTTTTCATTTCACGTCTTACAGCGGCTACCAGAGTACTAAAACCTAAAAAAAACACAACCATTCACTTTCACTGAGCATGTGCGTGTCGGTGTAAACAGGAAGCAGATTGTTTACTCTGCAGTTGGTTGCTTGGTTACAGAAAATACTGCAAACGATGAAAAGTTTTCTTAGACCTGCGACGTAGTGGAACTGTCGCATTTGACTCCGCTAGTTGAGTCGTGCCTCTAAAACTGGACCAACAACTTAGTGGTGTGGACGTAACCGTAGCAACGGTGAGGCATGTTAAAACAAGAACTTCGTAATGTGGATGTCGCCTAAAAGACGCAGAACAGAAGAACAGCAAGTTGCAGAGTCTGCAGCAGTCGACCTACATTGTGTTCGTATATTGATGCTTTCATGCACATCTCTGCTTGTGTGTTTCAGCTGAACCATCACTGAAAAGAAACACACAGTGTGAAATACTGCAGCCGACTTCCCTCTGAGTCACTCACTCGTCAGATGTCGACGCTCCACAGTGACTCGGGGAGTGAAGGTCGCCGAACCCTCGGAGGGTGTTGCAATCTCGCTGCGCAGGTGACCAATGAGAATCTAGAAATACCTGGCGATAGGAGAGCTCCGGCTGCTCTGGCAAAACAACATCTGTGTGTGTGCATGTGTGTGTGTGTGTGTGTGTGTGTGTGTGTGTGTGTGTGTGTGTGTGTGTGTGTGTGTGTGTGTGTGTGTGGGTGTGTGAAAGAGAGAATGTGTGCCAGAGGGTGTGGTGGTTAACAGGATAGATAGAGGTGATTGAGAAAAACACGGCGTAAAGGTGATTGGACAGATGGTCGGAGGCGTGTGTGTCTCGTCAGACCGGTTCCAAATATATTTTGAGTTCTCGCATGAGCCATGTACGACTGTGTGTCTGTGTGTTTATGTTCTCGGGCCTGTATGTGTGAGTCTATGTTTGGGTTTCATTGTCTGCCTGATTGCACACGAATCCACCACCGCAGCGACATGTGTGTTTCATTTCACCCCCCCCCCTCTTCTGCCTCTTAGATCGTTTTTCATAACATCTCTGATCTCTGCCCCTCGCGGCAAACGGCGTCCCGCGTTATACGAGCCGTGTGGAAACGCAACACCATTTGGCCCAAAGCTGTCCAAATATGGCCCGCGGCCCATTTGGTCACGCCCGCCCAACGCCTCGAAGGCCCGGCACGAGAAAACCGTCCGTCATGTTCCCCTAATCCGATCAGCGGCACTTTCATTACCGGAGAACGACAGAGACAGATAACTGCGGATCTCGTTTTTTCTCTTTCCTCCGCTACCGTCTTTTTCAAAACATTCCAGTGGTTTTCAAATGGTGAAGAAAATAATTACCAGCAGCGCATCTTGTGCAAAATGCTAATAACATGCCAAGGACAAAAACCTCTTCTGTCTCTTTTGGCTGTAGGCGCAGGGGGGGTGTTTTGTGAGTAACAGAATCAACTCATTTAGTCTCTGTTTGCCTTCATGATGTGACCTCGATGTCAAGACTATCAGTTTTGTCTGCCAGTGTTTGAAAACCATCGCTGCCGTTTCTCTCTCCCTCTCTCTCTCCTCCGGTAATCTGCCTTCAGTTTGGTGACAATTAGAGCTTTACTGGAAGAGATGTGGCTGTGGGCTCGGCAGGAAAAACAAGGAGACTTCCAGTACTCCTCTCTCCTGCGGGAGGGGGGGGGGACAGGATTCAGGACTGTGTGAAAGACGTTTTGGGGGTGAAAGAGGTTCAGTGCTGCTTTTCTCTCCCTCTTGTGTTGAGCTGTTTTTAGACATGGAATCGGGAGTTTCCCTTTCACGCATGTAGAACACAGCAGGAGATCGGGTCAGACGTGTTCACAACAACATTCAGGAGAGGGATGGAGTCTATGGAGCATGAAGGAGGCCGCACGTGATGTTTAAATTCTGCTGTGGAAATCGTGTTTTTGTTTACAGCACATCAACACCGGCGGCGGCCCTGTTCGCCAGCAGCACTCACATCTCATCGTCTTTCCAAGTTGACATCTTCATCATCTTCTACATGAATGGCTCCTCTTTATCACCCTGAGATGTTTACATGCTCCAGTTTTACATCAGTCAGGTGTTCTTCAGCGTTGCAGCCTCAATCTCGTAAAGCGGACTGACGTCAGACTGTGTCGCTATTAAAACCTCATTTCCATTTTCCTCTTCAAGCAAGTAAGAATATACGAGGGTTGAACAAGAGCACTAGTTAAATAATAAAAAATGATTTAAGTACATCTTCTGCTTGACTTATTTTTTAAGTAACTGAGTTAAAATATTCGTGGTTCAACATCAACACGCCTGCTTTACTCAAATATTCTGAATTCTTTCCTGCTGGATCCTCACATCTTCAACGCTGGCAGGAAAAGTTCAAGAAATTGTCGGGAGCAACTGATTTGTACAAGTGTGCTCTCACATCCAAGAGACAAGAAGAAAGTGTCTGACGGCAGCGTCGGTTTAACTTCCTGCCAAATAGTGGGCAGCCATACAAACCATGTGTTCATATACAACATAACTAAAGGCCCACTTAAGTGCTGGGAAGGAAACAGTGGTTATAGCTTGATACTGAGCAGACGTGTGTGTGTGTGTGTGTGTGTGTGTGTGTGTGTGTGTGTGTGTGTGTGTGTGTGTGTGTGTGTGTGTGTGTGTGTGTGTGTGTGTGTGTGTGTGAGGCTCTCAATGGTCTGATCCTGTTACACTAATGGCTGCAGCCTTGCCATCTTTTTTAATGGCACACAGAGTTCACGAGGGAGGGATGACACAGGGAAGATGGAGACACTCACACGCACATTTGCGAGCCAGCATGTCACAGTTTGCACACGAGGCACAAAGGAACACATCTCCATTACGGGGGAGTGTTTCATGGGATATTTAATCATACAGACAACATGTCTTTCACCTAACAAGCTCTGGCAGTTTAAAATCCCATACAGCCCAACCTCCTCCTCCTCATATCTGCCTCTCGTCTTACACGAAGCACTTTATCAACGTGGATTTATACACAAAGAATCTCCACTAACAAAGAACATATGCACATTTTTAATTCTATATAAATATCCTCTTCTTTCTCTTTCAAAATAGTTTGAAACGTATGATCTCTAATTAGAATTCAACCAACTTCAGTCGTGAAAGGATTATGCAAATGAATAAGTTCCCTTTCTTCATATAGGAGAGTTTTCCTGATCCCCCCCCATATATTCCTATTTCTAACTTTGTAGCTGCTTCTTCCTCAGAGGAAGAGAAGAACATTGTTGTTGTTTGTTTGCAGAAAACGCTCCCATATACAATATCTTCTGTCAAACAGGAGCTGTGGTAGCCTTGAGGTGAAGGAAGCAGGTTTATGGTCGGAGGAAATAAATCTCGCTGGTGTGTCAGGACGAGCTGGTGTGTAGTTCTGTTGTTCTATTGAAAATGATTTTGTATTAGTATCGTGCACAATGCACCACGACCAAGACAGTGAGGTGAGAGAGAACAAGAAACATAGACTGTGATTGTAGTTGGTAGCATTACTGGAAAAAACACGGGAATTAATACACGTGAATTCATTTATTCCATCCCAGTACATTTTGTGAATCGATGCCTTGCTGTTGAGCACATTGATATTCATGCAGGTGTAACTAGAGTAGCACCCAGTACAGTAGAGTAGATCCAACACAAGGCCCAACAGTTCCCTTATAATCACAGATTTCAGTTCCTTAGATTTTCACCAAGATCCATGAACTATTGCCTGGAAAATCAATGAAAATGTCAAAAAAAAAATCTGCACCAAGAACTCCTCCCTTGGTGACACGGTTGACTTCTGTTTTGCAAATGTTGACATAGTGACAACAGTTTTAACACGAGAACCTGCCGAGAGAGTAAAAGCTTCACTGTGGCCATAAAACTGAAACTGGGCTTTCCAGCACTCTGGATAATAACCGTTGGTATTCGGTTGTGGTTTTGTGTGTTTCTGTCTCTACACGCAGGAGCCGTTTCTCCATGTAGTTAAAGCAGAAGCACATTAATGCGTACATCCAGCTCCAGCCTCGTTACGGTGTCCAGCGTTCGGCCTCCTGAGGAGTGGAGTTTATCAGGTGGTTGCAGGTCGTATTAAAAAAAGCCCCGGCTCGGCTTCCTCAGCAGGAGCTCGTTGTTTCTACGCTCAGATCCTGGCATCGCAGCATCGCAGCAGACTTCACGGGATCGAGTCAAGAACACAACAGATAAAAGCAGAACGCGACACACCAGTAATTTGTTTTTCCCAGTTATGTTTTGAGAACATTCTGGGAACAAAATACCTCATTGTTGCTGTATCAGGACGTTTTGTGCAACTTTCTTGGAGACGTGGTAAAAACAGTTGGATTGTGGGAACATTTTTTGTTTTAACTCAATTTTGATATTGTATCTCTGGAAAGCAATCTCATGACCGCCATGCCGTCTCCTGTTTACACTTTCTTTAACGTCATTTCAGTAAACCTGTATCTGGGCTGTGTACTGTAAATAAACCCACATCAGTGTTTTGAAGATCTCTCGGAAAGGACGGAACACCGGGACTCGTCAGTCACAACATGTTGATCTCATAAAACAGCCAATTATTTGTCATACATAGGACGGTGACTGACTGAACACCACAATGACTATAAGCAGGGGACGCATGCATGGAAAAGTCGCGGCGGCGGCGGAGCAGCTGCGGTGTTTGCGTCAGCGCTCGTTACCTTTGGCCCCCGACTGAGTGCTTTTTCTAATTTTGTCCCCTCGACGCTCTGACTACAAAAGGCCTTGTTTGTTTATCAGCTCTTTCCAACCAATCTTTCCAGTTGCGGACAGATACGCCCGTCCTATCAGGCCCCTTAGGGTCACGGAGGACTTTCAAAACACAGATACTCTGTCCATCACTCAGTCGACACGCACACACACACACATACTCACACCACCCCCCTCCCGCCTCCCGAATTGATGAGTGAGCATCTGCGTCAGGTTGTGGAGTCCCGGGACTGCTTATCCCCCCCCCCGTTGCTGATCGTCTCTGCCTGTTTGTCCCCGTGGCACTTTCCAAAACACTACACACTTCTTTCGTAACGACCCATTCATAATTCACTTATATGTCCTTTTTTAAAGCGGGGGTTATTACCCCTCATGAAACCTGCCATCACACCAGGTAATTTAGTTCGTCACGTCATATCTGCTTTTTTTGTTTTCACCCCCCACACACACACACTTTCATACATAACAGGTTTGGGGTCGGTTTGCAGCGACAATGTCGGTCGAGCAAACAATCATCTGCTCCGGGAAAAAATTGCCCGTTCTTCTGGAAAGTGGACAATGATTGTACGACGTGAAGTGTGGGAGAAAAAAGTAACTCAAGGTGATTTGAGTCTAGATTGACGAGGGAGACAGTGTAACGTATGCAGTGCGCTGATAGCGAGCTTTGTGTGTATGTCACTTGATATAAGGTTTTCCTGTTATATTAAACCAGTACGTGGGAGCTTGAAATAATAGCTTTTGCTTGTTGTTTATACTCAATGCACTTTATCTCCCTCCACTCTTCCGCATTCCCTTCCTGCCCCCTATTCCCTATTTGCTGCCTGTAATGAAATTGCTCTCATACCCTTTGATTCATCAACTCCAGAGACACTAAGAGGAATGGTAATGAGGTAAATGCTGATGTCTCCCTGGCCTTTCTGTTGTCTTTCCCAACGCCCCCCGTCATCCATCTTCCTCCCTGCCTGCCTTCTATAACACACACCAGTCTCTGCTCCTTCCATAGGGTAAATCTCCACCTCTTCCTTTCTCTCTTTCTATTCAACCTTTTACGGAAAATACTCCTGTCGCTTAGGTTTGATGCTTTTCACTTGATTCAATGTACAGCAACTGTACCATCACTTGTGGGGCCCCACTGCTAAGTAGTCCCCCAAAAATCTGAGGAGAATATATATATAATTTGATTTAGAGACACAAATGTTTATCTTTTTGAAATTAGAGCAGCAGCCTTTCAAGTTTAGTAAAATGATCTTTAAGTTAGATTTTTATTTATTTATGTTAAAAGTCGATATATGACACTGACGACACAACAAGAGAGGAAGCCGCGTTGGGCTTCGCCGCATGGAGCTACAGTTGTAGTGGTTTTTTTTGGAAGAGGCAGCTAGCATGGCATCAGTTTCTGTGAAACAATGGTAAGTGCAGGCCTCGTGTTTTCCTCGGTGACCAAGGAGAAAGAGAACAACTGCGACTGGCTGCAAAAACCTGACCAACGCTCCAAGTCTGAGTCACAGCTTCATAGGAAATCTGCGACCAGTGTTCGGCCAAAACAGGAAGAAGCTTCGAGGAAGACATTCAGCTCCGAGGTTTTTAATGTTGTCGTTCCGTGCTCAATATAGTTCAGAGTTTTATGTTCCCAGAAAAAACACGATGGCTATTGTGAACTCAGTTTTTTCCACGATGAAATCACACAAAGCTTAAATCACTACCAGTGCAGTGGCTGTTCTAAACCTGCCTCGTGTCCTGTGGTAAAGCCACGGAGCTACTTCAGTCATTAGTGACTCCTCCTCAAACAGTTCTATAATATGCTGTCACCTTTTTATTGTTCGTGTGCTGGACGTTGTGTGCAGAGCTTTTTATAAACATTCCAAGGTGCTGAGTGAACTTGGAAAACTCTGTGTTCATCCTACCTGGTTTAACTGCAATGAAGATGTTAAAGTTTATGTTTTTTAAAGAAATGAAACCAAATTTTGTGAATTATTTACCTAATTGCTGTTATTTTGTCATACATTGCGTCTTGGTCATTTCAGAGATCTGCTAAGCAATCTTCAAGTTCACAACCTTCAGAATAAAAGCTCTGTAATTCTGCTCAGTGCCGAGCATTGCAGAGGCAAAATAAAGACAAATAACCAATCAGGAAATGATTCTGTTGTTGAGGGACAAACGAATTAGTTGGTCGATACAATGTTTAATCAAACACTTAGATATCAACAGTCAATTAATTGGTTTTTGATTAAAACAACAACCCTTACGGATGCAGGGACAATAGAAAAATCCAGTATTTTCTATGTGACACATTTCTCAAAGGATATTTCCCATCCCCCTGAAAAAGGCCTCCTCATGTGGCAGTGAATTGTATCTTTAGGGGACAAATGCAAATATAATCCATACGGCGTTGTGTGGCGAAGAAAGACAACACAACCAATCATAGACAATTCCCCCGACTCGCACATTGTACTCCGAGGATCACATTGTCTCCGCTTTCATACCCGGAGACATTAAGCCACGAAGCATTTTGTATTCTAATGTATGTAAAACCTTTTTTCGCTTCATACGCACAAACGTCCTTGCAGCAAGGTGAAGATGTTTAAATTGTGTGATAGTGTGTCGGTAGGAAATCAGGTTATTATTGAGATAGCACAGAGGAGGGGGGGGCTGGGCGGGCGGGTTCAGACGTGGAGCTGATTGTTAAGTGCGAGGAGGAAAGAGGAGCGGAGATTGATCACAAATGTAATTTTCGACATGCGTGGCACAAGCAGAGAGCTGATCTGAATATCTCACATCGGGTTACGTTCACCCGCCGGCTTCCATTCCTCAATTTGCATGTGTGATTTCAGTCTGTGTGTCTTTTACAGCTCTTTCTTGGTGTGTACGTTCAATTTCCTGTTTCAACACATCATTGTTATGGCATTAAAACATGTGACAAAGCTCGAGTGCTCTCACCGTTTCCTGATCTCCAGTTTACACTCAGGAGATAAAACACCAAGTATTATTACCACAAAAAGAACCACGTCTTGACAGGGGGTGAGATTTGGAACATACATTTCTATAGGGCTCAAAAATTACAGAAACAAACTAAAGGGAAATGGAAGCTGCTTCAAGGTTCAACCAAACACACACATTTTATTATTTAGTCTCTTTTCTCATTCTCTCCCTGCAGCATAACATCATTGTGACACCCCCCCCCATATCTACCTTTCTGTACACATGACCCTGTCTCTTAGGTCAGAGTGATAAAAGGGACCAATTTACCCTAAGACCTCTGTGAATATGATTGACTGGGAGGCAAAGTCCGGGGAAAACCTTCTCACTTGACCTGAGGAGCCGCTTGCAGAGACTATCTGAAGTGTGACAGGACGGTTGCATGCTTCTACTAAAGTTTCCACTTTTTTCCCTTTTGTAAGCATTAAAAAAAAAAAACGGACTTGGCCTCGTTGTTTTCATCTCTGTCTTAAAAAAAACACTTCTCCTTCTGGTGGCAGGGAGGCAGTGTAGCAACAGAGCCAGTTTCCTCTTTCGGGGAAAGCGTGGGGATTTTTATGCCACCGCTCCAGCTACGGTTTGTGGAGCAAAAACATTTACGGAAAGAAGAGATGAGGGGGGGGGGCGCTGGGGGGGTTGACAGCTAAAGTTTTGTTTGACAAATCCACATTATTGCCTTCAACTCTTGATTTATTTTTTTTCTCAGACTGTGCAGCCATGTGACTGAAAACAGAGACGAGCAGAGACAAAGAGCTTTCTGCAGATCTGTGTGTGTGTGTGTGTGTGTGTGTGTGTGTGTGTGTGTGTGTGTGTGTGTGTGTGTGTGTGTGTGTGTGTGTCTGTGTCTGTGTGTGTCTGTGTGTGTGTGTGGTGCAAAGGTCGCTCAGTCTGCAGCAGATGTTAAAAGGCCAGATCACAAGCCTCTGTGAGGGTGGCGGACGCGGTGAATGAGGTCCTGTGTTCCTCCTCCGTGTCTCTCGTCTGTCTCCACAATCAGCCGAAGTTTGGATCGGCTCACATGTGGAGCGACGCTGGCAGAACAGACGGATGGAAGCACTGACCTTATCTCACCCCCACAAACATAGATTTACAATTTTAAAACTGGTTTCCTTGTCCTTGTGTGTTCAGACGGAACGAGGAGTGAATTGTGTGGAATCTGCACAGAGTGAGAGAGGAAGATGAGTCGAACTTTGAAAATATATCAAATATGACAGTCTCTACAAAAACGCCTCTGGTAGATGATTTCATGAAATTGTTTTTCGGAATCAGTTTTCATAACAAGGAAATTCTTTCCTCTTTTAGCAGATAAACCCGGATTTGAACTGGAAAGATGGAACATCGGCAGATCACCAATGGATTAGTTCGGCTTTTTTTTTTTTCAACAATTCCACTTTATTCTCAAGATTTCTTAGAATATCAACTTTAATAAATCCTCATGATTTTGATTGATTCGTAACATTTCGACTTTATTGGCAATCCAACTCTATTCCTGAAAAAAAAGGCTTTATTCTCAACATGCAAAAGTAAACAAAAACATCCTCCTCTGATTTCTCTTCCCATGCTCGGCCCTACTGATCTCCTGTAGTGTGAAGTTTCAATGTTTTTAACTTGAGAACAAAAAAACATGCTGTTCCCAATCAACTGCAGTAAAACTCTGTCCTCACAGAGGTCGAAGACGGGACTGAAGCAAGATAACAGGTGGACAATCACAGAATAGAGCTGCTGTAGTTTCCTGTGCTGTGAAACGACCGAGTGGCTAAAACTCTGGAGACGTGGTTTATAGCTCAAAGGTCCCAAAGGTCGTGTGGCCTCAGTTGCAGGTAGAAATGCGGAACCAGTTTTGGACCACGTGTCGCTGAGGCCGACAGCTGCTCGTCACCAGATGCTCGAGACACTGAGTCACATTTAAAGCTTCATAGACAATGATATCATCACATAGTAAATAGCAAACAGAAATGTTTGGCACGAGCTGAGTGGAATCTGGCCGAGCTACAGCTTCTCTTTAGGGCAAGTTACACAGAACAAGACGATCCCACTCTTACACACAACATCTGCCGTTTCACTGAAACTCGTCCAGCTGTCGGGCCGAGGTCGCCCAACTTTCACGTTTGTTTTTTAAGACCAGAGCCGAGAAGGTTGAGCGATAATCCAGCTCAATCTCAGTAAACCGACGAGCTTCTTTTCCCCTCTCGTTTTACTGGTCGCGTTGATAAATGGCTCAAACGTAGCGACAGCCAAACAATAACCCCCCCCCGCAGGCTCCGGGTGGTTGTTTTCCGTGCAGCGCTGCCATGTTGGAACCGGCAGAAGAACAACCGACATCTGGTTGATCCGACTTCAAAATCGATCGCGTCAGAGAGGCAGCTGGAGAATCAGAACAGTCTCGATAACACACGAATTAGCACTCCCACAATTATCGCTACACACTCACACTCACACACACGTATACATATAAATGTATATATACAGAATCAAGATCCACGGGAGGCTTTTCCCCTCCAGCTCTCCAGTCAGAGGACCCACCAGGCTACACGGCTCATTACAGCTCTTTAGCACCGACGCAGCCCTGTAATTATAACCCCCACACAGCCCGTCCACATAAAGCCTTTCATTAGCATACAGGAGCTCGGGAAAGTATGAGTTCACCATTGTCCAAGATTTCCATCTCACTCTTCCTCTGCGTTTGTCACATTTTCAGGGACTAAACAGCCTGTTTGTCGACAGCGACAGATGAGCTCAAGTGTTTACATATCATGTGCCTTGTGTGTGTGTGTGTGTGTGTGTGTGTGTGTGTGTGTGTGTGTGTGTGTGTGTGTGTGTGTGTGTGTGTGTGTGTGTGTGTGTGTGTGTGTGTGTGTGTGTGAGAGTGAGTGTGTGTGTGTGTTGCAGCAAGAAGAGGTAAGACTGATTTGGTTGGCAGAGGCAAAGGAGATGTAATCAGCGTAGGCAAATGCTACAGTCTAAGAGGACTGTTTACGCTTATCAGCCACATACACAAGTACACAATCCATTTTGCATACACCCATACAGACACACACACACACACACACACACACACACACTCGAACGCACACTTGATCTTCTGTAGTGCAGGATTATCTGACAACTTGTTATGGTACACAGAGAGCAGTTTGACAGATAAGGAACTGAAAGTTGTGCCATCAAATCCATCGTCTGCCGTCATTTGTCGGCCTGTGTTTTTCCAGCGGGCCGGTTTCGGTCCCTGCTGTTTTTTTCTTCCCTGCAGGATATGCAAACACAGCAGATACTATCTCCCACTATGGCATCTCCGAGGATCCTCCTAGGACCCGCTGATTTGCATCCCAAACAGCCGGCCATTTTGTGACACGAAGCTGGGATTACGTTCGTGCTGATAAGTTTTACAACTTTGTCCAGACGAGTGTTTTAGCTCTGTTTCGTCATAACTACATGAACATCGCATGTAAACAGGAAGCAGGTTGTCTACCCTGCGGTTGGTTGCTTAGTTACAGAAATTACTATGATTAAGAAACAGCACTGATAAAAAGTAAGAGTGCAGATTTCTGACTTCGAGGCAGAACCGTTATTGACCAGCAATCACATCAGGATTGTACCATATGACAGCTGCGGGAGTCAGGACTGGAATAAAGAAAGCTATATTTGAATTTGATTTGAGTCAAATGATCCGGGGTTATAATTTTAGTTTGGTTTAATAAATACACAAATATGCCCTGAAGTTTACCGAGGGGACCTATGAAATGAGCAAAAGTGCAAATTTCAAAAAAACAAAACAGAACAACAAAGATAATTTCTAGGATATTTGGTGTTTTTCTTTCCCGTCTTCCAGCCTCCCTATTTTAAAGCTCATTGTGTTCGATCACGAGATGAGCCGCGGAGCGCCCATGCTTTTCCCACGTGCCCACGCTGTTCCCGCTCTGTGCCAGTCTTGTTTGGCGCTGGCTGTTTTCTCCCTGCAGATATAAGAGGCCCATTGAAGCGGCGAGGCCTCGGCAGACAGTCCTGCGGGGGCTGGCAGAGCTCACTAATAACAAGCCGCCTATTATGACTGCGAGACAGATGCAGGTTGTGGTGCACTATGTTTACTGGAAAGTGATAGTAGGCCTGTGTGTGTGTGTGCGTGTGTGTGTGTGTGTGCGTGTGTGCGTGTGTTGTGGAGACTCATCAAATGACCATTGTTGATTATGTCTGTGATGTAGGTCAATGGAGTTCTCTGCCTGCCCCTGCATGCTGGACTGTTTGACCCCGAGCTTTGTGAGAGACTTCTTTTAGAGTCACTGGGTTGTGGAGGGGCGGCCCAGGCTGTGTGTGTGTGTGTGTGTGTGTGTGTGTGTGTGTGTGTGTGTGTGTGTGTGTGTGTGTGTGTGTGTGTGTGTGTGTGTGTGTGTGTGTGTGTATGTGTGTGTTGACTGTGTGTGTGTGTTGACTGCCCTGCTGGGAGGGGGAATGATGTCACCGATCTCTGTTGTACAATCGGCCCCGTTGATGTCTCCTGGCGGTCTGGAAAGAAAAGGCAGTGTGTGTCGCGGCGCCCTGAGGCTACGCTGCACTGTCAGTTACCACTGTGGTCAGCACCCAGGATTAAGAGTCTCTAGAAAATGCACTTATCTCTGTTTGGAAACAGACAATGGTGAATTAACCTTAAGGGAAAATCTCCCCTTAAACCACACTGAGTGGTAGAGTGAGCTTAAAGTGACTCAATTAGCTGCTGTTACGCAGAAGTGGAAAATATTTTGTTGTAACCAGCCTAAACAAAGCGTGGGAGAATGTGTCTGAGTGCTCAAAGTTAACATGTGTGAGTAAGTGAAAGAATTCCGCATGTTTATTCATGTGTCTGCTATTTTTATTGCATTTTCTTCTGATGTGGAAATCACATTATTCTGTGATAGCTTCCTGCGCCACTGACAAAAAGTCTTTATTTCCCAAAAGGAAAACATTGATTTACGATTAAAAAGTAGCACAGAACTGGAGCGTCTTTTTCTTTAGAACAATAGCTGCAATTTCTTTTAGCTTTCGACCCCTTAAATAAATGTGTTTGTACTTGTCTCATGTCAGGTTAAAGCCTCAGTAAGTCTCAAAAGACAGTATTTCTCAAGAAATAAGCAGAAACATAGAGACTTATTTGTTTTTATTCTGAAATCCTGGGTATTTTGAGACACTAAGATATGTTGATCATAATAATAACACTTGATTTTAATCCCTATTAATAATCTCTCAGCATTAAACACATGATGTAAGTCGACCATTTCTAAATTCTGATAGTAATAGTAAAACATGTTATTTAGCATGAACGGGTTCATAAAAGTGATCATGGAATCAAGTTTTTGTCTTTATAAATTGTTGTTTCATCAATAAATTTGAAAATACACAGAATAAACATTTGCTATTACTATTATTTACTGCTTGTAGATGCTAGTAACTGAAAATAAAAGTTTAATTACAGCTGTTCAAGAGGCCTTTTCAACTCTGTAACACAAAAGCAGCTCAACTTCATCAGTACGTAGCCTCAGTCTGATCGCGTCTCTGTCGTTTGACACCAGAAGGACAAAAAAAAAACCTGTTTGTCCTCTATAAGCTAACATTTTAACATTTCGCCTATAAAAACCCTCTGCATCACTTGACTGATTTACGGACTGTAGCATAATGGCCACTTGTGTGCACACACCAGCCTGCATAAATCAGGTGTGTGTGTGTGTGTGTGTGTGTGTATCAATGTGACTCCATGTGTGTGCGGTGAAGGAGACTGGAACCCGGTACCTGCCGTGAAGGTCGTTCGTTTTGCCCGTAAACTGCTCTCCCACTTGTAATTAGTCCTGATGGAGTGTGACAGCGGCTGCATGATGCTGTGAAAGGTCGTCTGGTAAAGCCACAGATCTGATGACCCCGGTGCAAAGGGAATAACAACACACACGGTGTACATGTGTGTGAGAGGGGACGTGCTCTTCTCTCCCTGTGACATCGGGATGTGGTGAGACCCTGGATTCCTGTCATCTCTCCTGTGCCCCCCCCCCCTGGCTGGCCTCCAATCTCAGCTTCATTGTCAAAATACCTCATTGTTTCACTTGATCCTCTCCCACGTAGTTACATAAGTACATATACGCATGGGCAACATGTTTCTACATACACCGACGCATGTGTATATACATAGAACACATGAGGAACACACGCAATCTGTTGTGCAATAGATGTACACATCTATTGCAAAAATCCCTGTGTGGGCGCTTTATGGACGCTTTCCCTTCCAACTCTGACTGGGCACGTCATTTATGAGGCAATATAATCATCATAACATTCCTCTTCCTCAATCTTTCCCTCCTCCTCCTCTCTCTGTTCTCTCGTTTGTTTCTTTCAGTGCTTCACACCAGCTGATTAAATCTTCAGCCTAATGGCCATCTGCACACTTCTCCCTGTTTATTTAGGGTTTTTTTACGACTTTCTTTTTTCCGCGAATGAGCACAATTTTAAGGCTGATTCGTGACTGCGAGACTGTAGAAAGGCTTTTAGACATGAGATTTTCTCGAGGGGCTGTGGGTGAGAGCACAAATGTCTGAGTCGGGTGCTCTCAACATTCTCTGGAAGTTTACTGACAGCCCTCTGGTAAGATGGTCACTAAATGGCGTGTTGACGACGTTTCTAACACGTGATGGACGCAAAAGTAAATACAAATATCTCAGGATGAAGAAAGAGGAGTCGTACACGTAGAAGATGCCAAATACGAGATTAGAGAGTTCTTGGCGATAAGGGCAGATGTCTGTGTCGATATGTTGTAAACAAAAAACACATGACGCCACCTCTCGCCTGAATGTTTCTGACATTTTCCTGTTGTTGTTGTGAGCGACTCTCACGCAGCAAATCTCCTTCTACGATCTCCACATGTGGGAAACACCAGAAAATGTCCAGACCCCCAATTTTTCAGACATTTTCCAGAGGTCATGTCTGAAAGCAGCTTGGATTTAATTCTCTGACGACGTGGACAGGAAGCAGACCGTCCTATTTTTACAACAAAGATCTTAAACCTTACACTTACAATGCATTTCATTCTTTTGTGTCTCGTTCATACACTCACACTGCTTCATGTTTTGTGGCGCGTGGAAAGAAGAAAGAAAAAAGAAGAAGGATGCAGTCAAACAATGATCTCACACGGATTCTATCCTCCCACTGGACCCAGGTCGCTGCCCCTCCCCCTGCCTGCCCTGAAGTGTCCCATGGGTTTATCTCTTATTTATAAGGATTCGAAGTCGGCACCAGCGAGACACAAAGACCTTCAACCCTCCAGTTCCCAAGAGAAGAGACGTCTGCTTGACTATTTTAGTCTTTTTTAGTATTTTACAATTAAAAACCTGAGCTGAGATTTGAATTTGAATCAGAAAAACATGTGATTTCCGCAGCAGGATTTACACACGTCATGTCCTGCCTCCTCGTTTGACCTGCACAGTGTCCTGCTGCGTTCTTCATATGTGAAAGTGGAAACTCTTCAAACGGCTTTACTGTAAGACCAGCAAATGGCTTTTATTGACTCGGCATTGGGGCGATCTATCAATATATCGACTCTCAGCTGAGGTAGCATGTCAGGCAAATGTGTGCGGAGAGGAGTCTCAGTCTCGTTTCAGCCCAGAGGCTCATGGGATGTATGATGCTAATAAATTTAGTCGAAATCACATCAAGTAGCTCCATCGATTGGAGGAATGACATCATCCTCCTCCCCCGCCTCTCAGCTCTCTATCCCCGCCGGAGGGAGCCGAGCGGGGGAGAGAAATCTTTAACCTGGAGAGATTCTCTTTCAGGATGACGGAGTGTTGTTGATGTTCATCTTCACCTGTCTTGCGTTTCATCCCTCACACAACCTCACATACGTGCACGCTCACGAGCTTCTGCACTACGGGGGGGGGGGTTTAACTTTAAGTTTCCACATTAGTCTGCTGCAGACAGGATAGTGCAATCTATGAGACAATTACATTAGAGCGCCGAGCGTGTGTGGAAGAGCTTCTCACACACTCAGGGTGAGAGCTAATGAATATGAGGTCGTGGGTGTGTGTTGGAGAGAGGTTGGTCTGTGGCGACGTAAAGGGCGAGCGAGTGTGCGAGCGCAGCTTATTTTCAGCCTTATAAATGCTTTTGTTCCATATGAAGTTCTGCAACATATGGACATTTAGAGCTAATTGGTTTTGGGCACTAAAGAAGGGTGTTTTAAAAGGTGGGGGGCTTTCTTAATTTGTATTGCTTTTAGTGCTTGGACTGATTCACCATTTTTAACTCAGCAGAACCAAACTTTTTAGTTGTTTTGAATTAAAGGAACATAAAAATGACATGTAGAACATGTAAAATAGCCATAACATGTTTAATCACACATTAGCTTAGCCCCCAAAAAAGACATGTCTCTAACAAGAGACACAAACTAAGCTGTTTTCAGGAAAATGTCCGGAAATTCCAGATCAAGAATTCCAAGAATGGATCAGGAGATTGTCAGAGTCAGATACGTTCACAACAACGGGAAAATATACGGAGCCAGCGTTGCCAGAGGGGAAATGTTGGAAGTATAGAAGTATCCTAGCAGAGGTTTAAAAGATAACTGCACGTGGGTCATTTCCAAGAAAACAATACATAAACAATAAATAAATCGTTTTATAAAACGCAGCTACGGTTCGGATGACCAAGCGAATGACTCCGCCTACAAATGTAACCACAGGAAAAAACACGATAATAAACTAGCTTTGTTTTTATATTTACGCACAAAACACAAACATGCACACAGAGAACATTTGAGGTAAACGTCTGGACTTGCTGGAGATAAACGTTTACATCCGAGCGAGAATCTACTGCCTGTGATTTTTCAGTAAGATTGTATTACCCTCGTGATAGACTATCTCTCTCCATCTCTCTCTCTCTCTCTCTCTCTCTGTTTGTCTGTGTGTGTGTGTGTGTGTGTGTGTGTGTGTGTGTGTGTGTGTGTGTGTGTGTGTGTGTGTGTGTGTGTGTGTGTGTGTGTGTGTCCAAAGCGCTGGGTGACTCATCCAGGGTGAGTACGCCCTGTTCTATCCCCGTCAATCCCTGGCTCATCCTCTCTGCCTGCCCCGGGGAGCTGATGAGATCTTCTGCCAAAAAGGGCATGACCACCTGCCCTCAGCAGATAGTCATCAAAGATGTAACCTGCCTCGGGTTGTTGTTGTTTAAAATGCCGTAAACACTGTAAACACCAGCATAAAGCAACATTTTCTTCTTTATGTTTGTGAGGAGAACAAAGAACCTACTATGCAGATCATCATCTTCTTCTTTTTAAAACCTTTGGCTTTCCAGAAATGTCACCAGCGATAGTCTGCTTCGAGTTGATCCAGTTCGGCGCAGTAACACCCTGCAGTGGTAAGAGGGGAGAGGGACGCGCAATTATTTCTTTTGTCTACATGGCTTTTCATGGTTGTGCTGCAAGCTTCAGCTCAGGTGATGGACGACAGCTGATCGTAGCCTTTGACCTCTTTGTGGAAAGGTCTCCATGTGTGAGGAGGCGGGGGTGTGGCAAGAGAATTTAAGGGACCCTAAGCAAAAGGGACACGTGATACCAAACCTCATGATCTTCAAATGAGGTGCACAAGGCATTTGAATACTGATTTGTCTGAAGCTTCGATGCTTCAAAGTATTCAGGTCAGCCCTAATCTTTGAGAATCCAAAGTGTATAAAACAACGACTTGTTCAATACGATTTCACGGTAACACACAGGAACCTCTTGGAGTCTCCAGCGGTTGCCTGACGACCTTGATCCCCTCCTGCTTGCAGGTTTTATGCTGAAATAAAATAATCTGCTGCCTGTAGCTTCACATTCAGCAGCGAGAGTTGTGTTATTCCCTCTTTTGCACAAGACGCTTTCTTTCAGTCTTTGTCACTTTGTAGCATCTGACGTTCGTGTGCATGTGCACGTGCAATGAATTCTGTGGGAATCGCTGCAGAGAAAGGGAAATTATATTCCTGAATCTGCCCATTTATTCGGATCGGCACCAAGTTTCATAGTAATCCATCGTGTAGACTTTGTGTAACGCTTCTAACTAACAAACACACAACGAAACAAAAACATTGCTCATTTTATATATCGAGACAGTGTGTAAATTTCACTGGACATTTTTGTAGTGAGATTGTTTCTTTAACTATTCCTTTAATTTTGTATCCGTCAAGAAGCTGCTGCTGTATTTGCTTTGTCTGCACCAAAGCTCAACATATGTGTGTCTGTATTCTTTTGTGTTACATGTCAAGGTGTGTAGCTGGTATTTGGAAATCCCTTTTTCTAAGAGCTGTATACCTCTATAGGACTGCACCACGTGTGTGTGTGTGTGGGTGTGTGTGTGTGTGTTCCCTCATGCCGGACCATGAGATTAAAATGCTCTGACCATTTATCTCTCTGTCATATCTATCAAATATAACAAAGACACACAATCCCCCCCTCTCTGTCCCTGCAGCTTTTCCTATACGTCCCTTCACATTCTCCTGGTCAATATTTGTTTCTCTGGCCGCCGTTCCTCACCTCTCTGTTTATTAATCTCCTGTCCTTTCAAATATATGGCATTTAATTATAAATGGATTAGGAATTCAGGTTCTGAGTATGGGGTATAGAGGGGGGGGACACACAATTGATGGAGGGCATCGCACACCCCGTGACACAAGACGAATGGGCTTTGTAAAAGTTGCTTCCATTAAAGCCTAATGCAGGCGAATTATGAGGAAAGATTGATTGGCGCCGTTCGGAGCGGCGGTCGCTGGAAATTCGATGGAGTCAGATGGTTTCTCCAGAGAGCTGCAGTGAAACCAGCGAGAGCCCAGTCCTCTTGTGGCCGATTCGCCGCCTGGTTCGAATTTGCTGCAGGAGCCTCTGAGAGCAAGAAGCCTCCATCATCCCGTTCCTCTTTTCATTTCCGCCTCTTTTTCAGATGCAGAATTAGAATTCCCATTCAAAGTAGGTCAGCGCCCCCTCTCTTTCCTTCGGTTGCCCCATTCTCCCGCTGCCTCTCTCTACCTCTCCCTGTCTCGCTGGCACTGTTCCCTATGTAATCCCCATCCAAAGAAAAAAGAAAAAGAAACGAGAGATGAGACTCGGCTGCTTTGATTCCACTTACTCCGCTTCAAGCTAATTTCTTCTTTCCCTTTGTGTCCTTCTTCTCAGTCCTCCTCTTGATGTCTGCTCTGCTCTTCACATCTGCCTCAAACTCTTCTTCTCTTCCCCTCTCTCTGTCCGTCCATCCGTCCATCCGTCTCTCCTTCTCTCCTCGGGTTATCCATCACTGTCACTGGAGTCCTTTGCAGAGCCGCTGAAATTATACATCAAGGTTGCCCCCCAGCCTACAACTCTCTGATAGCTCCTGTGCCGCCTCTCGGGCCGTTTAGCTAATGCTCTTATTAATGGGGGCTCCGTCTAATGCTGAAGGACGCTTTGACAGGACAGATCGCTTGTTGCAGGGATGAGAAGTTAGATCATTAAGTCGTGGGACAATGTCTCTAATCACCGGGTCATCTTGTCATGCTAAGTGTGACACTAGAACATGCATAATTTGAGTTTCAGCTTTTAAAGGGACCAGGACCACCCCCCCGGGCCAGTGTTCAGCTGCAACACTACAGTATTGTCGGGAAAACAAGTTGAAATTCACTTTACAGTTGCTAATCCCTGCAATGCTCCATTGTTTTGACAGTTTGGGGGGGGGGGGGTCTGCTTGTTTGCTTTCTCACCCAGAATGTGTTGCAGGGATTTGCAGAAGCTGGAGGTCTGAGCAGTCCAAGCTTGTCCAGGGACAGATTGCCGCATTGGGCAAAGTGGGCACGTGCCCATGGGCCGCGGAGCCAAGAGGGTCCTTGGCCTTAGGAATTATTATCAGGGCCTTTTTATTGCCAGTATTGGAGTAAACAAGATTTAGAAAATGTTGCATGGTTATTAAATCTGACTGCTCCTGTCGGCAAACGTGAGGGAGAGTGGTCCTTGTCTGGTCTTTGCAGGAGTAAACCTTCTGTCACTCATGATCACTGAATCAGAATTCATCGGTGAGTTGGACCTTCAGGACTTTTTCTATTACAGAGGGTTTTGTGAGGTCCAATGTGGCTCTGCATTACATTTATCATTACTTTATATTAACCCCTAAAGATGTACGTATTTCACTGTACATGACCAAAAATGGCAGTAAATCAACTTTTCAAAATAGCGATAATTTCAAAGTGATGCCTCCACCCAATATCAGAATTCTGTCATTTACATGTGTAGCACTAGTGTTTTCCCTTTTCATACTGACTTAAGATAATACCTTAAACCTGACTGTCTATATAAATATTATTATTACATAACTGGCTACTTCTCGTATCTTCATGCTACAAACTAGTACCTTGGGTTCGACACTTTATTTGTATTGATCGTGGGACACTGTGTTTTTAATCTCTCCATCCTGCTTGTTGTTTAAAGGTTGAGGGAGCATCATGGATTACGACTCTCTGCTTTTACAATCAATTTGTGATTAGTTTCATGTCTCTGTGTCTCACCCTCTCTCTCTGTCCTCCACTTTAATTGTTCCAATCAAAGCCCTAAACATGAGGAGGAGGAGGAGGAGGAGGAGGAGGAGGAAAGTGTATGTGTAAAAGCTTTGCGAGGGGCGAAAAAAAGAAAAAACCCTGATAATCCATTTTAATTACCAAGAACAAAAGGAAAACGCAGTCACTTGAAGGTGACGCAGGGACATTCTTCAAAGGGCCTGTCTCCATGGCGATAGCTGTGGGCAGGACCGACCCCCGTGGCACTCATCGGCCTGTGACTGCGCCTCTGTCTCCGACTTGGGAAGAGCTTCATAGATGCCATCAAAATAAAAGAAGAATTAGCTTGAGGCCAGTGAGCGATACAGTACAGGGCCTGAAATTCACTGTCATGTTTAACTCCTCGGTCACGGTTTTAAAAAAAAAAACAACACACAACAGCTTTCAAATATCCACGAAGAAAATAAAAAATGCATTTGTTCCATTGTTAATGTGACCACTTTGGCGACGGCCCTCTCTTTGATGGCGTGTGCAAACTGCAGCGTTCCCCGAAGGCAGCAGCACTACAAAGCTGAGCTTTATCTTTTACAAACACATGCTGTCGTTTCTCTCGCCTCCTGCCCCGTATGGTTGGATTTCCTCGGCAGGCCCCGGCTGTTGAATAGGCCGCTGCTAATGAAGGGTTTAGTGCTCGGTGTGTGGTGATGTGTGCACAGGTAATATCATGATCCTTTTATTATACGATCCAGATACCTTTTCCTAGACCCACCTGACCATTTCAAGTCTGTCCTACGGAGAAACATGATGTAAGTAATGTTAGATACTAGCTTTGATCTTGTTATAAAATCTTCATTATGTGTTCGCTAACATAAGATGTCCTTTAAAGCGAAAGTAGATTTGTATCATTTTCTTTATCTAATCATCCCAGTAGAGCTTAATTGTTTTTGAACTGTTGGACTTTTGGCTCTTTGGGACAGTCCCATGCTCATTTAAACATTGATTGCAATCAGATGACAAGATGTTCCAAGTTAATCACCGACCACACGATCGCTGGGATAATTTTATTATCTATTATTTTATAGCAACTAATAAATCCACAGGGGTCAGGAGTACACGGCATAAAGCTTTGATACATATATTTGCGATCTTGTTTTTTCGTACCTATTATATAGTGAACTTACAATTTGTATTGAAGGCATTTCCTTCTATAGCCTTGGAGGATTCATTTAGCAGTTTATAGTCTAATTTAGCCTGGTGTATAAATGAAGTCAGATTTGAAACTATCTCTCCACAGAGAGGGTCAGTGTTTGCCTGAGCAAAGAATATTTGAACAGTTAATTTCACACAGAGAGAGAATATGAGTATGAGAGAGAAGAGTCGAAGCGCTGGAATTCCTCTGCCTTCACCAATTAAAACCAGCTCTCTCCTCTTCTTTCACCACAATCAGCCACTTTGTGACACATGTTCTAAACCATGCAACACACGCACCTTCACACTCGACCAGCACACTCTCTTATTAAGGTATTTTTGTTTCAGTGAAACCAAATCCAAGTCAAGCAGCAAACAGTGCGCTAATCTTCAAAGAGCGGCTTTGTCATGAGAGGGGGGCCATTTTACGTTCCACTAACATGTTCCTGCTTTTACTTAATAGCACGTGGTCGAGAATTCCCTCGTAAATACAGAGGGTTCCGCTCCGGCTCGATGCAGCAACAAGGAACCCTGTTCTTTTGGGGCGATGACAGATTTCGTCTAGACTGAGGTTGTGTCGCAGGTGTGCTCACACTGTACTTTTGCTGTAAATGTAAATGCGTGTGCGTGCTCAATGCTAGCTGACAAATCCAGTTGTGCGAGGTTTTATATATTATTAACCAGTCCACAGGTTTTTTTCGTCAGCAACTCCAACGACCAATGAACAAAAAAACAAAACCCGCTCGATAAGCCTCTAAACTGCAGCCAGCCACTCGCACGCTCATGTATTACAGTGCTTAGACGCACGCACAAAGCAAGTGTGTGGTTAGCGAGGTAATCTGGCCCTCAGATTATTGTTTAGCAGGAGAGACGTGAGTATTCAAGGTGTCACCTTCCATGCAACTCACACCTGTGGTGTGCGTCACACAGCGGAGGGTGTTAAAAGGATGGAGAGTGCGTAGGAAGGGGACATTTTTCAGATTTAAATCCCATCTGATGTAAGTGTTAACAGTGTATCTATATGAGGGTACAATAAACTGCAGGCATAAACTACGGTAGCCCTTAGGGTCAAAACCCTATGGACTGTTGCTTGTTAAAGACATTTCTCGTGGACACTGACAGTAGAGATGAGAGCGCCTGCTTGAGCTCCTAGAGAATTAAATCGATCTAAATATTAAATAATTATTCATACGTTATCATCGATCAAGACGCCTAAGGGGAGCTGTCATGTCGTCCATCTTTATTTACAGTCTATGGTGCAGACAGGTAAGCACATAAAATCATAAAAGACAACAACCGTATCCTCATGCCAACTCTCTCCTTGAGTTGTATCTGTGCTGACATCGTTTCTCCACCAGGTCAAAGGTTCTCATCGAATGAAAACGACTCACGTGTCGGCAGAAATACAAACAAGTGCAGGTGGGACAGCAGCTGTGTTAGGAGCAGAGTGGCATGACCCCGGCTGCCGGGCCCTGACCTGTACATGACATTCTGTGCCAACCTGCCCCGCGTTCTCTTTTATTTATAACTCCGCTGTCACTTGTGTTATCTGCTGCTCATCAGACACTGATACCAGCGCGTCCTTATCTGCTCTGTTCTCTCTGTGAAGTACTCACTGTGCTCACTTTCTCAGCCGTCAATGCTCTCGGACTTGTTTTCCTTCCTGTTGACTTCGCCTTAACCCGCACTGTTCCCCTCCGTTAGAATTTGGGCAGCAGGCCACGGACATCGTCGGAGTTGTTGTTTTTTCCGTGGCACCGATGAGCGTATCACCTTCCACATCTCATTCCCTGCTCATCTTGTCACAGTTCATTTGCTCCTTAGAGTTTGTAATCTCCAAGTAAGCCTGACATTTAATCGTACCTTTTGCCCGCTGACTGATTAAACCCTATTAAAAAGGAATAAACTAAATAGATTTCCCTGCATCTCTCCTGTTGTGTGTCTTATCTGATGATTGGCCTCAAAAAAACAATAGCCGAGTTTTGGCCTGTTCGGACAACATCAGCAAATAATAACAAAGTGCGAACATGTCCTGGCTCCCAGGGTGCGCTGCACGTCAACGCTTGATCAAGAGCCTTGCCGTCGCGAGTAAAGAAGCCAATTAACTTCCTCTGTCACCTTCCAGCTAAGTGGAACCAACGCTGAAGGCTGTACAAATTGCAGCCAGGAATCTAATTTCAGATGAACACACACCTCAGGCCCTCGAGAACAGAAATAAAAGTCAATCTGAAGAAATGTGATGACTTGCACTTGCTGCTCTGTATTGGGTTTGGCCCATCAAAGTCGTCGCTCTCTTGGTCGAGCTGCGGGCCGGGCAGCGGCCAGAGGAAGGTGGAAGACGTCCGAACCCAGAGCAGGCGCTTTATGAACGGGATAACATTTTGGAAGATATGCTGGTTGGAGAAAAGAAAAAATCAATATCAAATTTATTTCTGTGCGTGAAAGGTTTAGCGTAGCTTAGCATAAAATAAAATTGTTTGTGTTGCTCCATCAAAACTTGACAACCACAACTTAAAGCCCGTTGTATTTCTAACCGAGCAAGTTATTGATTCCTTGGCCAGAACCCTAATTGTTGTTCATTTAATGTTCACACCTCATGGTCGAGCTTAAGGAGACATATGATGTTTTTTCTTTCCTCTAGTGTCTAGTAAAGCTTTTGTAGCTTGTGTATGTAAAAAAGTCTGCAAAGTTAAAACACCCAAGGTCTGTGTTCAATGGAACTTCTCTCCCCCACAGAAAACACTGAAACGCCTCGTCAGTACTTCCTGGTATCATGGTGTCACGTGACATCGCAATGTCCGACATTTGCATAATGCACATCTAAAGGCTAATCTGCCCCAAAGTCGTGGACCTGCTGGCCAATCAGGTCAGACCTGGCTTTATGGGGAGGAGGGGGCTTAAAGAGACAGGAGGTAAAAGAGGAGCTGCTTCAAAGGACAATATGAGGAAAGCGATGTGTTTTCTGATTGTGTCAACCTGAAGATGAGAAGAATATGTCTCCTTTAAGAGAGTCTATTAAATATGTTAAAACTGAGAGGACGTTTTGTGACTTTCCGATCCACAATGTTTTTCATTTGGAGGCAGCAAAACCCGTCAGACCTACGTCATCACATCAGACACGGCAAACACAGCCTCATTGTATTTATACTCACCAAATCAAAATACACCATCCCTGCAGCAGCGTATTTTAACAAATACTTGGTAAATGGAAATACTGTTGTTTGACACAGTTACAGCACACAGCTCCTCCTGTATGAGATTTGGAGACTTAAATAGTTTTGGAACTGCTGATATCTGTGTAAATCATAGTTTTGGTGAGACAGTAAACAGAGTTATTCCTTTTACTTGTTAAACTTCAGAGGAGTTACAGGGTAATAATGTGAGAGTATAATAGCAGAGTACAGTGGTTATGGCTACTATTTCACTGCATGTTTTCACAACAGGTTTTATCACAGTTAAATACCAGCTCCCTTTGCCTCGCTGGCTGTCTGTCATCCTGTCACAGTATAAATTTCCCTCTGCGCAGTTCTCTCACTCATTCTGAAATGAGATCGGGCCCTTCTCACCATCTTCACCTCACCCTTGTCGTCAAAGAACAAATTGATGGGAGCTTGGAAACGCGCCCGAAGCTTTCTCCGGGACGTGACATCACTCTCATACTCCTGTTAATGTACAAATGAATGGGGGGGGGGGAGGAGAGATTGTGTAACATTCACACGTCGTCCTCCTCCGCACCTTCATTTTCGCTCTAATCTCGACTGACGTTTCCTTCCCCTTCCTCTCAATCTAGATTGTGTCTCGATTTTTGTTTTTCGATCTTCCTCCTATTTACTCTATTTTCTACCTCGCAGCCGCCGTCCCCTCTGCCTCCGCCACCTGAAGACACCGACAGCACTGCACAGCGCCAATTTCCTGAGTGCTGCTCACCACTGCCACTCCATTAATTACTTCAGAGGCAGAGGCGGGAGGCAGGGACTGTCAGAGCTTGAGCCTGGATCAGTGTGGTCCCTCACAACTTCCTGCCGTCCTCCGGGATGATGGCGGAGGGGGCAATACCTGTCATATTCTATAGCTCCTATATGGGGCTGAGCTGACAACCGGAGATTAGTTGTCTTTGTCGCAGTCCTGAGAGGCTGGGTGGCCATATGGCCTGAATACAGGATGAACGGCTTTGGTTTTGTCGTCTTTTCCTTTCTTCAACGCACAAAGACACACATCTGCACCCTTTTAGTTCATTTTTGTTGGGTTTCAAAATGGTGTCAAAGAGGAGGTGGAATGCGTCTGGGGTGGAGCCGTGTTACAGAGGACGTCGTCAACAAGGACGTCTTTAGTTGTCAATCGGGAGATTTCCCCTTTGTTTTTTGTTTAAATCATAGCCTGTAAATAAAGATGGACGACTTGTCTCCACTTCCTCCCACTATCCAGAAATGAAGCCAAAATATCCCAGATACGAACACTGCAATCTTCCGCCACTGATGTCATGTGGACACAGAGTCTTTGTACTAGCGATGGAGGGATGGAGCCACGATAGCGAGGTCCCACTGATACACATGTTCGACCAATCGTTAGATCTTATCACACTAACGTTTGATCAGTGTGATGAGAACTAACAAAAAACATCTTTGAGAGAAGTTTATTTTGAATTTTTTGTTTAGTTCATATCCCATCCACCAACATGAGGAGGTAGAGGCTATGACTTGTACTGCAGCCAGCCACCAGGGGGTGATCAAGATGATTTGTCCATCTTTATATACGGTCTGTAGTCTCAGCAGCATCATGTGGAAGACTCAGTTGTTGCTTTTTCCTCTTAAGAAAACTGGTATATTTTTTGGTCTTTTTTTAAATTCATGAGTATATTACAGCTCTGTTTTCTGTTTGTAAGGATTTACGTTAAGTCTCTGAGTATTGAAATGAGCAAACACATTGTTGGTGTTGTTTTGATCGGAGGAAGGGAGCAGGATCTATGGACGTCGCCATGGCAACTGACACCACATGTTCTCCCTTTGAAGACATTTAAAACCCACTGTATGTTTCCTCTGCACAAAACACTATAAATACACACTTTTTTTTTTTTTAAAGCTTTCTGATGTTAAGCTGCGGTTTGACACAGAAAATGTAACCCCCCCCCCCTGCTGTGTCTCTATGTGTTGAGCTCTTTAACCTGACATCACAGTGGCCTGTTTTGCTTGAACATGTCGGGTTTGGATCCAGTCGTCACGGTTTGGGTCTCGTCTGTGATGTTTTACAATCTTTGCTTTACAAGCCCAGAGAAATTAGACAGGTTGAAGCAACTTAAGAAGCCATGAACGCCTCCTTTGCAGAGAAAACACACACACACACACACACACACACACACACACACACACACACACACACACACACACACACACACACACACACACTTACTCTAACCTTAACCATAGTAACTACTTGCCAAACCTAGACCTAATCTTTACCTTGCCTTAACATAAACATAACTTTAACCCCAACCTAATCTTTAACTAAACCTAGCCTTAACTTAAACCTAAGCCGAAACTTGAGTAAACTATACTCATACGTACATGTGAGTTTGTAAACAGATTAAGGTCCCCACAACATAAGTAATACCTGGACCACACACACACAGACACACACACACACACATTCAGCCCAACATGTCCTGACATGACACCTCATGGCATCCTGTAAACTTGCAATAACACAGCATGAACTCTTGAACACTCAAACCCTTCACACACACGACACAATACACATAGAACTCAAAACCAGGTCCAAAAATAACTAGAAATATTAGATTTTTCTCTCTTCCGTGTCAGAGTCTGAGACGGAAGAGGGTGAAAGTGAAATCTGAGCAGATTGGCTTTATTCTCGTTCACCGCCCACAACACACACACACACACACACACACACACACACACACACACACACACACACACACACACACACACACACACACACACACACGTTAAACTCTGGCAGTTCTTCAACATGTCCTCACTTGTCTCCTGACACTGACTCAACCAGAAATAGCCTTACCTTTCATATGGTAATATGGTTTGATATATTTATCACCAAAATAAGACACTATAAATACGGTGTATTTTTACGTAGCAGAGAAACCCCATACAAGGTTATTGTTACTTCTTTAATTGCATGTTTAGTTAAAAATAAAAATGTTGATTTCCATGAAAAGATCAAAACACACTGAATCCATCTGTCAATGCTTTCTGTCCCGCTCCCTTACTGAGAAGGTTTATCTTTAAAAAGGGGTGACGAGTATATACGTGTATTCTCTTCTCTTCTTAAAACACTTCAGGTTTTAGCAACTATTTAATACGCAGCGGTGAATTTGTTGAGGACAACTTAATTCACATTGACGGCTCAAAAATAAACTCAAGCAGCGGTCGTGTTCGTTCTGGTAATTTATTAGCCAGTGCTTAACAGCGTGTCTCACTGAACAGTGATGCTCTATGATACACAGGAATAAAACCACCAGACTAAGACTCAGTGTGTGTGGGGGGGATCGCAACATCCATCATTCTGAACAGTCTCCGTTAGAGACATAATATCATTATTGACCATCTTAAAGAACTGATGCAACGCTCATTTTGTCAATGTTTATATCATGTGCAGAATTAAATACATTTTATGACCATTTAATCAAGTTTTAAGAAGAGAAAAAGTTACAAAATGTAGATATTTATTTAAAAAATAATAAAGGTCTAGCAGCAGAAACATTTTTTAGACAAATAAATAGGGGGTTCGACCACATCAACCCAGCACGTGTCCTGGATGCATGACTAATACGTCCTACTAGTGTCCACATGCCTCTATCATAATGGACAAAATCGACCTTCATGATGGCAGCAGCGCACATACTTCACGGATAATCCAACAAACCATGTGAGTCACGATGAGGTGATCTCACTTCCTGGTATCACGACAAGGCCCCCATCGCATGTTGGGCCTCTCTCATACATCAGCAGACGTGAAGAGCAGAGAGTTTGTTTTTTAACCGGATACTTTTGTCCTGTGAAACTACAGCTTGTGTCATGAATTGCAGTGAATTGACAGCGTGCACGCGCCCGGACTGGATTTGATCCCACAGCTGTTTGGGGGTTGTTAAAAGTGTGAGTCATGTTTAGGGGGTTGGAGCAACACGGTCACTGAGTGTAGCTCACACTTGCACAATGTCTCTCTCTCTCTCATTTTTAGCTCTGGGAGACGGTGGATGGACACTGACAATATTTGCCTCATGGTGAGACAGAGTCCACTGACAGCAGCCAGTGTGTGTGTCTGTGTCTGTGTCTGTCTGTGTGTGTGTCTGTTCCTTCTTATCTACCTGAACGATAAGGTTATCTCAGACCTTTTATTGGACTTTCCAGTTACAGTGTGAGTTATACTGCCTGAGAGCAGACAGACAACAGACAGACGTACTGAGTAAACAAGTCAGGGATAAATGAATATGGAAACGTTGTACACCAGAGGATAATCTGGCAGATGAAAATGAGCTGAAGCGTCACCAAGCCGAAGTATCTTACTTTGTGTTTAGGATCAAAATGTGGCTACAGCGTAAATAAGACTTGTACCAGGTGTGTGCTCCTGCGTCTCGACTGGATCGTCCATTGTGTGCGTTCACACCATCCATCTGTCGTTATGACTGTGGTCTCTCTTTATTTGGAAACTACAAGGTGTTAAAGAGTTAAAAAGGTGTTTTATGTGTCTCTATTCAGAGCCTCCGTATTATTGTTCCCCTGCGTTATGCACTGAAGGATGAATCTGTCTTCTTTTTAACAGTGTAACCCTCTGTGAGAAAGTAAAAATGTCAAACTATTTCTTTTAACGCTTTGTTATCCCATTTCAGATGTTATTGGAAAACCTGGATCCTGGAGCCTTCAGGGAGTCTAACCAACTTCAGCCACGATAAAACATGTCAGCGTAAAATATGATCATAATATACTTGAGTAATACTAAAAGTTTGCTCAGTCATTTGCCAAATGGCATTTAAACACTTCCACTCTAAGGGTCCATTTCAGCAAAACTAAAATTAACAGCCTCTCTTCAACCAATCAGAATTAAATGCCCACTTAGGGCATAATATAATATGGCATTAATCTGGGCCGAGCTGCAGCTCGCACAGTCTGGTTCCTCACACGGCTCCGAAACATTCAGTATGTGTGAATACACTGTCCCAGATAAAGTGAGAGGAACATGGATGTAATATTCATCGAAAATGTTACATATTTATATCTTGCACAAATGTGCTGCAGTCAGACGCTGTGTTGTGTGGCCCGCTCAGGCTGTGTGTCTGTGTGTGTGTGTGTGTGTGTGTGTCTGTGGGTGTGTGTAGTGACTCAGCCCCAGGGCTTGAAACTTGGCCATTCCACCAGGGAGAGTCACTAAGTCACTGCACGAGAGCAGCAACGTGCTACATGCAATATGCTACAAACACTCGAACCAGTCGGCGTGTGGACTTCGAGCGAACACGACAAACAACATTTGCTGAAACGACACAACCTTTAAATGTGGTCACGTACGTTTAAAGGCTCCTATAATTTGTCAGAAGTCACAGACTACAGACGACTTGAGGCTTCATACGTCCATTTCAAACAGTGTTTGAACCTGTTGTCTCTCCTCCAGAAGATGACATTTCTAGCTTGTGTCTTACGATCATCTTGCTAAAACTATTGGCTACACTGCCCCCCCCCCGCATGATTTCCTCTGTTATTGCTCTATTATGTCTGTTTCGTCTTTTAGCTTTCAGAAGACGTTAACAAATATGTAAAGCTAAGCTCCCATGTTAAGCAAACATCATTGGCAGGTATAAAGTTAGCATACTGGCTCTTAAACGCGAAGCACAGCAGAAGATAGCGTTTAGCAGGTAGTAGAATTTAAACCCACTAGTGCCCCCCCCCCCCTCCTCCTCATGGCGGCACTCTAGGAGAAGTCAGTGTTTCACAGAATGGGGGAAAACCAACAGAGGTTTTTTTCTATTATGCAATGGCTTACGATGGACGCCCTTAAAAGGTGATGGACGTCATCAGCAAATAAGTTATATGCAGCTAAGCCGGTGTATCTTACATCATGGCCTCACTCGTCTGGAGCCCAGGCTTCTTATTCCAGTCCGTGAGAAAAGCCCTGACGCCGCGCATCATACACACAGTCACACCGTCGCCTATATTTAAAATGTCGCACATCAGTTTGTGGATCAAAAATACAAACGTGTCAGTGTCAGTGAATCTCTTCAGTTTCAGTAACTTCCGAACCTGTGATTTACAGACACATGAAGTGGCTGAACGCTCAGAACTGCTCTTGGCTGGTCCCCCCCACACTCTCAAATGTCACTGCTATAAATACACACAGTGGCATAGACACTGCCACAAACACACACACCTATATGAGGCTTATATTGTTTCAACTCAAACATTCTATATATAGACATGAAATGTGTGATTCCTCCCTTGTTTTCTCCAGCTTGAGAATCCTGAGGAACTGAGTCACTTGGCATTGGGGAGCTTCGAGTGTGAGCGGTACTGAATAATTTCTGCATCAACATGTGCAGCTACGAACACGTTTAATCCGTCCGACCCGGAGCTGCTTTATGTGCATTTTGTCTTGTCGAGCACAGGACATGAATAAATCAAGATGTTCCACAGAGCCACGAGTGTGAATAAAAATAATGGGATATCTGCGTACTAAAGTTTTTTTATAGTGCTGCGAACCAGAGCCTCCATCTGGCCTAAAACCTCAGAATGAATTAAATAAATACACAGAGTTAAGCCGAATCAGAAGTAGGGAAAACATATTGTACAGGAAGTGAAGGATGGAAGAGGGAAAAAGTGAGTGAGGCGTTCAGTGTGCACGTTTTTTGGTGAGGGAGTCAAGGCCGAGCCACATGGAGCAGCAGTCCGGGGGTAATGGAAGCTGTTTCCTGCTTAAATAAGAGAGAGGGGGAGAGAGAGAGAGAGAGAGAGAGCATCATGGAAAGTGTGTGGTTTCCTCAGATGAGTCTCTTCCTGGTGGCCATGGATCAAAGCGGTGAGGGCGTGGAGAGTCGCTGCGACTTGTTTTTCGGAGAGAGGTGATTACTGCGTCTGAGCCACACCCACCGTGACATCACGCAGCCGCATTTGCATCTAGTCAGTCGTTTGTCATTCTAGTTTGTTCTGTGTGTTTTTGTGTTGAGTTTGGCCACACAGTTGGTGATAAGCACAAAACCAGACAACTGCTCTGTACTCACTGACCCTGACCCTGAATAAACATGACACATGTTCCAGTGAGGTCACTGGAATGTTTAAAAAAAAATGAGAATAGTTTATTTATTACTTTAAGTGTGTGAAAACTCACATGACTCACATCTGCTTAGTAGCTATAGTTTTTGATAAATGTGAAATAATTATTCCTCCTGGAAAGTACGCTTTACTGTCTTCACTACTCAAAACAGCATGATATCTTTCTTTCTTTATTCTTCTATATCCGTGTGAAGTAATTCCACAATTGATCGTTTATTGATTCGACTAAATTGACCTCAGAGTGTCGATTCCCCCGTTGGCTTCAGTGGACCAGTTTCACCTCGGGGTGTTTCTGCGGTGGACTCATGATGCGAACTCTTTAGAAGGAACAAAGTTTTCTTAGTGTTCCGGAGTTCATGTTGGTTGTTATCCGTGAAAGCGATGGTTTTGTTTCTGGGCTATTTCAGGAGAGTTCGGAAAGCAGTTTGTTTTGTTTAGATTTTTTTGTCTGGTCTCACGCTCTCATTCTCTTCATCTGATGGCACACGTATTATGGAGAGCCCATAACTCCCCCGAGCCTAACACAAAGAAAGTGGGATGAAACAAATCCTGGATCGGCCCATTTATCTAAATCTGCCCCAAAATCCAATGGATTATTCCTTGGGTCATGACCCACCCCTCCACAAACTTTCCTTGAAAACGGCTCTGTAGATTTTGTATAATCCTGTTTACCGACAAATGAACCCAGATGAAGACTCCTTGGTGGAGGTAAGAAAGTACAAGCACCTGGAAACTGCTCAGATACTTGAGTAATTGCAGTTTTTACCTGTACAACTAAAAACTTTAGGTTTAACCAGGTTTCATGTTTCCACACAGTGAACACGACCATGTTTAAGTTGGTCAGAAAGTGAGAATTCCAAGTTCTTCTACTGTACAAAAGGACATTTCACTGACTCTGCTCTCAGATGATAAGCAGGATCTGCCCCGAGAGACAGATAATTATCTGAGAACGTTGAGAGAAGGTTTCTCAGATCTGTGTATGTTTGTGTTCACTGGGAAACGTCGGGCGGCGTTGTTTTGTCTCGTGTCTGGATGAATACAGGCCCATGTCGGTTTGGCTTTTGTGTGACCCGCAGATGTTGCTGTCTTTGCTGGTGTGTGTGTGTGTTACCCTCAGGATGTACATACGCAATGTGTGTGTTCACCAAAAAAAAAGCATGTTTGGAAAACTCTGCCCACAAGCTGCCAAGGTCTCTCTCTTCATTCCCGACCTGACATTCTTTCCTCTGCTGTAGTTCACGTGTGGTTTGGAGATAAAAGCCTCCATTCATTAGTCTAACTGAGGGCCCGACATAACGACAGGATACCCCACCCTTGTCTGGCAACAGCCAGGGCCGTATTTTACCCAGCGCTGGTGGCCCTTGCATTAAAAACAACTAGGAGAGCAGGACATGTGCTGCAGCTTGTGGGTGAATGTCAGGTCCACAATATTATTGTACTTTCAGTTTATCAAAAGGACCAGGAAGGTTGGGGGTTTTCCAGGTTTAATTACCTTGTCTCCCTCTGATGTTGCACCTTCTTTCTCTTTCTTTTTTATATATGTGACTTTTATCTCCCCTGCAGAGCTGCTGAAACTCAACCACACACCCCCACACACACTGTCAGTAATGAGCCATTTGCCTTTCCACAGTTTGTGTGTGTGTGTGTGTGTGTGTGTGTGTGTGTGTGTGTGTGTGTGTGTGGGGTACAGATGTGCGCTGTTGTACTTGCATGCAAATATCCTGCTTGCTCGGCTGCAGCTGCTGAACGACCAGGTGGAACACCACCCGCAGGAGTCAGATGTTTTCCTCCATCCGGTGTCACCTGTTAAAGTGGTTCGTCTCTACATTCAAGTATCAAACCCTGAACACACGTTGACTCGGCTGTAAGAAAGTTTCCATTTCCTGGTTTCAGGATGGAATAAAGTTTTTGACAGTGTCACTACTCAAACTACTTTGTACGTTAACTATGCACAAAAACATGACTGACTACTCGGCTGGTTACACACTACAGCTCCAGCCTTGTGGTCCTTTATTGGCTGGAAACACTCATTCCTTGCTCACTCATTGGCTGCCCAGATGAACCCACAACTCATTTGTTTGTCTTAATTGCCATTTAAGGGACCAACTGGCTCCTGTGGACTAAAACACTTACTACTGCTATATCACCACAAAGCTACTAATGAGCAGTAATGCACCAGGATAATGATAGAAACTAAACCATAACTGTGGCAAACATATCAATGTTATATGTGGAATATTTAGAAGGAGAGCAGAGAATTTTCAGAACTTATTGACGACCAAAAATCCAGCAACACAACTCCTTAAATCTTTCCCCTGTGGTTGTTTAACTCCGAGAGAGACAGTGTCTTTCAATAAATTGTAATAACAAAATGTAAAGGAAATAACACGTTTCTGGTAATAATGCTAATAAACCCACATCTTTTAAAACATAACCTGCGTCTTTTAAACCCCAGATCCAACCATCACTTCACATGTTGCTTCATACAAGTCTGGATATTACTCTGCACTGGGTCAGTAATACTTTGGCTGGAAGGAACATAATTCCACAGCTACAGTGTGAGCTGACGAGAACAGGAATGTGGGAGTGATGTGAAAAATCACAGCTTAAATGCGAAGCTCACTCTGACATGATTTGTGGAAAATGAAATTCTCGACTGTATCGAACCAGGAACCGTGCCGTGCAGCTGTGCGTTCGTTTACATCTGTGAAAAAGGAGAAATGTCCTGGCCGTCTGTGACACACCGAAACTCTCCCCTGTTTCTTACGAAATACCGGGGAGGTGTGTGAGTGTGGGCGAAAGTGTGAGTTGTGAGGAGCTGGGGGTTTACACATGTGTGAACTTGCAATGTCGACTGAGTGGAGCCCTCTTCCATGAGAGGAGACCTTTATTTTTATGACCAGGAAATTAGTCTAACTGACACCGAATGTTAATTAACTGTGGAACCCATAAATCTAAATAAAGGGCCGTAGTGTTCTAAAGATTTGTAACTTGCCGGAAATAAACACCTACTCTAGAGAATGAAATTGCAATCCTATCAGTATTAGATTAGAATTTGAAAATGTACAACCTCACAATAACGATATAATAACTTAAATTTATACAGCGAACCCCTCGTTATACTCGCCATTATTTGTCTGTTACTCTGCAGGATTACGCAAAAACTACTGAACCTTATATTTGCTGGAAATAAACACCTACTTTCGAGAAAAAAAATCACAATCCTATCAGTATTTGATTAGAATTCAAAAAGTTCAGCTGCACAACAACGTTATAATGATGTGAGTTCATAAATGTTCCTCACAATACCACACTGTGCGAGCTAAACCATTCCTGCAGCATTTACTGGACAAATAAACACCTTCTATGTGAAGAGGTCAACACTCACAGTACACAGCTTCATGTCAGTTTAATGACACGAAACACGTCTGTACATGTCTTTCATTTTCCGCCCACTTTTCCGCACCTTTAGGTCAGTGATTGAGCCCGTCGGTGTGATGCTGGTCTGTATGATTGCATCATGATTGGAGCACTCAGCGGGTCATCACGCCTGTGTCTGCAACAAATGGAGGCACAGCAGTCTGTACTTTTCCACTGATTTTAACGAGCACGCAGCGGCTGACCCCTGAAAAGGAACCTGGCACCGTGTTGCCTCCTCCTCTGTGTTCAACAAGGTCACATAAGAGATGCTTTTTTTTTCTCAAGATCGAGACTCTTCCCGTTTCACACGTGGATAAACACGTACGGACATGCTCACACACACACACACACACACACACACACACACACACACACACACACACACACACACACACACACACACACACACACACACACACACACACACACACACAATGAAAGAACAAGGGCCAGAACAGAAAAGTCACTTCCTGATTCAGTCTTACACACACGCACACAAACATACATCATGGCCTGACCTGAAAATAAGCAGTGATTAAATCATGACTTTGAACATTCAGTACCATTAAACAATCGCACAATCTGCTGGAACAAAATGCTGTTTACAAACTGTTTGAGTCAAATTAAGATGTTGTCATGTGAAACTTGAGGGAAAAAAATGTGGCATGATAAAATGGATCAGAACCAAACAACCAGTGTTCATGTTTCAGTCCCATGGCTGGTGGAGAATGTAAACATTAATAACTCCACAAAGGAAGTTAGGTTTTCATCATTTGTTTGTTAGTTAGCATCATTCTATTTTCTGATAGTTTGTTCCTGATGTGTGTGTTTCGTTTGGAGTCTGGGAATATTTGTTAAACCGCTATACTGATGATCCAGAAGAGACGTGCTTCTCACGAAAAAGAGATTTGATTTTTAGATTAAAAGAAACTGAACTCTACAGGCCTATGGTACACTACTTTTTTTTCAATTCCTGTAATTGTCTTGGGATTAAATGAATTGCCACTACTAAAGTAGCAGAGCTTTCTTTGTATAAAATGTCTAACTGCTAGTGTCAAGTCAAGCATCTTAAACATTTATTCAATCAATCAATCAAACATGCTTTTGTATAGCCCTTATTCACTAATCACAATTTGTCTCAAGGTGCGACATCCGCTGCCTTTAACCCTCAACAAGAGTGAGGAAAAACAACCCAAAAGGTCATGTCAGGTTTTGTTTGTTTGTCGTTTCCTATCATGGACCATATATAAAGATGGACGATGGATTTCCACCTCCTCCCATTAAACTGCATTGTTTGGAGCCAGAGTCTGCGCAATAGCGGTTGGGGAATTGGTCGCACGGTCTCTGTGATACAATGCGATCAATCGATCTCGAGTGATAACCTCCTTTTTGTAGCATTAAATAACAAATTGAGGGGGAAAACAGCAACACATTGATGTAGCGAACCTTCTCCTCCTGTTCAAAAAATTCACTTCCTGTGGCGAGTAAAGAAAAAACAACCAAAAAACCCCTTTTAACGGTGCTCGTATTTCCGACAGGCCCTTGAAGGCAGCAGCGCGGCTTCACGCTGCCGTGTGTGCGTGTGCGCGCGCGCCCCCGGTTTATTTTCAGAGCGCTGACGTCACCGCCGCACTCCTCCCATATTGGGGCTCGTCAGACGGCGGCGCGGCCTCCGATTGGCCGGCCGCTGTTGCTGTAGCAGCTGCTGTCGTCACCGAGGAGGGGCGGGGCGAGGAGGGGGAGGGGCCCCCGGTATAAAAGCCCGCTCCCCGGCTGCGGGAGCGTCACTGTGGTGGAGGTCAGTGAAACAAGGGAGGGTCCGTCAGCGGCTACACGGGACCCCCGCCCCCACATCAACCCCTGTATTTACCAACAACACCAGGCGCTGCGTCCCAGCACTGAACCGAGCGATCGGACCGAACAACCCGGCCTCTACCTCGACACATGCCCGGAGACCCCGCGCGTCAGTGACGGATCGGAAGTGGAGCGAAGAAGGAGACGGAGGGAACGCGTGGAAAAACACACACAAACCCCCCCCCACACCCACACCCACCACCACCCAACAACCACCGACAAAAGCGCACGGACGTCGCCGTAGCCTTTCTCAATGCATACCCTTTGTGCCCGGGGAACCATGAAACCAGAGATCAACGCCGCCGTGGGATTTCTGTCGAGATTTCTGCGGGTAAAAGGACACGTAAACGACCGGCAGGTCCAGACGTTCAACCAAAGCCTACACGACATCCTGTCAGGTGAGAAACCAGCGCCCAGCCGCCATCACGTCGTCCACACGTTCATTTTAAGTGTGAGGGTTTTTTTTATTTTAGTTTAAAACAGAAACACGCGTCGATGTGTTGAGGAACGAGGCAGCAGGCGCGTTTCTTTGTTCTCGCTCCTCACGTATCCGCTGCCACCGCGCAGCGCGGTTTGCGCAGGAGGGGGAGAAACAACGTAAACACACAGGACGACTCCGGCCGCTCAGTCGACGATTAAAACATCAGAATCACACATTTAAAAAAAATAAACATTATTAGATGGAAGGTTGAGGTGTGTATGTGTTTGTGGGGGAAGAGGGGGATGCGGGTGGAGAAGGGAACAAGGAAGTGCGCCTCGGTCGATAAGAGAAAGGAGCAAAACAGCCTCCAGTGAGTTAGCTGCTCAATTACGTAATGCGTTCGACGGCCGTAACGAACATGTCAGATTAATTAATTATTATCAACACGAAGGACGCAACCATTTTGTTCTTTCATACACAATTTGACTTGTATTTTTTTTTTTACACAATCCAAAGTCACATCCTGGTGTTTTTAGGATTTATATCACAATTTAAGCTCAGATGTGACATCATCCGTTCAATTAGACAATAACAACACGGACTGGGAATCAAATCCCATTTTCTCATTTATTTTTGTTTTCCCACGTTTACTACCCGTATTCATTCCCGCATTTTTAAGATTCAAACATTGATGTTTTGTTGTTATGGAGGACAGTGTTGCTAAGGGGGTTGTGTCTCCTTCCCTGCTGTAAACACATCTCCGACAGCAGATGACCTACATTTCTTACGTAAGGGCCTCTTGCGTGCAGAAAAACACCGTAGTTTGTTAATAAAGTGTCAAATGAATACAAGTAAACATGCAAAACCATCGACCGAATAAAAGAACTGCAGATATGTAGTATAATAGGTCTCGGAGTGAAATAAAGACATTTCTCTAAGATGAAGGCACTGGTTTCTTTTCTTTACGAGGGAGGTAGAAGGAACAAAGGAATCCTCAAACTAACCGTATATAATAATTGTAAAAAAATTCGTTAAACGGATTAATTACCTGTGCTAAAGGATCCAGGGTTCTGCTTATTATTGTTTGAAAAATAGACGTGGGCGTATATATAATAGACTTTATTGAAACAAACACAGAATATCTGCAAGAGCTCGGTGTGACTGGTGTTTGTAAACAGACAAAAGTTGGGAGTAGAATGGAGTTGGCTGGGAGGCCTGGTTGTGGGGGAGGGGATGTTTTCCACCTATAGGAGGACATTAAAGACGGAGGCAGCACAGCCGGGGAGGAAATGGAGGGGAAATCCACAGAAACAGGCTTCAACAGTCCGACATTTACTGGATATTAACATGAATTAAATCAATATTATTCGGATTATAAGCTTTTATTCATCTTTCAGCTTTTAAGTAACTATCTTTTATTGAAAGCTCATGATAATCTAACAAATGATTAACAGTTTTCCTCCCAAAAGCCAATTTTGACAACAAGATTACTGCATTAAAAACAAATGAGAACGAGGCTTGTTGTTGCTGAACTAGGCCAGAGCCCCTTTGTGCTTGGAAACATCACAGTCACCCACTATTGTGTCTGTGTGTTGAAAGGCCTCGCTCCTCGTGTTTGTGCTGAGCCAAGGGGGGTTTTCAAATGAGTCCCTGTGAACGGATTGAAACCTGCGGTAGTTGCGTAACCGCAGTTAACTGCAATTTGCTGCGTTATCTGACGACTCCCTGAGCAAACGGCTTCAAATGGAAAAGATCCAGCGGCTCGGCCATAAACTGCTCCCGTTACTGCCTTTCTAATGTTCGAGGTCAGCCACGATAAACAGAAAAAAAACATTTCTTGAAAGCTTAAGCTCACATGTCTGCTTACTTTTCAGTTTCCCATATCCGCCCCCTCCTCCTCCCATGTGCCCTCGTTTTTAAGAATAGGCCCCGCTGAGCTGATCCTTTCCCAGCTGCTCCGGGGTTTGTGGGGGTAGCTGCCTTTGTGGCTCAGTCCGAGGCCGAAAGATCATCCAGGCCCTTGTGCTCTTTCACGAGTGCCAGCCCCTCCATTAGCTCGGCAGTGTAGGAGTGAGGGTTATTATCCCACAGATGCATACAGGTGGCCTCCGGGCCCCGAGCTCCCTATTTCGTTTACCCCGGTTTTTCATAAGCCACAATGCAGTCACCGTGAAAGGAAATTCAATATAGATGAGCCTTCTCTGGGTGAACTGTGGACTGTGGGGGTCAGTTTGAACAAAAGATTTAAAACCAAACAGCTGTGCTACACTGGAAAGTTTTAATGCCAGAAGGGACGGATGAGACACATTTCACTTCCTCGTAAAGACCAAAACAGACAGTCAACACTTTAATTTTCCTCGGCATCTTAACCACGGAAATGCCTGAAGTGCAGTGCGAGTGGCGTCACAGTGAATCACTGGTTTCACTGCTCCTCCTAAACTTCCACACAACAAAGACACTGGGTTGGGGGGTGGGGAAACCCGATCGGGTCCCTTTAAGAGGCGGAGCCGTGTGTTTCAGATGGCTGGCCAGGACTTCGACGCTTGCAGTGTTTTTGTTCAGGCGGTCATGGGGGACCTCTTCTGATGACGGGCTCGGGGGGGGGATTGAGCAATCCAGCAGGCCCCTCTTTTTGTCACGTAGGCCCAGGGAGCCGCTGGCCGCCTGTTTATGGCTCCTTATCAGGCCTGTAGCAGGTGGTGGTGTTTTTCCTTTCTTCTGCTTCTGCACACAACGGCTCCCTGTCCTGCAGCGTCCATACGTACACCCGGGTCCTTAGTGAGCTATAGGATATATCTGCCTTTTGTAAAACATAAACAGGGTCATTAGGAAAATATTTACATAGTAAATACAATGATTTATAATAATTTTATTAATATCTTTCTTGTTATATGACTACAGAAACTGCCTCCTGGCTAAAACACACAAGATTAATATCTTCTTTAATATTTGGAAACAACCCAAAGGTACAAGCTCAAACATCAGGCAGTGAATTTAATCTGAGCCTTAAGGTAAACTGTTTAAACTATTACACAATATAATAACACAAGTGTCTACTTCACTTTCAAATAAATGGATTTATAATGTTCCTATTTTGGCTAAATCCTTTTACTGCCATAATGTTTATTGAGTCACATGGAGTTATCTGAACACAAAGTTCCGTCTGTCTACTCGTTTTGACCTTTAGTCTCTACTGCACAGCCACAACTGACACATACTGCACTTAGGAATGTGTGCTTAACTCTCTGGGCCTTTTATCGTTGCATATTACATGATCCTGTCTGCACTGCGTGTCAGAGTCTGATGGTTATCACTCCAAAGCTAAACTTTCGCTTTCCCCTTTCTCTCTTCTCCTTTTTCCGTGCAGAGCAATACAAGCACCACTGGTTCCCAGACAGGCCATGCAAGGGTTCAGGTTACCGCTGCATCCGCATCAACCACAAGATGGATCCCTTGGTGGGGCAGGCGGGCCAGCGCATCGGCCTGACCATCCAGCAACTCTACACGCTGCTGCCCACTGAGCTCACGCTCTGGGTGGACCCCTTCGAGGTGTCCTACCGCATCGGTGAGGATGGCTCCATCTGCGTCCTGTACGAGTCGGTGCCCGGCCCCATGAGCATGGCCCCAATGAGCATGGCCGCCAACTCCCCCTCAGGAAACAACGCGTCGGTGGGCCCGATGGTGGACAGTCACATCAGCTGCAAGGAGGAACTGATGGTGCTGGGCAGAACCAGTCCCTCCAAAGCCTACAGTATGATGACTGTGTCCAGTTAAAGAGGCGCATTGTCACCCCGGCCTACTTATCTTCAGGGTCACGCCATGCCTGGTCAGATCACTTGACCAGATCAGGGTGAGCCTTTTTAAAGCTAAGAATATGAAATGAAATAGTGAAAGAAGAGAAAAGAAAAAGAGAAAAAAAAAGCAGAGGATGTGGCCTATCGTCCAGGTGATGGAAACCTTGTAGGTTTTGATATTTTTTACCCTATCTCCCCCCATTGTCATCTTTTCTGTTGTGTCATTGGATCAGCTGGGCACTCCGTTTTTTCAGGAGAGGCTTTGTGGAAATGGAACTGTTGGGGCAGCTAAAATCAACCATCCAAAACAGGAACCCCCACGGAGACTGGCACCTCCCCTCCCCCCTCCTCCTCGACTGTAAACAACATGGTAATCGGCTCCATCTCAGAAGGGGCGGTCATTGACTTTGCACTTTTCTTACTTGTGGTTACTATGGGTACATGTTCAACACGCCACTGCAAAACACCAAAACCTAAATTGAAGGAGTTTTTACTAGGAACGACCCCCTCGAATTTCAAAATCCCGAGGTTTTTCAATTTGTTTTTTCGTGTGTTTTGGAGGAAGTTGGGGTTCAGGCTGCATCTTCTCACTTTCCGAGCTTGAGATAAAGAAACGCCCCAAATAAGAGCATCTCTATTTTCTACACAAAAAAAAAAACCTTTGGACCACAGGGAGTTTGTTTTCTTTATCTTGTAGCTGGAAAGAGACGCTCAGTCTGTGCTCCTCCTTCAGCCGTCGTCACCAAGCTCCAGAAAACCTTCATCTCAACCGTCTCTCTGCCTGTATGTATGTGCAAGTGGAATGTGTTGGGACACCTGTTACCTATGGATACCAGGGTGGCCTGTTGCACTGTTGCCCTCCCATCGGCCCCGTGTATTTGTAGCTTTCTGGCGGGTGAGGGCCATGGGGGCCGCAGTCTCCTCCCCCTTCCCCCCCATTTAACGAATGTTGTTGAAATTCACAATCAAGTTCCTGTGTTTTTAAATAAATTTGCCCCATCTTTTCCGACCACATTGTCATCTCCTGCATCACCAAAATTTCAAAGTGTAGCAAATAAAGGGGGCGCTGTTTTTAACCCAAATTTCGGTCACGTGGCCCAGTTAGAATTTGACATTGAATGCACTTTGACGTGAGATTGTGTGGGATGTGTACTTTTTAAAGAGAAAATCGCCTGCATTCCATCCATTCGAATGTCGTGTTTTCACGCCGCTTTTATCACCCTCCTCTTCACTTTTAGCCGTTTGTTCATACTGTAGCTCCCATGTCGGGATAGACTGGATGTCTATTAAATCGGGAGTTCGCAACTCTGGATTTCAAAAAAACCTTGTTTTTTTTTTTTAACACTGTATTTGTGTACATTTCAGAGCTGTTGGTTTTTTTAGTTGAAGAGTATTTTTGGTGGTATGTTAGAAACATTCTCTCATCCGTTCATATGGCACTGTTTGCTCTGGCAGGATGCAGAGCTAAGCTGCCCCCCCCTCCTCTCGAACACACACAGATGGTGATTTGTGTTAGTCTGAAAGGTCTGGACTAAGTGATGACTGTGTGAGACTTTGGCCAAAAGGAGGTCTGCAGCGCCGACTGTTCAGAGATTAATTTTGACTTGAATTTTAAAAACAACACCGGGCCTTGTCAGCCTTCTCTTTTAATTTGCGTTGGGTATTTCCAAGGGAGAGACTTCCTTTTGTGTGCATTGCCTTATGGGGACCTCATTGTCATGAATTGTGAGCCATTTGTTAGTTTAAACTAGAACATCGGGCCTATGTGAGCCAGCCTGGTGCGTTGCGCTGCCCGGACCCTCTCACTGGAGGCGTCCTCTTTCCATTTCGGCAGCTTCAAATTTACACCCCCCTCACCCCTTTGTGTCGGGGGGGGTTAGAGTGCCTCAAGTGCCACATATCACCCCTCAGCTCAGACCTCCTGTTCAGGCAAAAGCAAGCAAGCCAGCATGCTGCTAGCTGACCCCCTGTGGACGCAGGTAGACTTAATGTGACACATATCATCATCCATTACTGTGGGGAACTGGGTAAGGAGGGCAGGGCCGGGGAGCTGGCGTGAGAGAGGGGGGGCCCAGGGCCGGACACTTTTTGTCCAGGGCAGCTAAAATCCCTCCAGCCCCCTCTCTGGACTTTATTGAGCATCCAGCATCCCCCACCCTGACCAGAAGCCCTCGACCCTCCCCTCAACAGTGATGGATAAAAACCAGCATACGCTGCACTAGGGGGGCTAGTGAGTGACGAGGAAACTTGGATCAAAGATGAAGAATTGAGGGTACCGGGCCGTTTTCTGTTTTCATCTCAGCGGATTGTGCTGCACTTGATTACTGAGTTTGAGTAGCAACTGTTTACACACATATGTGAGGATGTGATGGCTGTCTGACGTATCCCGACTTAGCTTCAGGTTCTGAGGAGGAGTGGTTCTAACGGCGGGGCCGAACAGCCGCGGGGGTGGCTATCGGTGCCGCTCGGCCCGTTACCACCGGCCAAATCTGTCACGGCACGCTGGTTCACCGCTCATCGTCAGACCTATGGGTGTTTAAGCTCCCTAAGCCTGAGAGGATCATGGGTAATAGAGCTATAGCCTTTGATGCACTGCAACCCCCTACCCCCCCCCTGCTCTCTGCTGATACTCCCTTCAGCAATCTGTGAAAAGCAGTGGTTCCATGTTGGCCAGATGGAGAGGAGTCCACTGGGAAAGGAGCCCAGAGCTTTGGTTTCCATGGTGAACACCAATTTTAAAATCACCCTGCTCCATTACAGCATTTTTATGTCAGGTGACAAAGTTGTTTTTGAGATTGGTCTATATTTCGGACAGGGGATGATCATCTCGTCTCACTTCTCTCTAGATGTATTTTATGGTCACACTGGTGGATTTTGTCATCCTGCCATCCCCATCTCCTTCTCTTTATCCTCTTTTTTAATTTTTTTTTTTAAAAAGAGGATTTTTAGTCTGGTGATCTAACCTACTTTTAACCGACCTTTTCTTTAGAGCGGAACATTTTTCACAAAGTTAAGCCCCAAATCCCCTTCGACACCTTCCCAACTGTACTACCATCATCCAAAATGGGTTTTAAGTGCTCGGTGATATAATTTCAATGGCACCCGTTCAGCTTGTGCACACATAGGTTACAGAATCGTCGTCAGAGTGCTTTGAGTAGTCAGAGGTAAAATAGCACATAAAATGCACTAAATATGTCAAGTTGAAGTTGTGTGACATTTTTTTTGAGACGCGAGAAGTCTCTCCTGGAATGTATTGCCAAACTCAGGCCTCGGACATTCAATAAATACCCTTATGGAAAAGTCGTGCATGTTAAGACATGAAGCAGGAAGGGAACAGCAGTTTTGTTGTTGTTGTTGTCGTCAATATCGTCATCGATTTAGTTGAATTATTGCCACTTTCACATTTAAGGTGTTTTGCATATTGTAGAATGTATTGTAACTGTACAACAAATGGTAGAGTACATAACATTACACATGGGAAGTGCCAATAATTGCTATCCTGAAGTGTTTTTAGGTGTTTTCCTTTTTTGTATTTCATCTTTTAACATGGATGACGCTTTTTTTCGTAAGTGAAGCCATTTGTGATGGGAGTGTTGGCAAGGACCAAAGTTGTTTTGGTAAAAAATATTAGTTTCCATGATCTGTAAGTGTAGACGTATCCTTTGTTTTTTTTGTTTTTTTTCTGGATTCTCTTTTCCTATTTCAGTTATTTCCTCTCTTTTTTTTTTTCTATTTACGTACAAAACCAGAAAATAGACAAAAAAAATCTGAGCTTACCCAAGAAGAAAAGCTGTCTATCTTGTGATCTCATGTCAGTACATCTTTATTGTGTTCAGTTTTTCTTTTCCTTGGGTATGTTGTGATGAACTGCTGTAAATTTGTACAGTTCATGTAAATTGATTGTGCGGAAGTTGTACAGATTTCTATATTTTGGAAGAAAAAGTTTTTTTTTCTCTGTAATAAAAGATTTCCTATCTTGGCATCATACTCCCCTTTTGAGATGTGTGATTATTTACCCAGAAAACATTATATTAAAGTTGGAGTATTTATTTATTCAGTCTAAGAAGTATATCTTGTATATAACAAGCTGCACAAACGCTGATGTTGTGTCCCAGATTGGAATTTGACCTCCCGGTCTCTGAGCTGTCTGAGCAAACAACGCTGCAGAGGAGATCACGTCAGCAACTCTCCTGTCTCTAAACATTTGTTCCTCTCTTGTGACACTGAACTACACTCTTGGTAAAGCCATTTCTAGGTCACACAAACTAAAAGCACATCATCCTTCCACTCCAGCTCTCTACTTAATTTGATTAAAAATGAACCGTGATTAATTGCCGTCACAATTTTATATTTAAAACATGCAAATGGCTGAAATCTGCTTCACTGGACGTCTGTGAGCAAATGTTGATGCAGTTCCGTCTTTTGGGAGAAACTGCTTCACTATTCAAATCCTCATGCACACCATGTTGGACACTTGGAATAAATCTCCGTGTTCCATTTTCCATCCAAATGGATCCGGCCGTCCTTCCTCTTATGAAATGATAGGATGTGACAGATGGTACAGAGGATTTTTTTTTATTATCAGAAATTTGGAGGGGAGAAAAAAGTGCCAACTCGACCAGGGCCCTGAAATGCACGATGCTGCTGTGCCCGAACCAGCTGACTCTGCAAAACCCATTCTGGATCTCCCAGGTTGCTTAGCAGCAGGAGGCAAAAGGAAAACATTTGGCTCATTTTGACAAAGGAGGGAGCGAGGAGAGCCGGCTTAACGGGAGCCGAGGGCACCGAGAGGGAAGGTGACCGGGCTTGAGTTGAGCTCTACCTCTCCAAACACTGGCTACCACGAGGCCTGGCCAGCTGGGGTGTGTGGGTATTGTAGTTTTAAATGACTGGAGGCCGTCAGCGTGGCACAGCATGTGAGGTTTCAGCCACGTTTGAGGCTTGTCTCCTCTTTTTCCACTGCAAAACGTTTCTGTTCGATCTCGGTGTGGAAGCAGGTCACAGATTCCCGGGGTGTGTCTGACTAAACGGCGCAGTGTGGTTTGTTTTGCTAGAAAATACGATCTTGGGGGGGGAAGTGAATTGCAGTGCTCCAGATTTAACCCGGTTTTGCAATCCTCCTCGTACGGGGGTGTTGCAATGACTCATTTGAGCAAGATGTTTTGACACGTTTTTCGTTACAGAGGTTGTGTTAAAACATTTCACTTTGACTTTACATCTGAAAGCAGAAACAGAGTTTTTCCCAATTTTGGCCATAAACGTTTAAAACAGACTCACATTAAATTTAAATTAGCTTCAGGCAGCTTAAACTATAAAGATTTAACTTTTGCATCATATACTGTACATTAAGAGGTATATTAATAGTTTATTACAACACTAAATCTATCACTCTTCAAATTTTATTGCAACATATGTCATCAAGTTGTCGTCTAAGAATTGCACCGGAGTTTCAGTTCTACACTGATGAAACGTCGGTGTAATATCCCCACTCATGGCAGCAGAGGTCACGCTGTAGAGACGCTCTGACGAGGCACAAGGTTCCAGAGGGTGCGGCTGATTAAAGATAAGGAGAATTCTCAGTGAGGTTACTTGAGGCCAATGCTACGATACAGCGCTGGCGTGGAATGGCAACAAGGTCAGGTCGGGTCAGTGTGTGTAAAGATATTCAGCTCAACATTTTGTTTGTGAGCAACATTACACAAAGACAACTTGAGGGATTTCCACGAAACTTGGTGGAAGGATGAAGAACCCATTGAGTTTTGTTGCAGATCCGGGAATTTAGTTTTTCACTTTCTATAACATCGCGAGACAGGGTGTTTATCAACATTTTCCTAGGGAATAATTCATGGCTTGTGATTTCAAAAATCCGACATCTTTAGGGGACTGATATCTATGATTGTGTGATAGTTGGTGTAGCTTGATTAGATTTAATCGGACTGTCGATGAGGCTTGAGCTCTACTAAGTTCCAGTCTAGTTTGTTGTTTTATTGAGACAAAGCGCAGACCTCCTGTCAGTGTACTCTGGGTACTGTAGCAGACGCCTGTCCTTGGAGTCTGTGCCAACATTCATACGTTGTGTACAAGCAATATGCTGCTGTCGGAGAACAAAGGCTTGGTGAGTGACAGTGTGAGCTTGTGTGTCTGCTAACGGGGGGGCCGACATCTGGGACCCACTTTATTGCCAGTAAGATGACAGGGTAGCTCCCCTGCAGTGAGTGCACGCGTGTGTGTGTGTGTGTGTTGATGTTCGTCTGGTTAAAGGACAAAAGCTACGCCGCAGCTGCATAAGTCGTGCAAGCTTTTTTGCAAATGTGCATCACACTGTGAGCCTTGTGTGTATTTAGGGTACAAAGTCAGGTGCAGGGGTAGAGAGCGCTGCCAGGCACAAAGAAACCTGGGTTTATTAATTTTTGTATTTAATCAAGAGCTATCACCATTTGTGAAAACAGAAAAAAATAGAATTGAACTGAGTAGATCCTCCACCAAGGCCCAATAGTCCCCTTATGAAATGACATAAATATTCAATAGATTCGAGCCTAACTGCTCACTCCCATGAACATCTGTCTCTAAATATGCACGATTTTTTTCCCATCAAGATCCATGAATTATTCCCCTGAGAAATTCGTTTTTACAATGTGATTTTTTTAAATTCCTGGATCGGCCCCTTTGTCCAGATCCGTGCCAAAATCTGACGGCTTCTTCCGAGGCCCAAACCTCACCCTTTCACCGAGCGTCAATCAAATCGGTCGTGTTGTTTCTGCTTAATCCTGCCAAACAGACAAACAGCAATAAACACATGAAAATCAACAACAGGAGCGTTCACTGTAAGTCTCCTTCACAAAGCTCTTATCAAATGTGTCCATGTCCAAATATTTGATGATCTGTGTAAAACCGCAGCTGTGCAGGGGACGTGTTTTTTTCCACTGGCTGTCCAGTGTGTCAGCCTCGCTGTGCTCCCTCTGAGTGTGTGTGCGTCATTCAAAAGGCCAAGGACGAGCTGATTCCCCTTTGAAACAGATCCCTGCCTTGCCCATGTGGGTCTTCCCCCCGGGTACAGAGACGACACCAGCTATCTCTCCACTTCCCCTCGGGGCACTGTTCATCCTCTGAGCCGACATCTGCTCTGCCTCCGTCGCACACGCCCTTCCCACCAGCGTCCAAACAGGGACAATGAACCAAATCACAGGACTGTGGGGACAAAGACTTCCAGCTCGGGGCCCCGCCACGTCACTAACACCGACTGAGGGAGGAGTCTCTAGGGAAGAGGTTAGTATACAGTTGGATAACATGATCCTAAATCATAGATGGAGGTGTGAATACGTTGCTTTTGTGCTAATAACAAATAGTTGTGACGAGTGTGTGTATGTTGTATTTGCATGTGTGTGTGTGGACATGTGCTAGAGTGCACGTGTGTCTCTCTACGTTTCCTGTGATTGAGTTTGAGACTTTGCTCCAAAGGTCAAGTCCTGGTTGGTGAGAAATCTGTCTTCCTACTGGCAATAACTACGATCAGGTCTTTTTATGGCCACTGTGAGAAAGCTGCAAAGTCAGAGCGTGTGATTTGATCTGTATCTTCATGCTGTATCGTTAGCAGCCCTCGACTTCCTCATACCTCCTCTGCTTTCCTTCAGCAAAAATAACCTAAGCTCATTGCTCTCCCTCTCTCCCTCTCTCCCTCTCTCCCTCTCTCTGGTGTTTTCTGGGGGGAAAAGAGAGAGGACATAACCTCTCGTCCGCCCCTCCTCTCCCACCACCTCGCCCTCTGTCTATCTTTATCCCTCCTTCTCCAGACCGCCGTGTCACCAGTCGGCTCACACTCACACGGCAGAGGAATTCATTCCCGGGTCTGGCATCAGGCCTTATTGGGGTAAGGTGAGGGGTCTCGGGGGGAGTCATGTGATCGAGTGTGTGTCTGGCAGCACAGCGATCTTGTGTTTTCAGAGCTTATGTGTGTGTGACTCAGGAAGTAGAGAGAAGGGAAATTCCAAAGTGAAAGGTATGAAATCTGGAAGTAAAAATCCAGAGAGAGGACAGATGAAGTTCCAAGGCCTGAATTGGCTCTTTTAGTCGAATCATTAGTACCAAATATTTTGTAGCAATTATCAATTTTCATCAAATTAAAAAACTAGCAGCTCTTAATGAGCATTTCAGCATGAACCACCCAGACCCTGAGTGTAATACTCTGTTGTGTATGTGGCTTCAGCATTTATTTAACAGTTGAATTTTGGATTATAAATTAGTTTATGATAATTTCAGCATCTGTCAATTCAAACAACAAACCATTTTGAACTCTTCATGGGATTATTCATGTTTTAATCAGCCTAAAATTATATGAAAACACTGTGAGCCGCAGTTGAAATAATTGAAATTAACTCTAATAAAGTACCTAAAGCACTAATTGTTCTCTGTTTCGGTTGTTGGGCCTCAGAACGAGCTGTAAACAGAAACTCGTTATCACCTCATGCGGCGGCCATATTGCAAATTCAGCAGATGCGAAGCAACACTGGTTTCTAACTTGGAGTCGTGTTTCCAAGTTTCTGACAAATGTAAATCCAACATCTCAGTCTCACTCTGTTTTGGTTTCAACCGACTCCTGAGAGAGAAGTCTGGCTCGTCGGCTGCTAAATGCTTCACTGTGTTCACTGGCACGTTGCTAACGGGGCCTGACTGCTGTCTGCTGCTGGACAGGAAGTGCACGTTGAGTTAGTGTGACAGAACATACATTGTTCAATCTGTAAATCTAAAACAATGAGGTCAAAGAGAAGAGACTAATATTTCCATAACACCAAACATTTGCTGGTTTTATGAACACGGGTAAACCTGCCAATAAGGTGATTGACTCCTTTCCCAGAGCCAGTAGGAGGAGTTTCCCCGTTCTTTCCCCCACTGAGTCATGTTTGATGTCATGAAACTGAGAAGATCTCAGCTCGCTGTCTTGTCAGTTGCATCTTGCACGATACAAAGAAAAAATCGGTGTTGCACGATGTTCCCAATTGTTTTTTTGATCTTGCCAACTGACAAAAGCCAGATGATGATGAGTGTTCTTTTTAATAAGTGGCTTAAGGCTACTTCCACACTATGATGTTTTTGTTTTAATACGCATCACTAACGCAACACATTCATAATAAAACAGTGCTTAAAAACAAAAAGCATGTTAGTGTGGATGTGGCCTAAAATGCTAACTAAGCCTAATGGAACCTGTGGATTCATTGAGTTCTTCTCTTTCCGTTTACTATTTCTCAGCGAGGCTGCCATTCAGAAAACTTTGAAATGGGAATTTTACAGTTGGAAAAAATCTGGAAGCACCACTTCTAATAATCGATAATTAAATTACGGTCATGTTTTTCGAGTCTGTCCCCGCATTACGTGTCTGCCGCAGCCAACGAGCCCAGCATCCTAATGATAACCCAACAGGCCAACCGCCGCTGATGTCTTCATCCCTTTGTGTTCTCCCACATATGGTTATCTGAAAGTCAGCGGTGAGACATGGAGGCAGCGTATTCCTGTGGTCGGCCTCTCCCAATCAGTAGGCAACGCTCTCAACCACTCAGACGGAGAGAAAGAGAGAGGAACCAGCCGCCTAAATATAGCTTTGCCTTGGGGCTCAGCGAGAGGTTCTCTGCGTGAGCTCCGGCCACACACACCGAGGTGCGAGTGTGTGTACATGCATGTGTACAAACACAGATTTATTTAGTTTGAACCCTCCATGTAAGCAAGGACAAAGGCACTGACACTCATACAGCTCTGTCTGGTGTGCAGACAGTTAATTCACGTAAACACTGTGGGAAGGCTGTGCTCACTTCAATAAACAAACATGCACACGTACGACTTGGATTTAAGGTCACTTGCATCACTGGCCGACGACTTTCTGCTGACTGGAGGAGAAAATCCCCCGGCGAGCAGCGTTATGAAAGCAGCCATTTCCCAAACACCACAAGACAAGGTTTCACAAACTCTCGCACTTCTTCTTAAACTTGCTTTCGACTTCCAGCTTTTTTTCCACATCATTTACTGCGGATCCTTTTCTGAACGCTGTGAAATGTGATGTTGATCACCAGGGCTGAGGTTTAATTGATTGAAAATAAAACTTCAGCAGCAGAAGAGGAAACAAAAGGCGGCTTTACATCTTCGCACCCTCCAGCACGTGCTCATTTAAAGCCCCCGCTGCTTGTAAACACGACGCCGCTCGCTTATAACATGAAAGCACATGACGGCTTTGTTTCTCTGCGCTTTGGTTGTGTTTTCTGAGAAACTGACAGGAAAGAGACAAGTGAACACAACACCTCAGCTGTTTCCTGTTTGTGTTGATGGGGAGAGGTAATTTGCTTTGCAAGGGGCCGCACCGAGGGATGCAGAGATGCAACAGGGAGATAAAGGAGGTGATTTGGCGAAGGGAATCATGAATTAGGTCATATGAGAGATAAGAAACGGATAAAACGTATCGTGTGAATGAGACAAAGAGTTCAGAGGAAGAGACGAGTTTGATTGAGAGCTGTGGAAATGTACTGAGAGAGCACGACAGAAAACAGCTGACAGGAAATTCTGCACCTCTGCTTCTCCACCGCTGTGATCACAGCTGTGTAACAACACACACACACACACACACACACACACACACACACACACACACACACACACACACACACATATATTTATATATTTACCCTCTGAAAAGATTTTTATCAGTGATTAAATTTCCAAAGTTTGTTGTTACTGAATAATCATCACCAGCACGAGAGTTAAAATAGAAACCTTTCCCAGCTCCGACGACGGCAACACCTAAAACATTCAGGACTTAATTTGTTTATCCCAAACATTACTAAGTTGAACTGCTCCACGCTGAGTAAGTTCGTGTCCCTGGGTGATATCCCGGCTCCTGTGGCTCTGAGATATCTATGATAAAGCAGCAGCAAAGCATTTAACGTGCAAAAACAGCTGTGACCTACATACGACTGGCAGCTTAATGAGTAACAGTAGCTAAGTAATTTCCCTACGGGACTAATACGTTACTCATTACCCACATACCACCTCTCCATGAAAGATACACAACATGGAAATGGATAAATAATTAAGTTTATGCATTGTAACCCAAATCTTATGAGCACAGGTATCGCTCTGTGATGGACGCAATGGAGTTTTTTGGAGTCTGACTGAGAGTTCGAGGACACTGCACACCCAACTGTAACCTGCAGCTACTGGACGGCTCTAGCTGTCAATCACACGGTATCCACTGCCCAAAGCATACCGTGATTCATCGTCTATTTTATTCTAAATGGGACCATAATTTACTAAATGAACATCATGCTGTATTGACGAAGACTTGAAACGAGAGATTGAGACCATGAGCTCTTAATGAAAATGTTTACTGACGTTATAAATAAAGGAAGAAGTGGGCTCACCCCCTGTTGGTTATTTGAGAAAATGCAGGTTTCAGAGATTTCCATAATAGAGTGCGTCCTGGGCCACAATTTTTCTGTCCGAACCCGACCCAAGACCGATGTTTTTGCCGATTACAGACACGTGTATTATTGTATATATTATATAATTCTAAACAGTAGAAATACAGTCTGAATCAGGCCTTGGCCACAGAGTTATTGTGCAACTGTCGAATCATTTCTGGAAATAACCACTTAAATTCTACCGGCTGGTAGTTACCCATGTAGCTCGGGTTGTGGATTGATGAAACTCTAATGTTGAGTCTCAGCTTTTCCGGGCGAATGATGAAAAACGTCATATATGGGAAATTACTGTGAGTAATGAAAGCCAGTGGAACCGGATCTAATAGAGAAGTGGAGTGGGACTCAGGAACAGCCGATCCCCATACACCCTCTCTGTGTGTGTGTGTGTGTGTGTGTGTGTGTGTGTGTGTGTGTGTGTGTGTGTGTGTGTGTGTGTGTGTGTAGGATATACCTCTAGGATATCTTTCAGCTATATAAGGGACAGCACAGACTGGGATACGGAGAGTGGGCTAATAGAGAGAAGGTTTTAAGTGTGTCATGGGATGTAGATAGGAGGAGGTATATTTCATGTTGCTGTAAACAGTCGTTTCTCCTCTTCTCCTCCTGCTATTTTGGACCTTCAGCTCCGGTCGTAAACCATTTGCGACATTGCCACGGAGCCTTCCAGAGGTGTAGGGCCAGGAGACGGTCGGAGCCGTCGGAGGAGACTGGCTGCAAATCAGAGAAAGTGAAAAAGGTGGGAAAAGGTGTGGGAGAGAAGTCACAGATAATGGATTTTAGTTTTTATTCATTTTTGCAGTTCCAACGATTGAAGACACCCACTCTTCACTGATGTGCATGGATGAGGAGAATCCATTATCCCTTATTGATTTCACCTGCTAATTCATATCACAGAGGGGGGTGTGCAGACAAATATCCCATCTACACTTCTGCGAAAATATCTCCGTCCAGACAAGGACACAAAAATGGCTTCAAACACCACAAATGCTTAAACATGCTGGGACAGTAGGAGGCGATAAAATCGACATCAATCGAATAAAAAACGTCCAAACTCAGAGGAAAAAGTTTGTTGTGTTGAGAGGGCCTAAAATATCGAGAAGATGTCCCGCCCTGAAAATCTTGGAGCTATCTAATGAACAATTTACCTTTTTGTGTCGAGTCTGTATCAAAGAGGCAAAAATGATGATCCTATTTATTAATAATTGAAGGTAATCATGTGTTTTGTGCTGTATGCATTTTTATGTTGAACAACCAGCTGTGAGAGCTGAGTGAAGCTTTGTAATAACTTCGGTCTATACTTATATTTTGTACGTATGGTGCCAGTCACTTCACGTTTCTGCCGGCTGTCAACACAACCCAAAAAGAGAGCGTGACAACAGATGCGGGAGTTTGGAGAAGTGGGTGATTGATACACGGAGATATGGACACTACATCAGTCACTGGAGGGTGAAGGAGGACACACACACACACACACATTCTCCACCGCCCCCATCGCAGCTGTTGGCGTGTGGGTTAGATATGTGCTCTGACCCGTCGGCCTTGATCGGGACCAGTTCTTGTAGGACTTAGTGCAGGCTCGGCTGGAATGGGTTGGACCCATGCCACGCATTCCAGTGCCGCCGTGCGCTCTCCGTTGGCCTACTTGTGTCAGAGGGGAAATGGACGGACGGTACACCCACACAGTCAGACTCAACCACACCACACCACACAACTCACACACACACACACACACGCACACACGCGAATACTCTGCAGAGGAGGAAGCCATCTTGCTGTCTCTCGCTTAGAGTGTAAATAAAGAGCGACGCACATGCACACGGGCACGGGCATGCCCACACCGCATGCACTCACATGAGGCTTCGCTCTGAAAAAAACAGGCTGATACAGTTTGAGTTGTACAAACAAATTGTACGTGCGGGCACACATGCACACAGCACAGACACGTAGACATGAAAGTATACAGTATATAGGAACTTTGTATACGCTGCACTCTCCTATAAGATAAGTAAACACTAACAGGGTGCTTCGACTCTCCTATATCACAGCTGACATGAAAGCACCGTTGAGAGAGAGCGTGGGTAGACGGACTCGACTCTTAATACCTCTCATAAGGGAAACATCTGCTGCCCCTCACATCCTTCTTCCTTTTTAATCTCCCTCCATGTTTCTCCCGCACCCCTCTCCTCACCCTCTCTCTGTGAAGTTGTTTCTCTCATCTTGTTCCCTCTCTTCTCTCTGTGAGCCCCCAGCTTTTTTTTTTTTTTTACTCCTTCGATGACTCTCCACCACAGCTGGGGTTGTTTTTGAACCGTCGAGTGCATCGGGGGCCAGGCGAAAACAACTGGGCAGCGTTTCTGTGAAAAGCCACTCTCCACTCCCTGCACAGAGCTTCCTCGCATATTTCCACTTTTTTTGGGGGTCATGACTATGCACAGTTGGCTAAAACAGCTGTGGTTCAAATCCTACATCCGGCCATATACTTTGCGTTTGCCAAAACCCAGAATTCCAGCGTTGCACCAAATCACACGACAACAAATTTAGGTTTTCTTGGAATTGTCGGAGTGCTGACATGGCAACAAGCTGCTGGACAAATTAAGTTTGAATCACATCATCTTGTCTATTTCTGCCATGAAATACAGCTCTTAAAGTATCCGAGCCAAGTCTTCAGTTTTGTGCTTTACTGTAGAAGCTCCTCTCTCAGTTCGTTCCTCCTCCTCTTCCTCCTTCCTCTATTATGAGGATTAAAATGGAATTGTACACTGTGTACATGCACCATGTAAACTGCAGTGGCGTGCTGCAACATGAAAGCAGCCTTTGATTGTGACTGCATGCGCCTGGCCTACTTTTTGATTCCATTAAATTATTGGGTGGGTGGGAGCAATACGGCTGCGCTGTCTTTTAAGTATTAGCAAACTGGATGTCGGATGGTGCATATAAGTGTGTATTGTGTGTGTGTGTGTGTGTGTGTGTGTGTTGTCCACATGTGTGTAAGTCAGAGCAAACAGAAGCAGTGATTTGTTGTTTATTTGTGTTTGATCATAGGACTTTGTGTGTGTGTGTGCAATTGTATAATATGTGTTTATAATGGATATAAGTATTAACGTACTCCTCGTGAATCACAGTGTCATGGTACATTGACATATTTGTATATACAATATATATTATTGATTCACATTCAGGTGACATCATTATTTTTTTGCTCTTCTCCGTCAAACTGATCTGTAGCGTCCGTTTCATGCTGCGTGTGAATCACTATCATACTGTAGCATCTGATACCTACAGACTAAAGACACAAAAAGCAGCTGTTGGTGAAAGGCTGATGAAGTGGATGAATGACCGGATGACAAGATGGTCACTGTGCTGCTTCTGTGAGACGACAGTGAAAAACAAAGCTCAGAGCAAGGACATGGCACCAGACAAAACAGGACGATGACTCATCATGCAAACAGTGAAGTATTAGAAAGAACAGGGAGAAGTTGTTAGAAGCAGTGAGACCTGGAGGGACATGTGATGCATGAGGACGCATCTCAGATCCGATCACAAGTGGTCACGGGACGTATTCTATTGCCAGGTGTGAACTGACATAAGAACAGTGCGGCCGTGCCTGTAGATTTGTTGTTGTACTTCATGCGTTATTTGCAACAGCAATAGCCGTTCATTTCATTTGCATCGGGAGAGAACTTCTTTGTTTGCATCTTTCCACTGGTGCAGCCAACACTCTTGGCAAGTATGCAAATGTATTCCACACACAGGATATGATGCATGAAACAAATAGGTGGCTTGTTTCACACTGGCTAGTGGCTAACTGGTCAATCCGGTTGATTGGACCCACTGGATATTTGGAGATGTGTTAATGTCGAGATCTAATCTAAATTGTGTTTTTTTGAATATTCAAAATCTGACAGTCAGGCACATTACACTTCTTTGCATATTACTGCCACCAGCTGCCAATCCCTTGAATAGATCAGTATAAACAAAATATGGATTTACCCATAAAAAACTGTGCTCTCTAATCCCAGAGGGTATCTTCAATTCATGGGCGTGTATAACTAAAGCAGTCTTAGTTCTGCAATACACATCTACCAAGACAGATTCTGAGTCTTAAATATCAGGAATACGTTTAGAGCCTCGGAAAGTCTGGAAAATGTTCTGAAATTTGGGTTCTGGACATTTTACTGGAGATTCATTGTCCATCCTTGTAGACGTCTTGTCGAGAGCAACTTGAGGAAAACGTCAAGAAATGAAGAGAAAGATGAGAAACAGTAACTCTAGAGTTGTGATTAGTTTTTTCTTGTGTCTGAATCACATTCTCTTCTCTCTGCCTGCATGCATTGGTGCCTGTCTGCCAGGGGAGATCCGACGTGACTGAGAGCACGATTGTCTGCAAACATTTATTGCCTCACACAATGAGCTTGCGTGAGTAAGAGTTGCAGTGCACGTAGTAAGTATCACATTTGAACTGTGTGTATTTTTCTCCCTGGGAATTAGCGATCCAAACTTTTGATTAACCATCATGGAACAAACCTACTAAACTGATTTCCACTGAAAGGAGTGTCCACATGGTTCCTGCCAGCAACAAAATCTGTTCAAAGAGAAAGAGACGGAACCTTCCTCTTCCGCATCCCTGCCTCGAACCAAGGACATGTTTGATGTTTCCCAAAACTGTGTTTATCTTTGCACTGTGTGTTCCAGCTCCTCTTGGGTTATCACTGTGTGCTGCATTGTATATTAAAGCTGGGTGTGTGCCACAAGAGAGGAGTCAATAATAATAATGAAATGTCTCCACTGACAGGAAAGAAGAAGATTTGGAAATTGTGGCTGATTCATGTACACGTGAAAATGTATGGTAATGTTTGGATGGTTTTTAAAAGTTTGGAATATGCTGATTCAGATCAGTACTCCCCACACAGGACAAAGCGTGATTAGCTTAGCATTAGCATTAACAGCTTGCATGTCTTAAACAACAACTTGCTTTTGTTTATGTGCCAATTCAACAAACAAACTAAATGCAAAGTGATAATGGAGTCGCTGAGAAGGAGCTCACTTCCCAAAATGTCAAACTTCTCCTTTAACTTATTTTAAGGATTGTCTGGAGTACAATTCTTTAAGAAAGTTCTCATTTCTTTGTTCTTTTATTTTGTATCTGTTTTCAATTTATTTACAATCTATGATGTCATCTAATGAGGCAACTAATTATTATTCCATTAACTCTAATGATAGAAAATATTTACATTGACTCCAAGTTGACGAGAGATTCTCAAATCATGTGATTATTTATATATTTTGTTTTCTATCCACCAACTACCAATTATTGAACTATACACACAAATTAAGGTCACTATGCCCCAGATAGCTTTCCTGCCTTCTGAGGTGCATCGCTGTGTTTACGCCCCCGGTGCCAGCAGATGCTCTTGTAGACGAGCAGGCGACGGTGCACATATGTGAACAATGCCACCAGTTGCGGTGGATGGAAGCTCCCTGGTCGTCTGCCAGCATGCGGAGGGAAAGGGGGTGGAGAGGGCGGACTGACCGAGGCACAATGAAGGGTGTGCGCCGTCTCCGGGGGTGGAGGTGGAGGCGGTGCATGGTAGGCGGCGAAGCCAGGGGGGGGTAAGTGGAGATAAAGCCCAGACAGATGGGGCAGACAATGAGGCACGGACACACACCCTGCATGTCAACAACAGCCCCCCAGGCCTCCTTCAAACTTTAACTATCCCTTTATCTCTCCCCATGTGCCAAAGTTTCTTTACATTCTCACTTATGTGCCAAGTTTTTTTTTTCAACTTAAGCTCAATTGAAAAAAAAACCCAAAAGCTAAATAGCTCTTAGTTCTATTTTTGCGCCACAAGGACCTTTTGTTCACATTCTCCAAACAAATCAAACTTTCTTCCTCCTCCTGTTTGTTCACTGGCCCTCCTCCTTTTCCTCTTCCCCTCTTTATTGTTCCCCCGATATGATAAGGAGAAACCAAGATGCAGCTGCAAAGTGACAACAGGGCGGGTGTGAGAAGGTAGTATAGATTGATGGATAGATATGGACAGGCATAGCTGTCACCTGTTGGGCCGAAACCTCCTTGTTTGGGTAGCTGATCCCATCTCCTGTTTCTCAGGTTTCAACAAACAACCTCAGCTGTCGGAGAGTCGCAGAGCTCTGTGTCTCCCTCCATTCGTCTCTCATCCATCTCTCACTGCTCCCGATCACAAAGAAAGGTCGACTTTCATCAGCGCGCTCTGGCCTCAGCGGCTTTGAACGCCTCCTTAGAGAATGTTTTGGTTTAGACATCTGTGGGATGAGGGATAGAAGTTGCCAACAAACTAGGAACCTATATCATAACAACCATTTTTTACAAAAATAGTAAACTCAAGACTCATAGCAGGCAAGAAAAGCGTGTGCTGATGAGCGTCACAGTAAAAAATGCTGAGATGACAATGTGAGGTGATTAAAATAATGAACATACTGTAATGATCACTATAATCACTGAGATCCCATGTGACTCTGGTGATAAATTGTGTCCAAAACACACCCACAACCATTTAGATCAGCTATTAAATGTACAATCATCTCTGTGCATGTTTTTGTGTCAAATGCGAACACAAACGCAACAGCCACGACCACGTGAGCATGCAAACGTGGCTGCCTTGCAAATATGTATAGTGAACCATCTGTGAAAAGGTCACACTCGGTGGGATTCTTTGAGGGCGAGGTGCAGGGGGGACAGGAAGCCCAGGGGAGGCGTTCACACCCTCATTCCACACCGATAACCACCGATCCCAGCACAGAGAGAGGGATGAGTTCTTTTCTCCACAACTGTGACCTCTGACCTGCCGGCGGAATCAGCGGAAAAAGCCACTGTATCAGTGTGTCACCAAAACAAAAAGACAGAAGTTAGAAGTAGTAGAGAAAGAAAGAGTAATACGAGAAATATATACCCTTAAAAAACTGAGGGGTATAGTAATGTGTGAATAGTGTTTTTTCTTACTTCAGTGAATCTGTAAAAGGTAGAAAAGAACAAACTTTTAACTATATCCAAGCCATAATAGTTTAAAGGTTTGGTGTGTAAGATTTAGGTGAAAGGGATCTAATGGCAGAAACTGAATATAAAATAATCCTAGAGATGTTTCCACCAGTGTGTGATTATCTGAATTATACAAATTGTTGTTTTCTTTACCCTAGAATAGGCCATTTATACTGAAATAATTTATATTTACATCAGGAGCAGGTCCTCTCTACGGAGGCTGCCATGTTTTTTACAAACTCGACAACCTTAACACGTTTTGAGTTTTTATGACAACGGAAGGTTTCCACAGGTTCTCTTTCATGTTTGGACGGGGAGGGTTGAGGGGTGTTCAGCTGCAACATGCACCTCCACCACTAGATGTCACTGCATTCTACACACTGAACCTTTAAAGTGTAAAAAAGCTACAAGTGGAATTTTGATTATTTTGTCAATCTTGTTATTTATTTTTCCGATTAAGCTGCACAGAAATATACAAAAGCTTAAGTCGTTCAAGGTCATTTAAAGTGGCTGTTTGTTCCCTCTATTTATCGTCATGACAACTGGTTTCGCACGTCAGGCCGTAGAATGTGTAACTTGTCTGCGTTGGACGTGACTCATGTCCAGTCACATCCTGCTGACGTCTTCGCACAGGCCTGGGCCTTCCACATGTTGCAGTGTATTGCGAAATACATGGCAAGGTTTGACAATGTAGTAGTTGAATATTTAGAATATTTTTAATAGATTCTTGGATATGAAGCAGGATTTCAGGGTTTTTATTCGTTTGTTTGTGGAAAATGTGTGTATGAAAAGGTATTTATACAAATGTGTGCACCAGTATAACACCTGTTCACCCAATATGACCCGACCTTCTGTGTGGGGTGTTTTTGGGATGCATAGCAGACAGAGTGCGTGTGATGCAACATCTGTATCTTGTACCATCTTATGTAACAGCAACACTCATGATAGCGGTGACATTTTCCAACATGCCCTGAAGTGGCCTCCTCAAAGCAACAGGTGTTAGTGTGTGTTGATACGTGTGTGTATAAGAGCATACGTGTGTGTGTGTGTGTGTGTGTATGCACAAGTGCTACTGTCGAAATCTTTACATCTATTTCTGTGATTAACTACCACAGAAATACTAAGTACTCCAGTGGTGAAACCAGTCCATATATGGTAATTGTCTCTTCTTGATCCATGTTTAGTAGAATCATATTTAATTGTATTGTGTATACAGGGTTTGCAAATGGTCTACAACAAATTATTCAATATGATTTATAATTTCTTAAAATATACAACTGATCCATTTAAATTAACTTTTAATCTTTTTCAGTTCAGGATGTTTTTGTAACACATGTCCAGGGACTACAGATAAAAATAGTCTCTTGGCTAAACCAAGAAATCAATTAAATAGAAAATAAATGATTGTGCCATTCTGTAGAAACTTTGCCAAACCAGCTTAGTGACACAACATTAGTGTCACTGGTGTTAACCCAGCTGCCCTAGTGCCTGTGTCATGACAGCAAATAGACTGGGTCAACCTGCAGATAGTCACGTCCTCACTGCAATAGACACTATGTTACTTCAAAACATAATATTTTACTGTATTGGTGTAAACTAGTATATGCTTTTAATTCACCTGCCTTGTGAGTGAAGAGTTAAAGGAAATGCAGGTGAGACCTAAACCACTCAGTTCTCTGTCTGCTCCACTTTCCATTTGTTTCATTTTTTTGTACTTCAGGATATAGAGAACAATATTGAAAACCTCTATTGCGGCTGAGCGCTGAAAAAATGTCATTATTGCTGTAATAAAGATCAACGTTATTTCGGTGCTTGAGTCAATATTTTGCTGCTGAGCGAGATGAGATGAGATGAGAAGTCGTGGAACTGGTTTGAAGGTTTTTTTTTTCTTTCTTTCCACTTCAGCTAACAGTGAGGTACGAGCAGTGCAAATCAATTCTGACAGAAAAAAAGGTAAATGACCAGAGGGGAGGAGACAACAGGGAGAAAGTCTGTGTCTGTGTCTGCTCGTGTGAGTAAGAGAAGCTACGCTGACGTCACCCAGAGGCAGCGATATGATGAAACCTACAACATGACGCACACACAAACTCCTCCATGTTCTTCCTCGGTAATCAAAACACTTCCCACTCCATAATCAAAAGTTAAGGATCGCATTTGAGCGTTGGGTTTTTGTGCGACTGATCCAATAATTCAGCAGCTCCTGCGCTCACTCCCTGCTGTCAGTGTGTATTTATGAAGCCATCACTTGTAATCAAAGATCACCTATAATCACTGAGCATTCGGTTCTCTGCCAAATCCCAGGGTGATTATCTTTCATTACAGCCTGATTTCGGGGAAGAGTTTGAAAAAGTGCATCAGCGCAGATACAGCAGCAGAGGGAGGTGGTGGGGGGACTGAGAGAGCGAGAGGCCCGACTGGTCAGTGAGGTCACGGAAACTTGCTTTTTTTGTGTGGTTTATCGAGCAAAGCAATGCGGGCCATTTGGACGGAGGAGCTTTAGGTCAAAGTTCAAGAAGTCAGGGAAGCGGTGAGGAGGTATAAGCACATCCACCACACAGGCACACAGGCAAACGTGGTTTCTGGAGTTTCTGCAGCCTCAATGTGTACAGTCAGAACTCCCAACAGATGCAGCATTGAGTCATTACATGGTGTCGGGGCAGATGTGACTGAGCAGGTGGGCCCCGCCTGCTAAAAGAGGATTAAGAAGTAAGACGTGTGTGTGTGTGTGGTGTGTGTGTGTGTGTGTGTGTGTGTGTGGTGTGTGTGTGTGTAAATGTGGTAATGCGACCTTGTCCTGAGCAACAGCCTCGGCAGGAAAACTGTTTCTGCTAAAAAGAATCGGAGGAAGTACACAATGCACTCCCCACAGACGCACACATACACACTGATATGGTGTGAGAGGATTATACGCACACACAGGCTGAACACAAACCATTCTACCGTGCTCGGTCTGCCCGTGACAACTCGAATCATCTTGCTTGTCAGTCAGAAGCAGAACGTATATACACACACACACACGCAGGCAAACACACACACACACACACACACACACACACACACACACACACACACACACACACACACACACACACACACACAGATTACAATTACATGTGAAAACTGCAGTTCCAATCATCTAAAGTAGGGCACTGCAGCACCCGTCACTCAAAGGTGTCACACAGCGGGACAGCGCTCAATGAAAAGTGCTGTGCAATTACTGGCAAATACTCAGCCGCCATCGCCGTCCACCTCTGTCTTTCTGTGTGGAACCAGCTTCCACCGGACACACTGAAGGGTCATGATCAGTGCATGAATGGAGAGGACGCCACCCATAGATGGCTCCAGGCAGGGGGCCTGCCGGTGCTGTAGCTACCCCTGTGATAGCACCAGTAAGAAATGTCTGTGATTTATTGTTGTATTTAATGTGTGAATACTGTAATTAACGATGGGGTAATAGGCCATATTGAAGAAAACTAAACTCTGAGATTTCGAGAATAAAGTCGAAAATATTACTCAAATGAAGTTCCATTTCATTATTTGTGAAACTTAACAAGATGCTACACATTCTTCATTTCAACACAGGCGACACACTGATCTGGAAACATACACCTACCATAAATTTATTCTGGTAATGTTACTACTTTTTTCCCCTCCTAATATTAAAACGTTTATTTTTGTAAAATTACAACTCTGTTCTTTTAAAAAACATATTTTTTGTGATTCTATGAATTTACATTTAATTTAAGCACAACTATATTTTTGTAATATTAATAAAAGATTTTAACTATGTCATATTTACATATTTAGTATGTCTTATAACTTTATTCTTGTAATATCCAATATTTATTTCCCTTTTAATGAACATATAACTGTTGTAATACTTTATAATTACAAAAATGAATAAATACATAAATCAAGAACAAGTACTTTTAGACCAATAAAAACCCAGAAAGACAACACAGGTGACCGGAAGTAGCCAATGAGAGCAGCGCAGGCATTGAACTGTTGACCCTGTTACTTCCTGTTTGCCAGTACGCGATTTCTGTGTGAAATTAGCCTCAGATGGACTCAGCACGTGGGAATGAGGGTGAAACAGAAAGTAACAGTGGGTGTCACTGACCGGGACCACCAGGGGCTGGAGGCTGGAGGTGAGGAGGAGGAGGAGGCGGACCTGCACCTCCACCTGCCCGGCCCTCGGCCCTGTGACAGCTAGCGAGGAATGCTAACGTTGCTAACGTAGCAATTAAGCCTGTTAGCTGAGAGCTAAGTTTCCCATGGCAGCGGTGGGGACTCGAACCAGGGACCTTCACACTGAACCACAACAACATTGTTGGTAAGTGCTTAGACATGTCTCCCTCTGCTTCACGTTGTCAGTGTTATATGTTTAGTAATTGAGCTACATTCTGACTCCCTGTGCAGCATGATTATGGGATGTTTTACATTCAAAGTAGACTTGGCCACAATTGATATCAACATTTCATTACAGTAGATATTGGAAATGATCACGATTTATGTGACATTACTATTTATTTTAAGTTTAACACTTGATAAACAGCAAAACATTTTATAAATCTGAGCTCGATCAATAAACGATATATCAATATATCTCTCACCTTTGTTATAGTTATGAACATTATCTTGTACATCTTGCATATCTTTCATATATGTCCCATATCTCGCCTTGCGTTCAACAGAACAGCATTGCAACTGAACAAGTCCTGCATGTGTGTGTGTGCGTACATGTGTGCACGTGTGTGTTTTGAGGTTTTGCAGTAGAACTTCAACTGTGGTTATTACTGTCATTTTGAAGTCACAGAGGAAACTGCTTGAAAACAGTTACACCCTATAAAAGTCTCCGTCGCATGTGCAAATATTTTTCTCTGGGAGTTCAAATGTACTTTTACACATGTCTGACTGTTTTCCACAACAAGGTGCACAGTTGGTCGGTTGTTTTGCAATAACACCTGCATAACAACAGTAATAAAAATAAAAACTCTGGCACCTGAAATACCCGTCTGTCACCTCTCCTAGAGACGGTTGCATCACCCTGGTGAATGGGGACATTACTGGCTTTATTTACCGTCACTGATGGATGAGCTATTACATGTTCTGTGGAAACAGGCCAATTTGTGATGGGTTTGTTATGTTCACAGATGAACAGTTCAAGCACTGCTGGTTATTTTTGATACGGCACAGGAGCCAGATCTGACTAAAACACTGTGGGTTTAATTATCATCCTGACGAAAGGCAAACTCTGGAAGATGTCAGGACCCACTTTTCCTGACATAGTCCAGAGTTCATGTCAGAAAACAGCTCATGATGATTCTGTTTTTCACTAACGAGAATCGTTCATGCAGGCATCATGGCTCTGTCGCAAAGAAATGTCTCAGAATCGAATGTTTTCCATCCACACTTGTGTTGTGTAGGAGGTTTCCAGATGTTCTTTGCTAAAAGAAACTCTGAGCGGTTCATTTTTCTGAATGGAAATTGAATGGTTACTGTTCATATATCATCAAATGTTCCTTATTCTGAGAATTAAGGAATATTTCGATTCCTGTAAATGGTTTCATATTACTGGCCTTCTATGGGTCATTGTTTAGTTTTGATTGTGCCCCTATAAAATGGACGTGTAAGATATTAAGGACACTCACCAGCACCTTTATTTTATCTAATTATGACGAATGAGAGGGTGAAAAGGAGAAGCAGATGCTGTTTTGTACCCTCGTCTTCCCCACCTCCACACAACTCCTCATTTAGACCATTGACTCCGCAGACTTGAATGTTTTGACGGGCTTCACGTGAGCTCGAGGTGTTTTCTCCCCCCCCCCCTGTCCGACACGTCTCAGCTTTTCAGACTGTCAGACAGAGAAAGTTAACAAAAGCAACAAAGCAACAAAAGAGAAAAAGAAGAAATAGTGTGAGGGAGGATACCAGCACCTGCGTTTCTCTGCCTTTGGAAAGTACCCCCTCCTACACTCACACACAGACACACACAGACACACACACACACACGCACTCACGAACTCCTGTGTAGAAAAGTGTTGCGTTTCACCCTCATCACCATAGATACCCAGTAGAAGTTCTCCAAAGGGCCCTCGCAACCCACAAAGTAGCCAAGGCCGCGCCATTCTGCGTAACCGCCGGCAACAATACTCACACTTGTTTGGGCCGAGCCGTTTTGTGGGACTCCCTTTTGTTTATTAGGATGAAGAGAGCGAGGCGGAGTGAGGCAGGCTGAAGGGTGAGGGGGTAAGAGTGTGTGTGTGTGTGTGTGTGTGTGTGTGTGTGTGTGTGTGTGTGTGTGTGTGTGTGTGTGTGTGTGTGTGTGTGTGTGTGTGTGTGTGTGTGTGTGTGTGTGTGTGTGGGGGGGGGTTTTATGCTGGTTGTAGACACTTTCTCGGGGCAGCGTGGGCAGAGACAGAGGGGGCACATCTGAGGCTTCTCCACAAAGAGGCCTGAAGCAACAGTGTCTGGACGTGTCTCTGCGGAGTCTGTACCTGTGTTGTGTTTGTTTGGGGTTTAAACTCACAGCCTCCCTCCCCTGTTTTTCTTTTATTTTACCCCTTTTCCCGGCTGTAACTCAAATCCCATGTCTCTCTCTCTCTCTCTTTGGCCTGACCTATAATCCCCCTATCCTTCAATACCCCACTGGCCCATTGTCCCAGAAGCCACACACTGAATAACACACACACATACAAACACACATGCACACACACACAGCCCTGCAGCCTGCGCCATTGTCCTGCCACTGCTGGCCTAAGTCCTAATGCTGCATTGGACTCATGCCCATGTAAACAAGCTCCCTGTGTGTGTGTGTCTGTCTTTCTGCCTGCCCGTCTGTCTGCCTGCACTTCTTCTTCTTCTGCATCTATTCACGTCACCATCATCGCTCTTTTCATTTTATTATGCCGCTCTCTGCTCTCCTCCTCCTCCTCCTTCTCTTCTGTCTCCATGTCCGACTCCTCTCCCGCTCCGCTCTCTCCCTGTCGATGCCGCTGTGCTCTCTAAGCTGGGCTGAGCAATTAGTTAATGTACCCTCCACCCCAGGGGTGATTCTGGCATGGCTGACCAGCCGAGTGCTTGGCTTCGTCTGTGAGTGTGTGTGGTGTTGGCACCGCCGCCGAGTGGGGTTTCTGGGCTAACGGCGGCCTGTCCAGAATGTTTTTGGCGCTGGCAGCCTTTTGGACAGCCCCTCACCTCTTCTCTCTCTCTCTCTCTACACATCCACTCAAGCATCGTAGGCCGCCCTCTGTCCGGAGCTCGAGTAAACAGCCTTTTAATTACTATGAGGAAAAGACCCAAATGTCTCAGAGATCAATTCACTCCAATTTTTAGCCTTTACTTATTGATTGTACTGTGAGGTTTGGCCCCTTGTAAGACATTGTTGCCTCAATGACCATTCGTTTATTTTGGCTTCCAATGGTTTGAGGAAATACTTAGAATCTAAATAAACCAAACAGATACATTTGAGGCTGTGCTTTTATTCATGGTTTAATTCATGGCTTTGGGGACATTTCAGCATGAATTATAATTGGCCTAAATAGCAATAATAACATGCAGTGACAGGAGGTAGATGTCCAGGCTCATCACGCTGTAGTCTGGATGTAAACTCACAAAAAAACATATATAGGCTACACTTGATTCATATATTATTATCTCTGCTAAGGAGGTAATGTTTTTGTCTGCGTATCTTAAGTTTGTGTCCCTAGTTTACTTAAATTTTGTATCTCATGCACACATTATTATTCACATAATTATGTATGCGTTCAATTCTGATCTGTGTGGACTCATGCCAGACTCTGTGCTTGTTTTTACCACATACTCCCTTTTATAAAACAAAAGTAACCTAATTTATTCACAAGTTCCAGTCAAGTCGACTCTCCGTGCCGCAGTTTAATCTCAGCCCCGCTCTCGCTGCCTTTCAAGCTACGTTTGGTCCTGCGAGGGAGTGAAAGGTCTGGCAGGCGCCTCGCTGGACACCTCTGTACTTTTCTAAAGGCTTGAAGGACGCCCAGCATGCACATCCACTCGGTGCGAACAACAAAGGGAAAGAGTGCGTCACAAATGGACACCAGCATGGACAAGATGGAGCTCTGCGTACCGCGGGGGATGAGTGGTTATGCCTGCGAGAGCTTGTGTGTGTGTGTGTGTGTGTGTGTGTGTGTGTGTGTGTGTGTGTGTGTGTGTGTGTGTGTGTGTGTGTGTGTGTGTGTGTGTGTGTGTGTGTGTGTGTGTGTGTGTGTGTGTGTGTGTGTGTGTGTGTGTGTGTGTGCGCGTGCATGATTGATCGTCAGCTGAATCCCATTAACAGGCTAAGGGACCAATCAGAGCATCTCATGTGGATGTGGATGCAGCCGATTCCAAATATCTCCATCTTTGTGTAATACGCCTGTGATGCCAAGTTGTGCCCTTGGCCGTCCCTCCTGCTACGTGGGTGCAGGCTTTAACCTCCTTTTTTTTGTTGCCTTGGCAGCATTAGGTCATGGCTGTGCACAATACGTGTAGACAGCTAATGGCCAATGGCTAGGTCAAGTAGTGGGATGCGGCTCTTGTGTGCGCGTAACGATTAGCGCGTGCACGTTCGTCTGAAATGTAATGCAACCAAGCACAGCCAGAAGGACAAAAGACGAGACAGCAGCTCGACCTTTCACCTCCCTACCCCCATCCTCACACACACACACACACACACCCACTCAGCAAAAATGTTTACTTGCTGCTGCTTTCCTAATTCTTCCATTTCATAAAAAAAAAAAGATCAATCTGGATTTTCCATGGCCTGAAAACCGCGGCGTGTATTCCCCGCCGCTCGCTGTGTAATTACATTTGTGCAGACAGACAGTGGGATGATTCTGACAGGACAGAGTTATATTTATATATTTCTGTTGTTATTCTCCTGCCCCATAGAGATATGACCCACTTCCACTGCTCAGTCTGTACGTCTGTCAGACTGCTTACTGCCGCGGCAGCGTGTGCTCAACATAGATCTTTCACAGTGTGTTTGTGCTTGTACGTCCTTAAGGTAAAGACATGGATCCAGAGGTCTCCTCCTGGATAGTGAGATCATTTCTTTTTGTTTTCAAAAATGCAGTGTCTTCTAAATACATCAATATGCAACAGTAAAAGCCCGACATCAGGTTATCATACGCTTCCACATTATTATCCTCTACGTGCTTTATTTTTGCATCAGAAAATGGAAATAACAGACACAATGGTTAACTTCTATCTCCTGTTGCAGACACTAGCACGACACATTTTGCTCAACGAACAGAATAAATATTATGCAGGGGATTGCAGGCTTACGTGGCTTCTAGGTTTAAATGTAGGAGCCATTTGGAGTTCATTTCAAGTTCGTTGTTGTACTGTTCTGTTGCCGCTGCATTGACCCTTTTTACCGACCAGCCGTTTCAATTTTCATCTCATCTTTCAGTGATTCATTTGATCCCATTGGATGTGAAGGTTTTACACACTCGTAGTCATTAGCTCATCGTGCAATAGGTTTGCGATGGTGTTTATGTGTGTCATCGTGTGTGTGTATGTGACAGTAAACAGGACTGTTATGTTGTGGGGCAACATTAGGAACGAATATACACCTCAGTGCACAACAGGGGGGAACATGGAGTTTCACCTTGTTTCTAAGAAATAGATGGACTAAAAAACCTGCCAGTGGTCAGTTCAATCAGTCTCTTGAACGTTATTTTGATGTATGGCAGTGAAATAATTCTGTTGCGTTGCAAATTCTACTTTGTGTGTTTCATACCCTCCTTAGAAATATAATAAATCTAATATTCCTGAGTGTGGGTTATATTTCTGCGGTTTGTCCCGAGGTGGCATCTGCTCCGTTTCTGGAGGTGACAGAGAGGTAGCAGCAACCATGTGGGCCGTCTCAGTGCCCACATGCCTTCTCTGAGGACACACACACACACACTCCTGGCAGGACATACTCCCACACACCGAATGCCTCGTTACCTCACATGCACACGCATGCATGTACACACACAAACACTGCAGTTGTACACTCATAAACAAACCCTACACCTTGTGCGGTGCCTCATCATCGACGCCGGAGCGTGAAGGGAACGAAAGGGTAGCAGGGGTAACGGTGTGTGCGCTGCCAAATCACCACATAATGCACTGTTCCTGGACGGTCCACCCTGCCGACCATATGGGCTCGACACATCAGTGGAGCAATGGACCCGACACACAGATACAAGCACATGTACGGCTTTAAACACGTGTAAAGATAAGAGCGCATTGTACTATGTCAGCATATTAAACACACACTCACACACTTTCTCAAGTGTTGCATTTCTTTAGGACGGCTGAACAATTTCTTCCTGAGCGTTGTGTTTTGGACGCACGTTGCGGTGGAAACAGGTGTTCGTACTATTGTCCCTTTCATCGCTGACAGCCTTTGTTCTGTGGGTGCTATCATCTGTTGAGGGGGAGTTGCATCTCCCGGTAATGTATTTCATCAGCTACAGCTGTATCGGACGCTCTCCATTGGTGTGGAAATGAGGGTCGTCAAGTCGCCAAGTAGCTCCTTCATCCATATTACAGAGACAGGGGGAGGGGGGCTGCTCATTTATTCCGGCTCAGGTGTGAATGTGTTTGTGTGTGTTGGTCTGTGTGTTAGTGTGTGTGTGTGTGTGTGTGTGTGTGTGTGTGTGTGTGTGTGTGTGTGTGTGTGTGTGTGTGTGTGTGTGTGTGTGTGTGTGTGTGTGTGTGTGTGTGTGTGTGTGTGTGTGTGTGTCAGAGAACGCAGAACATTAGGTTTTTTCCTTCCAACTCTCACCATGAGGATGGATGGTCCCATTACCGAGGGTTCTAACCCCTGACTGAGAGACTCAACCATCCCGCTGCACAATTGCCATAGAGATATAAGAAGATATGTCACTGGTGCAGATGTTGCTTGGGGGTGGAATGAGATTAGATTTCCATTACGCTAGTGAAAGAGACAAGAGAAAAATGTGGCGAATATTTTAGTCAAACTAGCTTTGGTCGAGACTTCAGTGTAAACAAAATCAAGGAGGCAGCCCAGCCAATGTGACCGAACCCGATCTGATCCCGAATATACTTTCAAATGTTTTGTCTGAGCCGGTCTGTGTCCACACTCTGTTGTCTTTCTGCATCCAAGCGACGACCTGCAGAGACGACAATCTGCTTCCTGTTAACACCTGCATGTGTGCCCAGTGTATGTGAATGGTCACTTGATATGCATTTTTAGATGCGTTAGTATGAATGGAGGTTCTGATGTGAGGGTAAAATGGGGCTGAAATACTACTAAAAATATTTCATGAGGTATATTTGTTTTTTAAACCCTTTTAAAACTAAAATGTATGCGGCAAAAATATGTTGTCCTCAATTCCTAAATCCTTATCTAAGGTTCTGCCCATTTATAATTGTATGGACACACTTATTTAATCCGTACTTATGTTTTCCACTTTTTAATTAGCAAGTTAAAGTTTTCAAAAACAATATATATATATATATATTGTTTTTTAGGCTATTTATTAGAGTTTTTGAGGTATTTCACTTCTATGTACGATAAATGTGTCACATGTAAGTGACGATAAATGTGATACTGATTTATTGTGTATTCCCGCAAAACTATCTGTCATGCATAGTAAAAATGTCCTTGGCAGCCATTTTCAGCTTTTGAATTAAATCAGTTTGCCGTAGCACAGCTTTTCCATCTGAGCTTGTTCAGCTGTCTTCATAAAATCTATAAGCTTTTAATACAGAATACAAGATTAAATATCAGAGATTTATTTGTTGTGTTTTGCCTTTTTTTGGAGGAGGATCTCCTAATCCTCAAACCTGATTGGTTTCATATAAGAGGCATTGGAATGGATGATGTTGTGAGCAGCTGGTTCCCTGTTTGTCTTCAAATCCTTCATCCCGTAGACAAACTGGCCCGAAACAGCACAACAGTGTTTTTGTTTGAAGAACAAAAAAACTCAGCATTTCTCAACTTGTCTCTTTCAGCAAAAACACAATCCTGCATGACTCGAAGCTGATGGCGGAGTGTTGTTTAACAGCGATGTCGCCCGCACCTAACACGTTATACTGCTTGTGCAGAATTTTATGCTGATGTCTCTGACATTCAACCCATTTTTCAGCCCGTTTTTCATAATGCTTGGATTCCTCTGACTGTATGTTAGTGCTGAAGTTCACAGGAGAGGGAATTTAAATACCCTCTATACATAATCATAGAGCAGATTCAAGTGTGCGCACGCTCCTGACCGGTTTGTTCTTCTCACACTCTGACAATCCACCGGCAAGTAAGCAAAACACAAATCCCTCTAGCTTAGCGAAAATTAAATTCAGTGGGAGGAAGTAGAAAAGGCAGATAATGGAATATCATAAATACAGAGTGATTCTATATTTCCCTCTCAATAATAGATGCTGCTGAGGGTGGCAACTTTCGTTTTGGGTTGTCCTGTTGATTCCGGTTGTGGGGGTGAGGATGTGCCTGTCTATCTGCTGGCATGTCTTATGTCCGCACCATACATCCTTCACCGCCTATAGAAATATATAAATCTTTCACAAGCACCTCACCTCCGTTCACTGCACATCCCACCACAAGCGGCACACATGAACCGTAACATATTCACTTAATGGCAGTTAGAATTAATGATGAGTGCATCCTCTAATTACTCTGTCCTCCTATAATTACTCTGTCTCAGTGGTTACAGTTATCAATCTCGTATATCGCTAAGCATGTTTCCCCTAATGCGAGGCGGCAGTGGAACAGAGGGAATACTCTCCAATTGGCACATGTGATTGGAAAAAAGGGAGAAGAAGAAGCGTTTGGCATCGTGCACTAATTTACTGGAACTGCAGTGAAACATGTCCTGTGGTGTTCAACTGGAAATCCAAACAGAAAGTGCAAAAAACCCCACAAATATCCAATTTCAAAATGTATTTTTGCCTCAACTTTTACGTCATGATGAAACAGAATCCACACATGTGTAAGTTTGAACATCTACACTTCCACAACATAGACTCTATATATGGATGTGTCTCCACGTTCTCCCATTGTACTGAATTGAAGTCAAATTCGTGAAATCACACATTTCATGATTGAGTTTTAATCAAAACACTTGACCAAACATCAATGTTATAAAAAACACCTTAAATGACAGAAACCACCTTTGAGAAGGTAACTGGTCTTCCCAGTTATGCTTCAACCTGCAGGTCGTCCCCATTTCTGGGGTTTTTACAAGACACGTGGACTCATTTCACCGTTCTTCTTTCTGGCCTGCAATCAAAGTGGGTGTGTAATCAAAGCATGATATGACCTGATCACATCTGTCTAATGTTGTGTTCATAACACATGAATCATCATGCCTGTGACAGGAGGAGTCTCACTTCTTCTCTGGTAAATGTATCACATAATCAGCTTCCTTGTGCTGTGAGAGAAGAAAAGCATTTTTTCTTTCAGTGTATTCAACCAGCTCCTGCCCAGCGGGAGGAAGCACGCTGTTAGAAACAATGCAATCCCCAATGGGTGTCACATGCTTCTCAGCCATGCATGCATCTGATACCTGAATCGCCTCTGGAGTCTTGGTTCCTGCGGAGTTAGCACATGAAAACCCCCACCCGAGAGGGTGTGTCGCCTTCTTTTTGTTCCATTACTATACCTTGAAAAGCGGCTTTTAGCCCAGGGCACAAGTGAACCATCAGCCCTCCACCCACCATACAACTCCTTCTTAATAGTCGCATCTCCTCATACATGAGACCATAGTCACCTCAGCGTGAGGATAGTTACATATTCACAGGCTGAGGGACAAAGACGAAGAGACAGAGCAGGGTGGGGACAAAGGAGAGAAGGACGCAGAGAGAATACACAGAAACATGTTCTTTTTAAAAGTGTGTGTCTTTTGTTGTGGGAGGATGAGACACGATACACTGAAAAACCAATTACCTGTGATGTCGGAAGACGGGGGGACTTTGTGTCCGCATGTGCTTGTGTGTGTTCGTCGTGTAACGGTCACGTCAGCGCAGACGCCACTGCAGTGATTGCAAGTTTGTGCGATCGCCATCTGAGGTCGTTTGCTGCAATCATGACATAAGAACACACAGCCACCCACAAAGCACAGGTCTGAGCAGGAGTGAGTCAGTGGAAGAACAGCAGGAGAGCTGTTTACATAAGTCTGTCCAACGGTTGCCTCCTTTGGAGTCTGACGTTACATAATGCTGAACACGAGAGCACCCGCCTCAAACTGTAAATAACAGCGAAGCATCACGCAGAGAAAGACAATAGGAAGGAAACACACTGTAATCAACTGAACAGATTTACAGCAGCAATGTTTTCCTCCTCCGGTCTATAATAACTCATACGTCAATAAAACGTATATTATTCATCAGTACATTATATTAACAATGAATGAAGAGACTGTAACGTGAAGAGTGGTTTCTGTTCAACAATTTTTATTCGGTTTGATTCCAATAGACACAACTGTCATTTGGTTTTTAAAAAAATCTTAATTTAAAGTTTTACATTTACAAAATTAAAATCTCACAGCAATCCATCTTTTGACCTGCTAGTCCATTATGTCCACGGCCATTTTGTAGATGATGCTTCTGTTTGTCGGGTCACACCAGCCACAGATGTCACTGTTGTGCACTGTTGTGTTAATTGCTTTAATTACTGCCTGCTACACGCACGCACGCACGCACGCACGCACACACACACACACACACACGCACGCACGCACACACACACACACACACATACACACCCTCCTATACTGTAAACCCACGGCCGCTGATTAGTTCTGGTTCCTCCACAGTACTGAGCCCCAATGGATTTTTCCTGCCATCTTCAATCTCCCTGCTTCTGCATGAACACACACACACTCACTCACACACTCACACCTAAAGTGTGTACCTGACAGCGCTGTGATTACAGCACATTGCATCACCCTGTTGTTTATGTCCCACTCTGCATTCATAGACATCCCCACTCTCTCTCTCTCTCTCTCTCTCTCTCTCTCTCTCTCTGCCACCCTGCTACTGAATCGCTTCGCATCTTCCCCGACGCTCTCAGCCTGTCAGATGATATCCACTGTTCAGAGGCCACTTCAGAATAATCAGAGAATAACGTACTATATATGTTTAGTGGAAAAGCCCCCTGGGGAATTCAAAAGGATTCATACGTATATACATATATTCATCTTAAAGAGACGGCGAGTTTAAGTGATGCAAAATAAAACTGAGACATCCATTATTTGCATAGAAAATAGCGACAGAAGAAGTAGTCTGATCAATATTCAGTTCCATTTTATCTCCCTTTTATCTAATGTTTGGTGAAAGAAGAATGACACATGGTATTTTTCATTTCAAGCCTTTATTATACATTGATGTACTATTTTATTTATAAATTCCATTATTTTTTATAAACGCAAGACTGTGATAATGATATAATATTCTAGCAAAGCTGCTCTCAGACATGAACTGAATTCCAAACATTTAACCAGAAATTTTCCAGAGGGGCCGTATGTCTGAACACAAATGTCCGAGTCAGCTGCTATGGACATTTTCCAATTATGTTCCTGCTGGCCTCCTGGGGTTAATGTCCGGTAAATGTCCGTTTGAGCCCATGAGACAATACGGCCGGAAGATTCACTGTGAGGGGGTTGGGCTGGTTGATGACGTTTTCTAACTTGCTTCAAATACAAACATCTCAGGATGAAAAAGAGATGACATGCACGTAGAAGATGCTGATGAGCTTCAACATGAAAAGACGAGATTCAAGAGCTTTTGGCGATAAAGGCCGACACCAGTCAATGTGCTGTACACAAAAATAAGGGAGTTCCACAGTGGAATCTATGCGTCATGTCCGTACATTTCTCGTGTTGTTGTGAACGCGTCTGACCCGCACAATCTCCTGCAGCTTTCCTCAAATGTGATTGAAACATTTCCGGACCCAATTTTCGCACCATTTTCCACAGTTCCTGTGTGAAAACAGCAAAAAAAAAATTACCCATCAGCGAGAAAATGAAAAGGTCTATACTGATGATGATTAGCCTAACCAAACAGCACGCTATGTTCTGAATTAATGATTTTAGCTGCGAGCCACCACCATCAGAGGCGGAAACAGCTCTAATGGATAATATAATTGCGAGGCTTAATAGTTCATGAAAGTATCTTAAAAACCAGAATATCCCTTTAAGCGTGGGTGAGCTTTGTATTGTCTGCGCTTTCATTTTGTCCCGTACCCTGAAGTGGTGAGCAGACAGACGGAGAAAACTGAGCGAGAGTGATCATTGCATTATTCATGCTGAATGCGATGGCCTCGAGCTCGGTCCGTATGGCGAGCTGGGGCCACGCAGCGCCGTGATAGGTTAAGGTGGCCATCATCAGGAGGCACACAACGGGCACTCATCTCAAACGGTAGTCTGAGAAAAGCCTCTTTACCCGTCGGCTCCGCTCGCTGTGTTGTACGTGGCACATGCGTCCGAAAAACACCTTCCCCTGCACAAACAAGCAGACACAGGAAATGATACGCACACTCCACGTTCACTGCCAGCCACGATTCAGCTGCTTTCTTACATCACCGCATCCCACTCATGTCCTTGTCCTCCCTCCCTCCCTCCCAGTGTTTTTCCCTCCTTCACTTCACTGGGCTTTTGAAGCACTTTCCCTTTTCATCCCTCCCTTTCTCCTCCTCCAGCCCTGAAAGGTTGATCTGTGACTGAGCTTGTTGCGTCTTTTATCGGCGTCTCGCAGCGGCCCGTGGACAAAGGGCAGCCGAAATGCCACGATGTCTCTATATTCTGCGCAGATGCAGAGCCGTGAAAAGAGAGTGGCGTTCAATCATCTGCACTCGGGAGGCTGAAATACAGTAGGGGATTGATGGAGGCAGACAAAGAGGAGGAGCAGGGAAGGATCGGAGGGGTGGGGGCTCATCTTGTAATTGATTATGCTAAATCTCAACCCAGGAACTAAATGAGAGGCTAGACAGCGGATAACCAGGGAAAGAATCTTTATTTGTCATCCATTGTTTTTTTTTCCTCATCACCTCTCTGTCCACATGCAGAAACAAAAAGCCTCATTAGAAATGTTAAGCTTCTCCCAGTAGGTAACTTTATTCCTACCTTTGAGAGCTTCCTGTCTCAGCTTAAAGGGCAAAGGTCAGCTGGCCGCCACCTCTTAAAACCACTGTATGTGTGTGCTTGAGTAGGTGTGTGAGACATCGTGTGTTAATCCTGTATCAGTATCTATTTAATCTGTCTCTGACTGTCTGTCTGATCCCTGACTCCCCGCACATCTAATCTCTCCACCCTTCTGCCCTCCCCCCACTCTGTATGTCTGCGTTGTGTGTTTATCGATTTAAATCTCTAAATATTGTTCAGACATATTGTTAATCTGTGCTTCAGTCTGTGCGCGTCGGCCAGTCGCCGTCAAAAGGAACTTCTGTTATTGCCTCTCCGAGCTCCGCTGTCCCCTTCACAGGGTTAAACTGGGATCATTTCAAAGCACAAATCAATGCACCAATGAGCCTCTGAGGACACGTCTCCTTACTGTACCTCGCCATAAACGCCAAGTCCTATCTCTTTGGGAAATGATTTACTACACAATGTTTTATGCCAAGATGAAGGACACTGAAAATCGATAAACTCGTGCTGTCTCGACTCAATGAAATCCTGACATTGCAAGTAGTTTCTTAAACCTCACAAAGGGAGAGATTCTTGCTGCACATATCAAGAGCTTGATGCTAACGTGGTCATAATGGAGATGTGTAATGTGCAGCGATGGTGTAATGTTTACATCTTGAGTTGGGCCGTAGACGGAATATAAACATGGACAAAATGATAGCTCGTCAAAAGTGAAGACAAATCATGTTGATCGCCCCCCTGGTGGCTGGCTGCAGGAAAGTGGTGGATGTGACATTTTCTCAAAGATGGTTCCTCATTTTAGGTATTTCTTCTCACACTGATGCATGTTCAAGTGCTCATTTGTCCAATAAGTCTGGTTTTAATTTGTAATTTGATACTTTAAAAATGGGTCTTAGCATCTTAACTTAGCACAAATAGACATTAACCACGAAGTACAGCGGAGGGTGATCGGATTGTTATCGGCTTTGCAGGTATTTCGTCATAAATCCATACATAACAATTTTACCCGGAGATGTCCAAGACAAATGACAATGAAGTCATAATGTTGCATCATCTATAAAATGTAAAAAATATGATAGTAGAAATATTAAAAATGCTATTAAAGTGCTTGAAAAACAGATACATATTTGGTCATTGTTCCTTTTGGTTTATTTCTGAGAATTATGATTTCAAAACAAATCACTGTACACGTGTGAATGTTTTACCGCCTCTTGCTCTTATTTTTCAAGCTCATTTCATTTTCAAGTCATATTTTAGTTATAATGAAAGCCATCGCCACGCTCGCTGCTATGGAAACTGAAGGGCATCTGAAGGTTGCCCCACTCCAAGAAAGCACTAATAACATGCATGCAGTGGGCTGCAGTCGGCCCACCTGGAAATGAAAGGAGGCGAGCAGGGGAGGAGATAGATGGGAGATGGGGGGGGGGGATAGGAATGATGGGGCAGATGGATACAGTATGCACACTCGCACAATGTCCCAAGAGGCTCACAGCTTTCCAGACAGTGTTGTTATGGATTCAGTGAGTGTGTCCTGAAAGACAATCCCATCTTTAGCCTGACTGCGCCCACACCTCTGCTCATCCTCCGTCTGGAGGAAAAGAAGATTTAAATATTCTCAACTCGGCATGCCGGGATTTTGTTTCTTAATCCCGCTCCCCTTGAGAAGCCAAGGACTCTTGTTGAGCCTGTGGAGCACAATGAAATGCAAGTCTGCTCCCAGAATAGGATCATACGTGCAATTCCAGAAAACTATTAAAATAATATTGGACAATAATTAAATAAAGGGATATCACCTGCTCTGAGAGGAAGAGGATGACCCTGATGAAGACCACAAGCCCAAATACATTAGCGTTTGGGGAGTGCATAGCCCCACCAAGGCTAACAACCCTATTCTCGCCTTGTTAAAGAAAGTTATGTCCCATTCTTCCACCACGTTTTGTGGAAATATGTTCAGTAGTTATTGCTGTTATCCTGCTGACAAACAAACAGACAGGGGTGGCATCATAACCTCCCTGGTGGAGGCAAAAAAATCATTATAAATGACATGCAGGTAATCAGGCGGAAATCAGAGTCCACAAGTGAAATGTTTTGCCTCTAAAACACTTAATATAGTGTGTGTGTGGGTGTTGTTGTTGTTGTTTAACCCTTTTACCCCTTTCTCTCTCCATCACCATGAATATTGAATAGGGAGAGAGGCACTTTGCCCATTCAATTCACTCCAGGAATTTACAGTGGCATGTTCACTTTATGAAGATGTATTGGTCGCCCTCAGTGCTCGTGTGTGTGTCTGTGTGTGTGAGTGTGTGTGTGTGTGTGTGTGTGTGCACTGTTACGAGGCTCATAGGTGCCGTACCTTTGCTGTTGTTTATGCATGTATCGGAGCCCCGAATCAATCCATCTGCGTTGTGTTGTGTGTAAACGGGATGTAAAATCAAAATGGATCTGACCCTGAGGTCTATTGTCCCGGCGCTGCCTTTACACGCCCTTGACTGAAGCGGCTCAGTAAATCACCGGCACAGACACGATAATGCACTCAGACAGAGAACGAGGTAAACTTTAACTGGGTCTCCATACAACTGTCAAGCAGGCGTGAGTGTGAACCAGACCAAAAAATTAGTTTTTGCCATATTTCCATCACATGAGCAGGCTTCCTGAACGCATTTTTAAAAGTGCAGTATTTTCAAATTTGATGTTATTGTTGGTTGATTGGTATTATAAATGTATATATATTTTACTCTATAGTAAGATGAAAATTATTTTTATTATATATACGTAAGAATTATTGTCATTATTTTAAGCCCTTCACTTCAAGTGTTAAATCATTTATCACATTAAAGCAAAGCATTTCAGCGTAATATCAGAGTTTCAGAGTAAATGCTAAGTTTTCCCAACTAACATGTAATCTATTGTTTTTAACTTTACTTACTCCAAGTAGCCTGATCCTAAACTATCTTGACCGACGTGTCATAATTTGGCCTCTGTCATGATCTTTTGTGATTTTCAGTTGTTTGGTTTTGCATATTTGGATTTTATATCTTCTTTTTATAGCTTCTTTCCTTGTGTCTCCTATTTCACTTCCTGTCTTTGTCTGGTTTCCCTCCTTCAAGATTGTCTGCACCTGCTCTAATGTGTAACACCGTCTTTCTTTATCTCTGTTTACTTTTCTGTATTTAGTCTCTGTGCTCCTCACAGTCAGTTCCTTCATTAACATCCCTGGATTTATCCTTGTGCTTCAGTTTTCCTGGTTTGTCTCCTTTGTTTCCTGTAGTTTCTTGAGTTTGGACTTTTACATTGCTTGTTTGGCAGCTTTATGACAAACTAATGTTACTGTGGAGGTAATGGCATTTTAGAAAATCATCAATCACATGACAAACTCAAGTAGAAACATTACGACAAAGAGACAGAACTGTTTGACGACAAAGACAAGTCATCCTCGTCTCCCGCTGTGTGCATGTTCTCTCCCAAAACCCACAAGACCAATACATTTCTGTCATTGTCTTTAATTACTAATTAGTTTGTCCATCCGTCTGTCTGTCCCGGGACACCTCTCCTCATTCTCCCGTCTCTTCTCAACCAGACAAGGACGGGCGAGGACGATGCGATCCTGTGGTCCGCACAGGGATTTCATTATGGCTTCCATCCAGAGGAACAAAACAGCGGTAAACAAGGTCTAGCACAAGGACAAACCTCACAAACGGGCCACGCTGGAGTTTTTCACGCTGCATTTTCTCCAGGTGACTGTATCACACGCGCTGCCGGTCCTGGGTGGAGGTGCATGCTGTGCGCTGCCAAATAGCTTTTTTGGAGTACAGTGTTTGTGCCATTATGTTGTTCATGTGGAACTCCACGCAGACCCAGCTCCATCACTAATGTATGTCTGTCTGCAGCCTCCCCCCACCTCAGACACACACTTTCACACACTCGCACTGCAATGAGGTCAGATAGTGTCATGAATGTCTCGGCCGTGTGTCCTCCAGCTGTTCTTTCCGTACTGTGCGTGTGTGTGTGAATCCATGGACATTCATGTGATTAAATAATTGCATCCCATGGAAATAGTTTTTTTGTTTGTTGTTGTTTTTCAGGTCAGTGTGCCGCCAAAACACCAATTTCTTTCCTTTTCAAAATTTGATTTAGACGTACATAACATCAAAAGGGAAATACCACCGCCAGAGGCCCAACGGTCACATTCAATTCTGCATCAAATTCGTCATGTTCGTTTTGACATAGTTATAAAACTATAGAAGATGCGTAGAAGGTTTTCATTCCCTTCTGAGTCCACATTATCGCAGCTAGATGTTGGTGGTTGTATTTGAAGCTGCAGAAAACTGCACACACTCATAAACCTGATTTACTTTCATCCCGATTTATGAATTATTGTCAGCAAACCAGTGAAAATTTTAATAAAACATCCTATATCGCAATGTAAAGGAGAGAGATAAAAAAATAAATAAACTGGATCCGTGCCTTTGTCTGAATCTGTGCCAAACTTTAGTAGGCCCGTGCCACATCCATTCACCAGCTTTCGTGCAAATGTGTTCTGTAATTTCTGCTTGATCCTGCTGACAAACAAACCAACCAACCCACAGATAAAACAGAATGGCACTAAGTAAAGCGCAGAGCACTGCCAAGCCCCAGCAGTCCCCTTAAATTCATCCAAGCTGCACCGTACTGCACACACTCATGAATATCTCTCTCCTAAATGTGTACATCACATAGAGACCCACAAATTATTCTATGGAAACGTTAGTAACACCCTCTGCCTCAGTTTTGAATAATCGTCCAGTCCTTGACGTCTTCATGCTGAAACCACTCGTCTATGCCAAAAATTCCTCCTTTTTGCAAGATGTCTGAGGTTTTCTTTTGTACAGTTGGCATCATTGACATGACTTTCTCTTGACAGGTTGTCTTTGGTGTGTGCCAATAACATATCTACTGTTCCTGTGGCCAAACTCTGTTTTGGATTTGTCTGCACATTATTCCAAAAGACCTGCTTTTCCCCTATATACATATATTCATTGGCAAACTGTAGTCTCACTCTGACATTCCCTTTTAAACAGTGGAGGCTTTGTCCTGGCACACTCCCATACAGAAACCCTGCCTACAGATAAAAGTGATAAACCTGAACAAATAAGACATAAAAAACACCTCCACAAAAAGAGTTGCGGATGTCAGAGTCTGGCAAGGAATTTAAAAAAGATCTCAGTTTTATTTGAAATGAATCCTTTCAGTGTTCATGTGCCCGGGACAGAACTGCAATCCAACATTTCATCACAGGATCAGCAGGTAACTCGTGCAACTGTTTGGTGTCAAAGTGCGTGCGTCTGCAATCTTCTTCGAGATTGCACAAATTTGACCTGCATGGGAGCGTGCCAGGAAAAAGCCGTTTCCTTCCAAAAGGAACATCAGAGCGAGAGTACGGTTTGCCAATGAATATGTAGGCAAACACCAGGCCTGTTGGAATAAAGTGCAGACAAAGCAAAAGTGGCAAAAACCCTCAAATATCTTGCGACTGGAGGAATTTTTGCACGGGCACAATTTGCAGATGGTTTGGGGTGTGTGTGTGTGTGTGTGTGTGTGTGTGTGTGTGTGTGTGTGTGTGTGTGTGTGTGTGTGTGTGGAGGTTACTGTCGGGGCATGGGTGGTCACCGTAGCGTGTTGTCTGATTGGCTGACAGGGGGGGTTGTTTACATTGTCTCTCTGTGCCCAGTGAAGAGGAACAGACCCCCTGCAGACTGTAGCCAGTGCACCAGACAGTCATCTCACACACACGCACACAAAAACACACCGCACACAGATACGCACACACACACACACACACAGCATTATTCCCCATGGTTTGGCAGGTCTTGTTACTATGCAGACACACTCCTACTATCCTACTTTGGCAGCCTCACATCCTGGAGAGAAGTGTGGTGTTTTTAACAGGTTGACAGATGTAGGGCATAACTCTGGCGACTGACTGAACAGACTGGAATTTCATTTTAATACTTTAACTTAGGTTTGAGGTCACTCTGATAAATGTAATGGACGTCGGTGACCTGTATTTTTCCAGCGATTAGCTCTTGTTCAAGCTTTTCCAGGCTACTTTTTCTTTCTGTGCTCATCCATATCCACGAATAACATGTTTAATTATGTGATTATTCACAGGTGCATGTAATATTTCAACCCTTTATGTGCACCGTGTCAATCAAGAAAACTTTGACAAAGTCTAAATGTGGTAGCAGGCAAATGTGATCACAAGGGGCCATCTGACAAAACCACTCTTTAGCCTCCTACGGAAACAAAAGGAAGACAGCGAACGATAGATGCATGAAAAAGAAGGATGTGTGAATAATCTTGTTTGGGGACCAAAGTAGCATCATCGTAATTATACAGTTTCTGGGCAGAATAGTGTGTGTGTGTGTGTGATTGTGTGAACAATGGAGCATAGTGTGTATGTACGCATGTAAATAAGAGTTAGAGTGCCCTTGTGCATACAAGAGGAGGCTGCACAAGTGTCACACTATGATGCTGATTGTATAATCATGCATGCGTAACGTATATCTCTTGCTATGCATCACAGGATGTGCTGTTGGTGGAGCATGAGAACAGCCTCGTGTTCTCAGTATGTGGTAATGAAGTGTGTGTCTGTATGTGTCATGTCTGAGGGGGAGTGTTGCCTCCCTCTGTGGCCAGGCCGATGTGATGATTACGGCTTTGTCTATATGATTTGTATCGGCGTGCAAAATTTAAATTGCTTCTAATGTGTTTTAAAAGAACACAAGTGAATAAATTACCAGGTGTGTTCCCAGGCAATGGTGCAAATTGCTAGTTCACCTCTTTTCTGGGCATGCACAAGAAGAAAGTAACGGCCTCTTAGCGACGTTTTGCATAAAGTTTTAGATCCAGATCTCCAGTTAAGTGCGTTTTCAACAAGAACGGCGACGTCCCCCATAGGTTTGTAATCTGCCGTTATGAAGCCTCGAGTTTTGGCATTTTGTCCAGCGCCATCTTAGGTTTTTAAAACCAGGAGTAACCATATTTGGACGAGGGGCGAGCCTGAGTAGAGCCTGAGGACACTAACTACCTACACCTGTGACCTCCACCCATTGGACGGTCCTAGCTGTCAATTACACAGTATCTACGCCCCGATGCATACCATGCTTTTTATTTAATTCTGCTCTAAATGGGACAATATTTTACAAAATAAACATCTTGCTGCACGTCACCCTCCACCTCCCCACCCCTTTCCTGTCTCTCTCTACTTCATCTGTCCACGAAAGAAGAAATGCAAAAAAACAATTTAAAAGCTCATTTCTTTACTCGAGCGTCATGAACGCTGCTCAGAGCCATACATGGGAAAACCATTCTCTGCCCACACATGCATGGAAACCTCTTGTTCCAACTTCATCCAGCTGGAGAGACGGAGGCAATAAAACACTCACAAGGAGAAACTGTTAAAACACACACAGACGGTTGGAATGAAGGTTGAGGTGGAAGATAGATTCATAACATTGAAGACGTTCCAGAAACGTTGGCCAGGTCAGCTCGTCCGGCTTCCTGTTTCCTTTCACCTCCACATCCACTTTGCAGCCTGACAGCGGCACTGACAGCGTAAGCGCACGGAATCTTCCATTTCTATCTCCAAGACCCGGAGAGTGGTCGCCGTGGTAACACCACCCAACGTCTGCTGTTGCTACCTCGATTCAGCCCGGTGTGACGCAGATGTCACAGTTGTCAACCCTGTAACACGACAGAAGAAACTCACTGAAGCGACTGAGGGACGGTTACAGGGATGAGAGGGAGCGCAACCACGGATTTAAGAAGTTTGGTTTTATGGAAGACTAATCTGTTACAAGTTTAAACACAGCTTGAATTTGCCAAATGACATGTAAAGCTCAAATTCAACTTTTTGGGGGATGGTACAAATTAAATGGGGGAAAAAGCTTTTTTTGTACCTAAATAGTGCCAGTTTTTGAAAGCAAAACAGGATGTATTACCAAGTTGGGAAAGGTAAAAGTAAAATATTAGGTCATACAAGAAAAAAACTAGGATTTTCTACAGGTTAAAATGTCTTTTAAACCAGGAAATAACATGAAACAGAAGCACTGAGTGACCCGTCCTACCATTTACTTACTGGTACTGGTTTCTCTCTCTTTCTGCAAGTCCCTCAGTTGCTTAGACTCACAGACAGAGAAGCATAAACATACACACACTGAACATTTGAACAATTACGCTTTGAGGGCCTTCAGAGAAACAGATTGTTTTCCAGTTCCAACAGGATATCCTTATTTGATCTCACTGAGTCAGGCATTGACGCAAGAGCCATTCCAGCCCAAACAATTTAATGTTTCTGTATTGACCCTCACCTTGGGCCAATGTTCCCCCCCGATTTCAAATGTGATGTAACAGCCTCAATTGTCCAATTGCTTCACCTTGTTGATACGGCTTGCCATTTGGCAATTGGTCACTGGAACATTATTTAAGCTTCTTTCCTGGAGCTGTGGGCAAAGGGCCGTGAGATTTACTGAACACAGGTTTTAGTTTTCTCAGTCGTTTGCAGCGGCTCTGCAGACTAATATGGAACATGAACAAGTGATTAGTTGAGAGCTACAGTGAAGTCCGTGAACCCTTTTCCTACTTTGTATGCTAATATGCAGTCAGTGGTGATAACATAGTGTCCTTTGGAAGATAAACAAGCACAGAGCCACAACTGTTATGATTCACTTCTGTTCATGGTGATGTACAAGCATTGGTGCCAACACGGTGACCACAAAATGTATTATATGGTTTCATGCCGGTGGACTAAGGTGGAGGTGGTAACTCAACATGGCTCCAACACTGTTACCATAGTAGCACTGTTCTCCCAAGGTCAACGCTCTGACCCACGACATGGTTCAGTGGAGCCTGCCACAAAGGTGCAAATGAACTTTAGGACCCCGCCAGTGTGAGTTTGTTCGTGGTACCACAGGAGAGAAGATGAGGGGAAGAAAAAGAGGAGGGTGAGAGGGAGAACACAAAAGGAGAAGTGGAGCAGGGGATTGAAGGCACCACAGGGAGAGAGGAATAGAGGAAGAAGATAATGAGCGAGGAGGCAGAGGAGAAAGTAGAAGGCAGTGAGTGACAAGCAAAATGAGGATAAAAGGGGGCGAGCAATCTAACTGTTGGAAATATAAGCGGACGGCAAATTGGTAGAAGTGAGCAGGAGCCAGTGAACAGATTAATGGAAGGAAGGTCATGGGTGACCACTGTGTAAGAACATAAATATCAAATGTGATGAAAAGAAATCAGGATGGAGGAAAAGTTGGTGCAGCATGATGGACAAGGGGGATGGGGAAATGAGTTTAGAGCAGTGGGAAGGTTAGGGAGGAAAGCATACCAAATCCTAAGGATTAGTTCCACACGTCCTCGGCTTCCATAGTCCCGGCAGCACCTGAGGCTGATGCCAGGATGACATTTGCATTCACTGATTAGGTCTGACTCCTCCTGTCATGTTTCAGAACCTGGTATGTTTTTCTTCTCGCATGGCGTCCTCTCGTCTCGACTCCTAAAGTAAAAGGGGATTACCCAGCTATGGCCTGCAAAGAAGTACTTTTCGTGACAGGATGAGTTTCTCAAATGAAATGTCTGATGAAAATAAATGACTTGAGAAAAGCTACAAGCTTTCTACAGCTCTCCTTGCAGCACTGAGGGTAAGGAGAGCTGAACAGAGAGATACCTGTGTCCAACAGGGCTGGAAGTAACCTCATTGTGTAGGTAGGACTTTGGAAAGTTTTTGAGTAATGGGTAATGAGTAGTCAATAATTTTTGTGGGGTAAATGGCCCAGCAGAGAAAATGGTGTTTGACACGGTGTGACTTCCAATTCAGTTGCAATGCCTTCACACAAGTCCAGGGAAAGATGCCTTGCTAAATACTGCTGTGCTGCAATAGCTTAGATACTACTGTCAGCTTTTAAATGTGCTGCTCTGCAATTTTTTTGCTAAATAATTGCAGTGTGTCTACATTGAAAAGAGAGAACGATTGACCACAAACCACCTGAATATCGAGAGTTACCATCACCTCGGTGCTGCATCTTTAAAAAATCTAGTCCAAGGTTCACATGCATGACATAACAAGTTTGGGGACTTGAGCCCTACCTGGCTTAGTTTGTTGTTCAGATTTTGCTGATAATACCCCCAGCTAAAGCCTCCTGGTGCCACCAGCTCAATGGATAAGCGCTGTGCCAAGTTTGAGGGCCGATTGAGCAGGACAGCAGCTGATTACAGCAGCAGATTGTGTTTGGGTTGTTGAACAATCGACCAGTAGCACATGAGCAAACCCTTTATTTCTCATCAGACCTTCAGGACACAATGTTTGCTTTGTGGGAAGTCAAAATATGTTTGACACTTCTTCTATAAACCAACTGAACATTTATTGTTACCCAAGGAACGCCTCAATGAAATCAAAGTAAATATGGCACTGTGTTGTTTGAGAGGGCAGAGCACAATACAAAAGAAATCAAGTCGGAGGGGAAAACCGAGGTAGAGCAGAGAGGTCAGCGAGGCTACGTCTACACTAATCCTCCGTGCAAACAATACAATACAAACTCAGAATAAGATATGATCTCCCTCCATGTTAACACACCTGGAAACAAAGAGCAGCTTGTCTACCCTGCATGTGGTTGCTTAGTTGTACAAAGTACCAGGAACAAGGGACAGTAATGGTGAAAAAGAAGAGGGATTTTTTTGTCTTGGTGATTAGCAAGGCTTGCAATTTGTTATCAAATTGCATTCACTGCTGGTAGTTAAGTCTTGATTGTAAAGACCCAATCAGGATGTAAATGTGGGTTCTATTTTTGCACATCCAAACCAAAGGGCTATTCTGGAGTTTCTAAAAAGGGGCCAGCAGCGTTTCTGAAAAGTTTCCAGTTTAAGCGGCTTCATAGCTTGAAAACTGCAGTAGAGAGGACACCGAGCATAAACATAACAAAAGTGCAGTATTTTAAAAATAAAGCATTGATGTGGCTGTGGCCCCAGTTTTAGGGGCTTGCTAACTCCAGAGTAGTGTGGATACCGGATGCAAAAATAAAACAATGTGGACCTATAGCCTGTGTAGTCTTCTTCAGGGCTGTCTCATATGTCATTTGGGTGGGGGTGGAATACTTGGTTCGGCACACACTGAGGTCCGATAAAACTGTAATGCATTTTTTGATGGTCCACCAATGTGGGGGCCCATTGACATTTGTCCCGGTATTCCCTGCAGTAAACTGACCAGCCTGCAGAGCAGAGTCGTGTGGCCGGAGACTGTGGCAGGTCAGTGCCTCCTAAAGGTGGCGGCTCTGCACTGATTGCCATGGCGACCACCTGACAGGGGTTGCATAACAGCTGATTAGACCCATTACATCCCACTGAGCTTTACACAATGTTGTCAATAACGGGTGTTGCGCTGTTGTTCTTCTTCTGTGAAATTGTTCACAGGAAGTGGGCTGCATTAACTCAGCTTTCCTGCTTTCCTATAAAGTATTTTTAACCAAAATGCAGTTTTTCTCTTTGTTCCCAGCTCTGTGAAAAACAAATGCATTTTATATAGGTCCTGCTCTTAGTATGGACTTTATAGAGCTCCAGTGGGACAGTGTGTGTGTTTAAAAATCCATGAAGTGGTGTCTCAACTCATTAAACACACTTCACCATGAGACGTCTGCATGCCTGGCTGCCAGATTAATAAAATATACTGTAGAACACACGTACACAGATTTCATTAAAACCTGTTCAAATGCTTGGGATGTTGTGTGTCGTATCTGAACCGACTGAAATGAATTGGAACATGAAAGCACCTGAAGTCTGCACATTAGCTTTTTACCCCCCTTCACATTTAAATTTATTTCTAACTCTTACATGTAGAGTTACATCAGCTCAGCTTCATTTCTTTCTTATTTTGTATTCTTACTTTAAGCTATAGCTCGGTTCCCTCAGTTTTATATTCTGTTTCAGGGCACAGAAATATGTTTATGCAACTCTTTCCTCATCACAACATTTCCATACCCCCACACATATGCAATATTTACTGACAGAATCCCAGAGGTTTGTCAGGAGACTTCTGAAAACTCCTTCAATGACAGACCGGGAATGTGTTTTGACTCAAACTTGCACTGAAGGGCTACTCTGTCTGTCAACGGCTGCAGTGTGGGTGTAATCAGATTGGCTACCTGAGAGCCCGCTGTGTTGTAATGACGTCTAATCACTCAGTATGTTCTCATGAAGCCGCCACCGCGATTACTATCCCCCCTTTTATCTGAGTAGATAAAATGTGTGCTCTTGCGTCTGCGTCTTTATCGTGTGGGCTTGTGTGTGTTTGTTTCTGTCAACAGCCACCCCCCCACCACCACCACCACCATTTTGCACCAAGCACACCATCATTTTCTTTTGTGGATTCCAGATGTCATGGCAACAGCATGACAGTAGCCTTGAGCCGTGGCGGCAGTCGTCACTGATGAGGTAAACAAGCTATCCTGCACTAAGAGGTGACAACACACGCCGTGCTCTTTTAACACCACAGAAATATGTAATTCTCCAGGTGGTAATGAATTGTTGACGTGCAGAAGGGGGGATATGGTGACAGGAAACGGTGCGAAAAGCTGCACTCTGTTCTTATGCTGTGGCACAAATCTGTGCAGAGGCAGGTGACACCAGTTGCCTTGACAGAAACGGAGAGAAAGCAGGTGACATAAACACATATTCACCCATGCATTATTTAAAGTGTTAAAACCTTCCACTTGTGAAACAACAGGAATCGGCGTGCAGAGCTGCTCAGTTCATCACCTGAAGTGCGACGGCGTCATAATGACGAGAGCGCCGGAACACAATATGCGAGCGCTCCTTCTATAATAATATTAAGCAATCGGTAACAGAAGACGTTCACGTCGAAGCCGTGGGCTCAGACAGACAGATAAGAGACAGCTGGGGAGATTTGCGAGGCGTCCTGAAGCGTAGCTCTCTGCCTGGGAGGCCGCGTCTCCGGTTTAATTCACAGCCAACCGCCGGGTCCCTGGAGACACTCGCATCCACAGTCACATATTGATGAACCCACGGTGGCAAAAGGTCATAAATTTGAAAATCAAATGTCACTTGTCAGCATGCATAAAAAACTTTGCCTGGATGCATTCCAGTTTGAGCTGTTTGGATTGCCACACACACACATTGACACACACATTGACACATGCACACTGAGGCACAGACAGCTGGTGCTAAACTGTGCCTGTGGAACATGGTAACCTACTGCAGCACTGGTTGTATAATCTGTGAATCTGGCATAAGGCCCAGGAGGGCGGTTCGCTTGTTTGTGCCTGTGGGTGTATGCATATGTATGTCAGATAACTTCAACGGGTCGATGGTTAAGTTTGGTCTTTTATAAATACTTAGAAAGAATAAGACTTTAGGCTGTAATCAATTTTATATGCAAAAAAAATCGGATTGTTTTTAAAAGCACTGCAGATCTGGTTAAACTTATTTTATTCCTGCAAACATGTAAAACCTGTCATTTGCTGCATGAAGACACTGGTCACAGGGATTCAAGCACGAAGATTACTCAGAAAAGATATTTCAATCCAGTCATGAAAAATCTTTGAATTCCATTTTAAGGTTTAATCAAACTAAAATGTGTAAAGTGTAAAATGAGTAACAAGCCACCTTGATTCCTCAACTTACACATTTCTCATTTTCTGTAATGTTTTTATCTCGAGGTCAGTTCTGCTCTTGTCCAACCACTCACAGTGCATCTGGGAATTTAGTTAATGCCTTGTAGGGAGCATCAGACCTGTAGCTCCATCAGTATTCAGCTGTGTGGGAAGTAGGCAGCTATGTCCAAGATGAACGCGGTTACGAAAACACGGCTGAGTGGGTTATGCAAACACATACGTGGACGTGCGCACGCCCGGGACAGTGTGAAGTGAGGAGAGCTGACGTCGGTCTGTCCCCACAGCGATCGCACTGTCGGGCTCAGTGAGTCTGAACCGAACTGGAACACAAGATAAGCTTTCCATTATTGTCAGAGTTTCTCTCTCTCTCTCTTATTACTGGTGTTTCTCACAGCCACCTGAGCGCAGCACAGTTCATTCAGGTCAGTGCAATCAGTCACTGCCAACACAGATTATTAATGGCCGTGAAGTATGAGGGAAGAAAGATGGATGCATGGGTTGTGGTTAATGTTTGAGGCAACACACACACACACACATTCTTGTACTTTTCTCTTTGTGATGACATTTACATGGCATAATGCATTCCCTAGCCCCTGACCTTAACCATCACAGCTACATGGCTAACCCTAGTGTGTGTGTTTGTTTACATAAGTATTAGCACACACACACACACACACACACACATAGTCAGTCAGTCCTATAATCAAGCACAAATAAACCACTGATCCCTGCCTCCATTTGCGCTGACTAAGACACACATGAACAACAAACACACATGATAAATATAGATGCCTATAGCTTATAGAACAATCACACACACACACAGTAAACACAGATGATTAGTTTCTACACAGGGCTGTACAGTGCCACATATACTTCACACGTGCTACAATTTTTTTCTTCTATGCAATGATATTATTTATGATTAATTGATCGCTGTAGCACATGTGCGATACAGCTTTGTGTGTCTGCTTGTGTTTGAAATTAGCCGCTTGTGCGTGTGTGGACTGTAATATGGGGGTTTGTGTACTTGCTTGTTTGAGACGTGAATTGATGACACATTGCTATTCTACTTGTGAGTGGAAGTCTGTCGTCCGTTTAAAAACCATGTCCCAGTCTGCATGGAGTCCAAACATCCAACATTGAATCCCACAATTCTCATTGAATCCCTGCACACACACACACACACACACACACACACACACACACACACACACACACACACACACACACACACACACACACCTATAACACAGGCCTGTCTTTTTGTATCAGTGTAGCTGGACTCACTGTAAGCACGAGTTTTCACATGATCCTGGAAGATTCTTCGGATGGTCAATCACTCCCACTCCCGCTGTATTAACTGCTGAAGAACAGGCCACCTGCGTGTAACGTGTTACGTGTGCGCCACTTTTCATCTTCGCATGCAAGGTCAGCTCTTCCTGTTGAGCACACGGACGTTACATGTGATATGAGACTTTAATAATAAAGGCCACAGCTCCGTATAATATTATCTATTATCCAGAGTGCAGTTCTGTTTGCTGTTTATGCAGCAGCCGAACGCTAATGTTCCAGCATTTAGTCAGTGAAGCCTGCCAGTGTTCATTTATCACTTCGCTCTTTGTTTTCCATTCATCACAAGTTATGTGATTGCACTGACGCGAGCGCACACGCACGCACGTGCACTGCACGTCCTCCTCTCTGTCGATCAGGCTCAGTTTTGTTGTTGCACTCCATTTGTCTCTTTAGTTGTTGCTCTTACACAGACACACACACACACACACACACACACACACACACACACACACACACACACACACACACACACACACACACACACAGGGCTATGAAGACAGGATGTCCTGGCTCTCTTTGTATTTAATTCATGTTTTAATGAAGTGTTTCTGAGGCTGTGCAGACTGTGAAAGCCACAATCAGAGAAAACAAACGTTTTTTTCTTTATTATTTATTACCGGGTTTTTTTGTTGATTCAATCACGTACGAGTCTGTGAATTGGGGTCAGACTCACCTGCTGCAGCCAGACGTAGTAAATTAATCATAAGAACAACAACCAACCCAGAGGTTTAACAACAGTGTCCAAAGTTTACAAAAGGTAGATAGAGTATCGATGGATAATAAAGATCAGATGATTAAGGAACCTCTAAATTGTGAGCTTCATCAGGACTTTGCAATAGATTTGACAAAGGTGACCAAAAGGTGTAAGTAAAGTTTAAAGTAGTTCAGTGTCATATCTTTTTACATCTGTCTGTTTTGCTTTGCTGCATGAAATCAAACCCTTACATAATACTAATGAGGCTGACTTACTGAAAGTAGCTTCTGTTGCCTGTGTTCAAATTAAAGCTGCCATGACAAACACGATGGATTCACAGAAACGCTGCGAGCATGAAATCCTGCATCACTACTTGCAGTTTAAACTTGTTTATATCAGACTCTGTGTTTGCATGATAGCAGTAACTGGACACACCTTTTGATCCGGCTGCGAGAGAACAAACTGCAAACACATTTCCCTCCTATATCACTTGGTGACGTCTTTGGTAAGACAGCATGTATATGATATATGTTTATAGTTATTCATATTAAGGTTTATGGTTAAAATGTTGGGTCATTGCAGTTTTTTTTAGATATGTATTGGCCCATATGTTGGTATCTAAAAACTTTAATAATAGTATCGCCAGTATCAGTATCGGCCCTTAAAATCCATATCGCTCTTGTATGAAATCAGTATAAATTAACTTACATTTGCTTTTACAACCAGTCACAAGTTCCTCAGCCATGATGGAAATCTTAAGGAATCTAAGTCTTTATTTCTTGTTTTAATAAAATCCTCTTTTGTTATTTTTCCGTTACACTTGATTCACTGCAGTGCTTCTTCTCGTTTCTCTCATTTATTCTTCAAACAGGACAAATTTTAATTAGAAAGTAATTTGAGTTCCTCCATCTCTGTGTGTTCTACAGAACAAACACAAACTCACACCCGAGCGATTCACTGAGAAACTTCATGCTTTGGAAGTTGTGGCAAACACACGCTGCTATCTCCACACACACAGTCAGCTGAGTGTGGCAGGAGGCCCTGCTGATGCACTCCGCTCCTCAGTAATCTGTGATCCATGTCCGTCCTGTTCACCCCCCCAACCCAATACCCAGAGATTGTTTATTCCACTATCTCTGTAGTTTGCATATGCAAATTGTCCCTAGAGGAGGTAGTCACCAATTTCCACAAATTACAAATCTCTCCCTCCATATGTTCAGATAACTCCACTTTAAGAGGATTTACACAATTTGTCAACATATTTCTTCCTTTTACATATTTGCCTCACATTTCCACATGGTGTGTTTCTGCATCAAATAATCCTTTGTTGAAATTTAATCCTCACTAAAGATTATTTTATTGTATTTCTGGTACATAGGGAATCATCAGCACCATAAAGGTAACAAGGGATATAACCTGAGCAGGGGTGGGTCAACTTTTTCCTATCAAAGGGCAGTTCAAATTTGTATAAATCTTTCAGGGGGCATACTAAGTTATAGAAAATATAACAATAATAACTGATGTACTTTAAAGACATGGTATCGAAACCGTATATAGATTTGCATACTTGCAGATGCCGGATTAGCAGTATCGAAGGCATTTCCGATGCTGGTATCTGTATCAGAACGGGTCTATTACAATAATAGAATGAGAATGAAGTCAGAATACTCAAAAGGACATAATGGAAAATAATATAGAACATATTAAAATTAAATTAAAGTGAAACTTTACACAAATATTAGGTCAAATATGAAGCAAACATTGCACATTTTTGCAACGTGATTCTCTTAGTTGACCTGTTTTGATGTTTTCTGTTGACTTTCCTGAAGCTGGGTCGGACTGTACACAGACACGTCGAGGTAAAGGGAAAACACTCACAGGTTATTGCTTTGTAATTCCAGGATTCCAACTGGGAGTGAGTTTGCTGCTCTCTGGACGCCCCTGTGTGGCGTCTGTATACATCAATAACGTACAGTGCGCTGCTTTATTTGCCAGTGTTGCAGAGATCATACCAACATACCTTAATACCCTCTGTCAATATGTTTTCAGGATTATAATGGGCTCAACGGAAATTCCCACTGTCCCGCTGGATCGCTCAGGATTTGATGAGTCAAAACAAAGCATGTTTTCCTCACATGATGGAGGATTATGTTCCAAAAAAATATCATTAATACTAAACTAGACCGAAAGCTGCTGAATCTTCTGTCTGGAGCATATTTTATATTTTATAGGACACAGCTGAATATCTTTTTGAGCAATCTGCCACACGCTCATGTGATATGCGTTCCCTGGTGTGTTAGTGTGGACGGGATTCAAACTGATATGGAGCCAAAATGCTCCAAGACTGTTTTAGTTTTTTTAAAACACTGTTTCCAACGAAAACGTAGTAACATGGATGTAGCCTTCAAAGTGTAGATGGATCCTCAACGGTCTAATTCAAGGAATTACATTGAGAGTAAAGATGAATTAATGCAAATGACTCTGAGGGCAAATACATGATCCTAACTCTGCTTCAAAGATCCAATGCAACACTTTAATCTCTTTGAAGAAGCCTCCATGTATGAACCTTGATCACAGCCAATTTCACAAATCACACAAGATTATTTTTTTTTAAAACACCAGTTTCTACCACCGACAGAAATTGGGTGAGATTTTCTCCAAAGCTACTCGGTAAACAAGACCCCCTTCTCCGAGGAAGAGGAGTCTGCCGCTCACCGCCTGATCAGTTAAAAACATAAGCAACTGCAAAACATTCATTTTGAATTCAGGTTCATTAGGATCAGCATTAGCTCCCATCAAAGTGACCACTCGTCCTGCTGCAGCTCAAATACACAAGAGGTTTGGGGGAATTCTACTTTACATACGTCCACATTTCCAGACAAACTCCTCATTATTTTCAAAGGGGCCATAGCACAGTCTAATTATAGGAAGACGTTGCCCTTAAATGTATATCGCCTGCAGACCGGAGGGGAAAATACAGCCTCGGAGCTGGGAATGCATGTGTCTGGACCGCTGAGTCTTTCAGCAGGGATGTAAATCACTGTTTAAGTCTGGATCATTTACACTGAACCACTCATCATCCACTTCTGCAGAGGGCTGTGCTCAAAGATAAAGGCAAGAAAGAAAACAACCGGAAAAAAGCGTGTAGGCGAAACACTAATAGGAAAAGTGGAAAGGTTTTACATTTAAGGCTGTTGAGCAGAGTCATCATGTACTGACTGGAGCCTGACTGTCGGTTCTGTCGTGTCTCAAAGCCTCAATCACTTTCTACTTATCTCTGAATCTTAGGAGGATGAGTTTCACTCTCTCGATGTTGCTTCACTCAGCCGAAACCAGCAGTCAAAACATTTCGTTGGTCAGGTATCTTTCACACCTACTGGCAATCCAATAATGTCTATTTTCCCTCCTACTTCTATTTGTCAAGGTTGTTAATGGTCAAAGGTCGTCGAACTCTCGGGTCGGTCGATGGTGTTTTTGTATTTTTTTTAACAGCTTGGTCTGAAAACTGCTCAGAAAGTAAACATTAATGTTCATGTCCAACTGGAATAAGCGTTCATGAGAATCTTTTCGTGGCTGCAGGTGAATTCTCTACCCTCAGTCCTGCTGTGTTCCTCTTTTTGTGTAATGGCGAACACGTGCATGATCTTTTTTCATGTGTGTCGATTAGCAACATTGGATAAGTGGCCTCATGTTCGCTCGCATGCCGCACGTGTCTTAGTGTCACGTTTTGAGCAGCCACACCTGCATCTTCATTTCTTTTTAAAAAAGAAACACACCCATTACCCTTTTTTTCATTTCAAAGTCTGCGTGAGTTAATTCACAAGGTTTTCTTTCAGCCATGAAAATGGGAAAGGAGTGGGTGGAAAGTGAGAGATGCTCGTGGAGAGACGTCACATCAGTGGTTTAGCGTGTTCTTGCAAAGAAGAGGAAAGAAATAAGGTCACTGGAGAGATCACATGGCTAATGAGAGTTCTGCTGCAGAAACAGTCACTGAACCGTCTGCTAATGTGTCTCTCATCTCCAGAAAATCAGCCCATTCAGAACCATTAACACTCATGAAACTACACACATGTACAGGGTCTTGTCTTGTCTTCACCTGTGGATGTATCTCTCTAATAATTCCAGAAAGTATTTTTGTATGTGGCTCACATATCTCAGGAACTGTTCATACACCTTATTTACAATTTGCATGTGTATTGTTGAGGGCCCAATGGAGTTATGGTCATCACCACAGGCCAAGAACACAGCCCATTCCAAACAGGCCGGTTTAAAATGGGACAAATCCTTCGGCTGCTAAAATATAAAATTCAAAATGTGAAGTGACAAGCATTTATCACCATGCTTCCTTTCAGACTGTATCATGTCTTAGCGTTATATAGTTAATTTGGTCTTATTGTGACTTTATTGCATTTGTACTGTACAGACATGCTCGGACATACAAAACGATTCAGCCTATGATTGCAGCACATTAATGCTACAATTGCAGCATCTAACAGTGTGTTAGCGAAGTGTGTGTGGTCCTGCCTCCCCTCAAGGACACACTCCAGCAGTTGTCGTCTATCTTGATGAGCCATCGTACTGTGAAATGACAGCCACTGTAGCCTGAGGCTGTAACAGGTTCTGAAAAGACGCCACAGCTGCTGAAGAGCCAGACGAGCGCAGGCAAACTGCCATAAATCAGTAGTTAGACCGGTGTTTTTAATGGCTGTACGGTTAGCGTTGCTGTTTTGTCTTGGTTCTTTTGTCCTAATGTTTTGTGATGTTCCTGCAACATGTGGCTCCCTCAGATCAACAGTCACATCGACTCTAAACAAATTCTAGAAATTGTATTTATATGATCTGTTTGTCTATTTGGTTGTATACAAATTCCCTAACCCCAAACCGTGTATATAATTAATTGAAGTTAAAAGGAACAGTACCTATGTCCATGTACTTGTTTTTCAACCATACCCATAATACTTTAAATAAAAATGCTTAAAGAACCATTTATTTTGAAAAAAATACAAAACAACCAATGAAAAGCAGTTATTTACTGAACCAGTTGGGTTCCAAACGGTTCCTTTTTAAGAACCAATCAATGATAGTTCTGCTGATATTGCTTGTGTTTCATCCGTGTGTGTGTGTGTGTGTGTGTGTGTGTGTGTGTGTGTGTGTGTGTGTGTGTGTGTGTGTGTGTGTGTGTGTGTGTGTGTGTGTGTGTGTGTGTGTGTGTGTGTGTGTGTGTGTGTGTGTGTGTTTTCTTAAACTGCAGTGTATTGAGCTCGTAAGGCCATTCTCTATTTATCTGGAACCATTTATTGAGACCAGAATAAATGAGTAATTATGTTTTAAGACATATCACAGTTGCACCTTATGCTCATCAGGTGTAAATATCTCCTCATGAAATGTTTTTTCATTGTTTTTATCTGTTTTCTATCATCCACAGGGAATCAACCCCAAATCAACCCCATTGTGTAATGTTGCACAAACCTCTCAAGGGGGCGTTCACGCAAACTGACCAATTGCTGTTCAAATCAATACTGAGTCTTTTCCAAGACTACGTGTGTGTGAGAACAGCTTCAATCTGCTCCCACCGTGCTTCCCAGACAATCCCAGCCTAATCCATAGGGTCCAGTTCTGGATTACCACGTCTGCTCCACCCACCATCTCCGCATTATGGACAGGATTATATGAACGCTAAAAAAAAAAAAATACCACACACACACACAAGGACACACAACTCTAAGCCTGTACAGAACTCGCAAGGCATCTATCTGTTTTTCTGAAAATAGTGATTACACCTGTCATTTCCTCAGATTAGTTGGCGTGGAGTAGATTTGAGAAGATCAGCTCCTCTCGACACAAACAAAGCATTTAGGCCGATTTCCTCTCCTCTGGTTGGTGCGGGGGGGGAATATTGCAACTACCTAAAGTAGATTTGTTTTGTTTGCTGCATGCGAACATGTTGCCATAGTGACCGTGATACCTATTTGTTGTCGGGTTTAGTTCTGCTCCGGCAGATGGTTTCGATTCAGTGTCCTGGGAAGTGTGTGTTCTCGAAGGGTCGAGCGAAGGGAACCTGCCTGTTGGTTTGGCCTGTGGAGATGCTGGTTGCGGCTGGTCACATGTCCGAAATGAACCAAATTTGACACGGCACTAGGATAGTTTAGCCACATACAGATGTCTGGGATTATTAAACTCTCAGACATGATAAATTACCCAAACACTACCTCTGTTGTCTAAAGAAGTCGGCTTATCAAATGTCCTGAACTCAATTGTGTGTGTGTGTGTGTGTGTGTGTGTGTGTGTGTGTGTGTGTGTGTGTGTGTGTGTGTGTGTGTGTGTGTGTGTGTGTGTGTGTGTGTGTGTGTGTGTGTGTGTGTGTGTGTGTGTGTGTGTGTGTGTAATATAAAGTCACACCATAAAATCTAGGTCGCTTGCAAAATATTTGACAGACCGTTATGAGCTCTGTGTAAACATGAGCCGTGAGAATCATGTCAGCTATATCATCAGGCTGTGGAGCTGCTGGCGGTTCACCACTGACTCAGTCGCCCACCATTAGACCATGTCAGCATATCACTCTGTTGTTCTATGGGTGTGTATTTTAGGTTGTGACTTTTGCTGCACGCCAACCTTGTCAATACTTAAGTGCAATGTGTGTGCCTGCACGGTTCTGCTCAGTGCACGTGTGTGTCTGTAATCACGCAAGTTTATAGCCTTCGTCTTTACCACATCACAGATGACACCTCGCTCCTTCCTCGTGTCTGAGCCTCTTCACTTCGTCTTGTCGTTTGCAAGTGTGACCTCCGGGGGAGAAGAGGACCATGTGTCTCGTTCTTATGTTCTCAGAAAGATCTGCCAGCTGCTTGGGTTTGTATTTACAGGATGTATCTAAGCCCGGCGCCCACCCAATTGTCCCCACACACACACACACACGTACACACTTGTTTATCACCCACAACAGTCCTAACCACTTTTCTCGTCTGCCGACCTCACATCTAGCAACCGCGTGCGTCACAGCTACTGTAAAACAAACGCCTATTATCCCCAAGAGATGTGACTCAAATCCCCCCCAGTAAGCCCACTCGAAGCCCTGGAAACGCAGGTTCTGCAGTGGCATGTCTCAGCCTGCCAAACACAAAGCCCCGCAGCACCAACAGACGAGTCAACCCTTTTCTTGTCGTCGCACAAAAACGGGTCCAAGTCGACTTAAAGAATCCAGAGAAATCTGCACGTTTGGGTCTGATGCACGACCTGGGCCTCTGATGGGCTGTTTTTGTCGCAACATGTCATGTCCTGCATCTCGTTTTTCCTATCTGCTTATTGTCAAGTTTGATTTTAGCCAATTTCCATAAATGACAAGGTGTTATCAGACATGTTTTTGGTTGCAATACAAAGGGAAAGACAGGAAAAGTTCAGAAAGTTGCGGCACAGATGCTGTCCCCCTTTGTATTTCAAAAAAGTGACGTGAAGATATAATGCTGGAATAAACAGGAGACAGGATTTATGAACTTCTACTAGTTTCCTGTGTATCTGTTTGAAAAGAGATTGAAACTTTAAACTTCATGCCTTCTAATCACGATCAGTTCCTACGCTCACATGCTGCTTTCTCAATCTCTTCTTTTTTATTTTTTCTGGCAAACTTTCTCACAGTCGGTTTCTGTTCTCTCGCTCTCTGTTGTGTTTTTCTCCCCCATTCACTTCCTCATTGCGTGGCCCGTGCGATTGGTCGGAGAGAGGTGGAAAGTGGGCCAATGGGAGGGCAGTTGCCAGGCAGCCCGTGCCGTCTTCGGCGCCGGCTGGAGACTCGCACAGCTGTTCTATTGAAAAGCAGCAGGACATAATAACAGGGGCCCCTCGCCGTACACACATACACACACACACACAGAGACACACACAGACACAAAGAGACATCAGAGTGTAGGCTGATTTGGATTTATGGTGATAATAAAGTTATCTGCACTAGTTTTGTTTGATTAATGTCAGGAAACGGAGTTAGACAAGAGGACTTTAAGTATCACTGGAATTTTTTAATGGACTTTCTTAAATTCTATCGAACATATTAAATCCCACAAAAAGTATTTTAAACCTTCATTTGAATTCATTAGAAATTTGAAATACTTTGGGTATGAAGTAATACTATCAAAATACTATGATCATGCAGATAAAGGCTTTCAAAACATAGCAAAGGGGGTTTTGAAAGGAAACGTGTTTTTTTGTTTTACCAAGTTTTTCATTCAAACTGGTCGGTGCCTGTTTCTTTATTTTGTGTGTTTTAAGGGCTTCATTCCAACTTTAACAGATTGTTTTGGCCCTTTAGGAGCAATTCAACCAAGCTGTAAACACACCAGGGACGACTTTTTTCATTTAAGTTAATGTGGTGAGCTGGTTGGTGAACAGCTCTTTATTACAGACCAACGTAGGCATTAAGTTGCAGTTGTGCTCCTGCACAGCTGGTGAAGATAAAGCCAATATTCACTAGACTTTTATTGTCTGTTCTTTGGACTTTACCCCAACTGCTGAGGGAGATGTCGGCTCTTTAGCTGCTAAATGCTTGTAAACTTAATGTGTTTGTCATCAGTTGCTGGGAAGGTTGCATTCACAGTTGGGGTTTTTTGTGTTCCACAGAAAACAACAGTGGAACAACACTTTGGTTGTCAGCAAGAAAACCAAAACAGTAGATAAAAAGACACTTGGAGACTCTGCAATGCTGTGTGATTGTCTGTATTTCTCTATTGCCATCTGGTGGCTGTTTGGAGTATAGGTCACAAACTCGGCCTCCTCCATGTTAGTGGATGGGATATGAGCCAAATTAAAAAGCCAAATTCCACGTAAAATAAATTTTACTCCAAGATGGTTTCTGTCATTTTAGGTAGTTCTAATCACGCTGATGTTTGTTCAAGTGTTCGGTGGGAACCTTGTTACATCAACTCCACCCCCCGATCACTACCACACAGACTCCAAATGCCCAAGATGGCAGTGCTCGTATCTGGGATACTTTGGCTTCATTTCTTTATAGTTTATTTACAGTCTGTGGGGTTGGCTTGGTCAGAATCTGATCTGTCTGTGTGTTTGGTTGTTTAGTGTGTATATGCAGAACATTTGTCTGTTTGGCAGTGTTGTGTATATTTCCACTGTCGTTTGTTTGTTATGCAAGAACTACTTGATTTGGTGGATAAAATGTGCGAATGCGGATGTAGCTACCTTTTTATGATGAATCATTTGAAGTATCAGATCACTTCTTTCTGTGATATGTTCGCAATAAGAACTAAACGATCGTGTGTATGATTGCTCGGCCTTGGCGGAGGCTCAACTGGGTGCCGTTATACTTCTCTATGGGTTTGATCCAGTGAATCATCCCCATAACACTTGTGTTTATGGTCTACTGTTGATTAAGATATTGATTAAAGCAAAACGCTGGCTATAATATGTTTACAACATGAGTGCTCAGCGGTCGATTTCACATGCTGCACTGACAGAGGAAATCACGGGTGAGAGAAAAATAATATGAATCTGTGACCTTGTCTGTCCGTCCTCGGCCTTGTTTTGCACTGTGACAGATTGCGTAATGGCTATGGAGAATTGTTAACCAGGCCCAATGACCCACATCACCCAGCAAAACAATGTTTGTCCATCTGTCCCCGTGTCCTGCTGAAACAATACAACCCCTATATACATCCTGTACATTCTCCCACCCTCTTACTTCACACTTGTTGCTTCTGCAGCGATTTCGAATCCTGTTTTAAAGTGCATCCGCGCCGCCGTGGGTCACAAAACAACAAAACCCGCAAGTGACAAGTTTAACAGCGTCGACCACTTGACTGACTGCAATATGTCGTGCGTCATGTAGCATATGGTGGAGCTTTTCTTGGCTGATGGCATCAATAATCGGTTAAGCATGCACATAGACACACACACACTGAGCGCTATCATTAATAGGCTCTAAATGGAGATTTCAGCAACATATGAGTCAGTCTGGAGGAACAATGGAGTCACTTACAGGACAATAGGAGCCGCTCTGCTACAGTGCTTCAGTATTGCTGCTTTGACGTAATATGTGACGGCCAAATGTCAAAGCTGCGTCGCATTGATGCTTCTCCACTTCACATCAAGGGGAAAAATAAATAAATGGATTCTGCTGTCTTCTCCACGGGAAACATTGCTTTTAGGCACATTTTGCAGAGGCTTGCACGTTCGAGTCCTCAGGCTCTATTTTCATTATATATGGGCATGATCTGAAGTGCATTTAGGGTGCGTCCAAATTACATTTAGCTACTTTACAAGTGGAAGAAAAGGTTTGCTGTGCCAGACGCATGCTTCGAAAGGGTTGCACTTAATCTATTAATAATGGGTGAGTTTTAAGCATGCAATAAATCAATCAGAATGACGTCTCCCTGTAGAAGTCCGGTGTTTGCATTTTGGCAGATTGATGTCAGAATGGGAAATGTGCCAGAGAGAATTGTTCACCTGCCTATAGGGACACATTTCTGTAAAGTAAATTGTTTTTTTCTTATTTGTTAAAATGTTGAAAAGGTTTTATTAATAAAAATAATGTACTCCTCATGCCGTAAGACATATTAATGATATTTATTTTTTCTTTTTCAGACCATGTGACTGTCCAGCCAGTCTTTCCACACCTGACCTTGTTTTGATCAGCCTGTCCTGACCCTGGATGTGATGTTTGAGGAGCTGACTGACCTGCAGGTTAGATAAGCTTCATTACTACCAGAGAAATGGGTTCTATCCAGTTTGAGTCTTTGATTCAAAGGAACAGTGCCCCGAGTCCGAACAAGAGCCTGAATGCTGTGTTATTTCTGCTTGAATCTCCCATTTCTCTTCCTTTTCCAACCCCCCCCGACCCTCCCTTCCTCTCCCATCTTTTTTTTCCCTTTCTTGTCATGTTGTACTTACTGACACAAGAACTCCTCTCTTAAACAAAAACACAAGTTTAATTTGGTGGAGCTATTCTAGGCAGGGTTAAGACAACAGCGTCCAGGCCGGAGCCTCTGCTTATGATGACTCCCTCCCTCTCTGGGGGGGAGGGAAGCAAAGGGAGGAAAAATATTTGGACGTTCTTATAATGAAAAGTATGAAAGAAAGAATAACACAGACTACACAGTCTGGTCGCTGATTTTTTTTTTAAATAACATTTTAGGTTTTTATTAATCTCAGAAAATTATCCAAAAATATTATCAATCCTTGACTGTGACTGGTCGCTATTCTGCTGCCAAAGGACTTTTGAACTGCGATGGTCAATGTTTGTTAATGTTTATTGTTTATTTATCCCCACATGTCTGATACTGGAATCATTTACATTCATTTATATTTTGAAAACCTTTATTTGTTTGCAATGTTTCAGTGCTAGACCTTCATCAGATCTAGCAGGACAGTGTGTTTATTTTACAAGGTGAGTCCTATTGCGGTCACAAGTTCTGCTTTTCGAGGGGAGTCCTGGCGGAGAAACCAGGAGTACGACATTCCCAACAACAAGAAACCGACAGCACGTGATAAGGCTGATATTATAATGAGGGTAATTTAGATTGAACATTAGACTGAACATGAGAAGATGTTGCATCAAAGCATTTATTCCTGTCTTGACCCAGTTTTCCAGGATATCAGGGCACTGGTTTTATTCCCGGTGTAAAAACTGTACAGAACCAAAAGTGTGGTAATTACATTCAGTTCAGGACACATGAACATGAGCAATCTGTTCTGACAGAAACGCACAAGGATTAAAGTTCATTTCCATTTTGAGCTGCTGGGCCGGTAAGTCACGCACACGGCACAAATGTGTGTCTGACGCTCTTAGCCAACAAATTGATCACCGTCTGTGACCTTTGCCCTTTGCCCTTGTTAACCCGCTCCCCACCACCGCCACTGCTGCCATCAGACAGGCTCTGAGCAGATGGGAGAGTTTGGAGGGGGAGGGTTTCTTTTTACACAGCCGTGTTGTCACTCATGCTTTAGTTTTTTTTCCTTCTTCTGCCTGTATTTAATTTTACTCATTTCTTTGTCTCTTTGTCACCCTCCTCCATGGATTTATGCCCTGTAGATACACAATATTGATGTTTGGTCTGTTTACTGTAAATTAGATTGTGTGTTCCTCCACAAAACCCCAGGGCAAGCGGCGTAAATGTTGTCATCAGTTATCTGTCCAATTACCATAACCTACATCAAGATACACCAGAAGCTCTGCAGTGCCCCTGCATGCACAAACAACTGCAATTACACACCTTTACTCGCTTTACACACCAACAGACACACACACACGTACCCATTCAGACCCATGCAAATTCCTCACTGAGCTGCGAGGCCTCTTACACACGATGCACGCTTGTTTTTCTGTTTCTGCTCCACTACTGAGGTCAGTGTTTTTCCCTGTGAGGTCAGGGCACACCTACAAATGGGTTTCTTTCTTCTGACCAAGCCACAAAAACAAGAGAAATATCAGAAATTCATTTTAAAGCAAAGATAATCTTTAAACTTTCTCAAAAATATATAACTTTTGCCTGAGAGACAGATAAAGTGGCATCAAAACGGGGTCAGAGAGGAAGCAGGATCCTTCTACAGCTGTAAAAATGACATGGAAATGTACGAAATTGAATTGGGTATGGACATTCTGCCTTTGCCTTTCACATATGAAGAACACAGCAGGAGATTGTTTGGTTCTGACACATTCACAACAACAGGAAAATGTCCAATATATTCCGGTGGGGGGTGACGCCTGGGTGGAACGTGTGGAAATCATCGACACCGGCGTCGGCCCTCATCGCCAAAAGCTCTCGAATCTCGTTGTTGTTCCAAGTTGACATCTTCATCTGTCTATGACACCTTGAAACTCCATCAACGGTGTGAATTCTCCGGAACATAAAATTCCCACTTTAAATCCCACAATGACGACATCCAGCAGCCACTGTAAGACACAGTGTTATTTTTACTCTAGAAACAGGTGCAGGTGTAATAAGAACCCCCCACCTCTCAGCTTCTTCCATTATTGCTGCCTTTCACACCTCCGCTCCTACACATGACGTCACCTTCGACAGGAAATGAGATGCCTCAGCTCAAGTTGTTAGAAAACACTCCTCTAGCTCTTCTTACAGGCCTTTGCTTCAATCAGCCTCCTTTTCCTGTCGTTCAGTATTCATGTGGATTTGCTTTTCTTTGTCATGGTCCAGAGGAAACGGAGAATGGAATTGGCCACAGACACAAACACAACATGGAAACCTCAGCCGTGTGTTTCCCATGCAATGTTGTGCAAAACAAAGACAATCAGGGACACTCAAAGGCAATGGTATGTGGGTATATGCTGCCTCTCTGTGGCTTTTTGCAGGTACTACACCTCGTGTTTAATCAGTCTCTGCTTCCTGGGTCAAAGTCCCATTCTCATAAATGCTTGAGCAAATAACCCGCTGAGACCCACCTCATTTGACAACACAATAACTGTCAATACCTCAGTGAAAATTTGCAGGGACTCATTTCTCAAAAGAAAAAAGTGTGTTTTAACCACAAAACGAAATCTGTGACGCACAGATTTCGTTTTGTGGTTATATCTGCATTATTTCTTTGTTAATATATATGTAAATACACTATATACACAACAATGGAGACTGAATCAGATCTTGTATATGAGCTGATATGATGCACAATGTGATCAAAACATGTAAGAACGCAGATAGGATTTTGATTAAAATGAGACTCACTGAGGTGTAAAAAGAACATCCGATTTTTGGAACCTGAATCTAATAATATATTGAATAACTCTGTCGAATTTGTTAGTGAGAGAAAAAATACCATAAAGAAGTGCTGTATGAATGTGTGCATGATTGGGTGAAGGTGACTTGTAAAGCGTTTTTGAAAGGGCGTTAAGACTGGAAAGAAGATGTCGCCTTGGCCTCTTTGAAACTGTGATGGACACCATGTCTGTAATAGTTACTCTAGACCTTCTCCAAATTCGGTTTCCTTACATTTGGACTTCAGAAAAACAGTCCGTACGATGTGAGATAAAGCTCATGCAAGAATCCAGCATGAACTGTTAGAAAAAACACATAATAAAACCTTCAGCGGTTGCACATTAGCATCAGGAGCCCCGAGACTTCCTATAGTACAGCAGGTTATTAGCAAAGGGTCAAAGGCCATGCAGTTTCCAGAAGCTACTTGTCACCCCCATATAACCACTGGGATGCTAATGTCTCCACTGAGCGGAGCAAACAGTAACCACTCTAAAAACCAGCCGTCACCTCTGACCCCTCTTCCCAAAGTTGCTCCTCTTTCCCGCTATTGATCCTCCAGATTCCTCTGACGTCGAGGGTAAGTGTGAGAAGTCTCTTCCAGATAAAGGCATTCGAGGAGTCTTAACTATGTCTCATCCAGAGTGTGTGTGTGAAAATTCACCGATACAGAGAGGGGACGCTGAGATGGATCATTAAAGACGTCTGTAGCCGGCGGCGCTCGGTGCGTGCGGTTCAAAGGTTGGCCCCGTCACTTCGGGACCCTCTCATTCCGCTCAGAGAGGCAGGTGTAGGGTCAGGAGGATAACTGACTGACAAATGCAAGAACTCTGCTCTGACACATAAGGAGGCCAAGCTCATGGTAGGTAAGCATCACTCATCGGTCAAACTCAATGAACAAAGGTGTTGTATTATGCAGGAAACCTCTCAGATCTTTAGGCTGTGTTGTGATAATGTATTTTTAACCCATACACTTTGTTGATTTCCTTATTTTTACAGTCGCACATGTAGAAACGATAACTCTTGCAAAAATATTTCTGTCTAATTTCTATTTATTTTGATTTCTAACCTTATTTGTAGAAACATTTTGGAGCAGTAACCGTTAACTTTGGTGAACAGATATATCTTCCTTTTGTTTACAGAAGAGCCCACAAAAGTCTTACTATGAATAATTCAAAATCATTCTAAAATAAGAAAAAAAACATCAAGGCGATTGTCAGATAGGTTTATTCAGCAGGACCCAGGATGTGTTACAAGTGTTAAAACCATTAAAAAAGGTTGAGCTTAAAAAACATTTCCATCTAGAAAGTGCTGCTCTTCATGAGTTTATTCTCTCTGTTCTGATGCTTTTCCACACTTTTTTCCTCAGATAAAATGGAAGCACTCTTACCCCTGCTCATGTTCTTCACAGTACCTGGATATTCATATGTTCTGCAACCAAGTAAGTCGCACATCAGGCCTTTTTTTCTGGTAATATTTCAAATTTAATGACTTCAATTGCCCCGATAATGACAATCCTACAATTAAAAGACCATAAACGCCTCCATGCTAATTATTTCATGAGCCTCTCAAAGAGAATGCTAATCTAGATGCTAAGATGACTCTAGCTGTTTTACTTGTTTTACTTGTTTTACTTGTTTTACATGTTTTGTATTTTTGCATAAAATGTCGTCTTCTAAGGGATGTTTTTGTTTTATTGGTTTGTAGAATCGACCGTGACACAGATCGCTGGGCTGGACAGAGACCACCAGTCTGAGTTGAGAGGTATTTTTATATCGGCAGAGGAGAGGGGAAATGGGGGGAAGAGGGAGCAGAGGAGTGAAGGAGTGAGTCCAGAGACGAACCCCGTGAGGACGCCTGTCAAGAGGGAAATGCCTGTGGAGGAGAGAGGAGAAGATGGGCTGAAAATGGACAGAAATCAAGGATATGAGAAAGGAATCAAGGAGAGGCGGAATGCCCCAAAGTCAAACCCCAAAAACTGGTTACAAGTGAAAAGTCATAACACAGGGACACAAGAAGAAGAAAAATATGATGACACAGATGTGAAATTTGAGCAAACGGAGAAGCCGAGACAAGAACTAGTGGAAGAGGAGAGAAAAAGCAAGCTGGTTGCAGGGATTAGTGATTATTATGACAGAAGAGGAGACGCTCGTGAGGATGAAAAGATAATTACATCAGAGAAAAGAGGAAACGAGGAAAGAGAAGAACAGGGGGAGGACGTTAAAAATGCAAAGAATAATGAATGGAAGGAAAGACAAAGGGAAGATCACATACTAGTTCCTCTGTTAAGAACAGCCCCTGCACAAGTGGAATCAGTGTCTGCAGCAATTAACACTCTGACTCAAATTCCTCCTCGTCGTAATCATCATAATCTCGCTCCACTAGTTCCGGTTACACCCACACTGGTTCCTCCAATCTCTTCCCTCCCTTCCACCCCTTACGCAAAAACTAGTCCCCAACTTTTTCCTCCTGTCGTCTTTATTCACAATCCCTCGGTCTCAACTGTGGTCCCTGGCGAGGTGAGGTCTGTCTCGCCGGTTGAAGATCTCCTCTTTGAGGAGATGAAAACTCCTGGATATCATCTCAAGCAGAATCAGGAAGTGAAGGCTGGTCCAAATGTAGCACAAGAAATACACACTGTCGTTCAACCAGAGAGTGAAATTACCCCCAGTGCGCAAGAAGCAACACCGAAACCCAAAGAAGCAGAAGATCTAAGCACAAAAGAACCGAATCGTACGCCAAAGTCAAATGAAAACATATCCACAGCTAAACTGGTCAATTTTACACATAAACCAAACATGACACAGGCCACAGGCAAACCAGGATCAGATAAACTGATGGAAAATGACACCAAACTCGCAGTGAAGCAAAATAAATCGTCTCTTTCCAGACCACCAGTTACCGAACCTTCAGCCAGACCACGGCTGGCAACTGCCAGGACACCTTCAACGAGGCCAACGAAAATCAACAGAAGCAGTAAAAATAAGAAGGTTAGAAAGTCCAAGGACAAGAAAAGAAAAAAGGACAATAAGACCAATAAAACTCCATCTGAGAGGAAGAAGAAGGTCACAGCGCCAACGAGCTTTCCTTACTTTTTAGACAACTACTGTCCACCTGAGTGTGCCTGCTATGGAAGGTAAGACGATAAGGATACTGATATCATTTACACTTAATAATACTTGATGTAATAATCCAACTTGGTGACTGACATGTTATGAATGAAGCAAAGGAATACAAGTTTGACATTTTAGGAAATATGATTGTTTACTTTCTTGCAACACTACCACTCATGTCTATACGGTAAATATGAAGCCACAGCCAATGGCAGGCTATGTTAGCTTAGCACAAGGGAAAGCCTTAGACTGTATGTAAAGATGGACGACATAACGGTTCCCCAAAGGTTAAGCCAAATCCTCTCGATTGCTCCTTGGTGGTTGGTCAACAGAGTGTAACTCATTTGTTGAGTCCATACAAATGTCATATTCCATATATCACATACAGCCTGATGAAATTAATTGTCTGATTGGTGTTAGAATAGTTTGGTAATCAATAACTGAACCTGTGTCTCATATTGTTGTTTCAGAGTGGTTCAGTGCTCAGATAAAGGTGTGGGAAAAGTTCCTTACGGCATTCCCTATAACGCCCGCTACGTCCTCCTCATGAATAACCACATCGACAGCATCCAGTTGGACCTGCTCAACGAATACGTCTCGATGGAGTTCCTTGTGTTGAGCAACAATCGGCTCACGGACGGCGCCATAGAAGGCGCCTTCGAGGGTGTCCCAGCTCTGAAACGCCTCTATCTGGACAGGAACCTCCTAGAAAGCATTCCAACGGACCTTCCATTTTCTCTCGAGGAGCTCCGTCTGGACAATAACCATGTTGGGGTGATGTCTGAGGCCGCCTGGGCCCGCTGCCCCGGCCTCTTGGTTCTGAGCCTCAGCAACAACAGCCTGGGGAACAGATCTGAATCTCTTGCTAATGCAGTGCTCTCTCCTCTGTGCAACCTGCGCACTCTGAACCTGAATCACAACCAGCTGACATTGGTCCCCATGGGTTTACCGCTGTCCATCAAGGAGCTGTATCTCAAAGGGAATCTCATTGAGCAGTTCCGGGCAGGAGCCTTCAATGGAATATCAGAGCTGGTGGTGTTGGATCTGAGTGCAAACAGATTGACAAACAAAGGTCTTCTCAGGGAGTCCCTCCTAAACACAACTAGCTTGGAAAGCCTCAACCTGGAAGGGAACAGACTCAAGCAAGTGCCACGTCACCTTCCCCGCTCACTCAAAACTCTGAATCTGGAGGGAAACCTCATATCTTCCATAAAGAAAGCCGCTTTCAGCACCGTGAAAAACCTGGAACACCTGGGCTTGGCTCGGAACAAGATCTTCAAAGTTGCAATAGGTGCTTTCAGGATGTTGCCTGTCCTGCACCAGTTAGACCTGTGCCACAACACCTTGCGCCAAGTCCCCCGACAGCTGCCGCAAGGTTTGCACTCGGTCGCACTGACGCACAACAAGATTCAGTCTGTGCCCCGTGACGCTTTCTGCTGGGGCAATAAAAGTCTGAGTCCCAGCAGGCTCGTACAAGTGCAGCTGGAACACAATTTAATTGACATGGGCAAGTTGGATGCACAGGCTTTCAGATGTTTACGGGGATTCCAGGTGGTGCACTTCTACTGAGCCACTGACAGATACACGAGAGGATTATAAAAACACTTTGATTGACACCCATACTTTTCAAGCTTTATCCCTTTCATGTGCCAGAAACCAATGAAACTTACCAACGGGTTGAAAGAAATAAACATCTATATATTTAATGTGTGTGAAATTCAATTTGTTGTGTGTATTCCTCACTCTTTGACTGCTTTCATGTCATTAATTCTCCTCCCAGATTATTTTTTACCAACATGCCTCAAAGATTAGAGTGGTCCTGTTGCATTCATTCAAAAATTACTTGAAACTTTAATGAAATGGTTAGTGATAAACACATTTCTCAAATATATTTTATCTCTTTAATCTACCTCCGGTAATCTGAGAGCATAAGAATCAGAAAGTGAATGTGATGTTAACAGAAATATCCACTAGATGGCAGTAATGTATAGGGAAATGGTCGTGAGGCCCCTGTAAAATGAGAACTTGAGTTTGACTCATTTTCAGTCAGCAAATATAAAGTTGCACCAAATAAAATACATATGCTTCAGGAAGTTTATCTTGTGGGTAAAAAGGTATATTTCAGGCTCACCCCTGCACCACACACACACTCACTCACACACACACACACACACACACATTGATGCACACTGACAGAAGTCATGAGAGAGTTTCACAGACATGGAGTGTTTATGGCGTTCTCTTCCATAAAACGTGACCGTATTTGATTTGACCACAAGCCTGGGAACAAATAACTCAGAGACAATGAGTGAAGATTATTTTTGCACGAGAGTAAAGAAGAGAAAAAAGCCAAAAGAGGAGAAAAAGCGTTCGCCCACGTGGAGGTGCTTAGCACTTTTCTCTTTTTCCCTCTTTCCTTCAGTCTAATAAGTTCACTCAGCGACGTGGCACTGCACCCGTACGGCCTGGGAAAGAAGAGCAGGAGGAGGGGGACGAGAGGGAGTGCCAGGAGGAGGGAAGGAGGGGGGAGAGAGAGAGAGAGAGAGAGAGAGAGGGAGAGAGGGAGGAGGGAGGGGGGTGTGAAAAGAAGAAGGGAGAGTGAAGGGAGGGAGGGCTCGAAGGATGGATCCAGGCTCCACTGGCTCGGTGCGTGTCCAGAAGGGAAGAGCCTCGTCTGGGCAAGCGAGCTCACCAGCACCTCCCTACGGTCCAGCAGGACCCTGACCCCGTATCACAACACCACATGTCTACCTGGATCCCCCGGAATCACTCCTCCCTTCTTTTTTTGTCTACTTTTTCTTCCTCTCCCTCTTTCTTCTCTTGGACTCTTTCTTTCTTGCACTCTATCCTCCTAAAGTTGGACCGTGCATACCAACAGTATGCGAGTACCTGTGTGCACACTTGTTTCCACAGTAGTCTGGTGCCTGTGTGCGTGGAACTCGCATTTATAATGATCATGTGAACTGCTCCCTTGACAGACTCTGAACTCATGCGCTCATTTAAGTCGTCTGGCAGATGGTAGAATTTATTTGTGCTCCTCTGTATCCTGTGCTGGATACAGTCTGATACTGAGGCTTATCAGGGAAAGATTAGTCGTAGTAGTTTAAGTTCTTGTTTACTTGTTTATTCTCTCTCAGGAAAGCTCGTCTTTGTTTGTGTGTCACTAGTCTGCTGTTTGAATAAGTTGATTTTTAACTTATAGGCCTTAAATGTTCTGCCTAAAATAGGAAATCTTTGTCTTTTACTACGTATTTTCACTCAGACATAACTTTGAATCCAGTGTGAACAGATACTGTCTTGGAAAGAGGTGGCACAACTCTAGCACTTATCTCTCCAGTCTTTGTCCGATTACAATGTCTTCACACAAGAGCCTTTCAGTCTTCTCATACTTTCCAAACTAACATTTAAAACATGTTTTTTTTGTGACCTTTAAACACTTCACTCATAAACTCGTAGAGGTGTAGCTGCAGATCCGAGCTCTTCTTGTGATTCACGTCTCTTACCGGAATCTGACCACACAAAAAGAGCAACTAGGAAGATGAAAAAACGAACCGAGGGAACAGGATATTAAACCACACCCTGCTTGTGAGCCAGCCAGACGAACAGACACACATCAGAGTTGTGGTACTATTCAGCTGTTGTTCCAATCCTCATATTTATGAATCTTGCAGGCTCCCTTCCAGTGATGCATCTGGAGCTGGAAAATATCGGGGGGGGGGGACGTCTAAAATTCTCTATAAAGTTGCTGACCTGTATTGGCAGCTTGTAAACGCAAATGCCGCAATTTTGAGCAAATTTTAAGTTGAATATTAAAAGTTTCATGAGCTGCGGCAAGAATTTTATAGATAGCATTTAGGTTGTGTTTCAGCGATGGTTGTAAATGACAGCGTGTAATTTGTGGTTGTTATTTTTCACATTGATAACTGAATGCAGCTTCAAGAAACACACACACACATGTAGTTTTGCTCTCTTTCTCTCTAACACACACACACACACAATCAGTTTCTCTCAGTGTGCTGTACCATGAAAACCTCCCTTTTACTGCATTCAGCCCCTAAATCCATCCCAAACCTGAAACCCACCCATCTCAGCTAACTTAACCTTTAAACCTCAAACCAAAGCAAACCCGAATTTTAACTGTAACCTTAGGACCAAACTCATAAGTTAGGATTGACCACAGTGACCTCACCCGCCTGTGAAACTCTAACTTAATCTCACAGGGATATAAAGGTACGTGCAAAGGGTTAAACGGCCTCGGGAGAGAGGAGCAGAGTGCTATTGCTTGAGCGAGAGGGAGGTGGCGCTTGAGTTGAGCCGAGAGACGGGGGTGACACTGCGGAGGGAGGGGAGAATGAGAGGGAGGAGGGGATAGAGAGAGAAACCATGGGAGCCAGAGGGACCTCCAGACACACACACATACACACACTCTCACACACACACATGCATACAGCCCCTCATCTGCTCCTGGTCTGGACACACACACATACACAGGAGCATACAAATCAGTCTTTTGCACCAGGGTCACGCACATGTGCAGGAAGAAAAGCTGTGCATTGTCAAATTGTCATGTTTTTCACATACAAAGCTTCTCACTCACTTTTAAAGACGACTTCTGCTGCAGCCTGTCCCCTGCTCACACACACATTCATGTGCACACATATGCACTCTGTTACACCGAGGCTCCACAAGGGGGCCTGTGAGGGATCTTATGCACAGATATGGCAAAACAGAGAAGCAGTCTCTTTAGCTTTTAGTTACAGTCTTGAAAAAAACTTTAATCAGTTATATAAAGATAAAAAATCGACTTAACATAACAGTTGGTGCGGTTAGGAGAGATTTGCATGCACACTCATCAGGTGGCTATTGGAAGAAAGCAAAGACTGAGTAGTGTGCAGCAAATGAGACTCTACAGACGTCTCATTTTAACTAATGCAGATTTCAGAGGTGCACTGATCTCCGGACATACTCCTGAAATTAACAGGAGGGGCTATAAGTGAGAACGCAAATGCAAATCCAGGTTTTTTTTTCTGCTAGCCCCCTAGTACAATGGCCAGCAAATGTCTTGAGTGAGCCCATGTGAGAAAACAGCAGGAAAATGTCCAAAGAATTCTCAGCGAGCGAGTGGGCGTGTTCATCACATTTCTAACTCACGACAGATGCAAAACTAAGTAAAAAAGAAAGAGAATACAAATATTTCAGAATGAAAAAGAGGAGCGATATGTACAAGATGCTGGCAAAGACTTCAACTTGGAAAGACAATGAGATTCGAGAGCATTTAGCGAGAAGGGGCGACTTCAGTGTTGATGCTGTAAACATGTCCTCCAGCCCTCGCCTGAATGTTCTGGACATTTTCCCATTGTTGTTTCTGACCCAAACAACTGCTGTGTTCTTCATATGGGAATTTTCTGGACATTTTTCCAGAGTTCATTTTTAAAACGAAACTACCTTTCAGAGTAGATATCATTTCCAACAACAAATAATTCTGTGTATTCAATCAAAAAGACCCTACTGTTGGATTATATGCAAGGTTATTGGGAGTAATTAATTACATAATTGTGATGTTAACTTTAAACTTGTTTGCATTGAGGGTCTTAAACACACAACATTTAAATCGGCCAAGTCAGGGATACTAGTTGGACGTCTCCCAGGTTCCACCTCAGACCCGGCTAAACCCTGCGAGCCAGTACCATTTACATAAAATGAAGCTGCCAACTGCCAAGTATTAAATGTGATGGTTGTTTACCATCAAGTCAATATCTGTTTAGTTTTCAACATATTTTCCTGCCGCTGGCCATTTGTTTCAGACAGTTTGCACGGGGACTCCTGCAAATAGTAATTACTGTAGGTGCCTGGAGCCAACCTCAGGTCTTTGTTCTCCCTCGTCAGGGTGAGGCTCTTACATGAATATTACTCTATTATAACTCTGCAACATTACAGATTTTCATGTTTTGATTACCGGTTTAGACAAAAAGAAACACTCTGCCTCCAGATTCGTGTCTCTTGCCGAAGGATAATGCTCTGCCTCCTTCAGACGGACTCTTTGTGGAGTTATTTATTAGACAGACAAATTTCCCTCTGAAATATTCAGTGGTCAGTTTTCACTCAGCTTCCATTTTTACCATTTATTCATGCACATAATTTACCCAGATATTTGCTGCTGCTTCATTAAAACTACGCCACAGTTGATTGAGGACGGGACTGTTTTCTTTCTGTGGGAATAATAAACACATATAACTCTGTATAACCTCAATGAGGTCGAACTTACCTGCCAGATACAAAACAATTTGCACAGTTAAATCAGTAAAGAGCAACAATATGCATTTTTACTATGTGTTATCTTTTAAGATGGTACGACCACAAAAGAGTATTTTTTTTAAATCAGACAGATCACCTAGGTGTATAGGATTCATTTGTTAGTTATTGTTAACCACTACAGGTGTTTATGCCCGGTATTTCAGAGTTTGTGTCAAGATTTAAAGAAAAACTCTTAATTGGCCCCATCAGGAGTTGGTCCATCTCTTTAAAATTCTACCTGAATGCACTTCCATCATCTCCTGTTCCGTTTTGATCATTTCATCTCATCTGCGAGTCAAAGGTTAGTCTTTCCTGTTGACGTCCGGAAAATTCCTGTCTTTATACTAGGCAGGCCAGTGAAAGTAAAGAATAAAAAAAACCCTTAGGCCTTCAGGTGTCCTCCCGAACATGAATGAAAACAAACAAGTCAAAACCACAGAAGGTCTTTAATTGCATTCCACTCATCGCTTGTAACACATTTTACAGAGTTCATTAATGGACCAACCTTTTTAGTAACTCCTTTTGAGAAGAGCGTTGTGTTTTTAATCATTTAAAACTATATCAGAATCTCCGCTGGCACGATTGTTTTTGAAAAGAATCAGGTGGTTTGTCCTCCACCATCTGTCTGCCCCAGGCACAGGACACTCGCACTATAAACCACCATCGGATGCACTTCCTCCGTTTTTCTCCGCTTCCTGTGTTGACTATTAACATGGTACCACACTTAATCAAAGTCTAGACAGGTTAGCATGAGGCAAACTGGGCCACTAATAACAAAACCCTGTTCAAAGGGCCTGAAATAGATGAGAATAAAGAGACAGACAGTGAAAGTAACACGCTGAGCAATTAAAATAAATAATTAAGGTTTTTGGTTTTGCATTCCCCCGGAGGATGACAACTGGAACACAGGGCTTTCCGTGCTAAGCAGCAGACATTACCTAAGCAATCATTTCCCCCGCTGCCTTTTTTACTGGTGTCTGTTCTGAATGTCAATGAGCAGACAAAACCAGCTGGGTCATTAAAGAGGATGTAAGAAAAGAGCTGGTGAGAACTAACATTTGCAGCAGCAACACATAACGTGACCCAAATACATTAAAATACAGTAGCCAACTAGAATGGCACTGTGTAGAGGGCAAACCGCAAAGGCCCAGAAGTCCCCTTGAAGTCTGCACAAAAGTTCACACACACATAGATATCAGTTTTCCATTTTTTTCCATTAGTATCAATGAATTATTCCCAGATAAAGAGCTGAAAATGTCAGATAAATATCTCGCAATATTAAAGAAAGTGAAAAAAATCCTGGATCCCCCTTTTTGTCCAGATCAGTGCATGTCCCATCTTTCCACCAAGTTTTATGAAAATCCCTTGGGAGGTTTTAGCACAATCTTGCTAACAAACAACAAATCAACTAACTAGCTGGTCAACCAACCAACATACAAACCAACCAACTAAACAACCATCTACTTACTAATTAACCAACCAACTAACTAACCACAATGGTATCGATGGTGGTAACACATCACCTGATACCACCGATTATTTTCCGTCATCACCCAGCACTAAAACATCTGACACGGAGTTTGGCTCCACTTCCTGCTTCTCCTCTAATTTGACAGCCATAAAACAAATTAGTAGCACCGGCCCTAAGATGGCAAAGGAAGGAAGTCAAAAGGGAAAGTTCAGAAGCTATGGCACAGGTGACTGGGTGCTTTGCTGAAAGGGAAGGCAAGTCTAAACACAATGAGATACTGAGATACTGCTTTGGAAAGTTGCGCACTCTGGGAGTTTGTCCAAAAGATTGTCAAGGCTAATTTCTTTTCCTTCAACAACCGGAGAATGACACATTTCTCACTTTAAAAAAAAAAACCAACAGAAGAACTGGATAATCTGGATGTTAATATAACAGTAAGATTAGTGGATTGGCTAATGATGATAACAAGTTTATCACTCAGAAAAGATATTAAAGTCAAAACAGTGACTGGAGGAAATTATCTTATCTGTAAGAGAAGATCAAGGTTACTTGCTATGAGCTCTGTAATGCTTTACTTTGCCAGATTAGATCTATTATGTTGTATTTTGGTTATAAAACAGCATATAATTAATGGTTACCTCCTCCAGTTTAGCTGTGTTTATCTCATATCCCTGTTTTATGACTGACAATTACACTGATTGCTCATACTCACCCATTGTCATGGCGATTTGAACACGTTTCAAGGATTCACTGCTCCTGCTGCATCAGCAGAGTGTGGAGCAACACTTGGCAACCACATGATACACTTAACTCCTCAACTCTTCAAGGGGAAACGCTTCCAGGAAGGAGGAGTGCGGAGACAGAAAACAGATGTGACAAAGTTGTGATAGCAAGTTATCATAGACGCAAAAGCCAGAGCATTGAGTGATCCCACACTGAAGTGGTTGTCCACGCTGATAAGTCATCTTCATCTTGATTGCAATTTCCTTCATCAAAAAGCAAACATTCGGTTTGGTTTCTTACAAATCAATGTTTTCTCCTTAGTAATAAATGTGTCATGCCTTAATATGAGTCTCTTCTAATAGGATTCAAATAGGATCCTTTCATCCAGCATCATGGTCTTTTTTATATTCATTTACAGTGGTTATTAGCACTGAGATACACAGTTATTATAGTTTCAACCGTTCCCAAACACAGAATCTACAGAGTATAACAACCAACTTACCATAAAAACTTGTACTTGTTAGTCTGCATCGTAAGACCGGCCTGATGTTTTTGCCCAGTACTATAAAACTGTGACCTGGTGCCAAACACAGCAGTTGTACAACAGTCAGTGTTATTTAACTCATTTCATCCACTTTTAACTTGTAAAAGTTTCTAAAAACAAAAGAGGAATGTAGAAGGATGATGGGAAAGCACCTCATTGAGCGACCTGGGAATTTTCCATCCCACTCAATGGATCATTGTGTTTTCTTGACTGTGACTCAGGTCCTAACATTAACTGGTTACAGAGATTGTTTTTCTCTATTCACATCTGTGTATTTTACATAATTGTATTAATCTAGAGCATAGGTTGAGGGATAAAGAATCACACCACTGTGTTGAAGGGGTCCTGATCATTTAGTCTCTCAGACTAAGAGTATGTGTGTTTACTTTACTCTCAATGCTCCCACCATCGCAGCATCTGAATCTGATTTCGATCAAACCGCTTATTGCACCTTTTCTAATTTCCTTGAATTTTAATCAAAACCTGTGGATCTCAGCTCCACTGCCATCCATTACCTCATTGATTTCCAAATGGTAGAATGAGAAAAACATTTGATCTGTTCACAAATGCTTCTGCAAAAGCGGATTTGTTTCATTGCAGACAAGTGTTTCACGGCCTCGTAGAGAAAGTCTAAACACCTGCATCTGGCACCTGATGTTCCTCCTCTCCAGGTCACGGATACAGACATCTTTTAAGGTGGAAACATTGTGACCACAGCTCTGTTCTCTTGTGGTCATCTTTCCCATCGGTTGCAAACATTAGACAGGAGCGATCGTGCAAAGCCACGTAAACTTGGATGTGAAAATGTGAAGTATGTGGAAAGAATGGGGGCAGACTCGAGAGTAAACGCAGACTGATCCAAGAGCAACTGAATGATCCTCCTGCCTGCTGGTCTTTCAAGAACTAAAATATCATCCAGACGTCTCTGGATGAGAAACGTTGGACCCAATAAGTAAAACCTTAGAGTTAGTCATTGGCTCCTGACCCTCTGATTTCCTGCCATAGATGCTGGCTGCTACGCCACCAGTGAGTTGGACCGAAAAGGCCAGTAGAAGAATATTTAATTTCATCTTACACTGGAATACACATGGACTGTTTAAAGCTTTGGAGCGGTCCGGGGCGTTTTGGAAAGCGCCATGAGAACGCTGGAGAAAGGTCTGACCACATCTCATCCGTTCCAATGGCAAAGCTGGTCTGCCATTGACCACAGATAAATTAGCGAGAGTCGGGGAGAGAACAGTTGTGGCCAACACCTAATTGGCTCCACCAACACTGCTGTCTGCTGATCCTTTCCCCCCTCTTGTTCTGCCTTGTCCTGCTACTCCCTTCCTCCAAAAGCTGCCTCAATTTCTCCTTTGCAACAGAAAAATCGGTGCAGCATCCATCACTGTTTTGAAGTTGGCCCCAACATGTGTCTTGCACATTACAAGCACTCGAAAGCACTTTCCATCGTCTGGCGAGTGGTCCCTTGTGTCGCTGTGCAAACTAGTCCTACCACCTGAGATGCAATCGCGTGGAATATCCAGCGTTCCCAGCAATCCCACTTCTACCTCCTGTGAGTTGTGGAATTCATGGATGCATGTGTAGCAGTAAATGAGATATGGCCTCATACTTGCGCTATGATGTCACTGAGGAATTGGGAGTGAAGAGTTAGCCTGCCCTTTAGAATAAAAACAGGAGCCTGAAGAATGCTCGCTGCTCGACCAAAATACTCACATCAATTCATTCTGCCGTTTACACAATAAACCTTAGAATATTTATTTTACTACATTCAAGTAGCAAAAACCAACAGAAAATCCTTCCCAAAACTCACATAATGTACTGTAACAAACCTGCAGGTTCCTACCACACACTCTGGAGAAATAAACTTAAAAGCTAAAAAGAGAAGTTGGCCTGCTTCTCCTCTGGCACGTAAAATGATAAATGAGGATGGAACAGGAGAATATTTCCCCGGGAAACAAACAGTGCCTCCTGTCTGTCTCCGTGTCAGTCTGGCTGGAAAACAGGTCCTCCTACATATACAAAGGAAGTGTTTTGTCTGGTGAGGAGACTTATCTGGCACTCTCCGTTCAATTAGGATCAATGCTGGCTCTTGAGATTCATTTCTTCCGAACTCAACGGTGAAGAGAGACGGTTGACCTATTAACCAAAAGTCCTGACACACGCAGCTCCTGCCAGGACAGGGTGTAGACGGGACACTTTGGTGGCATAAGGACGATGTAGGCCAGATTCCACATTGAAGTTGTTTTTTTCTTTTATGGGCCTGTCTGAACAAGAGCTGCCTATTGAGACCACCTTTAAGAGTAGTTACTCCCACAGAACAGCAGTATTCTCTGTATTTTTTTATCCCTGTAAATGTTCAAAAAAGCAGGAGTCAAACATTACGCTTGATGAATAGGTTAAGACACCGTCCATGTTGTTGGGTAATGGTTCAAGTTGTTTGGTGAGAATTTTCCAAGAGAACTGCTGAAATTTTAGCCAAAAACCGAGTCAGCAATAAAACTGAATGGGAGTGTAGTGGTCTGCTTGCAATAACCGTGCAGGAACACTCAGAAACCCAAAGTCAAGTTTCCCACTGAAAGTGAAAGGTTAAGGCCATATAAACTAAAGACATGCATAAAAGTTAAAACTGCTGATTCTGAATCTACCTGGAGCAAGAACAGGGTGGAAAAAAAACAAGGATCCAAAACCTGACTAAAGAGTAAATGTGAACAAGCTAAAACCAGTCGCCGTTGACCTATTTCCACCATTACTCTCTAACTTTGTCTATTCAAAGTGAAGGAGGTAAAAATGAAGAGGAACAGAACTGTTTGAGCAGAATTATATATAAGAACAGTTTGACATACCTTCTGTAAACCAAATATGAAGCTAGCCAGCAGCTGGTTAGTTTAGCTTAGCCAGATTTGGAAGCAAGGGGAAACAGTTTTTTCTTGGTTTTACCCAAAACACTGTAGCAAAATCTACCTCCCGGCACCTTCCATCCATCCATTATCTATACTGCTGATCCTTCAAGGGGTCACAGGGAGCTGGGGCCAGTCCCAGCTGACGTTGAGCGAGAAGCGGGGTTCATCCCAAAACATGGCTTGTGCCAATTTTTGCTGTGAGGAAACTGCAACACTGTGCTGCCAAACTCCGTCAGTACTATATACAAATACAAATATTTAATATCATCAAATCTCAGTGACTTAACATGGACGTTATGTCAAGGGCAAATCAACATTGTTGACTTGAGGGAAATAATGATTTAAATTTTCCATTTATATCATAATCATATAATGATATTTATATTCCACTTCTCTGTTTACAGCCATTAATTTGTTCCTACAAACAATATTTTTTCCTCCAGCAGCCTCCTGCTGCGTTCGGATTGTAAAAAGATGGCAGCCCCACATGGTGCTGTCATCGTGTTGGCAGCTTGTTTATAATCCGTGTGTTGCTCTCCAGCCGTGTGCTGCTGGGCAGTTAACTGTATTTTTATGTAATTCTGTGTTTGTGCTTTGCTGAAATATGTTTAAATTATTCTTTAAGAACCAACTGACAGGGCCTCTTTATCAGAACATCTGCTCCGACCAGACAGGACATTATCTCCTCTGGAATGATGTGTTAAATGTTGCCTAATACTGTGTGTTAGTGCGATGTCAACATCTGTTTATCCAGTTATTTGGCAGTTGTGTTTCTGCCAAATAACTCAAAAGTCAAAGAGCGTCCTCGCTAGAGTCCAAATGGACACTAGCTCATGATATTGCAAATTCATATTCAGTGTTATTAGCAGAGGGATGTTTAAAAAAAAATCCTGAGTGACTTTATTCACTCTCTCTTCCCATTTAACAGTATTTTACATACTCTCATTCCCTCTTTCCTTAATATCATCACCACATTAGTGTCCATAAACACTCTCTTTGACTCAGTGGGACAGACGTGGTAATCAGACACAATCCAGCCCTTGTTAGGGATGATTGTCTCCGACACGCCGAGCTGACGATGCCATGGCAGCGTTTGGCTCGTAATGTCTTTGCCATTCAGTGGCTTTCTGCTTTCCTGGCGAGCCAAATGGCGCCCGAGAGCTTTGGATCACCTGGTGAAGACATCACCCGTTTTACAGCCTCTCTGATCGCTTCCACTAAAGCGCTGTTAAATTCTCACCTTATTCAAGGTTAAAAGCACAGTGGATCTGTATCAAGTGAAGTGAATACAAAATACATTCAGAGAGAAAAACATACAGAGTTGACCTTTTTTTAATTAGGTTTGAGGGCATACATTTGATTTTTGCTTTACAAAACACTCCCGAGGATAAATAAATCTAATTTATTTCATCTGCAAAGTTGCATGTCAGATCTTTTTTTTGATAACCCTGACCCGAGCCAAACTTTGCGTAATAAATGCCATTGAAGAATTTACAGCGTCAGCAGTCCTTTGACTCTACTGACTCATTATTTCTTTGCACAACTCTCACACGATCGACCTTGTACTGAGAACTGGCGGGTTTATAAAAATATTGTTGGATGTGCGGAGAGTCTGGATGCTTCATTTTGACTTGATGAATTATTAGATTAAACCAAGATTTTTTAAGGAAAGCTCCTATCTGTTGTGTAACAAAGAAAGTTTTCAAAAGTTCAGGGGTTTACAGAATTCACATGATTTCATAACCGTAAATCTTATACTATAAAATCTTATCTTGTCATCTTATAATTCTTCTAATCACAGCTGATAACACATGAATTCCTTTTGACAGGATGCTTCAACCACCCTGTAACATCTCACTTCACTGATTTGGTGGCTTGTTTTAAGGCCTTCGTGCTCATATTCTCCATATGTGCCACAGTGTTTAAGCTGTTACAGAGAAAAATGTGTTTATTTTGCTCTCTGCCCACCTTGGGGTTTTTTAACCATAGGGGATTTTTTTCCACCCCAATATTTCAGCAAGTCCAAAAGCATTGCCGTCTTTATTTGTTATCAATTTTGAGTGTTGTTGATGTTCCGTCCTCGCAAAATGCTGACGTGGTGCTGTCTTTGTTTATTGGATATGATCTGTCAAGATGCAATAATCTGACCTTCTGCTGAAATTCAATTGTTTTGTCTGAAACTTTGCTGGCATGGTGGACAATGACCATTTAACAAGCTGAAGAAACAAATGCACACTTGAGTCCAACCTTAATTAACAGCCTTTAATAACAGAGCGCTTTAATGTCTGAGATAAAGGAATTTGGGAAACCACCTCCTCATTCGCAATATTTTGTTTGAGAGAAACAGCCTTGATATTAGACACTCTGATGGTTTGTGATCTGAACAGCTCAGTCGTCACAGAAAGCACAGCTACAAAACATGCATGTCATGTTAGGTAATACAAGAGGAGCACAAATCAAACTTTATCCCAGCCTGCTTCATATCAAACGAGGCTGTTTCCTTTCAGCCTCCTCACAAACCATAAATATTACTTGACCCGTGTTTGGAGTCGTTGGAGTTAATTTGGGTCCTTCGAGCACAAGTCAGTGAGTTTCCACCACAAAGATCTTTATCACCAGAGTTGTTTTCCCTCATGAATATCCAACGTAAAACTTTTCCAAAGGCTTGGAAGCCTATAGATTTTCCACCCTGGAGTGATATAAATAATGATGTATCAGTAAAGCTTTCTGTGGAGACAGAGTGTAATATTTGGCCGAGTAAAGAGTTTTGCCCTCATCAGCATCTGTAATTGCACCACGGTGTTAACTCTGCAATTTATTTCCATGACACACAGTTATAAGATGGAGGGGAAAATGTAGATATATAGATCTCAAAGCTCTTTTCATTGAAAGGCTTGGAAGCTAACGTATCATACTTCTCTGTTTAAACGCAAACAGCTCTGGGAGGGTCGGCGTCGCTTTGTTGGCAGACGAGAGAACTGCTTGGCTGCTCACCTCGGCCCAGTAAAACAGAAACAGACCGGAGTGGAAAAAAGAAAGACGAGTGCCCACCAAAAAACACGTCCAAACCAATGCAGGAGAATAATGAAGTCAATCAAAAAAGGCCCAGTTTGTACGTGCAGCAACTTCTGGCCCAGGACGGTGAACTCTGCACTGCGGATATGCGAACATGAGTAATAAGGGGAAAATACTGCACCCCTCCAGTGTGAAAGGATTATTGGATTAAAGGATTATTTGGCAAAAACAGATTGTTCTCCAAATTTTTACAGGTTTATCACATGAAAAGAGAATCTGGCAGTTAAGATGATGAGGGAAATAAAACAGCTTTTGGTCACAAGTTTGGTCGAGATTACAGTTAGTTAGTTAACCGCATGAGTTTGGCTTCCACACCAGCACATTCACAATATCTTAAGCTGCTCTCAGACATGCAATGATGTTCAGACATTTGCCTAAAATCTTTTCAGTGCGTTTTTAAGTGTCCGAGTAAGTCGCTCAGACATCTTCTGGAACTTTTCTTGCCTAATAATCTCCTGTAGTTTAAACGTTTAATGTGCTTCTTTAGTTTTTTTGTAGATGTTGTTCCTCCATGTGTATTTTCTTCTAATATTCTTATATTCTGTTGAATCGCAGCCAATCTGAAATGTATTTTTTGTAGAAGTGATGGTCCTTGAATAAAGCTGCGACCGTGCATTTAAACTGCTGCATTTCTCCACAGTAACTGACAGAACTTCAAAGCTGAGTTCCCTCCTAACTTGACTTTTGACATTTTCCAGCATAGCCTGCAAATGTTAGATGCCATGTGTACTCATGTTCATCACAGCTATTCGGGCAGAGCTGACTCCGATTTCCAGTAACTGCCAACAGACAAAGCTGCATATTGAAAACGGCTTTCAAAAAAATCCAGAAAATAATAATAACTGAAATAAACTTATTGCACTTGAATTGAAAAAGTGCCTTCACTACTGTGCACGTACTGAACTGTAGAAAGTGCAGACTGGATTATTCCAGGGCCACGTTTTTACAGGAAGGTTGCCTGAAAATAAAAAAATCTCTGTTTACAAAAGGTCTTTTGTTTCAAATAAAACCAGTGTTTCTAATATAATTACAGTAATTATGATGAAAAGATTTTAATTTCATCGAGAGTTCTTTTCCAACTACCGACACATCCCATCGCACAAAACTAAAATAAACATTTCTGAGGTTTTATGGATCATCCAGCTATTGATTCCCGATATCAAATTAATAGGATGTGATTAGGTTAATTACTTGATGCGAAAGAAGAATGCATTCCATTCAGGTTGTGAGGAGAAGACTGGGTGTGGATCAGAGTTTAAGCCCAGCCCTGCAGCACATTCACAACCCACTAACTCCCGAAGACTCAAATTGTAAAGGCAAAGTTTTAAGCTGGTACAAAGGCAGATCCACCGAGTGCTGAGGTAGTTAAAATCCATTTGTTTGCAAGGTCTCTTATAAGCGATTCCACTAAAATATTACATTTCACATTGTAAACTGCTCGTCTTCTTCATAAACCTAATCCTACTTCCGCACTTTAAAACCATGCAATCACATTAAATCAGCTCTCTAATGCCATAATATCCAGGTGCCAGGCAGCTGTGTCTGACTAGGTATTTATAATGAGACTCGGTGAATGATTCCATTATGTGAGGCTCTGCACGGAAGACACTGCCGCCTTAGGACTGGGCATTAACACACATTTTTCATTGTTGTCGGTAACTCGTTACGCCACAGACTGAGTTGGTAAGTGCTCGATCTCTAATCACGCAGATCCTTCCCTTCTTCTTAAAAACCATCCAATCCCAATTAATCAATGTTTTAATGCTACACCGCTCACCCACCAGGCAGCTGTGTTTGCAAACTCAAACCATTTCCCTCTCGCTTATTACAGGGTGCGATGCAAACTTGGCCACTTGTGAAGTGTTTCCTCTTTTTACTTCGCTTTCCGCCAAGCAGGAGTCTGTCGCCATGGAGACAAAAAGTCCCGCTGGCCTTGAATGGCCACGTTTATAGCAAAACAGCACTTGAGTGTTTCCGTCACCCCCTTTTATTTTTCTCCCGAGAGCCATGTGTGGCCGAGGCGGAATAGTGAATGAGTCGCCTCCCTTAAAAAGGCCTTCGTGACAATTCAGTGTTCTCATCATCCACTTTCTCTCACATTCACTGGAGCTCATTTGGAGTAAAATTCTAAACGTGGCATGGGTTGGATCAGCGTTAAAGCTGCAGATTCACCAAATAATATTTTTTACTACGGAAAAAATATTCATCCAGTATGAGTTCAGCCTCCCCAGTGTCTGTTTTACTGCAGAATCTGATCCTAAAGGTCAAGTATTGGATGATACATGGTTGTAAATGGGAACAACATGACCTTCAGTGCTTTGAGTCTCTAGTTAAAAACTTCACTAGGCCACTAATGGCAGAGTTACTGGTTTTTATTTCGCTGTAATGGTCTATCAGAGTGGCAGTGCTCATCTCACCCCAAACATGAAAAATACCATTAAAGCTGGCCAAGCTTTGTGTGTGTGTGTGTGTGTGTGTGTGTGTGTGTGTGTGTGTGTGTGTGTGTGTGTGTGTGTGTGTGTGTGTGTGTGTGTGTGTGTGTGTGTGTGTGTGTGTGTGTGTGTGTGTGGCCCCTCGTAACTTGAAGAAGAGAGTGTGTAAACAGTGAACCAAACTGACAGGATTCCTCCAGAGCAATTATCATATGAATACGTATCAACACACAGTCTCACATTGATTAGTCCAAACAAGGTCATTTCCCACAGTACCACTGGCCCAGAACCTGATTGTCGGCCTGTCACTGCCATCTCTGGTGCCTTTGCTCTGCGTGTGTGTGCGTGTGCGTGTGTGTGTGTGTTTGTGTAGAGGGTCTGTTCTGTCCATCACGGCTGAGATACCCCAGTCACAGACGGGAATGACAGAGCTCCTTCGCCTCTCTGCTGCCAAATCACTTTAGAGTCTGGGATTGAGATTTGTGTGCGCGGTCCTGCTCCCGGGCTTCCGTTGGTTTGTCACTGGGACTGACAAGCGTACGAGAGACAAACAAAACTGTCTCCATAGAGGAATGTGTATGTTTACCATAAAAGATTTATGTTGTGAAATATTCAAGAATGAGAACAATTAAAAAAAAAAAACATGCTAGATGCTAATTTTGTGGCGTTTTTTGAGAAAAATAAAACGTATTTCAGCAAACTTGGTGAGTGGGGTCTTCATCATGCACCATCTGGCTTTACAGTTTTACATCACATCCCCCTCCGCAGGAAAACTCAGGCCACATCAAGGCCTCTCTTGCACTGACTGTAAATGAAACATCATTTTTAGCTCGTTATGGCGAAGGAGAGTTAGCTGTCTCGCTCACCACAAACGATTCTCGGCACATGAGAACATGACAAGGATTTTTCTCTGCGGCGTTGGTGACTCTGCGGTTTGCATGTTACAGAGGAGCTAGTTTTTTGTGTTTTTCTGATGTGAACGCCACTTCACAAGCAGCTGATATGATCTTAAGAACAACACATGTAAGACTAACCTTCCCTTCACCCAGCAGCTGCCATCAAAGTGCTCTTGAGCAAGGCATTGAGGTTGCACACCGGCCAGCACTTGGGAAGTATTGCATTCTTTAAATTGAATGTTCAAGACTTGAATCTGTTCAACTCCCCTCGAAAGCCGCTGCAGTCGGATTGTACTCGATAAACTTTAATCAAACTCAAATTGGAACTGCTGTCAGATTTCTGCTATATTGGGAAGATGACTCATTGGTGCAAAAATGAAATACTAGAGAAAAAGGGCAAGGTGTTCCATCAAGTTGTTTATCTAGTCATCCCCAGAGGGTACGTCTCTTATCCAAGCCACACCCGCCACCTCGCTTCCATCTGTCAAACCTGCCCAGACTCAAGGACGTTACCTGCAATATCCTTTTTTAACATGTTTGCTTGGAAACATTCAGATACATCATTTCACTTTATGGCATCATTAACTGACTTAATGAGCTAAAAAAAATGTAGTTTGCCCAATCATTTGCATTACAGAGCGGAGATGGTGCGTGTGAGTGAGCGTAGTAGTAGGTGTTGTTTGGAATGGCCCGGAAAATGTGAGATTTATAAGAGGGACATAGAGGGAAAATCTTCTAAACAGATTTTCCAGAGGAAAAAACGGTAGGCATGGTGCCAAGTAATAGGAGCGACCAAAGAGTCGAGACAGAATGTACAGAACGTTTAGTCTACAGCTGTCTTCAGAAAACTGTGAGTGTGAGTTTGCATGTGGAGCGATGGGGCAATGAGGTGCAGGTTAATCCCGCTACTGAACATGTCCACACAGGCTAACCCACCTACCAATATGTAAGAGTAAAGAAGCACTTGTTTTTATAAACTGTTTTTGGAACTACATGTAAAACTACATTTCAACTATAACCCTTCTTTATGTGAAGTCCACACACAGAGGCATTAGGATTAAGGACCTTTTACTGCACCCAGACACACAACTGTCGACAGCTCGATCACGGAATTGCTCTTTTTTTTTCGCTTTGGGTAAATCCTTGGTGGTTTGCGGCAATAAGAGAAGTTGCTGGGGTCACAACCTGATATCAAACCTTTGACTCCTCTTTGAAGCGAGAGTACAGGTAATCATTCCTGCAAACTTCTGCTCATTGTTCCATCCTCTCTTTTGGAAACACATATAAAACTTAAAGCTGCCTGAAATTCCACTTTAAAAACCCTTTGACCCTCTCTGTTTGATTCATTTCTCTTGTTTTGACCTCCCTGAACTACCTTTCGCCTCTTAATCCCATCAAACCTTTTACTACACCATCTCTCTCCTTGTATTGTCTCTGCAGTGGGACATTAACACCTGAGTACAAAGGTGGCAGGTATAGTTCTAATTGATAAGATTCTAACGTGGCACTTGTTGATCCACCAGAAACCTATTCTGCTTTGTTTTGCCTGAGGGGGGGTGAGACATCAATTTCAGCTCCAGGATTTGTGTTTTCTCTTTACACTCTTCTGCTGAGGCCACGTAGTAACCAGAGGTTCAGAGGTTAAATCCCCACAATACGTCCACATCTCCACAACAGCCATGTGTCTGCTCCCTCCCTCTAATATCAGGGGCCTACTTTCCATCATCTGTCACAGATTGAAGGACACACACAGGATTTTCTCCACTCTTGAGCCCTTCATTGACAAATTTTCCTAGTATGATCTCAGCATTTGCATTGGACACCTGGCTTTATCCAATACTACACGTCATGTCGTAATCCTCCCGTCCTTTGACCTTTTTCCATGCTGGTCTCTTCCTCTTTTCCTTCCTTCTGTGGACTCAATTTGAGCTTCTTTAGGTCTGCAGAGGATTACAGCTTGGACCTCAGGCAACAAAATTCATGGCAGCTTAGGTCATTATTTTCTACAAAATGACTTCTACGAAAAAGCAGTCTTCTTCAGACTAAGATGGACTATTTCAATACATCTGGGGTCTGTTCAACTTTGGCCTGCCCTTTGCCTCCTGCAGAGAAAGACTGTCAAGTTGAGAGAGACGAGGCCAGACAGGATGAGACCTGCTCTTCTGCTATCTGATCCTTTTCAGCCTTGAAGATAAAGAGCAAAAGACGAAGCGAAGATAGAGGGAGAGAACACTGGGAGGTAGAAAGTACTTTTTGCTGAGCCAAAAGTACTAGATTTGATTGTTAACGATTGAAGAGGAAACAAGATCTTCAGTTGCTGCAGGTGTGACAGGTGTTTTTGTTTAAACTCCCGTCGCTTGCGCACTTAAAAAGAACTGTGAACAACATCAAACAAAAAGTGTCACACACACAAAAACGTTTTTTTAATCAGGCTTTCTGCAAAAAGATATTCCAAAGAGATGTGTCTGAATTTTCACCGGAATAGAGTTGAAGTCTTTATTCATGGCTCATCATTTCCAGTCAAGGGTCAATAGCTGGTTTTATGAACCAGAGTAAATTACATCAAGCGAGCAGGTAGAGGCGGAGAGCCTTGGTCGCTGGTGGAGACATTAGCTAATGCACAAGTTAAACTTGAAACATTCGTGCACCAGCATGACACAGCAGCCCCCCTGACGCCATCCAGACACAATGATAAAATGAGGTCTGGTTCACTTGGGGTTAAAAACGAGTCCGCTGCACCCCCACCCCCCCACTGCTGACCTGATTAGATCCAGCTTTGGCAGGACCAGTTCAACGTGCACATGGTCTAGATTTACATCCAATGGCAATACAGGAAATTGTGCCTTAATCGCTTTGGGGATCCCCTGACTTTCCCTGTAGCACCACCATAAGAACTGTCACAGATAGGGAAGACAAATTCATGGTACAGAGTATGAACTTTTAAACAAGAGATGAAATCTCATAATGCTTTTGAGATGTTGCAAGGGCCTAGTTCTCTTTTTTTAGTATAAAAATGGATCTAAGTGTAAATGTAAATCTGTGGTTATTTTGACTAAATTGCAAATACTCATCATGCAGGTTCAGCAACAAAATTGAATTGAAAAACATATCTTAAGTTTTCCTTGGCCACAGCATTGACAACGGGGGGTTTTACCAATTTCATGAGGACAAAGAAAGGGACAAAAGTGTGTGTGGACCTAAATCTGTTCACCCACTCACATCGTGGGGACTTGTCTTCCTTATGGGGACCTTCCCTACGATTCTCCCAAATGTAAAGCGTGAGAGTTTAGAGTGAAGACATGTTTCAGGGAAGGGTAGGTGTCCATCAGGATGAGAGTAAGGGTATGGGTTCAATTTGGGCATTTACTAATGATGGATAAGTTTTGGATGAGGGGACAGGGATTGTTGTCACAGTGTTCCTGCGGGGATAGTGGAACTAGTGAGTGTGTGTGTTTGTGTTGTTTTGTGTAGCCTCTGAAAGAGGATGAATGGCACAGCGAGTGTGAAAGAAGGAGAAAGGGTTTTGTGCAGAGTTCTCAGCGAAGCTCCACAGAGGACCTATCATTACCAGATGTCACAGCGAGCGTGGCTGCCAGCCGAATCACTGCTTTTTGCTTCAAACTCCAACTCTCTGCCTCTTTCTTCTCTCTCCCTGTTTCTTCTCTCTCTCTCTCTCTCTCTCTTTGCTCCCTCTTCCTGCACTCTCTCTCTCGCACTCTTTTTTTTTTTTCTTCCACCCTTCTCCATTTCCAGCTGTTTTCGGAGCAAGCACGGGGGAAGTCCTCCACCAATTGTTTCGGTCCTGAGAGGAGCTCGACGGCCGGACCCCTCCCTCCTTCTGTCTCTCTCCTCTCTCTCCCCTCTGTCTTCCCTTCCTCACTTGCCCTCTCTCTCTCTCTCCTCCCCTTGTTGTGACAGAGCACACCTGCTTGATCTTGGCTGCACGCGCTCCGAGTCCAATTACCCCATAGGCCCTCGCAGCCACTTCACAGTCTCATCCCCCACTCGACTGGATTTTTGGGAGTCAAGCTCATCTCGCCCACTTCTGCTCTCTTTGCCTCACTTTTACTGAGAACAGGTAGGTGAATCCTTTAGCTCCTCCAGAGGAAAAGTCAGGGTTTTAATGAGCTTAAAAAGCAGGAGTTAGGTTTCACTTTGGACTAATTTTAAAAAGAGGGAGAGAAACATTGAGAATGTGGCAAATTTTCTTTTCTTAACTGACTTTCTGCATAAATGCAAACATGACAGGATCTGTTACTCATGATTTGAAAGTCACATTGTTTGCAGATGATGTTATTTCCTTTCTTTTATATAAGATGCATGTGAGGATGTTTGATTCTCTACTTCATACATTATGTTGCTTTTACCTCTCTGCTCAGCTTTTCCTGTGTACTTTTGTATGTGTGTGTATGTGTGTGTGTCTCTGTGTGTGTTTGTTGTGTTGTGAATATTCCAAATATGTTGCCAGGTCTTGTTCCCACAACGCTCTTGGCTTTGTGATGAGAGACCTTAATCATTTCCAGTCCAATCTGCATGCAGCTCAGTGAAAAGACCAGCGGCTAGCGAAGGGGGTGTGGTGGTGCCGTTGATGCTGGTACCTCAGCCCTCTGCCAAAAAAAACCTTATTCTTCTGGCCTAGAGGCAAAGTATCTCCAAAGTATCCACCGCTGAGGGCCATGTGATATTTTCAGTTTACAGTTTGCGTTTGCAGCAATTGACCAAATGAAGTGTTAGGACAACTGTTTGTTGATTGTTTGGATGTAATCCATATGGAGCTGCCTTCCTCAAGTGTGTTAGTTTTGCGCATGCACAAGTGAGTCTAAATTGTTATGCTTTCATAGTGACAAGTGGTTGAAAGACTGCCAGGCTGAAAAGTTAGATTTTCTTTCTGCAAATCTAGCTTACTTCCTCTTTTTCCTTTTCTCTTTTTATTTTGCCCCCTTTTCTCTTTTCTTTCTGTCCCTGTGGGGTTTGAATAGTCGACACAGAAATGAGGGCAAAGAAAAGCTGAAACAACAATGAGCATTTCTTTGTGTTAATTCAACCCATTACTCCATGACAAGACTTACTGGAATAGCTGTGAGTTCTACTTCCCCTGACACGTTCCATCTCAGTGGTTTAGTTTAGATTGCATCCAGACCACTTCCACCCCAATCTCTTATCTGTCTGCTCTGGAGCTGTGTTCCTCTCTGTGGCGCTTGCTGCTGTGTTTTCACAGGAGCAGAACAGGACCCAAATTGCTAGGGGCAACTTAAAGTGCGGGGCTTTGAAGAGGATATTTAAAAAAAGCTGTACCTGGCAACACGCAGTGCCATTAATCCCATAATGGTACAGCTTCTTCTATCAAAGAGAGGTCTGAAGGCTTCCCGGCAAAGCCACCACACAGCTCTCAGCTAACTCATTACATCCTTTCTGCCAGCAGGGAGAAAAAACCTAATAGGGTTCAGCTGCACTGAATTGCATTGAGTGAAACTGAACAAGGGAAAAACCCGAGACAAACAAGATAGGATCAAAAGTGGAACTTAGAATAGAATATAGGTTAAAAGGAGCACAAGCCCTGTACAAACATATACTCAAAGCAATAAAAGTATCTCACTGGTTCATATTTTGGAGTCAAGCTGAGCATTTGATCCAGGAATGAGTGAACCGAGGCTTTGGACGAGACATGGCCCAGATTTGCACTCAGGGGCTGCATTTTTTCCATCTGGACTTCAACTCTTCAGGTCAAAAAGAGCAATAGAACAATGGAATTGAATGGACATCAGCCATGAAGGCTTTTTTTTTCGCTCGCTGGAATACAGGAAAGTTCCACATGTCAGTCTTTCTAGCCAACGTTTTAAGGGTCAGAGAGTGAAAGAGAAATACCATAAGCTATGGGAGGGAAGGAGCGAGCTTTAATTGGGAGGAGGAGATGGAAAGAGAAGAAAGGGAGCGAGGGTTGGGCAGTTTGTCCACGTCTGTGCAGCGCAGTCTGTTGATAATGGGACTGAGGTTGATGGCATGCCGACAGCTCTCCTCATGGAACGGCTAAACTGTGGCTTAACCACTTGCTTGCTTTCTCATGCTAAGGCTCCAAACAACAGACGTGTTATAATATTATTCACAGTTCTGACTAAAGAATTTATATTGATCGAAGGGAGTGTCTTTAGCATTCTTGAACTCAAAAACCTCCCATGCAGGCATTAACGACGGGCAGCTCTTTTTCCAAACACGACTGTTTTGGCCTGACCCCTTATTACAAAGAATGTTTTGGCTCTGAAATTGTTTGTTGGCCGCGTCTTTGCATATTTTCAGATGAACAATCTCACTTACAAAATCCCCCGAATATATCAGACATTTGCTGAGGATAATGATCACTGACTCCTCAGACCACGGCCAAAGAGAAAACTCATAAAACCAAGTTTCCCAAGAAAAACTTCAGCATTGTTATCAATCAGCCGTATGTGTCTGAGCATGTGTTTGTGCAACCGTGTGGGAGGGGAGCTCACATTCATTTGCTGATGGGTTAAAAGGGCCACACGTTTTTTAAATGTCCTGTGGCCTTGTAAATACCTTCCAGTGATTCATGGCTGACAGACGAGCAGCAGAGATGGATGGAGGCTTGTGGAGGTGGTGGTGGTGGTGGTGGTGGGGGGTAGTGGACGGGCGGCGGGTGGGATGATAGCTGGTGTCTGCTTTATATTGCTTCATCACACCATGCTTTCTTTTGCTAAAACCAAAACTTGGTGCATAATCTTCAAATCTGTTTCTTCTACGCTGCAGATATTTCACTGAAAGATTTGTGAATGTTCAGCTAATGATTTCGCTTGATTTTCTGAGCTCTGTGGTTTCAGTGAAAGGGCCGTGACAAAGAGGAGAAAGTGACAAAGCAAAGGAGGGAAAATTACTTTACTCCCTCATGCGAGCTCTGCTTCCTGTCTGGGAATCATTAGTAATGCTGGGGCCAGACTTTGGGGGGAGGAAAGTGGAGGAAGGGAAGAGGGAGAGAGAGAGAGGAGACAAAAGAAGGAGACAGGAGATTTGACAAGGATGCCGCCGTCGCCGCAGGAAATGTCAGCCTCCGCCCCTTTTTTTTCTCTTGTCAGACACGAGATGATGAGTCGCAGGTTTCGGGGACTCGAGAGATGAAATAGAAAACGGTTAGCGTTCCATTTACCACGTATCGTTTTCTGGGATATGGTGGAGTGAAAATCTTTTGAGAATTCAGACCAAACTTTATCACATCTGAGCCTTATTGTTTTTTGATACAATTTTCAATACCTCCCATCGTCCTTATGTGCAGAACTTTCTGTACTTTCCCCTTCACTTTCTTTGGGATTGCTTTCAAACCAGCATTCGCCTCAGTGCAGTTGAAGATGCAAAGTGAATCATTTCACCGATGATTGAAGTTTAGAGGAACATGGCTTGCAGACTTACTTTCCAAGGAAATCCTGTTTCACAAAACATTAATTTTTCAGAATCAGGTCCAAAATAAAATGGCCAAATTCATTGGATTCATCCTCTTCCAATATTTACTGCTGCTCAAGCAGATTTTCTATTTATGCATGTTTGAGGGGTTTTTTCAGTGACATTTCAAAAGTCCATTACTAGGAAACTTGAATGTGAACCAGTTATGCACTGATTAGTGTCAGTCTACTTCTTGTGAATAAAGCCTGTCCCATTTTCATCTTGTTAACTGGCTCAGAGTTGTGTTACGATGCGATACTGGCTGAATGAAGCAACAAAGAACTGATGCATAATGAAAAAAGAAAAGTTTAATTATCAAAATCAGGTGATTCTACAAAATTTACCAAAAAAAAAACTTTCATCTGAGTTGTGCATCAGTTTGGAAAAAAGAGCTACAGGATTTAAAAACGACATCTTTTTGTAACTTTGAGGTTTCATCCTCTGATTTGATCATTAGGATTCTTCTGTATACGAGAAAATGATGAAAGAAGAACGACACTTATCTCAGAACAGAGAGTTGAATCTTCTTTGAAATGCTGATACTGGCAAGATGTGGAGCTCAAATGTTCAAGTCATGTCCCAGCATGCTGTGTTGACAGCCCTCTGGGTTTAGCATGCACACACACACACACACACACACACACACACACACACACACACTATGTTCTGTAGATTCTTCAGGTGTGTGTGTGTGTGTCTGTGTGTGCGGCCTTCCTTCAGGGCCTGTGGACACATTAGAGCAGATGGTAATGAAGAAGTGATGCCTGGGGCGCAGCAGGTTGTCTCATGCATCGTCTTCACAGGTTCATCCCTGCTGGGAAAAACTTTGAATTTATGTTTTTTAATTTTTTTTTGTTGCATTTGACCAAAATGACCTTTTCTGTGTTTTAAATTTAGAAATACAAAACCCCCCCAGACGCAATAATATTTATGCCACTTATAGTTTAAACATAGTTAATTCATGTCCCAATTAATAATCCCTGAAAATCACTCCCATTCCCTTTTCCTGGTTTTGTTTCAAATTATTGTTTAATCTCATCATCAACAACTCCTGCATCTAATGACAAAGTAATAACTCTTGTACTTGGATTAATCATGCAGCCATTAAATGTTCCCAGAGCTCAGTCTGAGACTTCTTCTTCACGCCTGTCTGGCTGACATTAAAAGCTGCTGAAACGTTCAAAGTGATGGATTCATGGCAGGACACATGGACCCTCTGAGACCCTCCTATCTACCGAGGAACATGTGCATGTATATCTGTTTATGTGCTCGTGGTCATGGGTCAGAGCAGGGAGATGCGGTTCAGTAATCAGCAGCGAAACCTCCTGTTTTTTTTGTTTGCTTCGCTGCTCCTTCGGGCAGAGCTGATGCTACACAGGCTTTGTAGATAATCCTGAATGTTTTAGCCTGCAACTTGTGCCAGATGTGAGGAGTTCATGGCACCGGCACCACAATGAAAGCTTGATAAACTGACTCCCAAATACTTTTATTGGCATTGAACATATCGTACTACAAGACGAGCCCAACCCATCTGGCATCTTTTCAGGATAAAACAAACCATCAAAAAGCATCTACGAGTGCTGATGGACCCAGGAGCGCTTCACGTCGCTGAATCCAAAAGAACGGCTGAGCATTCCTGCCAAGTCTGCAGACAGGGTTTTGGTTGGATTGAGCTTTCAGCTGAGATACGAGAGTCCAACGCAGCCAAGATTACTCAGTGTGTTGAAGACTAGAACAGCGTGTCCTCTGGAGCGTCTGTATGTACAGACCAGGGCTCTTTGTTTCAGCGCCTCCCACTATAGAACCTTCTCCATGTTTCCGAGTGGAAAAACTGCTTCTAGACATTAAACATTGTTGTGACACTTCCAGGCTCAGAGTGCCGACGCATGAAATCACCCTATTGGGTGTTCTCCAAGTCTTTCCCACTTCATAGCAACAGAACAAGAGCAACAAAATAGAAATATTAAGAGGCAGTAGATATCCCGTCCAACACAAGTCTCCTCTGGGTTGAAGTGATTTCAAGTTCGGTCATACTGTATGCGAGCACTGTAACCACTGGCCTGAAGCTGTACAGTGTGTCAAAGCGGTGGCTGTTTTGTGGACGAGGTCTATAATTACAGTTTGTGTTGAGAGAGTCATTCTCAGCCGTGATCCTTGTGACCTGATGTAACCCGAACCTGTATAATACTACATCAGCACTTCTCTTTCTCTTGCTCTCTCTCTCTCATTCTCAGAGAAACGGAGCACGAAAAACTATTTTTTGACACATAAAGTATGTAAACATATAAAGAACTATGTACAACCTGCTTTAGCCTTAAAATATGAGCTTAATTCTTTATTCGCAGTTCTCAAAAACTAAAATAACAAACAGTAAATAGAGATAAGCATCAAACAGATGTACATCATATAAAACAGCACAGAATGACTTTTGACTACCAAGGTTTTGGGTTAGTTTCATCATCCTGGTCATAATGTTCAGGTCAAGGGCTGCTGCAGACCAACTGCTCCCAAATCATTTGTTAGCAGCCGCGGCTAAAATCCGCCCTTCAATTATTGTGGCACAGAGAGGGAAGCAGCAACTCTTGGCTTCACGCTTGACAAGCAGATTGCTAGGTCTTTGAGACGTTGGTTTGTGTGTGCGTGAAAGGTCAGGGAGTTTGCGTGGATGTACACGCTGGATTTGAATTTGTGTTTGGGTCAAAAGGGTTGTGGTTGTGTTTAGAAATAGACGACTACATGAAGAATCAGGATTCTCCCGCTGACTCTGGACACTCGCCTCTGCCTTACTGTATCTTCTGACACACAATGACACCATGAAGTTCTTGGCAAACACGTGAATCACTGTGATTCATTGCTGCAGAGAAGAAGATGTGGTATTCTGCAGTGTCTCATGATGTATCCCCCGTGTGTCGCTGCAAAAAGCTAATGCAGATGTTACTCATTCAGCAGCTGGTGTTGTTTCGACATAGATCAACACTTTGAAAGAGAAAAGACAAACAGCAAACATTACCGGTGAATATTATCGTGGAAAAACGATAGAGTAGCTCACTACTTGTGTTTGTTTTGTCTTGTTGAAAATTCCAAAACGTCTCCCAAAGTTTGGTTTTGGCTTCACACCAACCTCTGCTCCGTCACCTTTGACCTTCTGCTGAAAAACTGCACTGTTAAATAGCTTATTAGGTCGACCTCACCAAATTGTTACACCCAAGTGTTGAACTCTCCAGCCCCCGACCCTCCACCTTTCACCTTTGACCTTTGCCTCTCTGGACTTCACGTCCGTGTCTCTTATTCTGTCTTTCTCACGCAGCGTCCCTCTGTCTGCCCTTGAGCCGCTGCCACTCTGAAAATCTATTTTTCCCTCTTTTCTTCTCCTTTCGATGACAGTAAATCAGAAACAGATAGTTACTCAAAGCAGTTTACGAACTAATCATAGGCAGACTGTTTTCAAAGTCTCCACTCAAACCTTTGAACTGTGTCCTCTCGTCCTCAGGCTCCCTGCTAGCAGCGCCATGAGGTCGGCCTGTCTCTCTCTGCTCCTCGTCACCGCCTGCTGGGCTCTGCCCTTCCGCCAATCTGGCTTCCTAGACTTCATGATGGAGGATGAGGCGGGATCAGGTGATATACCGGTTGTCAGAACCCCCCCCATGCCCGAGGGACCCAAGTGCCCCTTCAGATGCCAGTGCCACCTCCGTGTGATCCAGTGCTCTGACCTCGGTAAGAAAAGACACCTGTACGGTACCATTCATGTTCCATTCACATTGCCATTCATTTAATGTGCCACATTTTTGTACTAGTGGTTCATTAAATACATTGAATCTGCTTCGAATGTGTAATTAATTATTTTCTATTATTTGTATTATTTTCTAATGCGATTCACAATCACCCAGAGCTGTGACGTCTTAATACAAAACGGATTAAGACAACAAATCCACATGTTTGAGAAGAAACAGGAAACTGGTCATTTCAGCTCCAGCTAAGATCACATAGTTTGCTTCTAGTGTTTTGTTTGCTTTATCACAAACTCCTCATGTATCTCCATCAGTGTTTTGATGTTAATTAATATAGTTAGGAAACAGTTTCATAATCCTCGTGTTCACATCCATTTTCTTCGCCCAAGCCTCCATTTGATGCCGTGGCCTGGATTCCAACTGTCAGATGCCGAGTCCAGACGAGCGTCTGCAGCCGTCTCACTGTGCTTTTATGGTGCTGAGTGACATTGCTGCTTTTTAAGAGCAGAAAGAGTCTCTGACTTTACAAGCCTGCCTGTCTCCTCCACCCACCCGAACCCACGGGGTCATTCCAGGGGTGTATTATGTTCCGCATTACACTAGAGAACATGACACCGGTGTTGATAAGTTAAATGCTCCCAGATGTGAGTCTCATTCAGCTTCCTGTAACAATTACAGTATTTCCTGACTCTTGGCAAAATGTTTTCTCAAACAACGATGAAGATTAAAGGTTAGCCCGGAGAGTCCTGAAACAAATCCTCAAATGTTCCAAAACTTGTCTCCGAATGCAACGTTTATTCACACACTCAGTCACAACAGTTTACTCAGTTGTGATTGTCGGAGTTTGGAGTTGATCAATTCTGTTTGTTTAACCTGATGTATGGCTAATACAAGAGAGTGAGTCATCTCGTAAACTTCGCCACAGAAACGTCCCTGACCTCATTTATTCTTGTACATTGCGTAAACCAGCTTCTCGACACAGTAGGGTTGGACAGTTTTTTTTTGCTCAGCCTTTGTTTGCACAGGGAGGGGCACAAGCTGCGAGGAGACACAGGAAGGAGAGGGGGCTGATACAGATGGACAGACCGGGAGGACAACATGAAAAGAGAAGAAAGACATAACCAGACATGGACCCAAAACTGATAAAAACAGAAAGAATACAAATATCTATAGGTTGGTAGAGTACAATGAAAGATGCGACTGATTCAGGACACAGATGATGCGAGGAACGTAGAGGATGTAGACAGACAGGTGGCGGAGGAGTCGGAGCGACAGACAGGCGGTCGGAGCGACAGACAGTTGGAGGGAGTGATGTGCAGGAAAGGACTGGTTCCATTACATCAGTGCTGCTGCTGCCGGGCCCAGCCGCCAGCAGCAGCAGCAGCACTCTCTCCCCGGAGATGCAGCTCATTGGCCGGATTCTCAACTTCTGCATAGGCGATGTCGGCCCCCACTCCTCCATCTGTTCCCCAGACCCGCTGGCATCCACGCAAACACACACTCGAGACACACAGGAATAAACACGTGATTTTCACACACACACACACACACACGCACACACACACACACACACAGACCCGTGCAAGGCAGCGTCTGCTCACCATCACACATGCATTTCTTTTTCCCAGTGCATTTGCTTCTGGCAGGATGATGGAAGAGAAAAACTTAGCCCGAGGTTCAAATGAGTTGTGATTACTTTTCCAGTTGTGTGACTCAAACAACAGCTTTTTCTGTTCTTCGTTGTAGAAGTGTAAACTTTACTCTTTACTGTCTAACGGCTCAATTCTCTCATTGGAAAAACATGTATTTTATGTGCACTGATTGTGTAAGATGTGCAGACGCATCCACCCACACTTCTGGATCACCCTCCAAAAACTCCAAACTTACTCTGACCTATGAGGCAATCAGGCCTTTGACGTGACGACTCAACTCGGCCAGAGCAGCGGACCAGGAGAGGACGTTACATAAACACTGAGAGAAAGAGCTGAAATGTTCCAAAGCAATCATTCACCTTCTATCCCAATTCTCTGTATTAGAATAGAACCATTTATAATGAAGGCGAGACGAGTCCCAGTCAATTTTCTTTTAAAGATTAATAGAGGAAAATCCACTCAACAAAGCATTTGCATTACATATTGAAATCTTTAATTTCTCTGATTCCACACACACACACACATTCCAACAGATTAGCTTCACAATGGTGAGAATACATCTGCAGAAAGTACGTCCAGCTAATTGGTTTAATTTGAGACAAAATGGAGAACAGAGTATAAAAGAGTATTCAAAACTGCAAAGACTGAGAAAGTCTGACCTCGAGAACAATGAGAAATGTAAGTGATAGTATAGCGGTGCATCGTGTGGTGCTGTAATGATGGTGGTGACCACAAACAGCTGTGATGGTTTGTGGGTCGTCCACTGCCGAGTTGGACAAGCTGACAGAAAAGCAAACATGGATGGAGCTTTTAACAGAAGTCCTCACGAGCTCTGAGGACAAAACGTGCGCAGACGTACCGAGCATATGTGGACTGGCGATGCCGAGGTTTAAGCTTCTTTGTTAAACAGTTTATTCTACGCCTCTTCCTCTGAAATGTAAACTGCACATTATGAATCTCAGTGTATTTATTTGTGTTGCCACGGACGCCTAAAAGCAAACACAATAACTTCCAGCTGCCTTCGCTCCCATCAGCCAAACAGACTTTCACTACAGATGATGTTTCCTGTGTCACATCAGCCATGACGTACCATATTTCAAGTCCAAGCTGAGCGAGTGAGTGTTAGCTCAGTGTCCAGGTATGCAGGCGCTTACACTCACTCCGGAGGAAATTAGTTTTAAGGTCCATTTTCACCATTTTGTGCCTCAGAGCACATCAAATAGTTATTAGGTCGCTGAAGGACGTCACCATAAACCCCACCATGCATAGGACCCTGTCATTGAGACTTTATGTAGCGCGCTACACTGACAAAGCAGACCTTGTTATTTCAGAGTGTTTCTCCTGTAAACGCCATTTAACTCTGTTTCCTGATTCTGTCCATTTGAGTTTGGATCCATGAGAGTTTAAAAGAGCTGAAAGTCGCAGAAAACCTTTTAAAAATCTAAAGTATTTATTTGTTATGCCTTAATAAGCAACATATTTAGTTTAAAGTCAGAAAAAAACATGTTTAGCTTCTATTAAAAGAAGCTGATGTACTGAAATATGTGACATTAGCCTTTTTCCAACTAAGGCCGAGCCACTTCAAGAGAGCAGCAGGAAGCTAACGCAAAACAGACTATTCTCAAGTACTGTTTTAACTTGCGCAGAATTTATCTAAATCATTCTGAGATTACTAACAGCGATGGTCCATATCTTGGCTCGAACTTTAATCTCAATCTTTTAACATTAACGATGTGTCTCATCACCAGGTCTGAAGTCCGTTCCTGGGGACATCCCCGACGACACTACCCTGCTGGACCTGCAGAACAACAAGATCACTGAGATCAAGGAGAACGACTTCAAGAACCTCAAAGGGCTGCACGTAAGAGACGTTTGACTTCGTGTGTTCACTGCGTGTGATTGCCGAGGAGGATTGTTTGACCGTTTGTTTGTGAGCAAGATTACACAAACACAACTGATCGGATTTCAACGAAACTCGGTGGAAAGCTTTTTTTAACTTTCTGTAACAGTGGTAGAAAGGGCATTTTTCACCGTTTTCTTTAATTAATGGATGAAAGAAACCCCAACACATTCAGGGAACTGATATCCATGAGTGTTTGAAATTTGGTGCAGCTTGATTGGATTTAAGGGGACGGTCGGACCTGAGGGCCATTCTGGTCCCTCATGTTATGTAATGTGGTCTTATGTAACCATTACACTCTCTGCAGCCCCTCTTCAATATGAAAACCTGATGATCATCAGGAGAACAAAACAGATGCAACAAGAGAAACTGAGAAATATATATACGATTATAAGCAGCTGTGATAAGTGTGTTGCCTAAACACTGTCAAACAATTCGCAGCTCACAGAGTGAAACCAATCAATAACCATCAGGCACCATGAATCATCTTGCACCTGAGTTCTCTCCTCCTCCTCCTCCTCCTGCCCAAAACACTCCTGTCTTCGCAGCTTTTACCAGAAACAGTGAATCCCCATGTCACCAGGTGCATGGAAACTATTCACCCGTATGCCGCCGCAGTCTCGCAGCCCCACACCTCCAAACTCCTGCAGCTTTCCTGCTCGCAGTAAATACCTCTGTCGGACAGCTGTGGCTGTTTCCACTGTAATGCAACCGGCCTCTCGAGGGGAAGGGACCACATACCTAACGTTTGGCTTGCTTTCACAAGAGCGGAACAGCAGGAGTGAGATTCCTCTGAAAATGCATTAACTTAAAGTAGCCTCAAACTTGGCCGTTCCATTTGAACAAAGCAGACATCGGGTTTGAGTATCGATGAGCCGCTGAGCTCCAGATGTTTTGTTTTTGTTTAATCTAATTCGGAGAGTACATATTTTCTACGGTCTTGTGGTGCGTTTGGCAGCAGTGGTTGTTTCTGAATTCCATAGTTTAATTCTAAACGGTGATGTGGATTTTAACAAAAAACAGACTGGATTTGAAAAAAAAAATCTATAAACTAATACCCAGACTTCTGACTCCTCCACATTAATCCAATAAATGTTTGATGCCGGACCGAATTCCTTGAATTAATCTTTTGAGTAGAGACGTTCAGATGCATTTCACTAACTTGCTCATTTGCTCCATTACAGGCTCTGATTCTGGTGAACAACAAAATCACAGTGATCCATGCCAAGGCCCTGAGTCCTCTGACCAAGCTGCAGCGCCTCTACCTGTCCAAGAACATGCTGAAGGACGTCCCCGCCAACATGCCCAAGAGCCTGCAGGAGCTCCGCATCCACGAGAACGCCATCACCAAGATCAAGAAGTCCTCCTTCCAGGGCATGTCCCACATGATCGTCATGGGTACGAGATTAAATACACTTCCTGATGTGTTTGGATAGTGGGAAGAGGGTGGACAGAGAGGGGATGGCTCATAGTTTCCAGCGGTAGGTCACATCCTCTGAGGTGCTGCATGTCCAGGATCTGTGGATGGCAGCTCAGCAGGAATGATCAAAATATTTACACAGAGTGAAACCCGTGTTTAAATGTTATATTCCACTATGTTTTATTCAGATTGTTTTGTTTCTCTGACGGTGGGTTTGACAAGGACATCTGAATGAATTGTATTACCTGTTTCCACCACAATAGATTTACTGGGAAAAAATGTTTTAACTCTACCTGTGTTTTAACCAGAGGAACCAGGGTCTAAATTTATTTTTAGGGCCTCAGGACACACATGTCTGAGGACTGCTCAGATATTTTCAGTCGCTCCCCATTTGTTAGATTCAACAAATCGTCGTGGAAGTGCAAATGGAACTGGACTAATGGGAATTTCATTTTCAAAGCTGGTTCCTTAGTTCGGCCTCATATTTCCTGGACTATTCGGTCAAAGGAGTCCTCCGGCGAGTTAACAGATTAGGCTACATAAAGAACCTGCTGCTCTTCAATGAGTAGAGCTTATTTTATGGATGTAAATGATGGTTTAAAGGGAAAACAACTGCTTTTGGATGGTTATTAGTGAGATTTTCCCATAATTGATGTTAAAATACAGCTTTATCAATGAATAGCGATTGTCAATGGTTAATGAGATTATTTTTCAATAGTAAAAAGAGGCTTATCCACAAACATGAGTAGAAGAAAGGTTTTTTTTACACATCGTACTGTATCTCTGACTTTTCAACCTTCCTGTTCCACAGATGTCATAAAACAGTGTGAACTGGAGAAAGTGCAGATTGAGTCACTTAAAGAACAATAATGTGAGACTTATGTTCCCGCCCTGACAGCTCTGGGAATCTGCTGCGGAATCTGTGTTTCAAACACAAACTTTTCTCTTGCACAAGACTTTGTTTACTCATGACTCAGCTTCCCGTAACACACCAGGAAGGGAATTAACTTCATAGATGTGATCCATTACTGCTGTTTTCTTCTTTCTTTCTGTGGTATCAAGCTCTCCTTTGCTTTTTTCAGAGCTCGGCTCCAACCCTCTGAAGAGCGCTGGAATCGAGGCCAGTGCTTTCTCTGACCTGAAAAGAGTCTCTTACATTCGCATCGCAGACACGGACATCACTGACATCCCCAAAGGTACGCGGCTGATATCTTTTTTACACAAATAATTTGGCTTCAGCCAGTTCAACGCGGCCAAAAACATCAATCTCCTTTCAAAAAGAATGCCCGCAGTGAAACAAAGGGCTTAAAGTGGAAAGAAACACAAACTGTGCTACGTAATGATTCAAAACAATCCCCCCTCACACGAGAGGTATTTAGTAAAATGATACATGTAACGAGAAGCATTTTTTTAAGTCGTTTGATTTGATCGACTTTGAAATAAAGTCTCGCTACAATCATCATCTTCTATGTGAACGTGCTTCCATCCCTTTTTTTCAAAGAGGACTATTTCTTGAGTTATCGATTGTAATCTCTGTCTCGTGGGTTGCCAGGTCTTCCCAGCTCTCTCTCCGAGCTCCACCTGGATGGAAACAAAATCAGCAAGGTGTCCGCCGACAGCTTCAAGGGCCTGAAGAACCTGGCTAAGTACTGAAAACTATTACCCTCTTCTTAAACCAGAAAACGTTACGATTTCCTTTTGACTCTTTGTACATTGACTGAGTAGTTGTGGGAAAAGGTGCAACTGTCATTACCACTCTGTGTCCTGAATACAAATGCGTAGAAGAGTAATGTCATTGAAAACCAGTGTTTGTCTCCCAACATTCAGCAAGACAACGTTTAAAATATCAAGAGTTCTAAAGGGAGTTCGGTGTGTTTGTCACGTGTCTGGTTGGGGAAGCTGGAGATCATGAGGAATATGAAGCCCTGAGCTGTAGTTCAGTTCAGTGAGTGGGACGACGCCAGTTAAACTCTCAGCTTTGTTTTCTGTCCATTAAAAACCGTTTAAACTGCTCAGACTCGGAGCCAAACAGAGTTAATTACTTGTGGCTGCAGAGGCTCAGCAAAAACTCTACGGTGTTGCTTCAAGTTGCATTTCATTCCTAATGACTTCGAAAAATGCAACTTTTCAGAGGGAGACTGCATTATTTTTATCTTTTGTAAAAATAAGAATATGTATTTCTCATGCTGTTTATTACATCTCACAGTTTTCAGATGTTTCAGCTTCACTCCAGCTCTGCAATCAGCTTTCATCTGATTCACTCTACAACAAAACCTAAAACCTAAACAGTAGTTTTTGGATAATCAAAATAACTGGTTTAGCTCATTTAACTGGTTTAACTGTGTTTATTTTATCAGGAACATGAAATACCAAGGGAGAACAGAGATGTGTCTTTGTTGCAGCTTGAGTACATGATTTGTTTGTTCTCGTGGGTTCCTTCCTCCTCTTCTTCGCACACGTCTGATGTTCTGACTCTTCCTGCAGACTGGGTCTGAGCTACAACGAGATCAGCTCTGTGGAGAACAGCACCCTGGTTAACGTGCCCCACCTGCGCGAGCTGCACCTCGACAACAACGTCCTGACCAGCGTTCCCCCCGGCCTGCCCGACCACAAGTACATCCAGGTGCGGCGCCCGTCACTCTGAACACACCACATGATCAAATGAACTCATCACAGTCGTGCTGCTCATCCTCTCTCGGCTGCGTTTGCTTTGTTTAGCTTCTCTCTGCCCGATCACAAGTCGACCTCTGTAACAAACTGAGGAGAGTGTCGGTAGCTTCTCATACGTGATGAGACACGATGGTAACTTCTTTTGGCAGAAGAGAGAAGTGTAAACAAACCTGATTCCAGATCTTTTAACTTAAGCTTTGATTCCAGTAAACATTTATTAACTGGTTTACTAGTACGTACAAGAAAATAGCTCCCAACAAACTGTGGGAGTGTTTGAACACAACAATGGAAACAGAATAATACAAATCTAAAGCAGAATTTAAAACAACTATCACATCATAACAACAGTAGAAGGTGAAATCTCTGAACTAAGCTTCACGGCGTTTTCACATTGTTCACATTTGTTCTGGTTAGTTTTTTTAACATTGTAGTTCTCTTTTCTTTAGTATCGTTCCATTGGATATGATGCCAAATGTAATTCATTATGACCTTTCTTTGTGTATAATTTTGGATCTGGTGGCGTTAAACTCGACTTTTATTGTCTGAGTCGTTGAGTTTGTGGCACTTTCCGTCTTTTGTCTTATTTCTAGGAGCTTTCTCTTCCCCCTCACTTTTTAATCTTCTCCCTGCTCAGCTGCGGGATGTTTTTCAGCCACTCTCATGTTCATATATGTTTTCTTCAGTATCTCAGAGTGTCCTCGTACAGGACGCCCTTTCTTCTTTTCATCATTGTTTTTAGTTAAACTTCCTCAGTGATGCTGAGCTGTCATTATTTTTTTTCTGACGTGTTATTATCTCCTTCATCTGCCATCCGACTCCTCGTCAGTGACTGAAGATTGTCATTATTGTAATCCCTTCTCTAGGTGGTCTACCTCCATGTCAACAAGATTGCCGCTGTGGGAACAGAGGACTTCTGCCCCCCCGGCTTCAACACCAAGAAGGCCATGTACTCCGGCATCAGCCTCTTCAGCAACCCCGTTCCTTACTGGGAAGTCCAGCCGATCACCTTCCGCTGCGTCTTCGACCGCTCCGCCATCCAGCTCGGCAACTACAGGAAGAAGTAGAGCGTCCCCCCGGCGCGCCTCCGCAAGGAAGTGTGTGTTTGTAAATGAGTGTGTGAAAGTTTTGTAAGCGTGCGAGTTTGACCGCAGCCCCACAACACTGACCCCTTACCGACACTGCCTCCCCCACAAAACGATGATGTCAATAACCCGCGCACTCGTTTCAAAACCTTTTAGTGGACATGGACCTCAAACACAACATATCATTCTTATTATTTGCAACAGTAGTACGTACACGGCTTACAGCAAACACCAGCATACGACGGTGGCGCTCTCACTCCCAGCACGTTCATAGCAGAACCAGTTTAGCAAACATCGCAAATAAGCTCCCCCATTCACGCCGCGGCATATTTATGTGCATAATATGTTGAACATCAGAGATGAACCCAAACCAAAAAGATTTCCGAATCTCTCTCTCAGTGGAATATAACCTATTCCTGTTGTATGTCCCAGTTTCTGCCTATTGTCCAGTACGACGTATGAGCGCGCTGACCTGTAGAGCAGGCAGCAGGGGGGTCAACTTGTGTTTTTTACCTTTAACAGCTGGTATACTAGAATGTACTAGATATTGCCTGTGTAGTAGGAACCGCATCCGGAGTGTACCATCAGCACGCTGCCCTCCGGGAGAGAAACAACCCAACGTTTCTATTTGTATTGTGCTCAATTCAAGTAGAGATAAAAGCAACCGTGACTTCTATCACATTGTGATTTCTTGTGTTTACTTCAGTGTTGATTTAGTTTCTGGGTGTTTTTTTTTACACTTTTTCTTCATCACATTCCACCCCCCACCCCCCCACCCTCCCCAGTTCTTCTCCCTGTGTGTGTGTGTGTGTGTCATTCCCTTTAAAAAATAAATACAATTTTTTAAAAAAGGTGAAAATAGCTTCTAAAAATGTAGAATAAACCATGTATGTTTTAAACAGAAGCCATTCCCAAAGATTTATATGCATGCTCTTATTTTTTCTCCTTTCAACTTGAACCGGGTGCTTTCTGGATTCTCTTGTTATCGCGTGTATGTACGTCTCTTAATGTTTTTTTCTGCCTTTTTATTTCTTTCTTTATTTTTTTTAAGAGTACAGTAAAAATCTGAGGGTGTACGTGGACTGGCATGCCCACAGCACTCATACTGGTATGAATGTTGTATGTATAGACGCTGTATATAAATGCTGTATAAAAAAAGAAGAAAAAAAAAAACCCTCTCATCACTTAAAGGCACAAGCACTTACCATAGCGCAGACTTAATATATCAGCAAATTAAAAAAAAAAGGTGTTTCTCTCTTCTTTTTTTGTTTTCTTTCCCCGGAGCAGGGGCTCCAGCTAAGGTGTCCTGAACAAAATAAAAGTACTAATGGAAAAAGTAGCAGTTTTTGATGGATGTAATGAGCAGAAGTTGCATATTGTGGATGATGTGAATGGATTATTTGGAGCTACGGCACAAAGTAGCACGGCGGCCTCCTGGGACACAAGGTCAAGAGGAGGCTCAGGTAAAAACGTACAGGTGAGAAACCTTCACACACGAGAACCACAAAGTAAAAGAGCTTCATTCGAACAGAGTGCGTATTAATGAAGGTGCAATGAGGCGATTTAAATCAGTATGTGCAATTTGCTGCTTATCCAAATAAAAATGGGGATCTAGTGAATTCGTATGCTCCCAAACAACAGATACTTCATTCGAGGTATTTCACAAACAGTCCGACCACCTGACAACTGCACTTTGAAATCATGCCCGGCGAAAGAAATCTGGCTTTTTTTATGTGTATTTCCGCTTCATGTGCCCTTTTCGAAGTCATCCATCATTTCCACTTCTATCAGACACGTTGAACAAAGCGCTGCCTTCTTGTCATCTGGTAACAATAAGACTACAGATGTTACACCAACGCACCAGCGAGACTGAACTCCTCCGTCCTGTCGGAGATACCGGTCCAATTCTTCTTCTTCCTCTGTGTTCGGCTGTATCACAGGTGTTAGTTTGACCTTTTTGAATTTGATCAAAACAGCATTGTAAAGTCCATCTGTGGCAGCGTCCTGTTATAGAATCCCAAACTAGACCTTCTGGAGGCTGCTGCTATTCCCAGCATGCATTGGCCAAGAGTCAGGTTCCATCACAGGATGTACTGTATATACATTTATATACGTCTGTGTAAACATATACACAGCCAACGCATTCAGTTTACAGCCTCCAGTCGCTCGTGTCTACGGTTTGTTGGAGGGAACCGGAGCTCCATGAGGGAACCACACCGACACACAGAGAATATGCAAACTCAACACACTCCAGGAGGTTCAACAATAGGACTTGTCGCAGCACGGCAGCGAAGTCGGTCACTGAGTCGTCCCGTCGCCACGTTCAGGTCCCGTGCTGCTCGGTGGAAGGGTCTGAAAATACATGCATTCACTTCTAGTTAGCTCTAATTCATATTGATGGGCTATGGGACTGAAGGGAACAAAAATATTTGCACAAGGAGCATTTCTGCCCCAGTGGCCACCAGTGATTTAAAGCCCTTCAGTCATTTACGTTACTGTAATGGGAAACGTTATGGTTAAAGAAAAAACCACCACCCGGAGACGTGTGGTGGTTGAGACGTCTGAAATACGTTGTATAGTTTAATGATCAATGATCGTAAAGATTTAGTTTCTCACTTTGTCCCCTTTGACATTATTCTCATACTTAACTGTATGGTATGGAATCTCAAGAGTGAAAAAATGTGTTTATATCATTGATTTATTTTCAACTTTTTTATCATCAATCCAGCCCATACATATTTTATTTTTTAATTTAATCCTTTTAAACACAAATGTGAGAATATTCTCATGATAGATATTTCTCTATTATTATTTATTATTGTTACTATTATATTTATGTATTTATGTATGTATTTATTAGTATAGTTTGTGTATATAATAACAGAAATAAATAAATTGACACAAAAAGGAATAAGCTGAAGGTGAGCCTATAATAATAGTAAAATATATAATGAAATAATATATAATACTTTATATAGCACTTCTGAAAACATAGTTACAAAGTAAAAATATGTGAGTGAAAGTTATATAGGAATAAATAAAAGGATAGAAACACTGTAATTCAAGCACTTAAAACTAGAATTAGGTCAGATCAGGGTTTGCTGTACATGCTGTGATGTAAAGGAAGGATACACATGACTGCACATTACTCACTTATTTACATCTCTCAGTGCATAAGAACCAGTATCACAATAATTCATTGATTATCAAATCCTCATTCATCAGGTGTCTTAAATGTATATATAACTATTTTTAAACAATATTTGAAAACTGTAAATTGCATTAGATTCTCTTAATTCTCACTCAGGACTTTTCACTTGAATGTGGGGAATTAAGTGACCAACAATAAAACATATTAAGGAACAGGAACGTTTAAGAGTCTGTCTCCGGCTCCTCGGCCTCTGATATGACTCAGGTCTTGTGTGTTGTTTTTCAGACTGAAAAGCTTCAGTGTTTGAGCTCTGGAGCTGATCCCAGCACCTCAGAGCCATGACTGCACTTCAATCTGTTGCCCCCTGGTGGTGTTCATCAGTACTTCTTATTTCTACGCTCTCTCTCTCTCTCTCTCTCAATGCAGCTTGACCCCCTGGTCTGATCTGCTGCACCATGAGCACTTGGAGTTATAGCTTTAGGCTCCGTGCCACTGTCTGTGTGTGTTGTGATTTAACTGTTTAACGTGCACATGAGAGTGTGTCCCTACGTTAAGTTGCTGCCTTGTGGCACGTTATGCAACCAACGTAACCGGAGCTGCTTCACCAAGTCAAACCCTGAGTGCTGAGATCTCTGCGGAAAGCAAAATGTGCAGAGCAGGTTATTTCAATCTGCGACTCCTGACATGGACCAAACACAGTCTACGCACACACACACGTGGGATTATATTCACTTTCTACACGGTAGCTGGTCCAGTAGACCCATAATTAAGAACTATATCAAATCAAACTTTATTTATGTAGCAGCTTTCATGCAGGTTAGTGCATTTCAAAGTGCTCCACATATGATTGACAGTATGAGAATAAGACAAATGTATGAAAAAAAAACCAAGCAAGAGAGGAAACAATTAAAACAACTATTTGAGATAAATACATGCAGTAAAATTTAAATTAAATAAATAGAATAATTTATAATATAATAATAATAATGGGCAATAAAAACTAAATAAAATAGAGTTAAACAGAAGTTGAGATAAAACTGATACAGTAAAGAATAAGTGAAAGTCGTTAATGATGTGAACAGAGAGTGAACTGTAAATAAATAAAAACTAAAAATGTCTAAAAGGTTGTTCGTCAGAAGCCCGACTGAAGAGGTAGGTTTACAGTTCACGTTTGAAAATGTCAACACACTCCGATCGCCTGGCAGACAGATACATGGAGGACTATGTGACTCAGGCGGCAGTGAAGCCTTGAGCGGATCTCCTCGGTGCCGGTTGACTCTCGCGGCACATGGGAGCCAATGCGACCAGGTGAGAGAATCACCCGGGCCTGCGCGGGGATGAGAGCTCTAAGCAGCGCTTACCACACGACCGCATGGTGGGAACAGAAGGTGGTGTCTGGGCGACGTCTGAGATTTTATTAGAAGCTTCTGTGTGTCCGTGCCAAGACGTCCAAGAATATCCCTGTTTGCTAATATGCTTGCTTGGATCTCCATCTGTGTACCTCTGTCGGAGCCTGTGCACGAGTGTCTCAGTTGTAAAGTTTTTTCCTCCGTGTGGCAGGGACGATGGTTTGTGCTGCACTTTCACACGTGCCAGATCGACTCGTGTGCCAGTTCTTGCCTTTCATTTTTCATCTTTGATTTACGGCGTGATATATGCAGTGCTGCTACTTGTGCTGTAAATCACGCAGGAAGGATGATGTCACTCACTTGAAGGAAAGAAAGAGCCAAAGCTTGAAGTTAAAAACATCAGATGTTGTTTTTGAAGAACCCCTTCTCATACAGAAGAAGACAGATTTTTTTTTATTAAAAACAGAGGTGAACAAAAACTAATTTCTACCCAGCAACTGATCACCTTTATTGGAAAATATGACTACTTATAGATAATTAGTTACTTAGCTAATTATGCTAACATTAGCCCCATTATTCGGCTGAGCTAGTTGATTGTAAATAAAGATGGACGACGCATCTTCACCTTCTCCCACTGTACAAAAATGAAGCCTAAATTCCCCGTATATAGGAGCAGCCATCTTGTGATCATGACGTAATTCGTAGCCAGAGTTTGTGCATCACAGATTTTCATATATGACATTTCACCCCCTTTTTATAGTGCCAAAAAATAATTACAACCAAAATTAGTGCAACAACAGACTCTTGAACATAAATCAGTGTCTAAATGACAGAAACCATCTTTGGAAAAATGTATTTTGTGCACTTAAACTTTTTTAGTTTGGCCCATGTCCCATCTGCTAACATGGAGAGAGCAACAATAATGACCTATACTGTAGCCAGCCACCAGGGGGCGATCCAGATGATGGCTTCACTTTGCTGTCATGTTGTCCATCTACTCTATACAGTGTTGCCAGATGTACGATAATAATCGTATTTGTACGATAATTTTTCCCTCTGTACGATTTCGATGTTTTGTGTTGACGCATCTCGTCTCACTTGACGTATTTTCAGCCATTCATGCTTCTGATGATGAACATGACCTGTCTCATGTTTCAAAATAAGATCCTTGGGCCTTGAAAAAGGATTGTTTCTGTAACTAAATCGCTTCGGAATCTCGACACAGCTTAAAAAATATTCAAATACAAAACTAGTGTGAAAAAATACAGCACCTTGTATTAGGCTACTGGAAATAAGGATACAGCGTTACTTCACCATCAAAATCCACATTACACCAATAATAAATGCTCTTACTGTCTGAAAACTACCAGTGAGTTTCAAGCATTTCCTGCTTTGTTGCTCAATCTCGCTGTTATGGTCAAAAGCTACATAAATAAATTCTTCTAAACTAAAAAGTAAGAAAAACTCACATCACTGAACCCACATAGTGTCATAAAAAGCTGTTTCTTTTTTCTTCACCAGATACTGATCAAGTGATTTGCGACATTGCGTTATTATAACCTCTCACACTTAGAGGAGAATTACACAACGTTACGGTTAAGTGCAAACAAAGTATCTGGAAAAGAAATCTGAAAGAAAGTCGACGTCTGCCATCTGGTCGAATGGAAAGGACACGAGAGCACGAGACATCAACACAAAGCACTGTGACTAAGCAAAATGACAGAATGTTTGTTTTCCATAGCCGTCTGGAACAGCTTGAGTCTGGGTTCACGGGGAAACTGGTTTTTAACGGAGGTGACAACACACCAACCTCAACCAAATAAATGTTTTGGGCTGTTTGCTGACGAAGGGCAATTGTGTCCGGGAACAAAGGAGCAGATGTTTCTGAGGGGGTTTGTCCAACCTTTGCCCGTATGAAGAGGATAGTGTGACCATTAATGCAAATTATGGAAAAAATATGCTTTGAATTTAAACCATGAATCAGTGCAGTCGAGGAGATATCGGTTAAATGGGACATCTACATGAAGCTTGTGAAAAAAGGGGCATCTATTGGATAACATGCAGAACAGCACAAATGTACCATGTGTTATGAAGCATTATGCAACACCTGCATCGCAGACGTAGCACATCTGGCTTCTCTTTCCCCACATCTCTTGTGAAGATGTCATGAAGAAGAACTGCAGTGCATAAAGATGTCGGCCTTTCAGACAAAAGAGGGACCATATCTAAAGAAAAAGGGAAATTTAACAAGCCACCTGTGCTGCACGTCCCTACATGACACCAGAGCTGTGTCCCAGTTCAGGGGCCGCGTCCTAAGAAGGCTGCGTTTGAAGACTGATGCGTCACAGCAGCGTGACCAGGCTTTATCCAAGGTTCCTTGAAGGTTTCCAATGGGTGGATCCTTCCCAGGCCAAACGTATCCCAGGATTCATTAAGAGCAGAATCGTGCTGGAGCTAACGAACTAGCTATGCTGGCGGCCAAGCTGCAGAAAGTTAGTAGCAAACCACTCCTCTGTTCCGCTGAAGGATTCACGTTCGCTTGGGACAAACTTGAAGTCAACCCTGAAATCTACAAAGACTTGATTGTTTCCATCAATTTTGGGTCAGAGTTGAGTTCCACAGATTCAGATTAAGATGCAGATGATCTAGTCACAGAAAGGTTAACAGTTGTTCCACATTCCTCTTCTCTTTTGTTAAGCTGAGAGCTTCTTTAGATGTATGACTTGGCTGCAGTTGTTTCTCAGTGAAAAGAGGTGAGATGACCTTTCAGATGCAAGAATTGGACATAACAATTTCTGGAAAGGGAATTGAACGGCTCAAATTACTTTGGTGTGGGAGAAAAAGAAAAATGTGCAACAATCAAGACATTTTCCCTCCTACATGTGCTGGGAAATCAGATTTATCTGAGTTAGAATGTGAGGAATGAAGGTTTTCCACAAGATGGTCTCTTAGTGTGGTATGTGAGTAGAGTAACAGACCGCACTGCGACCAATTAAATCCAGCCGTCAATTCCCAGCATGCTCCGACGGCTTGATGGATGTCCACCAGCAAATGGCAGAAACATTTGGCCATTTTCTCCCCCCTACTCCATTCTTCTTCAACTCCATCTTACAGATAAGTAGAACCCCACCCCTTGTCAGTTGTATCCATTTGCCTGACTACTTGCTTACTGTAGAACTGGATGATTGCAGGGCTTTTAAGTGCATGGGCAAGAAAATGTGAGGGTGCAAGACTGAAAAGAGGAACAATTCGTAGCACAAACATGTGGGATCAATTGGATCTGCTTCAACCTCCCACCTTTCTGCCATGCATTCGTCAAAAACAGTAGAAAAGAAGATGTTTGCTTCAAGGGTTATGTAAGAACTCTCTGGCCGTCTCGGAACCTTTTTTCCGTCAGATTTTCCGAAGCCTTATTCACAGCCCAGCAGGCACGATTGAATTTAGTCTTCTCCATAACCGGCGTCTGGCCCAAATGGCTGCCAGAGATAATTTTCACAATTTTTTCCACACATAGCTTCCCCTGCTGTTTAGACTTTTCCATGCGCCGTCTACCCAGCGCCAAGGTGAACTTGCAAACACTTTGTCGGGAGGACAATTAAAGGAAGAAGCTGATTTGTGAAAGTGAGGAAAGGGCGGAGGAAACATCAGCCTCTATACATATTTAGAGGTTAAATATCCCCGAGTCCTGTTGCACCTGCTCCAGGTTAGTTACCACAGTTTTTGGGATGATGCTCCCCAGACACTGATGTCACCTTCGATTGATATGACGACTTGACCAACTCCAGGAAGCAGAAACCTCCTCTCCTCCCACCTCCTCTGTTTTTCCCTTTTCTGTCTCTCCATCTACCCCTCTCTCTCTCTCTCTCTCTCTCTCTCTCTCTCTCTCTCTCTCTCCTCCCCCTCTCTCCCTCTTTCCCTCTGTGTTTTTCTCCAGAGACCTCCAGTTTTTGAACACCACACTGTTCTTACCTCCTGGCCCTCCACCCCACACACACAAACAGAGAGAAGCTCAGGTAAGCTTGCATCTGGTGGCAAGGCTTTGTGATTTCCTGTTGGATTATTCCTCTTTATTTCTGTTTTCCGGATGGGGTTATGAGATGGGCATGGGCTAGTGCTACAGCAGAGGTGGCTCGAATACTAATGCATGGAACAAAAAAACAAGCTTTATAGTTTGCATATTGAATTAAGAAAATCAACAACGATGTATTTGCCTGAATCTTACATGTTTACATGGATCTAAAGCGGCTTCTTAATGACTCTTTCAAGGCTTTTAGGTAACTTCAGTCATGGAAAATAATCTGTTGCACTTGGATCCAGTGTCTGTCTGCATTTTTCATGGATCTGGAATTCATTATTCTCGTTATGCATTGTCTGCATGGTGGATTTTGAACAGCCACGATCCAGAACTAGGTCTGGATTTAGTTCCTCATGCACTTTTTTTACTGTTTCAAATCTTAAACACATCTTTAAGATTTCTATTATATTTATTACTGTTTGTGTTTTGTGCATCATTGAAACATCTGCATTGTTCCCATTGGTGGTTTATGTAGAAATCAATCAAGATGATTTTGGTCCAAGCTTCAATGATGTGGCTTGACACAAACAACTGAATCAAGAAATCGGTTGACATGAACTCTTGATTGATTATAGACACTAACACTCAGGAGAGTGGGTGTGGCAGGGGGTATGGTTTGTGTCGGGGATGGGGGCAGGACTGACATCCTTTTTGTCATGTCAGTTTGAAAATGAGTTTATATTTCCTATTTAATCATGACTGATGTGTTTGTTTTAGGATTAGGAGTTTATTGAATTGTGTTGCTCTTGGCAACTCCAACCTCTAACTAATCTTTCTGTTTCCCTGCTTTCCCCTCGTCTCTGTTTGTTGGATCCCCAGGAGCCATGTCTCCTCTTCGTTTACCCCTGTTGGCTGTACTGGTCAGTGTGGCCCTGTGCCAGTATTATGAAGACGACTACCAGCCTGTTTCCATGCTGGGACCCTCAGGGCCCAACTGTCATCAAGAATGCGAGTGCCCCATCCTCTTCCCCTCTGCCATGTATTGTGACAACCGCAAGCTCAAGTTCGTTCCCGTAGTCCCATCAGGCATCAAGTACCTGTACCTCCAGAACAACCAGATTGAAGAGATCAAGGCTGGAGTGTTTGATAACGTTACTGCGGAACTTCGCTGGCTCATACTTGACAACAACCAGATCACTAATGCTAAAATAGCAAAGGGAACAATCGACAAACTCACTGGCCTGGAGAAGCTGTATTTCAGCTACAACAACCTCGAAGAGCCAATCATCCCTCCCTCAAAGGCCCTCGAAGAGCTGAAGATGATGAATAACAAGTTGTCCAAGTTCCCCTCTGGACTTCTGTCCGACAAAGAGAATTTGACCTCCATCAACCTTCAGCACAATCAGCTCACCTCTGATGCCGTCTCTGGGGCTTTCAAAGGGCTGAAGAAGCTGCTGTCCCTGGATGTGAGCCACAACAAGCTGAAGAAGCTGCCAGCCGGTGTCCCCAGTTCACTGGAAATCCTCTATGCTGACTACAACGACATTGACAGTGTTGGAGCCGGATACCTGAACAAGCTGCCGTCGCTGCGGTACCTAAGGATCTCCCACAACAAGCTGGCCGACGCTGGGATCCCTGCCGGAGTTTTCAATGTGACGTCACTGCTGGAGCTGGACCTGTCGTTCAACAAGCTGCAGTCCATCCCTGAGATCAACAGTCAGCTGGAGCAATACTACCTTCAGGCCAACGACATCAGCAGTGAGTGGCAGTAAACAGCATTTTCAGATATTTGCCTCAAAATGTCTTTTCCCAGAGGTGCCTTGCGGAGTTTTCTCAAAGTCACAGTGAAATGGAAGTTAGAGAATCTTTAGCTTCATCAATGACAGATATTTGCAAAGGGAACAGAATATGTGGGAAAACTTTCTCTGAGCAAACATTGTAAAATGCAGTAGTATAGTTTTTGCTAACATTACTGAGCTACACACAAGCTAATGGTCCAGTGTGGTTTTGTATGATGGTCGGGTTTAGCCTAAATCACATTTGATTGGATAAACTTATATGTGGCCGAGTTCAAGGTAAGTTATCAAAACAAGGACCCGCTTGGGAAAACATTGCTCTTTAGCGCTACTAGTGGTCAAAAACTCACCATGGCACCTTTAACTCTGAGCATAAGGTTTTCAAGAGGTATTTAACAAAGAATTTTGTTTTTCTACCAACTTCCATAACTTTCCCTCTATGTTTCATTCTCTGCAGAGATCGACATGACAAGTTTCTGCAAGTTCGTCGATTACATCACGTTTTCCCATCTGAAGCATCTGCGTCTGGACGGCAACAACGTCACACACAGCAACATGCCCCCCGACGCTGTCAACTGCCTGCGCCAAGCTTCAGATATCATGTTTCATTAAGGACCTCCCTCCAATCTGTGCCCTTTATGATATGATTCAAATCCAGGGTATTATATGGTATCTTCATCCATTCAATACACACGAATCTTCAACAAATCTAAAGCTGGGCAAATTGGAAAATAATTTTGAGTCAAAAACTTCAAAAAAAACCAATATAAAAAGTAAATTACGAAAAAGTTGTATAAATAGAAATCAATGTATATGCTTTGATTAGAAACACACACTTTAAACATTCCTAACTTGTATTCGAATTGAGATTTAACGGAGTAAGCAGCGGCTAACGTTCTCCACAGTCTCTTTTCAGTTGTCATTTTGTTGTCCGTCTTGTACGTTCCAGTGTTTAGCATGTAGAATATAATATGGGTACAATGATGAATCCATTGCTGTGCAAAGGACCAGCTATAATGAGGATTGTGTACTCAGTGTTTAATGCCTTTGGGGAGAAATGATGATCAAATTGTAAAATAGTTGCAGTTGAATTTTCAGCATCTTACAGGATTTTTTTGGGGGGGGAAATTCCAGCGTTAACTCCTTGTCTGTCAATATTTACCAACTTAAAACTCGATACCTTGATGCAAATGAGTCCCAGTGATTGACTTGAGTGATCATCTTTCCTGTGGTGTCTTTTGGGAATCACTTCAAACCCTGAACTAAAGCAGGATTTTCATGTTTCTGGTGTTGGAAATGGAATGAATGACACAAGTAACACTGGCGTTGACCTCAAAAACACATCCTCTCACTGAATGTCTCTTTTATCTTTCAGAAATCACGAGTCAGATTGTTTCTTCGTGTGACTTTAACTCCTCGCTGTCCCCTGTCATGCACATCGCTGCTTTGTATACAACATTTGCATTTCTTGCATGCATCCCATGGTACCATTCTTTGATAATAAACTACAGCTTTTGCAGTTAAGGTGTTTTTTGCAGTTGATAAATGCTTTTTTTTAAAAGAAGAAGAAGAAGAACACAAAGTCAACTTGGCGACACGGTCGTGCTGATTGAATTCATGTTCTGAGAAAATGACATTTTGTTCAGGTTTGTCTTGTCATCGTGATTTCTCATGTGGCCTTTGACTCAGTTACTGCTCTTGGATTTTTTTTTCTGTGAGGAAACCGAACACAGTTGAATAAACTATGTTTCCAAAATATTTGTATGATATCGCTTTTTAAATTTCCTGTAGTTAATGTAGAGCACGTACGGAAACATCATGTTAAAAAACACATGTCCTGAAAGAAAGTTTGTGCTTCATCATATTATATTATATTATATTATATTATATTATATTATATTATATTATATTATATTATATTATATTATGAATAGAGACAAGTTTGGTAAAAAAGTCAGATAGTTAACGATGGCCGGTGTAATAAAACTTTAAGGTTACACAGTATTGTAGAAGATATAAATGAAGTGACCCTATTTGGTTTGTATAAATACCCAAATGTGGTTATGTTTATACATATATATATATATATATGTGTAGTAGCAGATATCAGTATTAAAACAACCTTGTGTTAGCCACGGTTCACAAAAGGCAAAATGAGCTTCTGAGATGGATGGAAAATCCTTCCAGGTATTATTCAGAGCCCGTACTTGTCTCTTTTTTCACTCTTTACGTTCTTGGCCCAGTTGTTTTTAAAGCTCCCTACATTGTGGTCTAACTTAGCATTTCTCTATCCCCCTGTTTGGACTCTGAGTCTCTCAAAGCCGTTCGTTTACATACAACCATCTTTGTTCGGTTTGTAGCTGGAGTCAAACAAAAGCTGCTGGTCCTGGAGGGATGCAGGGTCTGCAGGGTTTCGCTTGTTCCTGCAGCTTTCAGATATTTCCTGTGTAAATCTCCCGTCAACTGTCTCAGATAGAAACCACAAATTATCTACGGCTGTTTGAAGACTATTTTATTTGGTCTGTAAAGCTTTAACGCAGGAAGTTTAATATTAGTATCCCTGAGAGAGGACTGTAGCTTCCCTGTTTCCAATAAGACACATCACGGTTTGCATATTTGGCTCGTGTGAGGATCTGCCTGCTGTGGTTAGAAGTGATTCTACTAAAACCTTCATCTTCCTTTACAGCCAATCGTGAACCATTCTAGGACAAAGCATGTAGGTTTATCAAGGCTAAATCCTGCAGAGAGAACCATAAGTAATGAATTCTGTTTTCTCTCGCAGGTCACTTGAAAACAATATGTAGGAATAAGAGTTTATGTTGTCGTTCGTATTCTTGGATTCTGTTCAGGTTTATTTAGGTGGAACGCGTTTTGTCTTGTGGTGATTGGAAAAGTGTGAGAAATGTGTGTCGAGCGTTGTGCCAGATGGAACGAAAACCATACAAACCAGCACATTCCTTTTAGTTTCTGCACCATGTTTCAAAAGCTTCCAAGAATCAATCGTATTTTGTTCTATTTTTTTTGGCTGAAGTCATTTTTTATTAAGGGAAGGTTCAAGATTTCAAGATTCATAAGATTCACTGCTACCCCACATTTCTCATAATGCTCTGGATATTGTGTTTGTGGATTTCTCATCATCAGGTTAAACTATAGTTCAAAACCAGCAGTCGTGCGCATGTTATTGTGTCATTTACTCATAATAATGACGACTAAACTGGACCAAGAAGATGAGTCTGGATTCAGTCAGAGCCTGAAAAGTCTGTTTTTCATTATCATTCATGTTTTTTTCCAAAGACTCTTTGCTCCTTTTTAAATCATTAGATTTTGAAATAATTTAATTCGTTGTCTCTTTGGTCTCTCGTCCTTTCCTCCAATGTAGATGGTAAAATATGACAAAGACATTTAAGTGCTAGAAATGACAGAAATATAGGTTCACTTGAAACTACTTCAAACCACCGCCCCTTGTTACATCCTCCGAAATGTCCCCTGTGATATATGAACGCACTGAAAGTGTGTGTAATAAATCAGGAGCACAGTCTAACACACACTGTCTTTGGGTGTGTGCTTGACATTCACTTGTCACTTTGGTTTTTACAATATCAACGGTGCCTCTGCAGAGCCGTGCACTAACAGTAACACTCATCCCGGCTGATGTGCACCACATGTGCTGGATGCGTTTGGCTTCTTTTTCTTCTCTGTGCATTAGTCAAGAGTTCCTCTTTCGAACAGACGCTATTCAGAGCCAGTAGATTAGTAGACTAGATTCGTGGCAAATAGTTGTTGTGTAAATAGTTTCCAGATGTCCCATTCGATTCCTGCCAGGTGACTGTAATGTATTCCAGCTGCTGTACGTACAATTGGACCCACTTATGTAAATGAAAGTCAGTAGCTGTGTGTGCATTGGACTGTCATTAAGTGATGGGGGGGGGTGATTTTATAAACCCACAGCTTCCCTATATGCCACCCAACACTGGAATCATTTAAAGGTAAACCTGACACAAGTCTGGGGGTTAAAAATATTAGCAATCTACTCACCGCCACCGCTATTACAACACGATACATGTTTATTCTGATCCCTTTTTCACATTTCACATGTTTTTATATGGTCACTTGTACCTGTTCCCAATCTGAGACAATTTCCTCCTCTTCCTCCTGAGTGGCCCTTATTTAAATCCCGAGCAAAGCTTCTGCTGCCCCAGTCTAGACAATAAAGTCTTTTATAAGGCCTTAAGCTTCACATCCTTCTGCTGGGGACGTCGAGTGAAAGTAGAATCAGCTGCTGCAGCCTCGCAGCTCAACTCCAAAGGTCCGTCTTTCAGTCCAGACTGTTTCTAATGATTCTCGGACATTTCCATTCTTCAGGTCATCGTGCAGCGAATAACATAATTTACATCTAGTGTCTGTTGTGGGGTCACGGCATGAAATCATTTTAAACGGAGAATTGCCACAAAACAACCACTTTTGATCCATTGCACTGAAGAACTTTATAGTTCAGCTGCCGTAATAAATTACTCGTGTTCTCCAACGTTCATAAAGTTCCTAAACAAGAGAAGGAATTTGTCAACCAACACAGCAGTTGTGATGGATTGACTAATACAACTTGTGTTTGGTTATTCATCATTTGGGAGGACATGAATAAATCATTACCAACATTTCACATCAATCATCCAATAGTTTTAACAGATTTTGGTGGAATGGCCCATTGGCAGATGGACCAATATTCTCAGCGTCTATAACGTTCCCCAACAACAGGGAATTTGTCACCCGCCACCACAGATGTGAGGGATCACATCATTTTTTTATCTCATTTAATGGGAAACCATCCAGCATTTTGCTCAAAACCACATGGTGGCACTAGAAGAAGAGACCGGGGATCATTAAAATCATTGGGATTCATCATTTGGGAACCCTGAATAACTCCAATCCAATCCAATTGCTTTAAGAGTTTCTGATAAACCCAGCTGCTGCCACACGGATCTTTACAAACCTACAAATTCACATTAATCCTAGTTGGAAAAAAAGGTTGCTGACTCTGCCTTGTCTACTGGGAATAAAAGGGTCCATGGGAGCTCATGGGTGAGTCACTACAAAAACAATACAGTTTGACGTTTGCTTCTAAAGAAGTGGTTCACTTTAATTGTGGTCTGAGGCTCCTGTTCCACCACAACACACAGTGTTGTATTGTGAAGCCCATCCTGGCAATGACCTCAAGTTTAAATTCTCTTAAGTGATGTCAGCGAGTCATTTATCATCACTCACGGACATTAACTACAAAGAGAAGACTTGGGTTGTTAAAAAGGAAGGGGTTGGGGGGGGTGGGGGAGTTCTCCTGTAAATAGTTGGGTGTGAACGTCTGAGCTCAAACTCCTCTAGGCTCCTCTCTGGCCTCACCTGACAACCCAGTAAACCACCACGAGGCCTCTGAACCGAAATGAACCATAAACGGGTGAGTGATGGGTAGACAGCTCAGTTAGAGACCAAATGGTTAAGTTGGGTGGGGTGACAGCCCTTTAACCCTCAGGAGCACACTGATGACTTCCATGTCTACACTGAAGAGGGGACAGGACCAAAGAGGCAGGAAAAAAAGGCTGCAGGGCTGGCAGGAGGGTAGACAACCCAAACTCTGAAAGGACATCCCAACTGACACACCATCGCTCTCCCACCCACAACAACACACGCTCCATCCTCGTAGTTCCACCAGTGCATGTCTAACGTGCAGCCCTAGTGGGACTCAGACCAACAACAATACAAGGCTAACCAGGTTAGCTCTGTCTCGACTGGAAATCAGAGCCACTGAAGCTGTGGACGATCATCAGACCTAATCACTGGAAGAGCAAGAAGACCAGTCCTCACCTGGCTGCAAGCAGACCACTCAAACCAGGAGGAGCAGGTAAAGATCTTATCTTTCTTTTGTAATAAATCCATTTGAAAGAGGAGAAGTGAGACATTAAAACAAACAGCTAATGGTTACTTTGCTTTATCATTAGCACTGATGTGCACCCTTCCAGCCTTTCAGAGCCTAGAGGTTAATACAAGAAAATGATGTTAGTGTTTAGTGTCTTTTTTTTTCAGTCACTGTTATTTTATAACATCAATATCAGGATCCACACTTTCATAATCGATCAATTCACAATGTTTACACACGGAACTTTGTAAAAAAAACAGCTGTGGTTGTTGGACACACATCTTGGAAAATCACTGTCACTGCCAGACATGTTTTATTTCCCGCTACACTTACACCCATAAACACAGTTACTTTCTCATTACTGGATGCAGTATAAGTCATGCTAACTCCTCCAAATGTTTAATGAGGTGGATTTTTTGCAAAGCCATCGACTGGAGCCCATCCTGCAAAAAGCCTGTGCAGTCCAAATACAACCCGTGGTGTAATTAACATAGCTGGCTCAGACACAAAGCCCCTGGCAGGAAATTAGCATTATCATATTCCTCTGCATGTGTTTCTCTTTAGTTTTTCAGAGTGATTTCTGTTCAGAGATCTGTAAAGTCTGACTCATCACTTTCAGCAGCTGGAGTATTTAATTGTGAAAGCACATGTCCTCATTGGCTGTTGTTTTGTAATTAGGATGCAAGGGTGTCCCGTCTGTGTGGGCAAATATATAAACAGTTTATTTCAGTGGAATCACACATCTTTAATTGTATTTTTGAACTTTATTCACATTTCTGACACCTTGAATAAGTGTTATTCTCACTTTTCTCTCAGTTATAGAGAATTCTAAGCGTAATTTCTTATCACATGGACATTTTCGACTGATTCTTGATTTAATCCACAAAGCTTTTATGAGGCTGCTGGACCTGTAGTAGTCATAGTGGTGGAGTGGAGGTGTATTTTCAGTGCAGAGGTTACAAGCCAGCTGTCCTGTTACTTAACATGTTGCATGCTAAGTAATTGTAAGGTCAGAAGTCTCTGCAGTCTGTCAGCAATCAGAGAGCATATCAATCATATACCTGTACTTCAACAACAAACATTTGCATCTGTAAACAACTACAGATTTTAGCATTATACCATAAAGGTGTGGAGAGTGGTACACTCACTTTAGGCCAACCAGCTACATTTGTTTGGACGTCACAGGGAAAGATGCAAACATGTGTCTATTCATCTAAATGTCAATTTGTCGTGGACTTACAGTTCCTTTAACTGTCCCATGTCTGTCTGTGTGAGTGACCATGTGTAGAGGAATGATCACTGTGCACAAATGCCCTTTGGCTAACACAGGAGGAACTCTAATGGGCTTGTATGGCTGATGGCAAGTGCTGCTCCAAGTCAGCGAGGATTATCCTGTTGCATTCAAGCCTTTGCCGTCATTGCTAGAAATTAGCACAATCTCATGCTGGCATGTGGAGAGGTCACCAATCCTGACGCTAGCAATCTTCTGCAAAAACAATTTGCTTGGCCAGCGTGCAGTGAAATCCCCCCAGATTAAGTCTGACCTCCATCCCATAAAACCATTACCTCTCATGTCTGCTGACAATGTTTTGTGCGTAAGAGAAGTGTGTCATATTGGTGCTTTATGCTTTACCTGTAGAGACCAAACCTCTTATGAACATAAACTCATCACAATCCTGATAGTTCATCATTAAACAAAGTGTGTAATATTCAATTACACTATTCATACTCACTTTATGTACAGATTTCCCTCGAGCACTACTTTGAGAACACTTCTCTTCTATTCATATCCCTTCATCCTTCAGTTCCGGCAGATCTTTCAGCAAAATATTAATGATGCTCCACCTCATCCCACTGCCCAGTACAATGAAGCCATTGCAGTTTCTTTCAGAGCTGCCTTCCACCTGCTTCAAGGTGACACTGCTGGAAAGGAGGTCAACCGTGAGCATGAAAAGACACACACGCCTTTCTATATATATACATACATATCCAGTGTCAGCCAAATTATTTTCTCTGTTACGTTGTACTGCATTATCTATAGGTTCTACTTTGTTTATAATTCCACTTTCTCTACTAGTTGTCCTGTTTAACATGAGGCAGTGTGGTTCTTGTACACATTTGGGGATCACGTGCTTACAGTCTTGGCAGCGAGGCTACATGGCCTCTTGCTGGTTCCACTCCTGTGAGCTGTACATTTGAAGACAAAATTGTGCACATTACAATTATACTGAACTGTATTTTTGCTTTTCTTCTTCATCCCACATCCTCTGTTGCCTACAATCAACCAGATTCATTAATCCTGATCACACTGTGGACAGCAACAGCACAAAATTAGGGCAAAAGTGCAAAGGTCAGTAAGGATTTGTGAGTGGAGTTAAAAAGAGATCAAGCATGCACCCAAGGGAGGAAGGGTTTGTACATGTGGAAGTCAGCAAACAAAGAACACGAAGGCTTGCATCAGCCTGTTTCTAAGTGGGCCAAGTCTCATGCACTGAAAAGGCTTAAGTACGCTATACCATGGGATTATGACCTTTGATCCGTGCCGCATCTGATTGGCCGAAAAGGAGCTTTAGTGTTATCAGGAGTGACAGGCTGGCACACGTTGAATGAAAAAGCTAGTGGTACAAATACAGGGAGGTCAGAGGGATAGCCTCATCATTTGCGACAACACTTGTTGACTTGCTGAAGGAGGACAGGAAAGAAGGAACGTGCTAAATTTAAGGTAAGCTGGATATCTGGATGGCACTGATGGGTTGTGTGGGTCGGTTTGATATAAATCTGTCCAGCAACTTCAACTTGGTTTTATGGAAGAAAGAATCGCACTTTTAGCATTTGTGCAACACCTCGTACTCCGAACTTGGGTCAAGAAGCTTCGACAGCTGCACAATGAGAAAACAGGGGCACATCTCTCAGAGCAGATGTGCCGGGTTTGTCTTTGAAGTGTGCCCATCCATGGCCGACCCAGAATGAGTTCCAGAGGAACGTGGAGTGCATCAAAAATTTAAACAAGCACCAGATGGCAGCTGAGAGGGATCAAGTTCAGGCTTAAGAGATGGATGGATGGAAGATGGCAGAGCTGGACTTGGATTTTGTTACTTGCTCCTTTCTTTTTTTTTTATTGTACTTGACATTGTTTCAGGCAATAATACATCTATCCTCAGTAGAATATCTGCAATGCTTAGCAGAAATGTGTGTGATTGCATATCCATTTGTTTGCAATTAAATCAGCTGTACAAACCAAAGTAATAAATCTAAGAGTTGCATGCCATAGTTAGCCACACACTTTGCAATCAAACCATGAACATGAAGTTCAGTGTGCATCTTATAACTGACATGCAAAGTCAATTCAAGTTCGTAATTCAAAGGTTTTCCAAATGCAATTAAACCTGACCTGGGTCTGCATCCTGTCTTTGGAGCTTTACCTGTCACTCGCAGACACAGTGATGACCCTGAGAGAGCAGACTACCTTGACCTGCTGGCAGCTGCCACTGGAATTTAAAGATAATGACATTAGCGGCAGAGTAAGCGACACGCGCTGGTTTTGGCCTATTTTAGGCAACTGTTTGCATTAGTGAATACTTAGTCAGCTGTTTCAATTGTGAATGAATCAGGCCACATGATTGATAGATTGGTGGAGATTGATAGGCCTCCTTAACCAAGAATCACAAAAATAGACATGTGTTCTCATGTGCAAACAGTTGCATGGGTCATCACAGTATCGTCCTAATTCCTCAAAGACCCCAATCCTTTCTAAACGATATCATCTTATCTGATCCCATTTACCATGGATATGGAGCATTCACATGTCTCTTTGCCTTAAGGCCCCTGTAACCCTGATCAGCACCTTACGCAGCTGTTTGTCTATAACATGGCTTTTTCTCTCTTTCTATCATAGATTGGATTTCAAAATGGCACATCTCACGAGCCTTCTCTGCATCTTGTGCCTGGTCGGGTCCGTCATCGGCCAGGACATGCCTTACGAGGAATACATGGCCCAGATCCAAGCCTGCCCTAAAGAGTGTCACTGCCCCCCAAACTTCCCGCGTGCTGTCTACTGTGACAACAAAGGCCTGAAGACCATCCCCCAAATCCCTAAAAACACATGGTATCTCTACATGCAGAACAATTTAATAGAAGTGCTGTCAGCTGATGCCCTGCGTAATGCCACACAACTGCGCTGGCTGACCCTAAACCACAACAAAATCACAAGTGAAGGAGTGGAAGAAGGTGTCCTGAGTGCAATGTCTAACCTGGCGCACCTGTACATGGATGACAACCTCTTGTCTTCGGTGCCATCGCCCCTGCCAGCCAGTCTGGAGCATCTACGTCTCTCTCGCAACCGCATCTCCAAGATCCCCGCTGGTGTCTTCATTGGTCTGGATAAGCTGAGCCTCCTGGACCTCCAGGGGAACAAGCTGATGGATGATGCTGTGACTGAGGTGAGCCTGAAGGGTCTAAACAACCTGGTACAGATCAACCTAGCCAAGAACCAGCTGACAAGCATGCCTCTTGGCCTCCCACCCACCACCACTCAGCTTTTTCTGGATGGCAACAACATTGAGAAGATCCCAGCCGGCTACTTTAAAGGATTGCCCAAAGTGGCATTCCTGAGGCTCAACCACAACAAACTTGGGAGCAGTGGAGTTCCCCCAAATGTGTTTAATATCTCCAGCATTTTGGATTTGCAACTGTCCCACAACCAGCTGACTGAGGTGCCCGTCATTTCCTCAGGCCTTGAACACCTTCTCCTCGACCACAACAAGATCAAAAGTAAGTCTATGATTCATTTCAGTTCTAGATGCATTGAGGAGAGTTCTTTCATCCGTTGCATGTAATGTAACCTTGATTTCCTTTTGTTGTTTTTACAGGTGTAAGCGGCTCCAATATCTGCCCTGTCTCCATTGACAGTGTTGACGACTCTATCAATGAAAGTGTTCCTCGATTGCGCTACCTCCGGCTGGACGGCAACGAGATTAAACCACCAATTTCGAGGGATGTCATCCTCTGCTTCCGTCTCCTGACGTCCATTGTCATCTAAGAAAATGAAACTCATCTACATGTCATTGGCTAATTCTTATTTCCCCCAATCAATGACTCTGCAATTTGGATGCTGGTCTAAAGTAATTGGACTTGTGACATAGGTCAAACTTGCATGTTTGTGAAATATTTTACACTAGTTGGCATCAACTGACTTTATTGTTGTGTCTCGGGGAAAAGCTCATTTTCAGTTCCAGAAAACATGAAGATTTCAGTTTGTTTAAAATAAAATTCAAAAGTAACAACAAAGTCTTGAAGGAACCTTCGAGTTAGACGCTGAACTGAGGCGGCTGTTGCCCACTAGTTGTGCCTTATGTTGTTGTAAACATCCGCATTTAGAATTATGAACCAAAATCTCTTACAACATAGCATGACAGTGATTTAGGGGCGAATTATCATACTTATGGTATGTGAATATCTTAATGATAGTGACTTAATGTCATTATTGTTTTTTTTAGCAGGAGGCAGAACCTATGAATGCATAGGGAAATATATCTTTGGGTTTTTTATCTGCTGTTTCAGGAAAACCTTTCCTTTATATCTGTAGACTTGAAGCCAAACAAATGTTCTTGTGTTCTTTTAACCTTAGAACATTATTCTGTTCTACAATTATGAATATGTACTGTAGGTAATTTATTTTTATTTAATATTGTTTGAGAAAAATTGTCCAAAAAAATGCAAACATTTTAGAGTCCTGTCTATATTCATGGCCAATATTCCTTAATGTTTTGTATGCAAAAGAATGCCAACACTACTTTTTAATTCTGGTCATTATTGAATAACCAGAATTAGAGGAGCAAGAGATTCAATTTTAATTATCTTGATTTGAATAAAATTTCCAAAAAGGAAAATGTAATTTTGTCCTTTTTTATATCTTTCACCGAAATGTAAATTATTTGGTAGAAATACTATTGACAATCGGGTGTTTTTAGCCACGTCACTAAAATGTTTTTTTTCCATTCATTTAACATTTTCTATGAATTACCGGACTTCCATTACATGAGTAAAGTAGCCTTGACCTAAATGTTGTGTTTGTCTGTCTTCACTCATTCACACCTCTTTGGCCTATAAAACAACATAAATAGGAAATAACATGCCCAGATCACCTTCACACCTTCTACTCCCAGTCAAGTCTCAGGTCTTTTCAACACATAATCCATGTTTTCACTGACACAAACATGGTATCCCAGCTCACTGTCAATTATCACATGAATTCCCAGGCTCTGTACAATGCACTCTGTCTTATACTGTGGGCATCAGTGACTGGGATAAGACATTTGAGGCCAAATTTCATTTAATTCTTTGCCTTTTTGAGAATGTTTGGCAGAAGAAAAGCTCTGAATATAAACCCCAGCCTATGTAGCAGGTGCAGACCAATTTCTGGCAGTTCCCCTATGTCCTTTTCCCCTCACTCATCAAAAGGTCTCAAGTTACCATCGGAGTGAGAGGAAGAGGTGGGCAGGTTGAACGTTGTGGCCAAATAAAGCAGACAGGCTGAAGCTCGCCAGCAGCTTCCTGTGTGTCCATTCTTTTCCTTCCATCAATGGACACTAATGACAGATTGAGTATGTGCATCTCTTTGAATTCATCTGTGCAGAGTTTGAAAAAGAACCACATGCCTTGCTCCAACCCCAGATCAGCCCATTGTCCGTGAAGTCAAAATATGTGATCCCTCAACTGACTGCAGATCTGCACATTTAGCCAGTGACGGCGCAAAGAGAAACCAGCTTCAACCAAAGAGGGAGGGCAGAGGCCTTTCCTCCAAGCGGGGACTTCCTCTCAGCTCCATGCTAACACGGGCTCCTGACAGAGATCCCATTGTGTACAAGGCCCCCATACATGAAAGCAACACATGCCAAAGTTTCAAGTCGCACAAATATTTCAGTCTGATTGAGTCTTATAAAAATAAAGGATACTCTTGTAAAGGACAAAAAGGTATTTCGTCACTTGGGGGGGCCTTCGCTCTCTCTTTCTCCGTAGGCCTGGTGTGTGTGCTGTGTGTGTGTTTGAGAGGGTCCTGCAGGCTGGTGTTCAGTGTGGGGTGGGTGCTCTCCGAGTGACCAAAAGCAATCTGCTCTGGTCCAATCAGTCTCAGTGCCTACCTTCACACATAAGCGGCAGGGCACTCAGGTCTGCCAGAGCACACAGACCTACACACACCAACACACTCGTCACATTCACACACACACACACACCTTTCACACACTTCATACACACACACACACCCTCCCTCTTCAAGGCACCCTGCGCGACCTCTCACCATTGGCCAAGTCCCGGAGCCCTCAGCATCTCCATCACGGCTGAAGGGACCATTCGGGAAAGCAGGAGACAGAGGTAAGTGTTCTTGGTGCTATCTTCACGCTGGCTCAATGGCTCTGTGGTGCGGGGGATTAGACGGGCAGGCAGGTTTAACTAGCCCCTCCGAAACATGCTGCTAGTGGGGCTTTGCACTGGAGCTTCTGGTCCATTGGTTGGAGATGCAGCTGTTGATTTTCACTCAGGGGTTTGCTGTGGAGGGTTGCAGGTGTCTGCAATGTGAATGTGTTTCTTATCCTAAAGCAACGATGGTGACTGTTAAATGTTGGCGGGTGGTTTTATCAGCTTCAGTAGATTCAGGTGTCCAACAGGTGGTTTGGATCTGTGACAACTAATGACTTATTTTTCATGGTTTGCACTTTCTTCTGCCAGTTTTACTCAAAATACCTCTTTCCAATTTAGGGGAAAAGTGATTAAAAAGTTTTGCTTGTTGTTAAAAAAGTTTTATAGATCCCCTCTTAAATCAGAAACTATTTTTCTCTAACTACGTTAAATTCTGTGTCACCTGCTTTTTGAAAATACCTGTTAACTTTTTATGTTAGACAAATGTACCAGTTTCCTCTGCTACAAGCAGCAAAGGGACGTCCGTCATGTTTGCTTGTGGCTTTTGAGGGAAAAAGGTAGAATCGGTGGATATCTGGAATGCCCAATGTGGAGCCAAGCATAACACAGAGGTAGTCCGGAGGCTACACTCATACACACACACACACACAGTTTTCCACACACTGCACACTGTGATGGCCTGTATAAAAGCACACCTCTGTCTCCAGCATAGTCCTTCTTTCAGTGTAGACATGCTGCATTTCTCAGGCTCGTGACAGAAAGTCAGTTCACTGGAGATGCTGGACTCGTCCGTTTTTCAGTCTGATGCACGATATTCACGTGAAAGTAAAAATAAAGAAAAACTGATTTGCATCGTTAGTCTATCGCTCTCATTTCCACAAAGATTAGATTGACGACTTAAATAACTCAGGGATGGTGTGTGCTTTTTAAAAAAAAATCTGTCCTCATCCTAAAATAGCAGCACAGGTTTCTCAACTTTCTCCCTCTCTGAAAAGATAGGTGTGTTAAGACAGTGTGTGTCTGTGAGAGGATGTGTCTTTCCAAGTGTGTGTGTGAATGTATATATGTGTATGTGTGTGTGTGTGTGTGTGTGTGTGTGTGTGTGTGTGTGTGTGTGTGTGTGTGTGTGTGTGTGTGTGTGTGTGTGTGTGTGTGTGTGTGTGTGTGTGTTTGACTGCTGAATGAAGCTTTTCCTTGCAGGCGTAACTCACTGCCATCCTGTCCACAAACCTCGGTGGAATTTGGAGTTTGAGTGCTGAGACATGCAGCGACCGGGCCTCATAAAGCCCCTCTGTAAAGGGCGAGGGGTCGAGTTAGCTTAGAAACCTGTCTCTCCCTCTCTCTCTCTCTCTCTCTCTCTCTCTCTCTCTCTTGCACTCTCTCCCTCAGTCTTTTTCCTCACTCTCTCCATCTAACCCTGAGGGCCAGCGTCTTGTCCACCTCTCTCTCCATCTTGCTCTTTTCTCCTCTTCCTCCCTTCCCTCGCTCTCCATTTCTCTGCCCAGGCCTGGAGGACTTTCTTGAAACTGCTTCAGGGCCTGCAGCGATGTGGCTACACCTGCCGTCAGTGTGCTGTGAAAATTCCCCACTCTCAGATCATCTTTCCCCAGTCTAACATCTGGGATGCAGCTTATTAAGTGCTAATTAAATATACTAATCCTATCACAGCTTCACAGTTGTTATTCACATTTTTTAAACTTAGTCAACCTGGCTTAGCTTAGCAGGGAAATGAGCTACTATCCAGGTCAAGCCAGCAGTTAGTAGATCTACACTCATACCGGCTAATTTTATATTCCTGTAGAAAAGGAACATCTCGCCTGTGCCCTCACTTCAGATTTATCGGCCAAGAATCTTGCTGCAGGATTCTGCCAAAGCCTTTTTTAGTATGATTGGAAGAAACAATCGAAACCTCAGCCAAAGACACAGGAATTCAAATAGAGCTTTCTCAGGGTTTTACTGGAGAAGGAGCAAACGCAAAATCTCTGCTCCTCCGAAAAATCCTAAAAAGGCCGACAGTAGATGTCTAATAGAAGTTTAGCTCTGCAGAATCAAGACTACGTCCCCATGGTTCCTCATCAGATCAGCTGTGACTTCTGACCTTTGACATGCCACAGGAAAGCAGCGATTTAAGCCAAGATGGCTGCTCCCTGGAACAGTGAGCGTCCGGCTCAGTGAGGCGTGAGGCCCTCATACTCTGATCTCTTCAGCTGTCTGCACCTCAGTAATGAATTCACCAACCTTAGTGACCCAAAGTCAAGCCCTGATCTGTAACAATATAGAGATGCTGTACTGTCAATGGAGCCAATACCAGAGAGACCCGTCCTGTTGAAGTGCACCGATGTGGAACTTAAATCCTCAGCAACAAGTTTAAAGCTGATTATCTGAATTTGTTGGTGAAAGTTTGCCACGTTTGTTCTTACTTTTCAATTATGTGTTTTGCCAGTAACGTGGGAGAAATAAAACAAAATAGCAAATTGGAAATAAATGATGTTCCCTCCTCGATCTTACCTCCCTCTGTCCGTGTCCAGGTGGACGATGAGGATGCTCATGAGGCTCGTGTTGGGACTCTTCGTCCTCAAAGCGGTGGTGGCCAGCCCCAGATTTTCCCGACAAGCGGACTTGGACTCATACGACGGCGCCAACTACGATGTGGATCTAGACAATTTAAATTTGGAGAACCCGGATATCTACGACTACGAAGATGGGCTGACAATTGATGATCCTCTGGTAAGAAACTGTACAGGTCCAAGACCATTTCAGTGATCCACTCTGGATTTATTTCTGTTTTCCTGGGGTCATTCTATGTTGCCATTTATTCTACTGAGTAGAAAGTCAGAAAATCTTCATGTTTTGCTCACCACCAAAAGGCAGACCAGGATATCTATGGTTCAGCTGCTTAGGAGACAGATATAATCTTTGAGAGAAAGTGGAGACCAAACCGGAGCTAAAAGAGAGGACTCACAGTCACCGGGTGGCTTGAAACATAACTCCAAATGAATGCTAATATGAATGATTTAATAGGCAACTGTTTGCTAACAACTTTGCTTTATCTTACAGGTGATATAATATGTCGGGTTGTGCTTATAGATTGTTGCCCAAAAAAAGTTTGACATGTGGAGCTGACGTAGGATTCATGCAACTTTGACCAGTTATCTATCTCTCTATCAGTTTAGTTGTTTGACATTACACACAAATATGCTCAATATCTTGATCTATTTCTGGAAACCTCGGGGGTGACAGACAGGTACAAGCTGCCTCGAATTCCTCCGAAATCCAGATTTTCTTCAGATTTCACAAATCACAGCTGTGTTGGTGTAATAACTGGCTGGTTTTGATCTGAGGTCACCAGGTTCAGGGAGCAGACAGGCACCATGCTGCTACCAACAGGAGCCATTTGGAAAAGGGACAAACCGCTTTACAGCTTTACCCCAAATACTTCACATTCATACCTTGGACAGGCTCCACTCTAACTTACATGCCCTGGAGTCCATCTGGGCATGGAGAAGTTTTATTCCTGGAATCAAACATTATTTATGGGCATATTTTTTATCTTGTTTTTTCGATCTTTTAATCACGTCAAATTCAGAAATGTTTGCTTATGCGTGGCCAATTCTTAAAATCCCCAAATTGCTGCCAGAGTGTGGCAGGAAGGGTTACTAACGTGATAAATGGATTCGGGAAGTTCACTCTCTTCAGATCTCAATGAGTGTCATGTGGCATGCCTGCAGGGCATGCTGGGACGGCAAGATGTTTCATGTTCCCATTTATACTTTTATGCAACGAGGAAATTAAGCTAAAGTGATGTCAAATTGGCACGAGGCAAATGGCCCCATCCACATCCACATAGGATTTTCATGCTTCCTTTGAGTTAAACGTGATGTGGATTGCACTCACACAACTGGAGCTGTCCCACAATGCATTGCAGATTTGGCAGAGTTGTCGAGATGTGGTGGTACTGAGAACATAAAGCATAAAGTCGTAACCCACAATCTTTTGTCCCGAGTTTGAAATGTTTGACTTCTGGTCTGCAAATCTTGTGCAGACATGACAGAGCTCACTGTGGGAGAGTTGTCATGTGTCGTGGGGGGAATGGTTTTGATAATGTGTCTCTGCTTAACACGCCTGGATGTGACACAGCACGTTGCATAAGAGTCCGTGGGAGTAGAAACGTTCGAACTGAATAAACACACATTTATACACGCAGATTTGAGACGGAGCCGAATGCAAAGATGTGTCTTTTTGTTTTGTTGACAACTTAGTTAAAGTTGAGACGACAGAAGGTTGCTTGAGATTGAAATGGTTCCATTCACATGTCAGATGTCGGGGTAGAAATGAAGCGATGATAAGCTCCCTGCCTCTGGAATGCTGAGTCTTTACTTTCCACATCCAGCTCTTTGTTAGTGCGTCTCCTCTTTCCCCTCGAGGAATGAGAAGTTAAGGCTCAACTACGATGTTATGTAAGCAAGTATCCTCAGATCTGCCGCATTCAAAAGTCCCTGCAATTGCTTTAATCGCAGACTTTAGGTATATTTATCCATCCTTCGTTTGACACAGACTTTCTGTCTTTCGACATGTTTCCTTGAGTCAGATAACAACTTTAGAACTAGGTGGTTTTGTTCATTGCAGCTGGTACCTTGAATTTTGAACCTTTGTTGTACAGATGCTGGAGAAATTAACATTTACTCCTGTAAAATATAGATTCTATACAGAACTTCTGTATAGTAGAAAGTTATTTTGTGAGCCTACTGTGGTTCTTCATTTAAAAAAAACATAATAACGATAGCTTTATTCATATAGCACCTTTCAAAACAGTCTTTACACAGTCCTTCACAAAGAGGACAACATGGAAATAAGAAAAACAATACATGAAAGGTAACAAGTATTTAGCAATAGCATTTAAAATTCAATGGCACGAATAAAATAATACAAAATACACTAAAAGCCTGAAGCCATTTGGTAAAATGTAAATTTTTTAGATATGATTTAAAAACACACAAAGCCTTATCTGAAAAGTTCATAATCTTTATCTCATATAATCTTGTCTGTTGATTTACTCAAATATGGAGAATTTTGTCCCTGTATTTGTCTTGTTGGGAGACAGATGAAAAGATTGACACTACTGTCATGACTGTGCATTACACATGAAGCTACAGCCTGCAGCCAGTTAGCTTAGCAAAAAGAATGGAAACAGGGGGAAACAGCTAGCCGTGCCATGTCCACTCAAAATCTGCCCACCAGCATCTCTACAGCTCACTATTCAACTAATTTACCAGATGACCAGAACCCTTCATCCAGGCTGATGCTACTTTTGGCTGTGACCAGTATTTAAGCAAATCCTTCTGTCGTTCTATCGCTTGTAAAAGATGCAGCTGGTGAAGCAACTGAATTTCAACTGACTGACATACAACATACAACATACAACATACAACATACAACATACAGCATACAACATACAACATACAGCATACAACATACAGCATACAACATACAACATACAACATACAACATACAACATACACAGCAACAACGTATTGATGCTCAGATTCAGCGTCTCTGCCTGTGCTCTCTGCGTTCCCGTGCAGTTTCCAGATTTTTCTGTATTTTTGGTGGCCAGCCTCTCGCCTCTTCTTTTCCCTCGAGTGTAAATGTTTGCTTTTGGGAAAGGGGGGAAATGAAGGGGAGCGCTGCAGTGAGCGAAGTCTGTGCAGGACATTTCAAAGGCCCACCTTGTTGTATCTCAAACTGTGCCTGTGCCAAGCTTTAACACTGCTGAATATCTCTTCCCGAACCTGATTTAATGTGTCTACGTTGCCTTTTCGAATCACTTCTATTTGTCTGACTTCGTTCATCTGGACGTTTATTTACTTTGACTTCTCCCGGCTTATTGGCATTTGATCACTTTGGTTGAAAGTGGCTGAAAAGACTCAAATATGGATTCTTGCAGCTACCATGTGTGTCTTGGTTCCACAAGGACCATTCCCTTTTCTGAGGGTTGAGTCAGACTCATTGGACGTGAGAGAGAGTCAGGTATTACCTGTGCTGGTGTGTGGGGTTTCAGGGCCCTCGTCTGGACAATAGTGGAACTGCAGGTTTAGTCAATAACCCAAATATTATAGGAAAAAAATGCAACGACTTTACATGCATGAATAATAGGAGATGCAAATAACTGGACCAAAAGCACTGTCATTCATAAACATTGCTAGAGTTGTCTTTTAATTGAATCCCTAACATAAAGCCTATTGTATAAACAAAGGTGCTACGCCTTTAATTTACAAAGTAATTTGATATTTATGAAATGAAGGAAAAGGTAGCACGAATATAGTTTTACATCTAAGTCTTTGGTTTTGCCCTCTGCAGCTTAAAGTTTAGTAAAAGGCACAAAACAAGGTTTGCAAACACCATCACCATCATCAAAAAGAAAGTAATAATGCTGAGAATTTCTTACCAAATATTAATTTCTTAAACAGATATTTTTCCCTATGATGTAAGGTTGGTGAGACGTTTTTTCTTATGTTAAATATTAAATATACAGGAGATATATGTGCAGAAATCATTGTTGCACTGTGGTCAGCTTCCTACTTTTTCTACCTCGAGTTTGCTGCCATCTAGTAGTGGAGGAAGGAAGTTATACCGTTCATCCTGAAGTGATGGACCAGTGCTGATCTCCCTTTCACAGATGATTCAGTCAGTTAAAGTGTTTTTTTTCCTGTTAAACAAAGTAAAGGAACAATAGAGAGGGAAGGGTAAAGAAAAGCAATATACAGAAATATAATGTAAACTAGCAACTAACTGTGAGTGTAAACATATATGAAAAACAAAGATACACTTTTCCTGTTCAGGGTCAAGGGGGTGTGGCTGCTGCTTACACCAGGGTGCAAGAAAAAATATTTTAAAAGTTTGTCATTAACATTAAAATCTATTTTATGAAAAATATAACATTTATTTATTTATTTTTGCTCATATTGTTTTTATTATTCTTCCTACAATGGTCCCAGATGTTTAACTATGAATTTTAATTTATGTTATTATTAACTTTTGCTCATGATGGTTCCAAATACATCCTATGATCATGTGACGCTTCGGCCTCAATGACTCAGCTGTAGCTGCTTGTTGGGAATAAATACATAAATACACAAAGTGTTAAATTCTCTGCTGAGTATTGTAACTGTAGATGTTGACGAAATAAAACAAACACTGCGAGAGATTTGGATTCTAAACATTACATTTTCCTGTTTCCTGTTTACTTACTGACCGTCAACACGTACGCACATAAATGCCAGTGTCTGTCTTTTGAGACGACGTCCCACTGGGACCTGAGGCAGAACTCGTGCTACACAACGTTCAACGTTGAGTTGTCAAAGATCTGTGGTTGGAAGCATGTGCACGTTTTAATAGTCATATACTGATGTGTTGTGCCTCATACAAATACATGATTCATGACGTTTATTTGTCCAGAGCTGAAATAGATTTTTTTAGGCTTTGCAGGTTTTATCCATCTGCACAGTGTTAATGTCATTTAATCTAAATTTAGTCACTTTCTCAAAATGGTGTTAAGATGGAAAACTACAGAGGGTGTCTTCATAAATGAGGGAAAATCAGTTTTCTGAATACACTTTTAAAAACAACTGACAGACTCTTTAATGTCCAGTCTGTATAATTTGCTCATAATAACTGGTAAATTGATAATAAATCAGAAACTGCACCGACCTGCCCACCTTTAAAACATTAGGGTGAACTTTCACTTAATTATATTGTGTGTGTGTGTGTGTGGAATTGGAGCTTAGCTGTTGATATGTGTATGTTCACTATTTTATTTTGTAATAAAGCTAAATATCTGGTTTTCCCAATGAGAAATAATCACGTTTCCTTACTTCTTGGAAAATTAGCGATCCGGACAAACAAATTAGACCTCGTCTATTTATTTATTTTTATGGTGCTCATTTCTAAAATCTTACATTTTTGACTCACTGCTGCCGTCTTTCCCTCAGATAGAGATTGGAACGCTGGCCCCACCTGACTACAACTACCCCGTACCCGAGGCCTCGCTGGAGGAGCAGACAGAGGAGGAGGAGGAGGAAGAGTTGCCGCTAACACCCCAGCTCATCCCTCAGGGTTCAGGGGGGTCCGGGGTCCTCATGGGCCCAGACACACAGAAAGGTCTGAAAAAGCACAAGCGTTTAGGTTCTGCACACCCAAAAAAACATCAAGTCATTCGGTACAAGCGAGTTCAGGAGGTTTGAGAAGACTCGCTCTTCTTCGGGGGTTATATTTGTGAAAGCAGCCCATAATTAACAAAAAACACAAAACACTAATCTGTCCTCACATCTCATTTTCTGCATCTTCATCAATCATTGTGTCCATGTGCATGTCTTCCATTTAACTGTCTGTTTAAATGTGTCCAATCATTATGTCTCCTTCTACTGAACCTGATTCATGATCCATGTCTGTCTCATGTTTCTGTTTATTAATACCTAATCTTGTCTCTAACAAGAGGTGGAGCTGCGTCTGACGCCCATTGACATCCTTCATGTCTCCGGGGATTTTGGGGGTTCCCTAGGGTCTGGGGCCTCTGGAGCTTCTGGGGCCTCTGGGTCTGGAGGTTCAGGAGATCCACTGGTCTCTGGGTCCTCTGGGGGTTCAGGTGACATTGTCCTAATCTCCGGAGCCTCCGAGGAGCTGCTGAGCTCCGGGGGGTCTGGAGAGTTCTTGGTATCTGGGGACATCTTGATATCTGGGGATTTCTTGGGATCTGGAGATCTCTCAGGGTCTGGGGTGGGATCCGCAACCTCTGGAGCCTCTGGAGACATTGGCTCTGGAGGTTCTGGGATTTCAATTGAACTCCCCCTGGGCTCTGGAGGGTCTGGGGACCAGTCTGGTTCTGGGTTCTCTGGGGATCTCTTGATCTCAGGGGCCTCCGGAAGCTCTGGGGTTTCTGGGGACTCTGGTGGGTCTGGGGACTCTGGAATAACTTTATTATCTGGAGGTTAGTACCTTTACAGAGCAGATGTTGATCTGTGTCGAAATGATCTGTCTCTCTCTGTGATTTATGTTGATTTTTCATCTTAAATTCCATTTAACTGCTTCTTTTGTAAATGTAGTTAAATGTTGATCTTACTTGTTTATTCGTCTAAATGTCGTATTTGTTCATATTCAGTCTTTCTAACAGTGTGAGTGCGATTGATTGGTTAATTGGTTGATTGATTGTCTATCTCCCTAACTGCGTGTCCCCTAACCCCAACCTTTGGCTCTAACAAGAGGAGGAGCTGCCCCTCATTCCCGACACTATCCCCCAAGAGGCATCGGGTGCTTCTGGGGATTTCTCAGGAGCTTCAGGAATCTCAGGGGCCTCAGGGGATACAGGAGTTTCTGGAGACTTAGGCATCTCTGGAGCCTCCGGGGCCTCTGGTGTCTCTGGCTCTGGAGACGCCGAGGTCCCCGAGGTTGTTCTGGTCCCTGACATTGACGAAGGTCAGTATCTACTCTAGCTCTGTGTGAGATACGTTAAAGGAAGTGTAAAAAATCTAAAACTATATCTCACATGCCTAAAAAGAGAATTTATTACCTGAGCAAAGTGCTGAGCCAGCTAGTCTTTATTATGAACATTAGAATATAAGTGATATATGTTTCCTTTAAATAAAACTCCACAGAGTACCAAAATTCTTTAGAACAGGTCAAGATTTATTGTGAAAGCTTTATTTGAGCAATAATCTGTTTTATTCACTTCAAGAACTACTTTCACATTAATGTTTATACCAAGTCCACTGTGATTATCTATCCTGTTATCCCCTCATAGAGCCAAATTATACCACAGACAGATTTGGAATAACTTCCCTTAAAAGTGTTGTGTGTTCTTTTCTAACAATCATGTTTTTCGTACCCACTCAGCAAATCACATTTCATGTCATTAACACCGAAATACATTTTCATTTAACCCCCATTCATCCACTAAATGCTAAAAACACAATATATTAGCAGTGATGAACTGACGATATACTGGATGTGACTTAACCACAGCGGCAAACAGCTGATTGCCAGACTTCCTGTCCATGTCCTACTCATCTAACCTGTTTCTTTAACACCTGATCTTGTCTCTAACAAGAGGAGGGGCTGCTTCCCACTACACCAGAAACCCCTCAGGAGGGTACTGGCGGTGTAGAAGGGTCAGTGAGCTCTGGATTGCCAGAGTCTGGCGAACCCGACGAGCCCGATGAGCCTGTGGTTGACAGACGAGGTCAGTACTGAGCAAGACAGGGACAGAATTCAGAGAGGCATCAAATTAAATCTCTTCTGCGAGATCCTGATAACTTCACTTTGTTTGACTTTGGGGATTAGAAGCTCTTGGGGCTTTGAGGGAGGTTAAGTCCCTAAACAATCATCCACTCTACCTCCTATTTCGTCATAATTGTCTCTCTCCCTTCTTTTCTTCTACTCCTCCTTCTTCTCATCCATGCACTCCAGGTATGCCCACTTGTTTGCTGTGCACGTGCCTCGGTGGTTCGGTCTACTGTGATGACTTGAAGCTGGACAGCGTTCCACCTCTGCCCAAAGACACCACTCACTTCTATGCACGCTACAACAGAATCACCAAGATCAACAAGTCCGACTTCGCCTCCATGAGTATGTTTCCCTTTCCTTGAATGAAATCAAGTGAATACTAGACCAGGCACCGGCCTTTAGTGAACGCCTAAGTGTCTTTTCTCGCCTCCTTCCAGACAAGCTGAAGAAAATCGACTTAACCTCCAACGAGATAACCAGCATCGACGACACGGCGTTTATGGGTCTGCCCAACCTGGAGGAGCTGGTGATCCGAGAGAATCACATCTCCCAGCTGCCTGCGCTCCCCGAGACCATGACCCTGATCGATGCCAGCCACAACGACATCGGCACCAAGGGTCTGCACAGAGAGGCGTTCAAGGTACGTGCACGTTACTGTCCCACACCAAAGGCCTTAAATCGTAGGGTTAATCAAGTATCCCATCGATGGATTAATGAGCTGAATATCAGACATAAATAAACACACACTGATTGATTATGGCGGTTATTAAATGTATTATTGATCAATAATTAGGAGACAGAAGTGACACAAAGGGTACAAACCAATAACCACCTGCTGCCCACACAAAGACAGAATAACCTTCTTACATTGGTTTAACAATCAGTTATTGGTCAATACTCATTGCATAGTTTGTCCACCAGGGGGCCCCATGTCCATTCCTACTTCTTGGAGATCCACATAAAAAAAATGTTTTTAACATCATCAGTTGAGGTGACGGTACAATATCTGTTTCTGTGATCACGACTCAATATAGAGAACAATGTCGTCGGGAGGCAGATGTTACAGCACGTTCCTCTTTGAAATAATACTTTAAAGGGTTCTGTCATAAATGGCGACATCTAAAGATCAGGGATACTGAAGATCTGTGTCTTTGTTTTCTTTGTCTCCAGGATATGACCGGCCTGCTGTACCTGTACATCACAGACAACCACATCGACTACGTGCCTGTGCCTCTGCCAGACAGCCTGCGATCCCTACACCTACAGGTAGGTCGGCTTTGGCCTCACGTTTCATCGCTCTCCGAAAGGTCAACACTGAAGATGAAATGTTCAAAGCACTTAGGGTTAATCCTCTTTCTATTTCAAAATAGATATGAAATAAATAGGATAGTCATCTGGAGTAGGATGTGATTATAGGTCTTGTATAAACACACTTAATCTGTCTGGATGTCTGCTCGTGTTACAAATCAAACACTCACACACCCACGTAGTTTCTGAAATCACCTGTGTGTGACAGCATGCATAAACTTTAATTATACTTAATATTTATATATTATATATACTTTAATTAACTTAAATCCTTTCAGGTATATTTGTATAGCCCATATTCACAAATCACAAGTTGTTTCATAGGGCTTAACAAGGTGCGACATCCTCTGTTCTTAACTTCAATTCAAAACATGATCAGCCGTCGCCCCCTCTGTGCTCCAGTCTCATCTATAATCATTATAATATAATAAATGAAGTTTCATCGCAGCAAATCTAAAACACGTGGATATGTCTCATGCTGTGTCCTCCTCTTATCATGCAGCGCAACAATATTCAAATGATGCACGGGGACACGTTCTGCAACCTGAAAGATTTCAACTACATCAGGAATGCGCTGGAGGACATCCGTCTGGATGGCAACCCCATCAACCTCAGCAGGACCCCGCAGGCGTACGTCTGCCTGCCCCGCATACCCATCGGGGATCTCATTTAAACCACACAGACACATACTCTTGCACGAATGCAACCACATGCACACACCCTTTGTACATATTGACACACAAGACCAAACACACACACACACACAAACACACACACAGAAACCATTTGTTGACTCTTCAAATATTAAGAAGTCAGTCAAACTTTGTGTTGACATTTCATTAACGTCCACAAACACGTAAATTATGAGTCAGACTCTGGTGATCAAGCACATACACACTCTACTGCTCCTTTTTCCTACTGTTGTTCTGACTGCTATTTTCGGTATAACACACACACACACACACACACACAGTGTTACCATCTCGAAAATTCAATTCCAACCAAAATGCATGTACACACACACACATATTTACACACAAGAACTTTGTCAAAAGCCAAATTGTTCCGCAACTTGATGAAGTGACAACATTCAGAGAAATCAGTTTATTAAAAAAAAAAAAACCTTGAACAACATGTACGTTTCTGTTTATTCTCTGTACAAGACTGGCAAAAGAAAAAAAAATATCTGTAATATTGTTTAAAGATGTTTGTTTTGTAAAAAATAAAAATAATATTAATATTAATAACAAATTTAACACTTTTGGAAATGTATACTAGCATAAACTTATTGAAGCTGGAGCTTAACGAAAGGTGAATTGAATCTAATGCAATAAAAGAAGCATTTAAATAAATCATCATTTGTTGTAAAGTCTGTACTGTAATATACAAATATATATTCTGAAAAAGAAACAAGATTTTTTTTACATGAACTGCAATATTTGGTTTATTACATTTCAAAAAAATGATGTTTCAACCATGCACAATAGCTTCTACCAAGGACTCTAATGTCTGGAGTCAAACAACTAAAGACTATTGTTTGATTTGGGAGGGGGGGGGGTGTTGATTTTGATTGTGGATGGGGTTGAGAATAATGCTAATAGCTTGCTATTGTGTGCTCTGTATGGAATAACCACAAGTGAATAAAGTTGTTTTGAAGACCTCTCTGAACCAGGAGTGGCTCAACGTTTTTCATTGAGAAGTTGCAGGTTTAAGAAAAGTGTGGATTTGAAAGAAAAATTAATTTTCAGACGTGACCTCCGGACGATGTGCAGACAGGGTGTAACGTATTAATTCTGCTCTGGAGATCACATGTTGTTTACAGCACATCTGGGTTTTATCCTTTTTACATCTGTGACTTCATCAACACCCCCACTCGCTCGCAGGGAATCCATCGGCTCCTCCGGAAAGTCCGCAGAAAGTCCGGAGGCTCTCACTCGGACATTTGCGCTCACACAGAATGTTCAGTGCAAATCCGAGAGCAGCTAAAAGTGAAAACTGATTTTGTAAATTCAAAAACTTTCAATGAGTTTTTCAAACAAATAAAGAAACCGCTCCTTCCTGTCCATGTCCACAGCGTGTGAGTCTTTCACCTCGCCGTGGTTTCCCGTAGCCTCCTCTGTTGTTTCTCTTGGTGCAAATAGTCTCTCCAGCCGGGCTCTCTCCCGCTCCAGAGCCCGCCGCTCCCTGCACATAGCATCTTTGTCCTTCTCCACCATCGCCTTCTCCCTCTCCAGCACCACCTTCTCTCGCTCCACCGTCGCCATCTCTCTGTCCAGCGTGGCCCGGTCTCGCTCCAGGGTGGCGACCTCCCGATCCAGCACCGCCCTCTCCCTCTGCAGAACCAGCCGCTCCCTTTCCATCAGCCGTATCTCCTTGTCCATCACCTGTCTTTCCGTGTCCATCACGTTCCTCTCGTCGTCCACCTCCTGCATGATGAGATTCACGTCCAGGCTTCCTTCCTCCTCCTCCTCCTCATCTCCGTTCAGTGAAACCTCGATCTCCGGCCTGTCTGCTACCAAAGATACAGGGGGCGATGTCCCCATGGATAACCTCCTCCTCTTCTTGGGCTTGGAGATGGGTAAGAAATCACGAGTGTCTTTATCACCAGGGAAAACCTTGAGGGCAGGGGCGCTGCCTTCCAGTCGACCCTCTGTGGCTTCGTCCATCAGGTGAAAGTGAGCCCACATCTCAGGGAACACTTTCATCCCATCTGAGGGGTTCTTCAGGGCCTGAGGAGAAAGAGGTGATGATGACATCAAGTCGAGATGAAAACCAGTCTGAATGTTTTATCAATCTAATGGAAATATAAACTCAGGAATACCTTGTACTTCTTCTTCATGTTCTCCCACTTTTTAGATGCTTGACTAAAGGTCATCTTGTGTTGTAATCCCATGTGCTTGAGGATGGCCCTGAAAATATCACGAGTAAGGTGTTAGTTACAAAATGATAATAACTGTTCTACGACTTCAATTCTGCAGAATGAAATTGGAGAAATCTAAAAGCAGAGGATGGAAATGGAGAAAAACATTAAAATAAACAGTTTCGACAGTAAAATGCATCTACACATCTACATCCGTCACATAGACCTTTGCTTTTATATACATTTGACTCCGTGACGTACTTCCATGCCCGCCTGGACGTGTTCCTTTTTCCAGAGAAGAGGGAGGTATTACAAATCCTCAGCTTCACAAACTCCTCAACTTCTCTCGGACTCACTGAGAGAGAAAGAAGGGAGGAAAAAAACAAGTTAAATTTAAACTTGGGAGAGTTAAAAACAACGACAATTGACCGTCCACTCTTCAGCTCAATAACATTTAAAAGATAGACAAATAAAAAATTAAACTGCAATTGGAGCTTGTTATTACAGTGTGCACGTATTACATAGATAGATAGATAGATAGATAGATAGATAGATAGATAGATGGATAGATAGATAGATAGATAGATGGATAGATAGATACATAGATACAGTATATAGATAGATTAGAGTGGTTATTTGTTTAAAGGGGAGGATGCACATTCATTTACATGTGCACTTAAGTCTAAATGATGACGTGCTTGTGTAACTTTTCCACATTGATCCATGCACTTCCTCTGCGCCGAAGCTAACTCCAGCTGAGCTTGGCTAGCCTCTATGGTTAGCTTCTGTGGTTAGCTTCTATTCGCGTATACTTACTTTTATATATAAAGTCCACGTGGCCGCCATTAGGAGAAGTGGTGCTGATGTAGTCGTGATCACTGAACTCCATCTTCCCCGTTCCCCGTTCTTTGTTGTGGCCTTTTTTTTTTATCAAGTGTCCTTCGTGGCTCGTTCCTCCTTCCGAGGGACCCTACTTTCTTCACCGCCGCCTGTAAAAACAGGACGCACCGGAGGCAGAATCCCCTCACTGTCGCCACCCAGCGGTGTGGAGTGTTTATCACACTGCGAAATAAAGAATGACTTTTTAACTTTTTAACTTTTTGTTACAATCGACAAATACACATTGAAATAAAATACATATACACATTGCATTTGTGTATATACAAGTGTACAAGCAAAATCAATAGTAAGTAAATAATATGAGTAAATTATTAATATCAGTAAAGACCAATTTTACATATTGAAAACAAAACATATAGAAAAAGAAACAGTTTGCTTTCACTAATGCACAAATTTGAGACACACACTTTTTTTACACACAAATATTTAAATGTCCACTCCACCACTTTTGATAGGGAAATATTTTATTTTATTTTTCATTATTTATTCATCACAATGTTGTTTTATATTTATATTTTTCTTGACATGGAGGAAAATTAACATTTACATTTACTCGTGCACAATTTTAAAACTCTTATTTTCCATTGAATGTTTTCATGAAGCTGAAAATGATTCAAATGTTATTTATAAATATATTTTTTTATACCTTTGAATGGAAGTTTCTTTTGTGATATTTGTCACAGGAAGATTTTTCATTTAAAACACGTATGACAAGTTGATAAGGTAAAAAAAATATGTTTAGCTTGTGTTGGGACCTTTTGTAAAAGTTCAGTGTGTGGCTGGGGTCCCTTTCACATTTCATATATTAAAAACTAAGGTCTAAAGAGGTTTAAAAAGTTTCCCATCGATGAGTCACCAGCAACTTGACAAACAGCTGTGTGTGTGTGTGTGTGTGTGTGTGTGATGTCCTGGAGAACTCAGAAACGAAAGCGTTTCATACAAACTTTCGTTTTCATGTTAGGTATCATAGCAGAGAGCAAACTGCAGGATGGCGACAGCTCGCAGTGAGTAGAGCCTCTCCACTTTATCATGTTTTATTGCTTCCTGTTGTTCCCTGCAGCGTTGACTGTGTGTCTCTTACTGATCTGATTGATATTTGATGTGCGTGTTTATTGGCTTCTTGCGGCTTCTTTCGATCAGTGTAGCTTTTTCTTTGCCTCGTGAGAACAGCAGTGTGTGGAGACGTTGTTGTGTGTTGACACTGTGGATCACATGAAAGCAGAAACAACAGGACAACAACAATAATCTTCTTATTTTCTAATATAACGTATAATATAATATATAACGGCCTTCGTCGTTTACACTTTAAGTTTCACTTTCAGTTATTGTGAAGTTCCATATGTACTCATAAGTACAAGTATAGACCGAACTTATTATTATTATTATTAATATTATTATTATATATTATGGTGTTTTTTTTACAGCTCCTGAGGACGAACACCCCCCTGAGGACGGTGATGAGTCGCCCAGAGGCAGAGATTCAGATGTAGACGCTGATTCTCAGGTTAGTCTGCGGACACACAGGGTGTTGGAATCTGTATCAGTTTCATTATCACTTATTTACACGGTGACTGTGAAGGAGCCCTGCAGGTATTACAATAAGAGCCGCTGTCGGGACGGTGCCAGGTGCCCTTACCCGCACGTCTGCAAGTTTGCCCTGAGTGGAAACTGTCGATACGGGTCCGGATGTAAGCTGATACACCCCAGAGAAGGAAGGAGCTCGACTCAGGCCGGCGGGGGCGCCAGAGAGCGATCTACATCGAGAGGTGAGGAGCAGGAGGGGAGAAAATACCTGAGTGGAGAAGGACTTAGTTAGTTTATATTATATATGTATATTATATCTATCTATCTATCTATCTATCTATCTATCTATCTCTCTCTCTCTCTCTCTCTCTCTCTCTCTCTCTCTCTCTCTCTCTCTCTCTCTCTCTCTCTCTCTCTCTCTCTCTCTGAGAGTTTAAAGACAAAACGAGTATATGGATAGAAGTAATAGAACACACACACACACACACACACACACACACACACATTATATAAATAAAAATAGTACAAATGTTACAAGAGTATTTATAAAAGTATAATCGAATATAATTTAGTTATAATACGTTTATTTAATTCTGTTTACATTCATTATATTTTCACCAGATCCAAAGATTTCTGACAGCCGGCTCTACCAGTGGCAGATGAATGAAGGAAGCGGCTGGATGGATTTTAGTAACGATCACGTAATCGAGGCCCAGTATTGCCTGCCCCACACCAAAAGTATTACACTCTACAACACCAAGTATGGGTAAGAGTTTAAAAACACATTGTTAATTATTTGTATTAAATTTCTTTTTTTTAATTGCTTCAATCACTCAATATTTGACGGCAGGTGGTATTTTGTTTCTCAATGTCGAGAAGGTTGGAGCTGAGTGTAGAAAAATAAGAAAGTATTGATAAATATACTTTCTACTATTGGTGCTGATATTTAATGGCACTAAATATAATTTGAATGACACTGACCTCATCCTCTGAGTATTTGGTGCCAGTGGAATATTTATCTCTTTGTCTCTGTGCAGGGCCGTGAACATTGATTTTAAGTCGATGACAGTGTCTGGGAAGAACCTGAGAGTGAGACGTCTGGATGATGGAAACACCGAGTGGGTCTGGTTCTGCACTTTGTATAGTAAGTGGATCAAGTACGGAGACAAGGTAAATGGCCACTCAGTTTTGTTTACGTGTCCACAAATGAATTAATAGAACAGTTTTGAACCCAAATTCTGAACACGTTTAGATCTGTTTGTCTTCTCTTCCAGGATCCAGACGGAAAACCCACTCCGGCGAACAGCTCAGACATAGAACAGAAGTTCCAGAGTAACCCAACAAGCTCTTTCACTTTCAGCATCGGCGCTAAAACCTTTGAAATCAAATTCGGAGGTGAAGTTTATTCACATTAACGTCACAGAATTTAGATTTTGATATCATTAAATACTGCATACAAGTATCTCATTGTTCCTTCTTGTCGTTTAACAGAAATGCGACAGGTGAGTTCGGACAGAAAGAGGAAAGTCACTCGCCGTCCACTTTACCGACAGCGCCAAGCAGGGGCAGGGTGAGTTTTATTTGTTGGCCAAACTGATAAAATTTCATTCCAGGGGGAAAAGCTCCATGTGCACTATCCGTCTATTACAAAATCTGCCCACAAGAATATACTAAGGATCACTAGCCGACACATTATACGTTGTTTGTTTAATCTTTACAAAAACTTCAAGTGTAAAGACACAATACACAGTTTTTACGGGTGAGTTCTTGCCCAGGGGCAGTTGTCAGGCGACCTCCATTGTGTTTGTGCTTCCTGTGCCTTGTTATGTGCATTAGGAAATAAGCTAATTTTACGAAATGTTGTTGTAACAGGGTTCCTCAAGGCCAATCAGTTTCCCAGAATACCGCTGTGGGCACCAAACCTCAGTGGCAGTTCGAGGGAGACAAACGAGTTTGGCACAACTTCAAAAACACGGTGGGTTACCTTCCGAGTGGCATTTACAAAATATTATATATATAATAGTTCTAAGCTACTCAATGCTAAATTTTGCTGGTCTTGTTTCTGCAGCGCGGCACAAATGAAACCAGCGATGACATTGAGCAGACGTTCCAGGACGACCCCAACCAGACCATGAACGTCAAAGCCAACGGAAACACCTACAATCTGGACTTCGGAGGTTAGATTTTGTTAGAAAACATTGACATTTTATTTTACAGGTATTTTATTTCCTAATTATTTATGAATAGATATATAAAATGCCCATCTAACTCCCAGCAAGAAATCAAAAAACATATATTCAAAAAGTATTTTAGTTTAAAATCCATAGTTTGAGGTTTTTGTTATTAGCGTCACATTGTTCTTACAAGAAGAATCTCAGCTGGATCGTCTCTGTAATTTTCTTAAATGGGAATCCTGAAACACGACATGGAGAATTTAATCTATGTTGTTTTTTTTTACTGTTATTTTCTCCAGCAATGACCCAAACCAACCTCAAGACCAAGTTCACACGCAACATCAGACGTGTGCTGGTGTGAGCGTCGAAGAGGAGTTTGACCTCCAGAGGACAGCCCGGAAGAAAGTTTCATTAATGTGGGGAATGCTATTTGTCACTGGCTTTCAATAGAATATGATCTGGAGTATATTGGTCTTATAATGGGTGACTTAATATTTTGTTTACATCAGAAAGGAATTCAGGATCAGATTTAATTTTTCTGAAGAACGTTGAGTATACCAAAAACGTTTCCATAGAAAATTGTGCCAAATGATTTTTCCACCTTTATGGTGCAGAACAAACCTGCACTCCAATAATGTACTGCCAACTTGCCTTAACTTACGAATTTAAAAACTTGTCACGATATGTTTACTTGATCTCATTCACATTGCTACATTACTACCAGCACACTGCCATAACACAGGAATGCAAAGTATTGTATGTTGACAGATCTGAGAAAGAAAATACACGATGCACCCCCCACACACAAATTAATATTTGATGTTGCAACACATTTCACACGGCTTCTTTTGTAACAGAAGTGACTCAAATGTAATGCAAATGAATTGAAGGCCATTTTGTATACTACCTTTCAGGGGTTTTTTTATGACATTTAAAGCCATAACACAGGTTTACACAATCAATACTATGCAATTGTTAAAATTTGTTACAATTATTTTAGTCAGTTTTACAAGTCCAGTCTTTGGTCTTATATATGCTGCTGAAAAAATATATATGATTATGAATTAAAATATATATCCTGTTTATTTTGCTGTTTGTTCTTTATTTGTGTGATTCTGAAAGTTACCAATCCTGCACATAATGACTCATCCACAGACGGAATCCCTGCTGTGCGAAGCAGAGCGGCACTATGTGACCTGGACACAGAGACAGAACTCAATGCAGATCACACTTTCATTTTCAGTGTACAAATATTAAAACCATAAATGAGAGAAGCACTACTGAAACAAAAAATACAGAACTTGCCTTGGATGGTGAAATACAGGCATCATTAACAACATGTGGTGACTGTAAAGATCACTTAACATTAAGAAAGTAAATCTCAGATAAACTTTGTATGACGATAAATCTACAACAGGGGTCGCTGATCTACGTTTTATTTTTATTCTTACATTCTTTTTTATTTGTATTTATTCCTAAGTCTTTGTTTTATTACTAACATGTTCTTATTGATCTCTTATTTCATGTCTTAGATTTTCTTGATTTTCTTGTAAAGCACTTTGAGCTGCATTTTATGTATGAAAGGTGCTGTATAAATACATTTATTATTATTATTATTATGTGAAATAAATAAAGGATGAAATAACTCCAATGATAAAGTCCGTAAACCTCTGTATGTTTGAATGGATTCGCTGGGAAAATGTCTTTATATGTCTATATATTAAGTCTACAGGTCAGTTATTATGGTGTAGATATATGAAAATGCATGTGTGACAGCACATACTGGAAGACATTACTTTAAATATAGAAAACAATTGAATAATCTATATTGTGTGTGTCCTTTTACTATAAAGGTGAGTTGCATTTATTATAATTTTTGAATTTTTGTTAAAATGAAGAAGATTTTACTCTTTTTTAATGACAAAATAACGAGATACATTGTTATTTTTAATGAGAAAAACTTTGTAAATCTAAATCAACGCAATTATTTTCAGAAAACAACAGAATTTATTCTCAAGTGTCTCCTAATGATATAAACTGTAATGCGTGTTGCTGCCTGTAGAGGGCAGCAGTGCGCGAAAGCCTGTCGGTCGGGTTCACGTTCAGGAAGGAGGAAGAAGAAGAGGGAGCGCGCCGACGTCACACGCGGAGCTCATCATGGCGGTGGATTTGACTCCTCGCTTCAGGAGGTTGAACAGCCAAACAAGAAGCCTGCGCGAAAATATACAGCACGGTGAGTTCTGGACGTTGACGCTAAACACCTTTCGCGTGATGTGGTTTCATTTTACGTTAAAAAAAAGTAAGCGAACAAATAAGAATCGGCTCAACTCGTCAAAACACCGTGTTCCTGCTGTTGTTTCTGGATGTTTTTAAGGGACATTGACATTTGAATGAGCCCAAATGTTGTTTTGTATTGTAGTAAAGGGAGATATTGCAATAAACATACGTATATACAGCGTAGACTGGTTTAAGTGGGAAGGCATAGTAAACATGATGAATATAAACGCTATCTGCTGTGTATAAATGTGTATGAATTCACTCTAGTAAACTAAATAGTATATTGTATATGTAATACACGGTAACACTGTGTGTATATATGTACAGGGTTAAGGTTTTTAAACTCTTCTTTAATGATAAACAGCAAAACATTTTTACAAGCAATATATCCAATTATATTGGGGACTGTTGCTATTGATGAAGGTTGTGATAATTATCGATGTTATTTTATTTGACCGCGCTAAGTAAAAGTCCTTCAGTAACGTTCAAGTAGCGTTACTTCAAAATGCAGAAAAGCATCGTTTGAATCAGTCACATACCTACATTTATACTTGTGCTTTTAATTAAATTTAATCTATTCATGTCTCTTTTTATTTATACATATTAAACTGATTTGTTTGTTTTATCTTTATCCTTTTAAGACTGACATGTTACAAACTGTGTAATTACTTTAATGAAGTCCACCCGACTAACCTATTTTAACCTGTTTTCCTCTAACACTGTGTCTTCTTATAGTTTTCTCGGGGCCCTTTGGTGCCACTCAGCTATGGCACAACATCATCCGGGCCCTGCAAACCCAGGTGGAGGTGCGTCGCTGCAGGCGGCACCTACGCGTCCATGCCGAATGTTTCACAGGCTCGGATGCTGTGGACGCCGTCCTCAGCTATCTGATGCAGAATGTGGTGTTTTGCTCGAGTGAAGTGTCTCGTCTCAAAGCTGCTCGGCTCTGCCAAGCTCTGATGGAGGCGAAGGTGTTCGAGCCAGTGGGCACAAAGCTGTTTCGCAGAGACAAGGAAGTGACGTTTGAGGACAGCAGCTGCAGCCTCTACCGTTTCCTGGAATATAAAGTGGTACCCAGCTCTTCCATGAAGGGATGCAGTAGTGTCACAGAAAACATGTCACCAGAGGAGCCGGAGACTAAGAGAAAGAAGAGCTCCAGGTTTCTTTCACATTTAATTTATTATACTGAAGCTTCACTAATTATACTCAGTATGGAGGACTTGTTACAAACTATGAATTTGATTTGAGTGAATATTTACATAAATATAAACGTGTATATATATTGTTATATGAGACTAGATAATGTCTCGCACTTTGCTTTGAAAATCGTTAATGGAGTCATTAAATCAAGTAAAAGACACAGCTAAATAAACTATGACAGTCTCTGCATGCGTGAATGTTATGGCCATATTGTTAAAGTTTTATTCCCTAGGGTCATAAACCTTCTAAAACTGATTTTAATATATATATATAAGCACTAAGTCTTCAAGACTTCAAAAAGATACTTTTTTTTCTGCAGATACGAACTGAGAACAATCTCCAATCCTCTTGCTGTCGGACCATCAGATAAGAGGGTTGAGAGGCTGCTGAGGAACATCAACCTGCAGCCCACCATGTCACCGGGTTTAAATACAGCTGCAACATCTTCCGTCTTTCTGTCCAAGGCTGGTAAGACTGCGCTGGTCTGTCAGTATTTGACAGTCCAACAAGTGTCCTGTACAAGATTGATCAGAAAACACATTGTACCAACCTTTTTATTTCTATTCCTTTCACAGTGGTAGAGGATGTTTGGAAGCAGCAGACACTGCTGCAACTGCTGCAGATAGTGGAGTTGCCCATGCTGGACTGCATCCTGACCTCTCCTTCCAGCGTTGAGCCTCAGGCCTGCAGAGCTCTTCTTCCCACCCAGGACCTGGTTATCTCCAACACGTGCCTGGAGAGAGAGATGCCCGACGCCCTTAACCTGCCACAGTTAGTGCTCTGATTAATACTTTTTTGCACACTAGACAAAAACTGATCCTGCTTAAATACACTCGCAAAAATTATAGAGAAAATTAAATGAGATAATGCTCTGGTAGTCCACATATTTTAGCTCCTGTTCATGGACAGTCAAATAGTATTTTGCTCTGTTTCATCACCCGTTTATCTCAGGTTGGATGGGTGGCTGTCGGCAGCAGCAGACTGTCTGGAGCTCTTCCCCGACCAGCTGATTGTGTTTGCAGGGGAGCAGCTCCGCCAACGCAGCGATGCCTCTGCAGAGGATGGAAATGCAGAGCAGATGTCCACCCAGAAGAGACTGCTCTTTGACACCATTGCCAAGTACTACAGTGGACAGGAAAAAGCTCCACTTCTCTCCGGACGCTACCTGGATATACATGTTGCAATTCTGAATCTCCTTGGTGAGAGTTGAAATGTTTAATGGTGATTTGTATGATTAATGTGTGAGAACCAATTTATGACCTTCTTGATTTCAAATAATGAGTGATTGTGCATATGAAGCATTTTGTCCCAGTGCCTACATTTCTGTTCTTGTCAGAACTTCCTCTCTTTGTGGGAGAATCCTGTCTGTTTGCTCCCTCTCCTGACCATGTCTTCTCTCTTTCTAGATGGAGGGAAGGTGCAGGATTCCATCAAAGCATCTCAGTTGTGTTTGCGACTTCTGGAGAGAAATGTGAGAGATGAACTGCGGAGATTACTGGCCTTCATGGCCACAGCAGCTCACCCAGATGCCTGTCGTCTACAGAAACAAGTAGGTCACTCGTCTCCTCATCCTAAATCATACCATCAGCTCCAGCTTTTTGCACACACTTATAGACATTGAATTAATGATTAAGCTCTTTTTATATGTTGTATTCTAACAATCACTGATATTCTGTTATGTTTCCTTTCAGACTGATAATAAGGCCTGGGTCTGCCGCACTTTTCAGAGAGCAATTGTCCAGAATCACGAACTGACTCGATCCCAGAGTGAAACCCTGGTTCTGTTTCTCATGGACAGTCACACTGAGCTCTTCAAGGTGCACTTCTCCTCTCTCCGTCTTGTTTGTGAACATTGTAATCAAAAACAAACAACATAATATTCTATTAACAGCAATCTGCGTATGAATGCAAATAAATTAAACAGACGTTAGCATCTCGGTCAATATGTTCCTCCTCTTATGTTATGGTTTGTTGTTCAAACTAGAAATACAAACCAGAAGGCTTCCATCGCCAAATTCTTGTCCTTTTTCTTTTTTTTCCTGAAATAATTACAGACCCCTACGTCCCTTATTGAAGCTGTGAGAAGAACACTGAGGACTATGCAGCTGGGAAAAGACCCTGATTCAATTGCTAGTAAGTCAAACACAACAGTGACTAAATATGCACAAGTTACACCATCACAAGAAACTCATGTATATAAAACCCTTCAGAACTCTTAATGGTTTTATTCTACTTCATGTTAATTTGGACGATGTGTTTGGAACAACAGACAGTCCCTGACGATCTTCGAAAATGATTTTTAGTAATAGTAAATGAGAAGTTTTAATCTTAAACTGGGGTTGAACTTCATGAGCTTAATTGTTTTGTCCACATTGTGACACTGTTGCTCCAGATCCACACCAAAAACAAATCACTTCTTCTCTGCCCAATGTTCATCAACGCTCACACCAGTCACTTTCTCCTATGTGCTTTGCAGCGTTCACCTTCTGCCAGCAGGCGACACCGCAGGAGTACGAGGACCAGCGTGAGGCTACCACCCTGGAGAGCCTCAAACAGCTTCTACGTGATATTTCCTCCAGTAAGAGCATGTCTGCCAAGGACAAGAGGAGGCTGCTCAAAGAGTTCGAAAAGCATCACCCTGTGGTTTTCCTCCAACATTTCTGCGGCACCTTCTGAAGCGTACAGCTGGAGGGTATCGGTTTGATTTTCAAGGTGCACTTGACAAAGCCAAGTGTGTGATGGTACAGCGCTTACACTGAGGAATGATAATATTTTAACTAGATCTGATAAAACATGTTGGCCTTATAATTCTGGATGCTTTAAAAACTGCCATACTTTTAAATCTAGTGTGTAGAGATGGATTGATGCCTTATATAAATGTTTCCGCAGCATGTTGTGTGGCTGCGGCCTCCCTAATTTCTTTTAAAACACAGTGGGCTTCAGTAGTTGAGGTTTTATTTGTCGCTATGCTTTAAGTATTGCAATGGGTGTTTTGTAAACAATGAAGTTCTTAGAGTAATACATGTATTTTTCAAAGAAACTGTAGTGGTGACAAGAGGGTCCGGTGGTTAGCACTGTTTCCGGTTTGAATCCCAGCTTGGCCAGGCACCTCTCTGTGTGGGGTTTGCATGTTTTCCCCATGACTGTGTGGGTTTTCTGTGGGTATTCCAGCTTCCTCCCACAGTCCAATGACGTGCAGACTGGGGTTCTGTCATTTGGAGACTCTAACTTGACCGTCGGTGGGAATGTGAGAGTGACGGTTGTTTGTCTCTGGATGTTGACACTACAATATGCCAGCTACCTGTCTGGGATTGGCTTCAGCTCCCCCTGTGACCGTCAAAGTATATGTGGAGTAGATAATGGATGATTGTCACTGGTTTTGCACTAGTCCATGAAGGATAAATGATCAGCTCATCTGATATAATCAATGTCTAAATGTGGTAGTCTCTGAGCTGGGACATCTCCAGCTGTGGGTAGCAAGGAAACTGCACTGGTTGGTGGAGGCATACAATTTAGTACTTTTCGTTAGTTGAGTAACAACAGTAACACTGATTTTAGGTTGCAGAAATTCAAGATTTTATGAAATATAATTAAGTTATAAGACATAACAAAAGGGATCACTGGAAAACGTTGTATTGAGGCTGGGAAACAGCTAATGTTCCAACTGTTGTGTATCTTGCAGTTTTGGAAAAGCGATTGTGCACTTTGATAAGGAATTCATATTCATACATATCTAGTGAAGAATAGCAATAATATAGAAGCCATTTTCTTTTGGTTTTGAAGTTTTACTGTAGCTTGCTATTGTGCGTTTGGAGAAAAAAAACACTAATGTAGCTGAAGTTTAACACAGGATGTAAATTGTTTTTGTCAGAGATGAAGCACAATGTTTTCCTCCTGAGAATGAATATGAAATGTGTTAAGCTAACAGTAGCTCAGGTTAATATGCTGTTTATTATTTTAATGGTGATTTTAGTCGCAGTAACTTGGTCAAATATGTTGGAGTTTTAACTTTGTAGGATTTTACATGAACGATGAATATTAAAAGGCTAATAATCTAATCTTTGGTGAAGCACAGTACCACGCTCATTAAAACAAAAGTTGCTCTCAAATCGTCAGACAGCATCTTTTGTTGTGTGTGCCAACACTAAAATCATGTTAGAATGCACTTTATAATGCGGAAACATGCTTTATTTTCTGTTCGAATAAAATGTGCAATTGATCCAAAAAAACTGTTTCCATTCAATTATTTAGTGAATGAATATCCTCCTCCTTTAGGTTATTTTAACTGAATAGGAACACTGCAAATGGTTTTATTGAACTTCAAAGCTGTACATTAAAATCTATATGTCTACTGGTTATTCCCTGATCTCGGTTGCTGACTAAAGGCGACCGGGCCTTTGCTGTTAGAGCCCCGAAACTGGAACAGTTAACCTATTGAGATCAGACGGGCAGCATCCAAGTCTTTGACCTCTCTTCTTAGAACATTTTCTATCTCAGAGCTTCTTCTAGCTCCATCATCTCCATTTTGTTTTGACAGCTGTCCTTTTAATCTTTACTTTTTTTTAAAGAAAAGTGCTATATAAATGAAGGTTTTATTCTATTGTAATAATGGTGTACAGAATGTAGATAGGGTCACGAATTCACCTAAAAGTGACAATATAAATATAATGACGAAACCAGCTATTCAAATATATGATTAAAAACAGGGTCACTATACAATTGTAGCTAATGCTACAGTTTGATCACCACCAGGCAAATCAAATATTTTAGAAGTAGATATTAGATGGCGGAAAAAAAAGAAATTGAAGAAATCACAAAACAGTAGAATAAGAGTTAAATCTGACAACGATAGTTAATGACTCAGCTATTTGTAATTATATGACATGAGGATATTAATATATATACTGTATAAAAAAATGCACATCCTTAAAATAGAAGTGAAAGTGTAACAATCGTAAATAATTGCAGATATCACACGTGAGGAGTTTTGCACTTAATTTTGTTGATGACGTCGATGCACCTGACGCCATCACTAAACCCGGAAGTGGGGTTGTTAGCTCCTCGGCGCGCTAAGCTAGCTCCTGTCGTATGCGGCTGGAAGACATGGGGGCTGTGTTTATCAGCCGTCACTGACAGCGCCACCGCCGAGAGGCCACACGCTACAAGGAAAACCACCTGACAGACATTTTCATACTAAGGCAAGTGGCCGGAGAGGAGGGGGGGGGGTGGGAATATTGTTGTTGATGACAGTAAACGCCACTGTCTTACCTTGCGCGTTGTGTTGCTAGCTAGCTTTGGCTACGTGACCATCGGGATCTGCTTGTGTGTGTGTGTGTGTTTAAAACAACAACAAAAAAAGGCTTTAGCTGTTAACCACGGGGGTGTCAGCTGTCCGGGCTACACGGGAGAGGTGGAGGGAAGATGGAGGTTTCGGAAACACTGCCCCATTACCATGGTTTCACAGCGCTGCGCCAGTTTCTGTTCTAATGTGTGCGTAGAGGCTCAACAGGACGGCTAACGTGGCTAACGTCGAGGTGTCTTGTCAACCGGACGTGACAGTCACGCTAAGCGGACACAGCGCAGGGTTAACACGCTAAGATGTGGTTGAGGTGACCCGTCGAAACACGGCCGAAGTTAGCAACCCGGGTTAGATAAACCGCCTCCTGGGGGCTAACGTGCTAGCCACTGTGCTAAGGTAGGCTCTGCGGTGAGATGACCAGCTCTGTTAAGTGGTTAGTTAACGTTAAGTGAATTGACACTAAGCCCTTTGTAAGACAACGTGTTTAACGATTTATTAAAAAGACCACTGTTGAAACTATATGAATTTACTTTGCATACACTTGTCACTTTGACTTCACACTTGCATCCTCTACTGTGTATAGTAGTGCATGTTTTTACATTGAGCTCTCTCACTTTGCTTGAATCTAATCAACTCAATATTTCTTCTCTCCTGTTCTTACTTTATATAAATACTACTACTAATAAACTTTATTTATTTAGCACCTTTCAAAACACAGTTACAAGGTGCTTCATTAAAAATTAACAAAACTGGGGTAAGAAACACTGACATAAATGCCTGACAGCATCAGATTGAGCCATGCATAGTAATAGACTGCACATTTTGTATATATAAAGCTTATTCAGCCTTGTTTCTATGTAGTGAAATAAACATTAAAGCACTAAAAGCCTGTTCAAGGCAGATAAAAAGATGAACAAGCTGTTGCCATTATTGTTACTGTCGGTCGTGTTCTTTTGTCGGACTTCCTGTTCCCTAAAATTCTATCAAGTACTCTGAAATATTTTGAAAGAGATACTTAACTGTGGTGTGCATGAGTTTGCCCTGAATCATTTAATATTTCTGAGGACAGGTTGTCCTATTATGGCGCATATTCTCCTCAGCTCAAGCTGGACGCTGACTGGAACTTTAATGTGCACATTTTTAAGCAGGTTTCTTGGATTGCATGTCGAGTGGATTGCTTGGCTTTTGTTAGGCTGTTAAAAAGGGTTCAGCTGCAGCTGTCTTCGTCAGTAACTGCAAAACCTGGTTTATAACTCTTTAGATAAACCGAATTTTTCTCCCCCTCACTCCTCAGCTGCCAGGTCCAGCCTGAACATGGAATCCATGCTTAACAAGCTTAAAAGCACTGTCACTAAGGTGACAGCAGATGTCGCAGGTGCTGTCATGGGCAACCCGGTGACACGAGAGTTTGAGGTTGGACGACATATCGCCAGCGGGGGTCCTGGAATGTGCTGGAGAATCTACAATGGCACCAAGAAGTCCACCAAACAGGTGAGTGTTAATATCCGCCCCTTGATCAGATCAACTCCAACTTAATTCTGCTATGGATACGCCTCGCGTCCACATTACCCCAGAGTTTTGGAGCCGCTAAAACAGAGAAGTCTAGAAATGCTGCTGGTCCTGTTTTAGTTTGAAACCTCAGGAGCTGCATTTTAGTACAAACAGGCAGACATTAAGATGTTTGGAAACAATGATGTAGACACTCGCAGCTGCTTGTTGATTGGGTCTATTCGGTCATGACACAAACCTTCCCTGATTTGTCAGGTTCCTGTCACGTGACCCCCTTCTGGAAGAAACCACTGACATTTGCCTCAGCTACCAGTGTAGAACGTAACAAGAATGATCAATTACAAGCATGGCTGAGCCTGTTGTCTTTGCTAAAAGTTGTAGTGCAGAGTGTAGGAGACAAGCTATTTTTCAAGCAATTTGTGAAATGTCCAGAGGGACACGTGTGCCTTCCTGTGTACATTAACTTGCGCAGTGTACGTTTTTAGGCATGTTGGTATGGAATGGGATTAAAACTGATAAGAAAGTCAAAACGCTTGTGTGCACAGAGTTCGTTTTAGTTTGGAAACTTTCCATACCAGAAATTACTTTGGGACTCATTTCATATCCTTATTGTTTGTCTTTGACCATAAAGGAAGTGGCAGTGTTTGTGTTCGAAAAGAAGGTGATCGACAAGTATCAGAAATTTGAGAAAGACCAAATCGTTGATTCGCTGAAAAGAGGAGTGCAACAGCTGACCAGACTGCGTCATCCCCGTCTCCTGACTGTGCAGCATCCTCTGGAGGAGTCACGGTGAGAAACACACTCACACATGTATCAAGGATAAACTGAATGAGTCACAAGTCAAAGGGGGCCTTGACATCTAAGATTTAAAAGGAAAATGGGAGCAAACACATTTGTCTTCTTCTGTGTGTGTGATTTAGTGTGTGAACAGATGGTTGTCAAAACTAGTTCCTGCATAATGTATATGCAAAATAAGGTAGAGATATTCTTGTCCTTCCTTTTTTCTTCCACTGTCTTTCTTTAAGTTCCGTGCAGGTCAGCTCTTACTTCACAGTTCTTGCCTTTTGTCTGTTTTGTTTAATTTCTCTACATGTTCAATACAGCAACCTTTAAAGTGATGTTATTCCTTGTGTGTGGCCATCAGGGACTGCCTGGCGTTCTGTACAGAGCCGGTGTTTGCAAGTCTGTCCAATGTGCTGGGCCACTGGGACAACCTGCCGAGCCCTGTGCCCAACGACATCAAGGAGTACAAGCTCTATGACGTGGAGACCAAGTATGGCTTGCTACAGGTGAGAGTGCTCTGACTCAAATAAACAAATAAAAATAGAATAGAAACATCTCAGGAAGAAAAAGGCGCCTGAACGCTCCTGATTTCTGTGTTGTTGTGAACGCATCTGAGCGGAGAATCTCCTTCTGCGTTTTTCCATGTGTGAAATGCAAACTCCGGAGAAAGTCTGGACCCAATTCTGCGGACATCCTCTGGTGTAAACGTCATGTCTATACTGTTTCCATAGCCTATATAAGTTTTTTCAAGTAACCCTACTATGTTTGTCAGGTGTGTCACATAGCCAAGGGGAGTCCTTCTCTCCAGCAGAAAACACTGCGTCTGAAGCACCTTGTTTGCACTCCTGGCTTTTCTTTGACTACATCCTCAAATCACATGACCGCCTATGTACAGTTCTTACTGTGACGTAAAGCGATTGTACAATTATAATGTTACACCCTGGGTCCTTACTTTGTTGTGACATGGGCGTGTGTTTATCATGTCTCAAGTCTTGGGCTCTGATCTTTACCCATGTGAGTGTAGAACAATGTGCTCGTACTGTGTCTATCATACCCTGACATTTTAATGTGTCTGTCTCTTCAGATCTCGGAGGGTATGGCCTTCCTTCACAGTGGGGTGAAAATGGTTCATGGCAACCTGTGTCTGGAGAACATAATCCTCAACAAGAGTGGAGCCTGGAAAATCATGGGCTTTGACTTCAGCATCTCCTCGTCAAACCCCTCAGATGCTGAGGTATGCTGGGGAGTTTTGTTCCCTCAGTCTGGCCTGTCAGGCAGGGCCTACAAGAAGCTCCACCAAATCCATGTCTCATAGTGTTGTCACATCTTTACATTCTCATATCCTCCTTTCCCCTTCAGCCCAAGTACACATGTAAAGAGTGGGAGCCCATCCTCCCTCCACTCTGCCTCCCCAACCCTGAGTACCTGGCCCCTGAGTACATCCTGTCTGTCAGCTGCGACTCTGCCTCCGACATGTACTCACTGGGTGTGGTCATGCATGCCATCTTCAATGAGGGCAAGCCCGTTTTCCAGGTCAACAAGCATGACATTTTCAAGAGCTTCAGCCGACAGCTGGACCAGGTAAAGTAGACGTGTGCGGAATGTGGAGCTGTGACAGTGGATGAAGAGTTGTGCTCTGTAAGCACAAAAATGAACATAAAATGTCACTAGACACTGCTCATGTGTTTTACTGTTACCAATCAACCTCTGAGTTTATGTGCTGTTCCATCATTTCTTTATTTTTCCATTGTAGCTGAGCAGCATGAATCCAGCATTGCTGAACAAGATCCCTGACGAGGTGCGGGAGCACGTCAAAATGCTGCTCAGTGTCGCGCCCAATGTCCGGCCGGATGCTGACCAGATGACCAAGGTTTGCAATAATATGTACAGTCACCAAACACATAGTATATTGTTTGCACTTGTGTTGGAACACGTTTCTTATCTTCAACATTTTCTTGGTGTTGACTTGTTCAGATCCCATTTTTTGATGACGTGGGCGCTGTCACTCTTCAGTACTTTGACACCCTTTTCCAAAGGGACAACCTACAGAAGTCTCAGTTCTATAAAGGCCTCCCCAAAGTCCTTCCCCAACTGCCCAAGGTACATGCTTGTATATTTTGCAAAAGGAAATGTAGTGTATATTGGGTGGAAAGGCTTTCCAATGCCCTCCAATGAAAACGCAGTATTACAGTCTGAAGTCGTTGCTTCTTCAACCTTTTGCAGAGGGTGGTGGTGTATCGAATCTTGCCGTCATTGACCTCTGAGTTTGTCAACCCGGACATGGTTCCCTTCGTGCTGCCCAATGTTCTGCTGATTGCCGAGGAGTGCACAAAGGAGGAGTACATTCGTCTCATCCTGCCTGACCTCACACCTGTTTTCAAACAGCAAGAGCCTATTCAGGTACAAAGGCATAAACCACTTACAGGAGGCTCTAGACACTGTACTGTTAAAATAAAGCATTTTTGGATAATATGTTCTAAGCTAAAACATTGTTTCCGTTTTGAAAAACAGTTGTTTTCTCTGGTGTGTTTGAGGTTTTGAAAGTGAGATTAATCTGAGTGAAGAACATTCTCTGTTTGGGCTCATTCTGTTACTTCATCAAGACTTGTCTCTCTGTATTTTTCTTTCCATGCCACCTTAGGCTAGTAACATGGTGAGTGGTCTCTGTTGTGAATATACTCCAGTTACATCAGCTAGTGTATTTGTTGTGTTGTCAATGTTGTAGCACTAAAAAAGACGTACTAAAGCCACTGAAATCACAGACTCCACCTACGTCCACTTAACCACCATACTTTTGAGTAGAAGGTAGGACAGTGTCCTCTTGCTTTTGACTGTAAAGTTTATCTAACTGTCCCTGTGCTGTGTAGATCCTGCTGATCTTCCTGCAGAAGATGGACCTGCTGCTGACCAAAACACCGCCAGAGGAAATCAAGAACAGCGTGTTGCCTATGGTCTACAGAGCTCTCGGAGCCCCTTCTGTACAGATCCAGGTACAGGGCTGAACTTCACTGATGTCTATTTTTAGCAGTCGACTTGGATTCCTGGGATTTTTTTTTTGTCACCTGCTGCTACCCTTTGTCTCTTTGAGTGTTAATCTTGAGAGAACAGTGAGAATAGATGCTGTCCTAGGCATCATAAAAATGTCATATTTCATGTCTTATCTGCGCCCGAGCAGGAGCTGTGCCTGAACATCATCCCCACATTTGCCAACCTGATTGACTACCCGTCCATGAAGAACTCCCTCATCCCTCGGATCAAATCCGCCTGCCTGCAGACCTCCTCGCTAGCTGTGAGTCTTGATTAGATATTTTCTGCTCCCCGTGTGCACCTGCCTCCTCAAAAATTAGATTTTCTATTGTGTTGTTATGTCTTTTAACTGTCTTTACTTTTTCCTTCTCCTCTCAATATATATGTACTTTGTCTTAATTTGTTATTTCCCTTGTTACTGTACAGGTACGAGTGAACTCTCTGGTGTGTCTAGGGAAGATTTTGGAATATCTAGACAAGTGGTTTGTCATTGATGAGATCCTGCCCTTCTTACAACAGATCCCCTCTAGAGAACCAGCAGTGCTCATGGGCATCCTAGGTAAAGATGAACCCCCCCATTCCACTTCCAACTCTTGTGATTCAAAGAGTCAAGCAACCTCTTCTTCTTCTTCTTCTTCTTCTTAATTGTTGGTTACTTTAACTACTTTCTCCTGTCTTTAGGAATCTATAAATGCACTTTCAGCCACAAGAAGCTGGGCATTCCCAAAGAGCACCTCGCTTCAAAGAGCCTGCCCCACCTCGTCTCTCTTAGTATAGACAACAACCTCAATCTGAATCAGGTACTATACAGCCTACACATTTGAATTTCGAATGTAATTCACAAAGAATCCAGTTCTGTCTTAAGCTGCTTTCACACATGCACTGAACTCCAGAGAACCTCTGGACCTTCTCTGGAAAGGCTGTATGTGAGAATGCAAACATCTGTGTTAGACCCTCCAGACTTTCTGGGGAGTTTCTCCAGCCAGCCAGCAGAGTAAAAATCTGCCGAATGAGCCGGTGTGAGAACACAGCAGGAGATCCTCTGCAGGTTTCACTGCGAGCGACGCCACTAGTTAAAGCCTATGGGGTCGTGGCATTTACCTGCAAATCTGACAAGCACACATCATGTTATCTGCATCTGTTTTTTTTCTATCATCTTTACAATTCCGTTTTATGCAAGTTGCATCTAATTTCATCCACTCTGTTTAGTTTAACTCGTTCATGGCGGTTATACGCGAAATGCTGAGTCGCATGGAGACTGAACACAAGACCAAGTTGGAGCAGCTGCATCTCCTGCAGGAGCAGCAGAGGTGTGTGTGTGTGTGTGTGTGTGTGTGTGTGTGTGTGTGTGTGTGTGTGTGTGTGTGTGTGTGTGTGTGTGTGTGTGTGTGTGTGTGTGTGTGTGTGTGTGTGTGTGTGTGTGTGTGTGTGTGTGTGTTAATTTATATCACTTTACACTGTGATTTACACTTTAATACTTTTAACTTGGATTATTAATCAAATAGTCATAAATATTCATGGTAAACTTTCAGAAAAATTTGCTTAGACGCCCGAGGTAATTACATCTCCAATTGAAAGCAATAAACGTTCAATGCTTGCCCCATGAATATGATAATTGTTTGACTAATGAGGTTTTTATAAATGAGTCTATCTATGTTCCCTTTGTTTTCTGATTTCTGTTGTCTTTTTTTAACAGGAGTATAAACATTTCAAGCCCAGGGAACCAACCAGAAGACACAAAGAGCCCACCAAGCTCCAGCAACCAGGTGAGAGGTCGATTCCATGTTCAAAGATCAGAGAACACGATTATAAGATCCTGAAAGGGCTGGAAATGTCATGTTTTTAAATCGCTGTAGTGTAATGATTCAAATTTTTTCTTTCAGATTGACGATATCTTTGGCAGCAGAGGGGTTAATGGAAAAGAGAATGGGTCTGCACCAGCTGCAGCAACCTCACAGCCTAATAGGGTATGGAAATGATTCTGCACCTCATTTACACAAAATGTCCCCTTTGTGCTCCAGTTATTTCATGGTCTCTTTCCCCCTGAACCCCCTCTAGATGTCTCTGACTCTCGAGGAGAAACAGCGATTGGCTAAGGAGCAAGAACAAGCAGTCAAACTGAGGAACCAGCAGCCGTTGGCACCACAGACCATCAAACAGGCCGCCACCACCAACTCACAGGTACAAACTGCACACTTCAGTGTACACAAACTCACCATTAAGCTCAAACACTGCTGATTCGTGAAGATCAATCTCACCTTATTTGACGTTGCAGACTAAAGATCTGACCAGCAGCCTTCTCAACATGACGACGCTAAACAGCCTGTCTTTGGCCAACACAGCACGACCAGCCCCAGTGCAGGGCAACACCATGTCGGCCTTTCCCTCCTCCAGCCCTGTGGTTGGCTCCATGGGCACCCCAGTGTCTAATGGCTTCAATGCACCTATGGGCTTCCAGACAGGGGGCATGGGGATGGGCATGCGGCCCACCGGCCCTGGCCTCTATGGCGGCATGGCCACCACCACCAGCACCCCAAACTTTGGCGCGCTGACACAGAATCACCCATCCATTGGGCAGACAAACAAAGCTCCCGACATGTCAGCCCTGGACAGTCTTTTTACACCCAGCAAACCCAAAGTCAGCCTCAACCAAATGGGTCCCATAGCCGCACCTGCAACCAACACACCCTGGCTCAATCAGTACGGTACTGCCCAGAACGCTCAAACTCAGATGCAGGGTATGCCAGTAGGTTCTGGAGGAGTGCCCACTGGGTTTGGGATGCAAGCAAACCCTTTTTTCAGCCCACAGAACTTTTCTCAACCTGCTGCTGCCCCAAGTATGAACCAAAGTGGAGTTAAACATAGTGCTTCTGTCAACAATGACCTCAAAGACTTATTTGGGTAAATTTATGTGAACGGATGGCCGGTGAAGTATCTTATTTTAATAACTTTAGACAGAAGAGCCTTGAATTCTCACAGAAAAAGACTGATTGAATGTGAAGATTTGAAATCCCCTCAAGGATGTCGCTGTCTGTATTTTTAAATTCAACCTGGTTTCAAATTCTCAATCTTGCTCACATTCTGCTGGCGAATTAACCTGCACCTGAATTCAATATCTACCTGACCAGAAGGACTAAAAGGTTGTGGTGGGAACTTCTTCTATACTGTGTTCTTTAAATGCTGAGGTTTTCTTACTGTTTTGTACTCAAAATTCTTGGGAGTCCAAATGGCAATGGGTTGAGATGAATCCCAACTCAGTTTATTCAGGAAGGTGTTTGTGTGCATATCACGAATGAGTGTTTTTCTCCTCTCGAACAAGCTGCAGAATCAGAATCATCCCCAAGGTGGCGCACATCTGCTCACTTTCAGGCTACTGTACCTTTTATTGTGTCTCCAGGCTGTTTTAGGATTTGCTGCATTTCATAAGTGATCAGACTGTTTTGTGGCTTGAAAAACAAATGTACTGCATACACCAAAATGAGCCCAGTGAGAGGTGGCTTCAAGTGTAGCACTGACACGCCTGCAGTGACTGATCTGCTTCCAGGAGACTCCTGTGGACACAGGGAGGGGGGTGTAGAAAACAAGCAGCCCAGCATATGTGGGTTAGATGGGGCAAACAAGAGCAGCCCCTCTGCAGAACGTCACCTTGGCAACCGTTTCTCTGCAGCACCTCCATTTAGAGAGCACAGGTTGGATTTACGGTCCTGTCTGCTCTTCATTTTTACCACAGAGCTGTTTCTCCTCCCCCCCATCACTTAATTTGATATTCAAGCATGTTAAAAAGGGAAAGATGTTTGTGTCAGGTCAATGTTTAAAACCACCACTTCACCTTCTTTTGTTAAAGCGACACTATGCAACTTTTTAACCTTAAAACAGCAGCTTCAGAAGTCATTAAAAAAACCTGCGTTTATCTCCAATATCCAGTGAGGAAACTTTTTAAATATGAAGAATTCTAAACAGAGATTGTGGTGGCTCTTCTGGTTCAGGAAGCTGGGGATCATGGGTATTATCCACCATTCAACAAGTTGTTAATGTTTGTTTTTTTTTCTTTATGAAAAAACCTCAATCTCCTGAATTTGGAGCCCAGCAGAATGAATAACCACATTTGGCTTCAGGGGGCGCTGCTGGTCACAAAATTACATAGTGTTGCTTGAACAACAAACATTGAACCGGTGTCTGTAAATGCAGTATGAGCGGTTTGTGTCTGATTGTGGGTTACGATGTGTTGACATCTATCATACCAGTGTCTTTCAAGCGATTTAATCTTTCTTTTTTCAAAGATCACATCCGCTGCTTAGGCTGCTGTGCCTTACATGGGTACATGTGTGGAACTAGACAGACGGCACTCATCTGTTACTGGAGTATTAATATTTCCCCTGTTAATCAGCTGTCTGCTTTTCAAACTACTTACTTTATCGCATGTTACTGATCTCGACCACTAAATCATTCCTGATTATTTCAGCGACCAATAACTTTATTTTCCGCAGCTGGATTCCTTCAATCGACCATTTCTGTTGATTTTGCACAGGTAAAGATATCATTCTATATTTTGATTTCAGCACTTTTCAGCTGTCAGAGGATATGTGCTGGCGACATATTAGGAAGTGTAAATATATAGTCATTTAAAAAAGCTGTCGCTCTGTGGGGGCCCTGGCTTTTTTATGTTCTGTTGATAGTGGTGAAGAGGCCTTAGATGAGTCGTGTGCAATAATCCTTCTCGGTTGTTGTGGGTGGAAGTTGATTTGCTCGAGCAGCTTTATTTCCACTGACCTACAGGAACGTCATAATCTTTCTGATTTCCTAAACGTGCGTAGTGTTGATCTGTGCTCATTCTAAATCTTACACTTTTGAAATGGCACCATTTAAAGTATTTTAGATGCACCTGGGACACAGTTATCATTAACACGCTGAAGTGTAACGTCTTCTACCAGATGAACTTTTTTGTTGCCACCCATACAGGGTGAGCCGTCTCTCCAACTGCATGGCATCTGCACGCTCATGAATTTGACTCTTCAGGTTCTGATAATTCCCCCATTTTTGTCATACACTGCAAAAAAAACGTGTCTGAGGTTGAAATCTGTTTCATCACTAGAATCAACATGCACTGTGGTAGTTTTGATTTGATCTTTGCAGCGTATCTCACACACTTCCTGGCAGAAACCCAGCTGAAAACTAAAATCTTATTCTTCTACGAGATTGTTTGTAAACTACTGCTGTCAAATACTTGTTGTGTGGCCTGTGTTCTATGTGTTGAGGTGCTGGTCTCTGAGGTGGCTCAATGAAAATCTGTACATATAAAGGACAAGTACACAATCTATACTCTCAGAGCATGGTCATTATTTGCACAACATATGAAACAAACTAGAATTACCGCACTGTGGTTTTCTCAGTGTGGTTTTTTTGCCTCCGTCAAACTGCTGTTTCCGTTCACATATTTGTTTTTTCTTATCACCAGATAACAATACAAAAAGAACAGCATTAAATTCTCTTTTAAGCACCTTCTTAAGAAGTGTTATAGAAGAACAGTTCTTTGACACCTGTAAAAAGCCATCCCATAATTTAGCTCCCTTTTATATTTAGTTAAAATTTTTAACATATATATAGATATATATCTGTACTCTCTACTCATTTTCAAAACAGGCTCGTTACCTTCGTCTTAATGTATTTGACAGGAGCTATCAATTTTCTTTATTTTGCAAGCGCCGCCTTCCCAACATCAAGACAGATTTCAACTTAAATTGACAATAACACAGAAAAGAGAATTCTTTGTTGTATATCACAAACGTGCGTAACTCATATGTCTGACAATTGTACACATTTCGTCCGGGTTAAAAGTTTCATGCTCACAAATCTTTTCTTGTTTTTACCCATTTTTACATGATGATCGATAAGGATGAATTAGGTTATTATAAGGAGCCTAATAAGAAGACTGTTTGATGTGACAAGATGACAAACACTCCTTATTATACCAGTAGTTAGGGCCCGAGCACCGACAGTGCGAAGGCCCTATTGCTTTTCGTTTGATTATTCAGGAAAATGAATAGCAATTTTCACAAAGAAAACTCACCAAACTACGCAGGCGCGTCAGGCCTGATAAAAGATTACGTATTCTGGAGTAATTTTAAATGGTTGTGGTAAAATGTACCTTCACGAAATTCGGTAAGCACGTGTATCATGACCGGACGAAAAAAAAAGTCCCTGGCACCAATTTGATTAACGCAACAGGAAGTCGGCCATTTTGGACTTTGTGGCCATTTTGGCCGTTTGTGTATTTTAACTAACTCCTCCTACAGCTTCATCAGATCAACGTCAAAATCAGTGAGTGTCATCTTATAAAGATGGAGATGAAAACTACCTTGATTTTTGAGTTTTCTTCAAATGGTGTGACCGTGGCTTGGCATCAAATTTTGATGAGTCGCCATCAAAACCCAAAGGTTAGGTCCTCAGCATCAGAGATTTCACACTCAGAATCAAGACCAAGAAATGCCTCCTCCTCGTCCTCATCCTGCTCTTCATGCAGCATCTCCTCTCGAACAAGCTGCAAAATTAGAATAATCCCCAAGGTGGCGCACATCTGCTCACTCTCAGGCTACTGTACCTTTATTGTGTCTCCAGGCTGTTTTAGGATTCGCTGCATGTCAAGAGTGATTATATTATAATTATGTTTACATATGGAGCGGGTCCTCTCTACGGAGGCAGCCATGTCATATCACTGCCATTATGTGACACATTTTGTACAGTGCAATACAGAACATGTGCAATTGAAGTTTTTAACTCTTGACTTTAAACTTATTTATATAGTTTTTACATGTCTGTTTTTTTAAGTGTGTATGTGATCCACTGTTTTTGATGTGTGTGTATATGTGTGATCCACTGGAGACACTTCATTTCATTGTGCACTGTACAATGACAATAAAGGCATTGAATTGAATGTTATTGTGTCTTGCTAATTGCACACATGTAAATATGATGCATTACTTAGTCTCTCTGAAAGGTAGCTAAGGAGTGACAGTCATTGTGTGGGAGAAACATCGAGAAAATGGGTGATGATGAAACAGGACAAAAGGCTAATTTGTGTAACTCCACTCTAAAAGAAAACATACCATGCTTTTTCAGTGTGTACTTCGTTATATATATATATTTCTCTTTCTCACTAGTAATGGATTGTAAAATAAAAGTGGAATGAATGGTAGCTGATCCGTAGTGAATACATACTGTACGGGTCATTTTTGACCCACGTGTGTAAAAGTGATGGAGAAATACAAAATTTACGTGTGTTTATAAAGAAAGAAAGGACAAAGGAAAATGATTATTTAAGAATATTAAATGATAAAATACATTTATTTCAAACATATAGAAAAGAAACACTCCTGCATAAAATAACAGAGGAAATGAATACGGGTCACTTTTGACCCATGTTGTGTATCAAAGGGTTAAGATGAAAGAATAACACCTGTTTCTCACTATTTAACTCAGTCTCCTCTAAATAAATTCTGGTTGTCTGTAAACCTCTTTCCTTAACTCTTGCAAGGCCTAACAAGAAGAACAATGAATCCTGGAACAGTTCATTTGTGTTTTTATCTTGATTTTTTGTTATTAACTAATCTTTTGTAGGAGAACTAAATTTGTTTAATCGGACTCTAAACACGACCGTAATTGTACCGTACGTGTTAAGTGCTCTTTTTTAAAACAGCATTTAACTTCAACTTCCTAAGACGTGCACTTTCAGAGTTGTGCAGTATGATATTTCAGATACATGTACAACCATTTGAATACAGATAGATTTTGAGATATTGAGCCCAGTGAGTCTTTGCCAGTACAGTAGTGAAAGCTCTGGTGCTATCTAGTGGCCATTTTAATATGCCCCAGTAGGAAAGATCCATTCACAAACAGTATAACAAAAAGAATGAGAGTTTTTCTCCTCTCGAACAAGCTGCAAAATTAGAATAATCCCCAAGGTGGCGCACATCTGCTCACTTTCAGGCTACTGTACCTTTATTGTGTCTCCAGGCTGTTTTAGGATTTGCTGCATTTCAAGAGTGATCAGACTGTTTCATTTTTCCCACAGAGCTGTTCCCCCCCCCCCAATATCCAGTGAGGAAACTTTTTAAATATGAAGAATTCTAAACTTCTGGTTCAGGAAGCTGGGGATCATGGGTATTATCCACCGTTCAACAAGTTATTGATGTTTTTTTTATTTCCTTTATGAAACAAACTCTTAATCTCTTGAATTTGGAGCCCAGCAGAATGAATAACCACATGTGGCTGCAGGGGGCGCTGCTGGTCACAAAATTACAGTGTTGCTTGAACAACAAACATTGAATCAGTGTCTGTAAATGCAGTATGAGCGGTGTGTGTCTGATTGTGGGTTATGATGTGTTGACAGTTACAATTTTTCAACGGACTCGGTTCAAATTTTAGAAAACTCTTTGGACTCCAAAGTTCCAAAGAGTGGGAGTTCTGACAGAACAGGCCCAGTCACCTTTGAGAAGGTCCTTCACTTAGGACCTAAGGCTAGGTCTTAAAATCCAAAACTTACAGAGAGGACCTTGAAAATCTGCAAAAAAATCTGAAAATCAATTCTAAAATGCACTGAAAGCTGAAATCAGACGAACAATCAAAGTTTTTGCAGATTTTGTAAAGGAAGTCTGTCTGCTGTGTAAATTACGTAGACTCTGTTGACTCAGGCAGGTGAAGAGGGGGAAGTAGAGGAGATTATTTTGACTGCACCCAAACTGAAATTTGAATACATTTGGGGCACGGTTGATAGTGAATGGGTGATGTGACAAATGACTGTTGAGGACATGGTTGAGACCTGTTCAACCTGTAGACCTAAGTTTTACTCTGTGAAGTGCACAGAGCCTCAACGTATGCTGTTTTTGCCCCTTAAAATCTAAGTGTTTTTCTGAATCTCTTGTTATAGATCTTGTACTTTATTGTAAATACATCATCTAGATGCCATATCCAGTTGGGAAAACATTTTCCTTGCGGGCGCTGAGTCCAATGTGGGCACTGCCATCAAACCAAGTGATGGTGATCAAAAGACATTCCTACGAGTGACGTGACAGCTTGCCTTATAAAAAAACAATCGAGTCGAACTGTAACCAGAGTTTAAAGAGAGAGGGACATCCCAGTCATTGTTATCTACCTGTGCTTTTTCTACATCAAGGTGAGACTGTTGCTTCATGTTTGTAGCGAACTGATTTGTGGGCTCAAAATCAAGCTGGAGTCATAACCTGTGTATACAGAAATGTTCAAATAAAAAATGGAACAAAACTTAAAATTACTGTCTTCAATAACCAAATCGTTTCTCTCTCCAGAGGTGAGCCATGTCCCTCTCAAGCTGCCAGATGACTTGTCAGCGGCAAATTGCCTTCGGCTGCTTGCTGTTGGTGTGTTTCCTGGTAATTTCTTTGACATACTACAAGTCAGAAATCGAGTTCCCGGATTTTAGTGATTATCTGAAGAGAGGCAATCATTCTTGTGTGTGCCCTGTGGAAGCACAGACCCAGGGCTCAAACCCAAAGCGTTCCCCGGAGCAGCACGTGGAAGCACCTACCGATGGTCCCCAGCTGATCCAGGACGTGGAGGTGGACGCTGAGCCTGATACTCTTCTCTTGATTTGGATGTGGCCATTTGGCCACAAATTCGATCTCACCTGCGATATGTTCAAATATAAAGGATGCCGCTTGACCGATGACAAGTCTCTTTACCACGAAGCCCACGGGGTTTTCATCCACCACAGGGACATTCATGGAAATCTGGAAAACTTGCCGAGTGAGCCACGTCCCTGGTTTCAGAAATGGGTTTGGATAAACATGGAGTCACCTTCAAACTGTGCAAAATTACCCGGACTTGATAACTTGTTCAACTTGACATCCTGTTATCGCTCAGATTCAGATATCCCAGTGCCTTATGGGATTTTGGTGCCACAAACATCTGAGGTGGAAAGTTTCCAGCTGCCAACCAAGGACAAGTTGGTCTGTTGGATCGTGAGCAACTGGAATGCGGGCTTCAAAAGAGTTCAGTACTACAACGAACTGAAAGAACACATCCAGATAGAAACCTATGGGAGGGCTTTTGGCAAAACTGTAGATGATCGAAACTATGACAGCATTGTATCTAGTTGTAAATTCTACCTCTCCTTTGAAAACTCTCAGCACAAAGATTATATCTCAGACAAGGTATTCTATCCCATGAAACTTGGAACTGTACCCGTAGTTCTTGGCACTTCAAGAGAAAACTGCGAGGATCATATCCCAGGCGACTCTTTCATTCATGTCGATGACTTTTCCTCTCCAAAGGAGCTGGCAGAGAGGCTCCTTCACCTAGGCCAGAATACGACCGAATACATGAGATACTTTGACTGGAAAAAGAGGTATAAAGTTGAAAGTTCACAGTTCGGCAGAGACCATGCCTGCAAAGCTTGTCGTTACTTACAAAAAAACAGAGGATACCATGCTAGTCATTCTCTTACCAAGTGGTTCTGGGATCAATAGCACTGAATATAAGAGCATTGATCAAATTATCTTTTAGTTTGGTTCACTGATGAGAATGGGCTCAAGGGAACTTCTCTGGTGAAGGAATGATAATATTAACTGGATTCTAACCAGGACCCAGGATTTCTTATGAGGGTTTTCACCCCTGTCAGTTTGTCTCGTAGAAGGGTGAGGTCTGGGCCATGGAAGAACTCATTCACTTCTGGGGCGATTTTTAATTAAGGGGGCGGATCAAGTAAAAAAAATGTTCACCTTCTCTCACATTGCAAGACAGGGTGTCTTTACAAATCTTTTGTGTATATCTTAAGAAATTGTGAATCTTTAAGAAATGTGAGCCGGGAACAATTGGATGCAGATATGGATGTACACTATCTAAGTTTGAACCAATGTCAAACAGCTCCATGTTGTTGTGGTGGAATCTGAATTAAGATAGCTTGTGAAATACAAACTGCTAAATAAACTTTGTTGAATGTGTCTGTATGTGTATTTTTAACAACGAGGTAACATCGTGGAGATATTAATATATTAAAACTACAGCCAAAAATCTAGGTGTCACATTTGATTCTCATCTGAACTTCAAAACACACGTTAACCAAATCATTAAATCCTGCTACTTTTCTATGAAACATTTCTAAAATCAAATTGGTTCTATCTTTCCCAGACTTAGAAAAATTAATACATGCCTTTGTTTTATCCCGCCTGGATTATTGCAACGCCCTGTATACATGATTTTAAGTTTGTTTTAATAACTTTTTAAGCTTTTACAATACACAGCACACACTGTGGCAGCGTCTCCTGAGGTGGGGCAGTAAACCAATAAATCCTGTTCCTTATGTCACGTTTCATTATTATGTACCTCAGTGGTCAGCCCTCGCAATGACATCAAACCTGAAATACCTGATCGTGTTCCACTTGCACAGGAACTATGTCAAGTGCATGGCTGGTGCTCGTGCTGGTTCGGCGCTGGTTCAAATGGGAATTCTTTCAAGCACCAGTTTGCTTTTCCGTGGGCTAGAGCAGGGGCCGGCAACCTTTTTGACAATAAGTGCCAATGTGAAATGTTCTTGTTAATTAGTGTGCCATTTCAACATTATTTTTAACATTAAGTTTTATTATTGAACCACATTAATATTTACAACAAACATGTCATTTTATTCCATCCATATTGGCTATATATAGAACAACACTTTAAAGAAACATGTTTATCTCATTATGATTGCAATAATAAGTCTGTCATTAACCCCACCAACCACACTCATATTCAGAATTGCAAAAGCTTGCTTGAGTCTCATAGTTTTTGGCAGTGGCAAAGACTTTGAGAGAGTTGGCTTGCTCCCATACCTGGACACTGCACGTTCGATTGATTCTCCCTTGTCTGCCTGATCTTTGAAACTTCTCTCGTCTTTGCTCTCAAAGTGGCGCTTAACACTGGACGTTCGGCCACACAACATTTTCAGAACATAACGTGCACACAGCACCGTCCTTATGAAAAACAGCTGTAGTCTTCTGCCCTTGAAGGCTGACATGCCCGTGCCTTCGTTTTTTTAGCTCACGGGCATGCCATCACCAATACACCTGAACGGCTGCACTTCACAGAGATTCATGTGGGAAAATTCAAGCAGTGCCGGCTGGGAGGCTTCTTCTTCTTATTATTCAGAGGCGATTGGCATCCAGCCTACGGTGCATTACTGGCACTTAGTGGCTGGAAGGTGTTAAAATCAATCAAGCTAAATAATACAGGCAACATGACTGTTGGTTCGGGCAGGTGAAGAGACGTGAGGGAAGGAGATTCTTTTTGACTTTTCAAGCCTAGATCTGTTAAGCTGAAGATTCGCAATGTTCTTGTAAAACAGATAGTTGGCAAATACCTTTCAAACGAGAGAGAGGAACCTGTTCAACTGTAAACGCAGACCTCTAAACATACCCTGTTTAAGTGGAGTTACTCGTTATGCATCCTGTCCTTTGTTGTCAATATATTATCTACTTGACACATCTGGTGTGGAACAGTGGGAATCTGGAGTCACATGTGGCCACCGTAATAAACCAGAAGACATCATTTTGGTGACAATATTCAAATGACATGACTGAAATTCCTGTTAGACACACGAGACTTGGACAGAGACACTAAAGAGAGGGGGACGTCACAGTCATTATCTACCTGTGCTTTTCTAATTTAAGGTGAGACTGTTGCTTCACGTTTCTAGCTTTACCTTAATGGAGTCTCTGTACAATTTTCATACATTTTATAAAACTCACATGTACATTTTAAATTGTAAAAGTACCGAGCAGTTTGGTTTAATGCGCAGAAGAAATTCTGACCGTCTCTTGTAAATTGTGCCGAATAAAGCTGTGATTATTGTTTTTCTTTCTGCTTGTGCGACCCTCTCATTGAGAACATATGGAGCATTAAAAAAAAAATTGTTCAAACTGTATGTTCTTCCCGTTTATTAAACTGAAAGAAAGAAAAATCTTTTCCCATTTTGCTTTAGGTGTAAAATCTAATTTGAGTTCAATGTTAGGTTCAATAATGCATTTCTCTAGTTATTAGTTTCTTCCATTATAGTTTGGTCATTTGCGTTTGAGGCTTAAAAATGTCAGCAGTCAAAATGTATTATTATATATGTATATTAGTAAATATGACAATTAGTGATGAGGTAGCTTCAGGAATATAGACTTTCTTTTCATCTTAGGAAAAAGAACATGGAAAGGACTTTAACATCACAGCATAGCATGCGCCGGATTATGGTCTGGAATGGTACATGGGTACGTATGCAACTGGAATGACTTGCCACTTTCTCCAAAAACAAGTCATTTGGTAGTGTTACGTCCCTAAGACGTCTAGGGCATGAGGGACAAACAATTAAAAAACAAACCGGGCCAAAAAGTAGAAACCAGTAGGATGCTTTTAAATGAAACAAGTATTTTATTAAACAACTATAGGGTGAACACAAAACACCCTTCCCAAAACAGAAGGGGGAAAAGAAACACAGCAAAAACCTAACAAGGAACAATGTCCATGACTTCAAAAGGAACCTTGGAAACAGCTCCACAGCCCGAACGCCAGCGCCTGCACACAGCACATCCACACGCAGCTTCTCCAAACTGCTGCTTGGCCCACTGGTGCCAGATGACCCCTCTGCTCAGGGTTTTATCGGCCACACCCTGATTCCAGAGTGGCCCCAGCTGTGCCAGTGGAGGTGCTTCAAGAGCAACCCACCTGGAGGAGATGAGAGAGAGAGAGAAGCACAACACGGCACGTAACAGGCAGCCACGCACAACATTTAAACTCCTGAACGATTGACTGAGAAAGGACACAGGTATTATGATAAGGTTTTTTTTGTAAAGAAAATGTCCAATAACACCACCAAGTGGCGCAACAATTACTGCAGGTCACTTTTACAGTTTCAGAAAGAAAAGCTGAAACTGTTAAAGGCAGATTTAGAAGTTGAAAAAAAAATAGTTATTATATTAACTGATTAGTGGGCTCAAAATCAAGCTGGAGTAACAACCTGTTCATACAGAAATGTTCAAATAAAAAAAAAAAATGTTTTCAAATCAAATGTTCTGTCTTTTATAACCAGATCTTTTCTCTCTCCAGAGGTGAGCCATGTCCCTCTCAAGCTGCCAGATGCCTCGTCCGCGCCAAATTGGGTTCGGCTGCTTACTGTTGGTGTGTTTCCTGGTAATTTCTTTGACATACTACAAGTCAGAAATTGATATCACTGATTTTAGTGATTATCTGAAGAGAGGCAATAATTCTTGTGTGTGCCCTGTGGAAGCACAGACCCAGGGCTCAAACCCAAAGCGTTCCCCGGAGCAGCACGTTGAAGCACCTACCGATGGTCCCAAGCGGATCCAGGACGTGCAGGTGGACGCTGAGCCTGATACTCTTCTCTTGATTTGGATGTGGCCATTTGGCTACAAATTCGCACTCACCTGCGATATGTTCAAATATAAAGGATGCCGCTTGACCGATGACAAGTCTCTTTACCACGAAGCCCACGGGGTTTTCATCCACCACAGGGACATTCATGGAAATCTGGAAAACTTGCCGAGTGAGCCACGTCCCTGGTTTCAGAAATGGGTTTGGATAAACATGGAGTCACCTTCAAACTGTGCAAAATTACCCGGACTTGATAACTTGTTCAACTTGACATCCTGTTATCGCTCAGATTCAGATATCCCAGTGCCTTATGGGATTTTGGTGCCACAAACCTCTGATGTGGAGAGTTTCCAGCTGCCAACCAAGGACAAGTTGGTCTGTTGGATTGTGAGCCACTGGCAAAAGGGGCTAGAAAGAATTCAGTACTACAACAAACTGAAAGAACACATCCAGATAGAAACCTATGGGAAGGCTTTTGGCAAAACTGTAGATGTTCAAAACTATGACAGCATTCTATCTAGTTGTAAATTCTACCTCTCCTTTGAAAACTCTCAGCACAAAGATTATATCTCAGAGAAGGTATACAAACCTATGAAACTTGGAACTGTACCCGTAGTTCTTGGCACTTCAAGAGAAAACTACGAGGATCATATCCCAGGTGACTCCTTCATTCATGTCGATGACTTTTCCTCTCCAAAGGAGCTGGCAGAGAGGCTCCTTCACCTAGGCCAGAATACGACCGAATACATGAGATACTTTGACTGGAAAAAGAGGTATAGAATTTATAAGTCACAGTTCGGCAGAGACCATGCCTGCAAAGCTTGTCGTTACTTACAAAAAAACAGAGGATACCATGCTAGTCATTCTCTTACCAAGTGGTTCTGGGATCAATAGCACTGAATATAAGAGCATTGATCAAATTATCTTTTAGTTTGGTTCACTGATGAGAATGGGCTCAAGGGAACTTCTCTGGTGAAGGAATGATAATATTAACTGGATTCTAACCAGGACCCAGGATTTCTTATGAGGGTTTTCACCCCTGTCAGTTTGTCTCGTAGAAGGGTGAGGTCTGGGCCATGGAAGAACTCATTCACTTCTGGGGCGATTTTTAATTAAGGGGGCGGATCAAGTAAAAAAAATGTTCACCTTCTCTCACATTGCAAGACAGGGTGTCTTTACAAATCTTTTGTGTATATCTTAAGAAATTGTGAATCTTTAAGAAATGTGAGCCGGGAACAATTGGATGCAGATATGGATGTACACTATCTAAGTTTGAACCAATGTCAAACAGCTCCATGTTGTTGTGGTGGAATCTGAATTAAGATAGCCTGTGAAATACAAACTGATAAATATACTTTGTTGAATGTGTCTTTATGTGTATCTTTCACAACGAGGTAACATCCTCACATCCTTCATGACACTTTGTTATTATAATCTTGATTACGGTGGTTCTACATTTCTTTCAGTCTGACTGTTTCCCTCATGCAGTGCAGCAGCATTATCATCAGGTTCTCTACATCGTCAACAGTCTCCTTTTAAACAGATTCTGATTGTTGTCTGTAAACCTCTTTCCTTAACTCTTGCCAGGCCGAACAAGAAGAACAATGAATCAATTGTTTTTTTTATCTTGATTTTTGTTATTAACTAATATTTTTTAGGAGAAGTAAATTTGTTAAATCGGACTCTAAACACGACCGTAATTGTCTGGCAGAAATGCGTGTTAAGTGCTCTTTTTTAAAACAGCATTTAACTTCAACTTCCTAAGACGTACACTTTCAGAGTTGTGCAGTATGATATTTCAGATACATGTACAACCATTTGAATACAGATAGATTTTGAGATATTGAGCCCAGTGAGTCTTTGCCAGTACAGTAGTGAAAGCTCTGGTGCTATCTAGTGGCCATTTTAATATGCCCCAGTAGGAAAGATCCATTCACAAACAGTATAACAAAAAGAATGACTGAATGTCATCTAGCGACCTCATTTTGAGGGTCCTGGTGTTGTGGGGGCTTACTGGGACAAAGACAGGGAAATAAGAAGTAGTAGTGGTCGTAATAATAGTTGGCTAGTAGTAGAATAGCTCCTCCAATTGTTTCATAAAGCACCTTTAGAAGCGCAACATATATTGCTTATACTAGAGACTCTGGTCCCATCTAGTGGCCTTTTTTGACACATCACAGTATAGGAAAAGTATTAATATAGTAAAAATAAATACTATAAATGAAAAATACAGATTGTTTCCAAGCATAAATTTTAGCCTCAGGGTTAAATTCAACCAGAAACTGCCTCAGGTTGTATTCATTCCTACATTTTATTTAATTCTATTTATTCTGAAAAGGATCTATATTTTTTAACATGTTTGTCTAAGTGGATGCCTCTCTACTATATTTGGCATAAGTAAAAACTACTTGTTGAAGTAAAATACAGGTCAAATTACCTCGAACAGTTTCTGCAAGTTTTTTCCTTCTGTCCTTTGTGGAATCTCAAACAAATTAACTTTCATTCAGGTAATAAATGGAGCTACGCCTGCGAGCTAGTTCAGGCAGGCAACTCGGGCTGCGCTGCTCCAATCATGTGACATACATCATGTGACAAACCTCACTCTCCACAACCATCTATAATACAACCCCACCTTATCAGGTGGTCTATTTAAGCAGAGAGAAATATCCCATCATCCCCTTTGCTCGCACTGCTTCTGCAGTATTGCTACCAGTGGTTCCAGCCCCTCCACCACCCCAGCATCCACCTGTAGGCTCTGACGGGGGGGGTTACAAGTATTTGCACATCACTCCCATCAATCCTGTGTAAACATATGGGGGAGAGACTAAGTTGGAGCCTAACTCTTGTTATTTCATTTCCACCATTCATATGTGATCGTTGTCCTGCGACGATGCAGGAAAGTACCAGCTTGTCGAGCATCAAAGGATATTTTAGACTCTGCGTTTACAGCATTTTCAGATAAATAAATAAATAAACTTTTTAAGAAACTTGTTTTTCTACTTCAAGGTGAGATTGTTGCTCTCTCCCTCTTATTCAATGGATTCTAGTGGTGGTTACAGAATAGTCTGTGAATTGTGCTGAACAAATGGTTAGTTCGTTAGTTCATTTCCTTATAGATTTAAAATCAATTTTGAGATGTTTACAAGAATTTCCCTTTTTACTTTTGAAGCTTGTTTGGTAACACATTCGTATTACATTTTCAAATATTAAATCCTGCAACAAAGCTCCTGCTCCATATATTTTATACAATTGCTTTTCTATTCTATGCTGTTATTTTTTCAAATCAATCTAACCAATCATTCCTCTGTTCTAATCCTTTTATATGTATGTATGGTGGGCAACACTTTCAAAAAATGCACATGCAATTTACATTTAATTCATGTGCAGAACATTTAGGTCCAATTAGGTTTTGTGCACTTTATTGAGAAGTGTGTAAATGGGCTTTCAGTGAATGATTGCAGAAACACAGGGTAGCACTTTCCCAAAAAATATAATACAAGTGCACTTAAAAACTTGCCAGAACAAGTGTACTTAAAAACTAGAATATCTCAGGATGAATACTTCCCGTAAGGCCCAACAGTCTCCCAATGACACCACATTTAAATTCCCTAGATCCTCTGTTTTATTTGGAGACACACCAACTTGCACACAAATATATCAGTCATGTCCACGCATTATTCCTGGGAAATCTGTGAAAGTGTCAGAACAGACACCCTCAAAATGTTAAAGAAAGTAATATAATAAATATTCCTGGTCTGCTGCTTTCTTCAGATCCATGCCAACATTTAATGGGTTCTTTCTTGGACCATGTCCCATCTGTCCATTAAGTTTCGCAAGAATCTGTCCAGTAGGTTTTGTGTAATTAAACAAACCAACCACCAAACAAAATTAATTTGATCTTTTTGCTTCAGAAAAACTGAGCAGATCTTTTTCTCTTTGCCATTAAAGGTCACACAAAAGAAAGATTATTCAGTGTTTTTTTAATTTGAGGTAATGTTTCAGGTACATGCTGCCACACATAAATAGCAAACAATCAAATCAGGTGGTTTCAATTTTGTTCAACCTGTCCACCTTAGGCCAACTAAGTGAAGTGGACAGACCATCAACAACTATGTGTTACACATCGTGTCCTTTATTTTCCATACAATACCTAGCGGCCACACCCAGCTGATAAAATGTTTAGCTTTGACCGGAGTCCACTTACAAATGTGGACACTGCCATAAAAACATAAAAAAAGCATGAGGATGCCAGAAAGGCAAATAAAACCGAGCAACATTTTCTATCTACCTGTGCTTTTCTACACCAAGGTGAGACTGTTTCTTCGTGTCTTTGGCTTTACCTTAATGGAGTCTCTGTACAATTTTCATAGTATCATTTTGAATATTAATAGTACAGACCAGCTTGTATTATGCCCGGGAGTTATTTTATGTTTGTAAATTGTGCCGAACAAAGCTGTGATTGAGAACATACAGAGGAACCCTTATTGAACTGAAAGACAGAAAAAAGCATTTTCCCATTTTGCTTTAGGTTTAAAATCTAATTTGAGTTCAATGTTAGACTTAAAAAGCACTTTAAACGTTTTGAAAACATGTCTGACACCAGTATAAATTGTTAGGTTCAGTAATGCATTTTTGTAGTTATTAGTTACTCCTATTATAGTTCGGTCATTTGTGTTTGATGTACTTGAAAACACACAGTATCTTTGTCCTCTGCTGTTCCTATAGACATGAGCCTATAGTGATAGTCATGGCTGTAAAAGTGTAAGGTGCTTCATCTTACTCATGAAGGCACACATCTTGACACTTTCCTCAAAGAAAAGAACAACTCTTTATTAGATTCTGTGCTTTTATTCTTAGTGCAATAGATTGTGACCAAAGTTTGTTGGAAATCTGGCTTTTGTGTAACAAATGTTGAGGCTTACAGATTTTAGGAGACAAAATGTGTAATGAAGAGAAATTCGATAAAGGCAGGCAGGCGAACAGAAAAGTCCAAAAATAGTCAAAAGAACTGAGCTGAAGCAGGAGGTGAGACTGGGGGAGATTGACGGACACACAGAGGCTGGTGTGATTTGGACAAGCGATATGTTTAATATTACTAAACTTAAATAAACAGACAACCAGCGCTCTGTAGCAGCGGTGACCAGGACTCATCCCCATCAATGATGTTGTCGTTCACAACAACAGTGCCTCATTTGAGTCAACATCAGCTTGTCTTTACTCATCACAGCTCAATTACAGCAGGTCACTTTTAAAGTTTCAGAAAGAAAAGCTGCACGTCCAAATTCACACATTCATGTAACTCAGTAGCTGTTAAAGGCAGATTTAGAAATTGAAATAAAAAGTTATAGAATATATTGACTGATTAGTGGGCTCAAAATCAAGCTTTAGTAACAACCTGTGAATACAGAAATGTTCAAATTAAAAATAAAACACAACCTTTTCTCTCTCCAGAGGTGAGCCATGTCCCTCTCAAGCTGCCAGATGACTCGTCAGCGGCAAATTGGCTTCGGCTGCTTACTGTTGGTGTGTTTCCTGCTAATTTCTTTGACATACTACAAGTCAGATATCGAGTTCCCGGATTTTAGTGATTATCTGAAGAGAGGCAATCATTCTTGTGTGTTCCCTGTGGAAGCACAGACCCAGGGCTCAAACCCAAACCGTTCCTCGGAGCAGCACGTGGAAGCACCTACCGATGGTCCCCAGCTGATCCAGGACGTGGAGGTGGACGCTGAACCTGATACTCTTCTCTTGATTTGGATGTGGCCATTTGGCCACGAATTCGATCTCACCTGCGATATGTTCAAATATAAAGGCTGCCGCTTGACCGATGACAAGTCTCTTTACCACGAAGCCCACGGGGTTTTCATCCACCACAGGGACATTCATGGAAATCTGGAAAACTTGCCGAGTGAGCCACGTCCCTGGTTTCAGAAATGGGTTTGGTGGAACATGGAGTCACCTTCAAACTGTAGAAAATTACCCGGACTTGATAACTTGTTCAACTTGACATCCTGTTATCGCTCAGATTCACATATCCCAGTGCCTTATGGGATTTTGGTGCCACAAACATCTGAGGTGGAGAGTTTCCAGCTGCCAACCAAGGACAAGTTGGTCTGTTGGATTGTGAGCAACTGGAATGCGGGCTTCAAAAGAGTTCAGTACTACAACGAACTGAAAGAACACATCCAGATAGAAACCTATGGGAGGGCTTTTGGCAAAAATGTAGATGTTCAAAACTATGACAGCATTGTATCTCATTGTAAATTCTACCTCTCCTTTGAAAACTCTCAGCACAAAGATTATATCTCAGAGAAGGTATTCTATCCCATGAAACTTGGAACTGTACCCGTAGTTCTTGGCACTTCAAGAGAAAACTGCGAGGATCATATCCCAGGTGACTCTTTCATTCATGTCGATGACTTTTCCTCTCCAAAGGAGCTGGCAGAGAGGCTCCTTCACCTAGGCCAGAATACGACTGAATACATGAGATACTTTGACTGGAAAAAGAGGTATAAAGTTGAAAGTTCACAGTTCGGCAGAGACCATGCCTGCAAAGCTTGTCGTTACTTACAAAAAAACAGAGGATACCATGCTAGTCATTCTCTTACCAAGTGGTTCTGGGATCAATAGCACTGAATATAAGAGCATTGATCAAATTATCTTTTAGTTTGGTTCACTGATGAGAATGGGCTCAAGGGAACTTCTTTGGTGAAGGAATGATAATATTAACTGGATTCTAACCAGGACCCAGGATTTTGAATGTTTGTGTGTAAGTAGGATTTAAAAATAACTGCTGGATGGATTTCCACTTTAGTAAAAGGAGATTAAGTTTCCGTTGCTGTTTGAATGGTTATGCAAGAACTACTGAACCGATTTTATAATTTTTTTAATGATAATCAATATTAATGAATTAATGTATATAAGGGTGACGTGTGGGCCATGGAAGAACTCATTAACTTTTGGAGCAGATGTGATTTAATGGGCTGATTCAGATTAAAAATTTTTTACCTTCTTTTACATTGCAAGACAGGGTGTCGTTATCTTTTATTAGATACTTTTAGATAGGTAATATCTATGAACAGGTACAATTTGAAGTGGATATGGATATATCTGATCTTAATACATGTATATGCAATATATTGTGAAAATGACCTTTTGCATAGTTATGTGTTCTCCAAGTGCCTTTCTAGCTACCTCCGCCAAGGATGTTTTCATCTGTCTTTGTTTGTTCACCAGATTGCACAAAAACTACTGAACGAAATGCTTTGTGTTGGACTTTGTTTTGGGTTAGTCTTTCTGGTGTTTGATCACAGACAACACCGTCACGTCCTTCATGACACTTAGCTTCCACCCAAGCCTATAGACTTGGCGTCTATAGGCTTGTGTAGGTCAGTCACCTGTGAATCATTTACCCCTGAACCAGTGTGGATACATCTGCTTTTTTATAGCCTACATTTTTTGTCTGCCTGTGTGTGCATCTGCACAGAGTCCAATTTGACAGGCTATTGGAGAGCATGTGAAATAAACAATGTAAAGCACTTCCTCACGTTTTACATATCCATATGTCAAACCTTGTTCATATTGCATTAAAAAGCCGACACCAAATGGATTCTGATGTGCATTGTCTACACATCCAGTATTTCATTTTTAAAATGTTTTTTTGGGGAAACTTGTTTTTATTAACTAATGAATGTAACCTCTGGAGTGAAAGAAGGAATTTGCATTTGTGCATGTTCGTGGGTGTGCGTGTAACAGTGTTTCCTCAGAGTCTGTGCAGACAGCGTGTGTCGAACTGAAGCTCATTATAAAGGCCACATCCTGTGATTAAATGAAACGTCCCATCTCTCATCCAGGAGGCTTCTTCACTTCAGTTCCACACGTGTTGTTAGTAAACAACACACACACACACACACACACAGATAGACACACACTCAAACATACACACGATGATGTCACATCCGTAAACAAAGACGTCCCCCCCACACCCCTCTGTTAGTGTGGAATGGTCTCGCCTGTTTGTCCACCGAGCCAGCTGGGACTCGACGGATCTTTAAAGCGCAGAACGGAAAAGCACGAGTCCTCCCTTCGCACCTCAGACAGTTCTAGCCTCGGTCCCTCTTTTCCGGACATTTCGAATGAGGTAAAAATCCGTTTCCTTCCGCACACTCGGTTCTCCTCACGACTACGAGCCAATCGGCTTGGTCGGCAACTTTGTCCACGTTTAGTGTCCTCGCTTTGTCGCGGAGCGTGAAAAACGAAAGGGAGCACGGAGCCCTAACGTCAAGAGTTAGCATCGGAATTAGCCAAACTCGTGATTTGTGTCCCAGTGGGGACGTTTGGTTCAGCAACCAAGACGCCTCCTCTGTCCTAAACAACATGGTGGAGTTCGACATTCAGCAACAACCAAAAGCTGTGAAAAGCTCATTTACTGCGCTGTTAGCTCCGTTTATATATTGTTAGCATCGCAATAAAAGGCTCTGTTTGACATGTATGTGGAGTTGTTGTTGTTGTTGTTGTTGTTGTTGTTGTTGTGGTCTGCATCGGGGGATCACGTGTACCCACTGTTTTTATTCGCGTGCCTCGTAACCAAACATTTTCCATGTAGGGGTGAGTGACGGGGAGCTGCAGCCAATGAGGAGAGCAGCCCACGTTTGTTAGCCCCTCCTCCACCGCTTTGTTGACATTATGCTGCAGTCGAATCCGGATCGCAGGAGGCTGTCTTTGTTTCTGCAGGAGTTAATGTAACAGCAGGTCACCTGTGGCAGAGCAACGTAAACCTCCATTGTATTCATGTGCTCTTCTTAGTGCGAGTGTCATGCATTTGTATTTGGCCACGGCCGATAAGGATAATCCTGCAGATTGTGATGATGTTGTTCAACCATCCCATCACAATGATGTATCTTGCAGTCAGCAGTTTATTGTGTATTTAAGATAAATGAGTCAATATGACAACTAGAAAGGCATATCTCCGCCAAGGGCCAGTAATCCCCTTATGAAACCACATTTAAATTCACTAGATACATATTTTTAAATGACATCTGCACCAAATTGCACACACACACGTATATATCAGTGCCCTGAATATGCTTGATTTTCCATGCATTATTTCCTGGGACATTGGAGGAAATGTCAGAACATCCTTTTTTTCTCAGGTGATTGTGCGACACACTTCTGTTGTAGAAGGAAGCACAATAGAGAAATGTGCCTGAAATGTTAAAGAAGGGGGATTCCTGGATCTGCCTCTTAATCCATATCAAGATTTAATGGTAATCTGTCTAGTAATTTTTTGCTAACAAACAAACCTGACAACAAATAAGGGAACAAATATTTATAAATACAACCATTAAGTATTCTCCTATCCGTCAATCATTAAGGTTTTCCTTGGATGTGTTTGTCTGCATTTTACTTCTTACTTTAAGTGGATGACAGACAGAGTCCACATAATCTGTAATACATTTTCTGGACTGCACTCCTCCCTTCACTCTGGATAATCTCTGAAAATTGGCCTGCGTTGCTGTGACCTAGCTGTCAAGTCTAGCAGATGATGTAATGAATGGGCTTTGGGCCACGGCAAGGGGGGTACACGGAAGTTGCACATGACCCGCACCCACCCCCCTAACCCCCTCGAGCTATCTTTAAACCAAAAGAGCAGCAAGGGAGTGTGCTTTCAATTTTGGCAGCAGATAACTGAGACCAGAGACAGGGGCAGGAACACGCAAGGGTCACCCTGTCAGCACGATATGTCTTTGATATTATTAGAAAGGCAGACGCCTGCTTATCTGTAGACGTTACAGTAATCAACAAACATGCTTGTGCTTTTTTTTTTAAAGCTAAGTTTGCTGATTTGCTTGTGTGTTTTTAATGATGAAAACATGTTCATAACTTCCATGGTAATTTATAGTTGGTCTGAATTTATCTCAGTTTGTTTACACACGGTGCACTAAGGTGTTTGTTTCTTTGTGTGGACGACAGACGGCACCGGTGTAACAGGACCGTTGAGAAGCCCACTGTTGTCTCATGTTGCCCCGGAGACACTATAGACACAGGGCTTTGTTAACCTGAAGGAATACAGGCTTTTGTGGAAATAAGGTGCTTTGGTGTCCTGACTTTGCAGATTATCGTCATCCCCTGTTGCAGCAAACAAACGGTCAGAATGAGAATGAGTTTAATAATATGTTGAATCTCGGAAGGTTGCTATCTCTGTTTCCATAGGACCGGCTTGCCAGCTCTTTTATTGTGTGGTGTTTTTGTTTTTCTGTTTACAGCCTTGGCAACAGCAACTATTTAGAAAGTCAAAAATGAATGTGCCCTTATTCACAAACAGTTACACTGTTAAATACTTGGAAAAAGCACAGGTTGAACTAAGGTAGAGTTGAATTTTCTTTGTCTCTCAATACGTCCTAATCTCCCTACTTTGTCTGTACATTCTATCAGCCTTTAGCAACACAGAAAAGACTTCTTTGTGGAATAAATTCATGGTTGGTTTTAATCCTTTAATTGGATTTTCTTGGTAACAAAGAATATATAGACTGTCACTAGTTGTGAAAGAAAGAAACACCTACTGACAGGCAGAGTTAGCAAACGTGTTAGGAAATCCAGTGGCTCTTTGTTCACATACTTGTCATGTTGCAGCTATAACCCAAGATGCCTCTAAATGATGAGCGACCCACCTCCACATCCAGCGGTGAGGACCAAGGCAGTGATGTGGAGTCATCGTCAGAACGCTGCGACAGCATGACGTCTACCGGCTACCCGGACTGCTCCCGTGAAAGCTTCACCAGCGACGGCTCCAGCAAGCATAGCACGCCATCCTGTGAGTTTGTCTCCGGCACCTCTTTCTCTGGGCTCTTGTCCGTACTGTCCACACCGCCGCCATCATGCAACTCCACCGGTTGCACACTCATTTCTTTGTTTTCCACAGCGAGTCCACCCAAAACCTTAACCATGGATGAAGTCATGGATTCTGCCAGTGACCTCTTCAAACTCAGCCTCGCCCATGAGATCACTGTGAACCGCAACTTCCATCTAGAGCCAGTCAGCCTACCTCAGGACAGGTAAACCAGCTGCCTAAGATCTAGTGTCTCCATTTCTTCTATATTTGATGGTGTTGAGTATATTTCTTATACTGAATATGCATATCAGTTTGTCCTGTTTGCTGATAATGGACAAAACACCCTCCTCACAATGTTAAAGAAAGTGGGGGGGACAGTGTAATGTTCCATCCTTCCAGGTTTTTTGGTAATGTAGAATTCGGTCATTAGAGATTTTCCCTTCAATGTATTATTAGATAAAATGTTTATTCTGATTGTTCTAAATGGGTGTATTTCTCACAGGTCTTTGGGTATTTTTGTAACTCAAAGTAATAATTCTATTTGTTTGTAATGTCTGCTTGTATATTTTTAAGTGAATAAAAACTTTAATTACAAAAAAATAGAAAAGAAAAGCTGGTAAAGGGGTCTGGCACGTGACACTCATGGGATTTTTTTATCAGCAAACATGAGATAGCAGAAACACAGAGGCTCCATTATATGGGACCAAACTGCAAGAGAAACAGTCAAAACAATGCTGCAACAACACAGTAAAATAAGAAGTTTAGCACTGCACATACTGTTTGTACATCATAAAGGTGTTTTATCTATCAATACAAATGATAAGTATGCAACCTAAGATCAAGTCAACTTTCTCTATCAAAGTAAAAGAGGTTCAACTGAATTCAGTTAATTCTTTTAAGAAAAGCAAGTCTTAACCCTGAAACAGCCTATGGGAATTGGGTAAGAAAGTAAGGGCCTCTCTGTCCCAAATTGTCGTCACTCTGTAAGTTCTAGGCACAAAATTGACCTCACAATGTCTTTACATGTACACACACACACACACACACACATGTCCTTTTCTCCTGTATTCAGTGATTTGTTTGCAGGGATTTTTCTTTCTTGTGGAATAAAAGAATACATGTCACACTTCTTGGTGCACCCTCCTTGCCAGTGATAACATCAACGACTGACGGTCATGGCAGCTTCTGACAGATGATATACGACGCTCAACCCTTCATTTCTTTTTGTGTTTTTCAGTTTATGGAAAATGGTTTCAGACAATGTCCACAAAGCTTTCTGGGACATCCTGGAGGCAGAGCTGAACGATGACCCGCCTGAGTATGGCCACGCTATCAAACTGTTGGAGGAGATCCGAGAGGTCAGCATGCACACTATGCTGCTTTCAGACATGTACTGACCTCTAGATATCCTCCTGATATTCTCCTGAGGGGATGTGTGTGAGAACGAAAAATATCCAAATCAGTTGTTCCAGACATTTTCCGGGTTTTTTCCAGCTTTTGCCAGCTCTCTAGTAAATTGTCAGGAGAATGTCCAAGTGAGCCCACGTGAGGATACGGCAGGAAAAAAAATCCAGAGACTTTACAGTACAGACGACTGTGCGTGTTGATGACATTGCAAACACGGGACGGAAGGCTCGTGTGTCCCGGACAATCTCGTATGTGAAAGGCAAAAACTCCAGACTAAATTTTCTGGAGTTCGTGTCTGAAAATGACTACTGTCTGTTCTTTCCAGCTACACTCAGTAGAAATGCATTTTGCTCTGATTGAAATGTTCACGATGTTTAGTTATAACCATCCTCTTAAGTTTTTTTTTTTTGGTTACATTTTCTCCATCACCTCTTTTGTGACTAAAACACGAAGACACAAATCATGCAAAGTCACAGATGAGTGAACAGATAAATCATTTTCCTCTTTTGACAGATCTTACTGTCATTCCTCAACCCGGGTGCCAATCGAATGAGGACTCAGATCCTGGAGGTGCTGGACATAGACCTGATTCGTAAGCAGGCCGACAACAATGCTGTGGACATCCAGGGACTTGCCTCTTACATTATGACCACCATGGGCAAGATGTGTGCACCGGTCAGGGATGAGGAGATTAAGAATCTGCGGGAAAGCTCAGATAACGTCGTGACACTGTTCAGGTAGACACAAAGTTTGTTTTGAAAGCATTTAAAAACTTTCAAGTGCTAAAATTATACATTGTCTTGACTGTTTCTTTTCATCAGGCAAATTTTCCGTGTACTGGACTTGATGAAGGCGGATATGGTCAACTTTAGAATTGATAATCTGCGACCGGTGCTGCAGAGACAGAGCGTTGAATATGAGAGGGCAACGTTCCAGAGCATCCTGGAAAAAACACCCAGTAAGTAAACAAGAAAACACTTTTCACTCTCATACTTTGTTATTATGTTTGTCAAATACTTTTATAGTATTATAAGCTGCTTTAAGACATGCACTGAACTCTGGGGAGCCTCTGGAAATTTTCTGAAGGGGCTGTATGCGAGCAGCCAGGCCCTCTAGTAAAAATTTAGCAGAATGTCAGAAAAAGCCAATATGAGAACACAGCAGGATAATCTCGCGAGTGGGGTTGTTGATAACGGCTGTACTGAGTTAGTATGATAACTTTATTCAGATGCTCTGGACCACACCACCTCCTGGATTAAGTCCGTACTGGAGGAGCTGCAGTCTGCCACAGAGCAGAGTCGGGGGAAAGAGCGAGCTGTGCCGGGGCCTTTCCAGATCCTCAATGCTGCCCTCCTCCATATCCTCATGTGGGACTACAGTAAGAGTCCACTGCCTGAGGTAAGATTGTGTTGAATTTGTGTTTTTAAGAGAGAAAGTTTTAGTTTTTTCTTTTGTTGGCTTTTATTCATGTGGCTAATTATTATTCGTGAAATATATAGGTTGAAATGCTTTTGTGGAATAACATTTTTCAAACACCTTACACATAAAACTTTTATCTGAAGGTCTTTTCTAAATGTCTCCTAGGATTCAAAATCTCATCATCGAAAGAACAACAGAAATGTCTTTTTAGAGAGTGTTACATGCTGTTAATACGTCTCTGTGAAAACAGTGATGTCAGACTTGTTGCTGTGAGGTTGGGAAACCAAATATTGAGCTTTAAAGGAGCTTGAACTTCGATTTTTTAACTTTGGACAGAGCCAGGCAGAAGCAGGCATCTGGGGGCTCCTTCTAATGTTTAACTTTTACTGTCTGAATCTGTTTGTAAAGACAGTGATCAACAGAAAGAGAACATTACAGACGAGAGACACCACTGTAGTTTAGGCATCAGTTGAGACAGAGAGCCTGGTGTGTCCCCAACAGCTCCAACTGTTAATTTACTCAACACAACAAACTCCATAACCATAAACAAGTGAATTTCCCAAAATGTTGAACTATTTATTTCAGTCTCTTGTCTTGTTTCCCCTTCAGACGTGGATTACAGATGAGGTACGTTTGCAAGAGATTCAATGGAAGCTCCAGCAGTGTCAGGTGGTGAACGAGGTGCTGCTCATTGTGCACAGCACAATCGGTGGACCGATCCAGAGTTTACCCTCCCTGTCCGACCGCCTGAAGAGGATGACCAGTGTGTTGCTGGAAGGCATGCACAGGCCGTCAGTTCACGTTAATTCATCTCTTAACTTATCTGCTGTCTACTTCACATCAAAGAGGAACTCAAACCTTACCTCTTTTCTTCTTTATCTTTAGGGGCTTTAACCTAAAAGAGGCACTAGAGAGCGTCAGTGCTCAGATCTGCTGTGAGCTCAACAAGTCTCTTACAGAGAGGAACTACCCTGCACTGACCCCGGCGTTGCAGGCCACTCTCGCAGGCCAGATCTGCAGCATCACTCAGAAGGACAATCCCATCCGAACTCTAGTTGGTGAGGCAGAGAGAACACGAAACGCAAAATGAAGATGATAACCAGCCAGAAATCGTGGCTGGGATTTTCTAACCTTGTGTCATTCTTTTACTTTCTGTGCAGAGGATCGTGTGCAGCAGTACTTCATGATGCTCATCTGCAATCCTAAACCACAAGCCAAACTTGAACAGGTACCAGCTGGCTTGACTTCCATAAAGCCAGAACTCGCATTGATGGGAGCAAAGTTCATCACCCTGATCAACTATAACAAGAGCGTCTATGGACCTTTCTACGCGGATATCATCAGGAAGGTGATGTTCAGCGGGAGCCCACCAGCAGCAAACTCTCCTCAGAGCACGGCTCAGGACGCCGTCGCCTCCGATTAAAACCAAACATTGGCTCAAGGAGTCTTGTAGCTACTTGATATAGCTGAAGCTAAGGAGGTACCACAGCTGCACAGTACTACTGCTTTGCTCAGCCAGTGTTCTCCAATAGTTGGAGTTACCTTCAGTGTATTACAAATGTAGTATTTATCGCTACATTGAGCAGTGAAGGCACTGCAGTGTAGGCTCCATTAGGTCAACATTTAATGTGAACCTACATCCTTTGTGATCAATGTTCTAATATAGGCTTTCCTATGAGCATCCACAGCTTATACCAGACAATGATTCATATCTGAACCAGAGAGAACCTGCATTGTGAGTTTGTCAGTAGACCATAAACTGTATATAAAGATGGACGAAATGGCAGCCCCAAACATAGTAACTGCAGTATAAGTCATAATCCCTGCCTCCTCCATGTTAGCAGATGTGACATTGACCAAACTAAAAAGTCTACATACACGACAAGTTTCTTAGGATCAATTTTTCTTTATTTGGTTCTGTGAAAACAGGCTGAAATTTAAGGATTGTCAGCTATGACTGACTCACGATTGTTCGAGCGTGTGCAGCAGCGGGACCTCACGACATCCCCTGATGCTCCCTCTGGCTCAAAATGATGTCATTGGTGCAAAATGGCAGCGTTCATATCTGCAGTATTTTGGTTTCATATCTGGTTAGTGGGATGATGTGGAGACGTGTCGTCCATCTTTATTTACAGTCTATGCCATTGTCAGTTTCCTGCTTTGTCAGAGGGAAAAAAGGGTAAAACCTTTGTATGTCTGAGACATACAATAAGCTTTATGCAGCAAAGATGAATAAAATTCAAGCATATATATATATATATATATATATATATATATATATATATATATATATGTATGTATGTGTATATATCTTAAAAATTAGCAGAGTAGCATTTACCTATGGTTAACTATGACCGCCATTAAACATACCAATGCAAATCATGAGGTAGCCCTTTTTCCATTGAATTAGATTTTGATCGTTCTCCCTTTTTTAACCAGCCACAGAACTAAATATTTCTCTGTTTGTAATCCACTGATATTATGCTACACAAGTAATTTAGATCTAGAAATGGATATTTGACTTTTCAAATAAGCAGTTGTCTGCATGAGTAGCTTTTTGTTTGGATTTTGTCCTTTTAGTTTTTGCTTGCGAGTGTTTGTCATATGTTTTAATGTTCTACTCTTTTACTTGCATTCTGATGGTGGAATACTTGTTATATTGATGTAGTTGCAATTATTGTTACATTTTGAGGTACCGTCGTTTTTACAGTATTGTTATGTTGGCTGTTGAGGCTGAATTGGTTTTGGAAGGTGCTGAACTCAAAGTGATTTTGTGTCCAAAATTTCCCGCAGACCCAAATATGCTCAAAGAAAAAAGCAATTATGTGCTTGGGAAGTTTTTGTCCTCTGTACCACAGTTAATATAATAAAAAAGAGACACATTTGAAGTTAGTTGTTATGTATTTTACGTGTGTGTGTATGCGTGTGCACATGTCTTAGGGGCATGTGCGTGTGCGTGTTTGGGTTAAGATATGAATTGTGGTTAGGAATGAGACGGTTAAGGATAAAATATTAATTAGTTTGTCTACAATGAATTGAAGTACAAAACCAAAATGCAAAAAACAAGCTACACTGGACTCAAAGTACATAAAATATTCATATTAACATAATATCTGAAATGCTACCGCACAATATATTTACACTCATGTAATAACATTGTAAACATGCTGATAAAAATATATATATCGTAATTGTCATTAAAAATACACTAACCTCAATGGTTTTCTAAGCAAACAAATAGACATTAAAGTGAGGTATGTGTAGAAACGTAATATTAAATAATAATGCATTATACTGACAGTATTTACAGTGAATGTATCAGATATTCAAAATGATAGAAATCATGATTTTTGCTCAGAAAATTAGGAGGGAACAACCCATTTGAAGTACATCCTTAACGATTAAATATGGACCAGATTAAATTCTATTATTTTCTCTAAATGGAAATACATTTTAATTTAATTAATAATAATCTCCCCGTCATTAAAAGTTAATTATTATTCAGAAATGACTTTTGTAACAAGCTTTATGTTAAGTTCATCTGTTCAAGGCCCCTGTTGAGTAAACGTGCTGTCACCATGCAGCACTGGTACCTTTACAGACCGTCAGGAAAATCTTACAAAACTGCGGAGATTTGATTAAAAGTCAACGCTTACACGAATAGACGAATAGACGAATAGACACGAATAGAGTTGTCTAATTACAGATCGTGTGTGTATATTCAGCCCGGAAGGATCTTTCTGTGAGCTCGTTTTCTGTTTCTTCGCGAGGCCGACGCGTCTAAATTGGTCGAAACAGATTTAAACGAGCAAAATCAACGATCCGTGAAGGCGGCATCGGTTTGCCCAGTTACAGGATCTCGAAACGCGTGAGCTCATTCGGTCACGTGGTCGGAGTCTGGGCCGTGCTATTGGCTGCCGCGAACCGAGGACAGTTGTTTTTGTTGTGAATCCGGAAGCAGCCCTTCTCCTCGCGCTGGGCGTGTAGTTCAGCGTAAATACAGGGAAACAACGCGTTGTAAACTTTAAAACGTCCAGTCACCTCCCGGATATTTACACTTCAACACACACCTTGGTCGTTCCGGAGACGAAGCTGCCGGTAAGTATCCACAAGTGGCTTCTGTCTTTGTTTCCTTGCAGCAGGTCTGAAGGAGTGAACTTGTTTAAACAAGTACGAGGAGGAGGCAGGTGTGCGCTGTTCAAACATGTAACCAGACTTGTGTGTTTATCCCCTGTTTCACTTCCCTGTTGTGGAGATGTGACCTGTCAAAGTCCGGGTCCCTCCTAAAAGTTCAAATCGTTGTCAGCCCCATGCAGTAGCTCGCTTGATTCAGATCTGGGACACAAACAATGAAGGTGTCTCACACGATCCAAATCATCATGCCAACATTTCATAGGGATCCGTGAGGGTGCGGCTCAAGCTGTGCTGACCTGACACAGAAGGACCCATGTTAAGATCTTTTTAAATACACAATAACAACTTGTCAGACTCCCTGGGACCAGCAGAACTCTGTAAGCAAGATGAGATGTCATCATTTCTTTATATATGTTTGAGGGATGACAAGCAACAAAGGGGCCAAATGAGAGCATCTGCTCAGTGTCTCCCGGTTTACGGAAAACATGTTGTAGTGTACAAAGATATTTTACAAAATGTGGCTCTTTGTAGCAACAGTGTTTAGACTTCTCTTTCCTCTCGGTGTGGAAAATCTTGAATGTATAGATTTACCCCCAAAAGGTTGAAAGGTATATTTACTGTTGTAGCAATGCCTGGCAGACCTTTGTGGCTTTTAGGGAAAATGAAACAGCTGCTGGGAACCAGGCCTTATCACCCAGTGTCCCCACTAATGTTCTTGTGACTCAATGACTCAGTCAGGGTGTGTGAAAAGCATTCATAGAGAAGTGGAGTAGCAGCATGTTATTATCTGTGGCTTTGCAAGGACACGTTCAGTATTTCACTTTCCCCTCATGTGGGCGATTCATCTGTCATTACCCCACGTCATCGTTTTTCCTTGTTTTGTTTCTTACTATGCAGTGCAACGGCATCCTGAATGGTCGGTGAGTTACGCAGAGATGGCGCTGGAGGAAGGGGCGCGGAGCTGTCTGCTGCGCTTTCACCACAGACTGGAAGAAGACATCAAACCCTCGTACCTGATGGACCACATGATCAGTGATGGTGTGATCAATGGAGACGAGGAGGAGAGGATCAGGACTCAGGTGAGCTCTGGACTCAAGTCTCAACAACTGACGGTTTAAGAAGTGAACTGTCAACTTAACTGATATCTGTGTTTCAGATACTTTACTTTTTAGATTGCTGTATCTTAGTCATGGCAAATCATGAAACTGTTCATCCACTCAAATGAGAACCCTCAAAGTATCAGCATGTAAAATATATATTATACCGTCCACCTCTCATCTCTACTGTCTCTCTCCATCTAGCCCACCAGAAAGGATCAGGCTGCGGCTCTGCTGGAGCTGCTGCTGAGGAAGGACAACCGGGCCTACATCTCCTTCTACAACGCCCTGGTTAAGGAGGCATATAATGATTTGGCCAACATGCTTCACGATGACCTTCCGCAGGTCTCACAAAATGCACACAAGACCTCCTCTGATGGTTACACATCTAATGGTGAGGAAGGGGGGACATCGTGGGTGGAGAGACTGGAGGTTTGGAAGTTTGTTTTGTGGGTGTGTAGGTGTCTGTGAGTGTGTATTATTAAACCCGTAGGTGTTATTTTATGCATGTTGGAAAGTTACACCTTTAATATCGATCCCCTTCCTGTTTGTATAACAGTCCAGGCGGTGCTGAGTGAAGGCGGTGTGCCACAGAGGCCTGTGGTGTTTGTCAGCCGACCGGAGCTTTTGAACCGGGTCAGAGAGAAACTCTACCGGCTGAAGAAAGAACCTGGCTGGGTCACCATCTTCGGGATGGCTGGCTCAGGCAAATCTGTACTGGCCGCAGAGGCTGTCAGATACCAAGGTATCATTGAAGGTGAGTTATCTTTAACTGATTCACTGAATCAACACTAATTGACACTAACACTGATTACTCAAGTAATCTTGGAGCGATTCTCATTGTCACTGATGCTACAGTTTCAACATTGTTGCTTAGTCATGAGCTTCGGGTAGCTTCTCACCTCTTTCCCTGTTTGACCTCTGTCTTTTCACTCTCTGTCCCTCTGCAGAGTGCTTCCCTGGAGGCGTCCAATGGTTGTCTGTCGGCCAGCTGGACAAACCGGATCTGCTGGTGAAGATCCAGTCGCTGTGTTTCCGCCTGGAGCAGCACCTGGACACCCAGTCTCTCCAGCGCCCCCTCAACTCTCTGGATGAGGCCAAGGAGCGCCTGCGCTTCCTCATGCTGCGCAGATACCCCAGGTTGTCATGCTCAGATCATCGTGATGTACCTTTTAAAAATTTAAGCAAAACACAAAATTATGAAGAAAATACGATAAATTAAGATATTTGTTTTTTTATTCATTTACTGAGCCATGTGATTTTCAAGGTTTTCAGTAAATAGTGTACTTGATAGCTGCAAGAAGGAGATGATATATGTCATTATTTACTTTTATGTACTTTCATTTCTGTTTCCAGTTTATTCCGTCTGATCACTTGAAGGTGTCTATTCTGGATTTTTTTTAGATCTCTGCTGATTCTCGATGATATCTGGGACAGCGCGGTGCTGAAGGTGTTTGATATCCACTGTCGGATTCTTCTGACCACCAGAAACAGAAGCCTCGCTAATTCAGTTAGCGGTACGCACCCTGTTGTTTACTCTGCTCACTACACATTTGCAAACTTGAATAAATGAAACCGTAGAAATTGTGTACACTGTAATTGTGCTATTATTTTATAGGTGCTAAATATGAGGTGGAAGTGGAGAGCGGACTGGATGAAAACAAAGGACTGGAGATACTCGCTCTCTACACTCAAACTAACGCCCTGCGACTGCCCGAGGAGGCTCGCAGCATTGTCCGAGAATGTAAAGGTCTGTAAACTGAAACACACTGAACATGCAATCTGTAAAAAGTGCAGATATTATTACGTATCTAATTTTGGCTTGCAGATAAAATATACACATTTCTTATGGGGTCATAGAAGGAAACAAAAACCTCTAAATTATGCGCCTACAAAAATCTGACGTAAATTAATCTTTAACACCACCAAAAAATAAAAGCAGTTAAAATTGAGTCCTCCTCAGCTTCTGCCGACAGATTTTGCCATAACACACAGTTGTTGCCCCCCCCGCCATAGGCTCCCCTCTGGTGGTGTCCCTGATCGGGGCCCTGCTCAAGGAGAAACCCGACCGCTGGCGTTACTACCTCTGCCAGCTGCAGCAGAAGCAGTTCAAGCGCATACGGAAGTCCTCATCTTATGACTACGACGCCCTGGACCAGGCCATGGCTGCGAGCATCGAGGTCCTGCCTGACGAACATCGAGAGCTCTACAAGGACCTCGCTGTGATCGAGAAGGACGTTAAAATCCCAGCGAAGGTTTGGCTTAAACTTAAGTGTTTCTCTGTGGTCTAGCATTAAACAAATTAAGCATGGTTCATTCTGCTACTTGTAATGGACTCATCTCACTATGGTCCAGTGCTTGGAAAATATCCCATGATTCTCCTCTATAGAAGAACTAAAACTCCCAGTCTTTTCAAAGGTCACACAGGGTAAACCACGTTGTCCCTTCTCCAAGGTGTTGTCTGTTCTGTGGAACATGGAGCCCGAGGAGGTGGAGGACATTCTCCAGGAGTTTGTCAACAAGTCCCTGCTTTTTGTGGACGCGAACAATAAACCCTGCCTGTATTACCTCCACGATCTTCAGCTGGACTTCCTGGTGGAGCAGAACCGTACCCAGCTGGAGGTGACATCTCAAACTCTTTGATTCTTTCTGTTAAGTGTCAATTCAACAACTTAAACTTAAAAGCAGATTTACAGACGTGGTTTTACAATAGAGGTGTTGGTAAGCATAATGCCAAGTGGATATAATGAAAACATTTAACAGTCAACGAGACATCAATTAATATTTGATTTCAGAGTCTTCACGCTAAAGTGGTGCGTCAGTATCAGCAGCACTACAGAGACGGTCCTCCCATCTTCGGAGACGAGGAGTGTCTTTATTGGATCAGATTTCTGACCTACCACATGGCTAAAGCCAACCTTACCCAGGTCTCTCACACACACACACACACACACACACACACACACACACACACACACACACACACACACACACACACACACACACACACACACACACACACACACACACACACACACACACACACACACATGTTAACAGTTATATACAAAACAAAGGAACATACATGTTTCTCGTAAACTGAAACAGTTTTTCTCTTTTTCTCACCATGACTGTCCCCATGTCTTTTCTCATGGTGTCTTTCTGTCCAGGAGCTCTACTCCCTCATGTTTTCTCTGGACTGGGTCAGCATCAAGGCCCAGATAATGGGTCCAGCTCACCTCATCAGTGACTATGTGGAGTATGGACCAATTCTGGACAAAGAGGTCAGCAGATTATCCAACTTTACTTTGCATGAAACAAAGTGTGTGTGTGCGTGTGTCTGTAAGTTTTTTACCGTCACAAGACAAGATTTAAAGGGTCAGAAGGTAATGGTGTCGCTCACAGCCCTTCATTAAAATGTGAGCTGTATACTATATAAATAAATATACACGAGTCCCTCCCCTCAGGGAAAATACAAGTTTAGAAGTCCATCTGTCCCTCTTGCCCTCTCCGTGAAACTTTGTGAATTAAATAAAAAGTGTGACCATCTGTTATTTCCCCCCCCAAAGTTGTTCATGATTATCTCCTTTACAAAGATAAGTGTTTTTGCCCTTCCACATTTTGGCTGTCCCCTGGTCCCTTTCCAATTTCCATCACTACAAGAGAGAGGGCAGATTTGATAAAGGTTTATTCGACACAAGTGAGGACGCGTGGGGCTACGCAACTGATTAACCAGGACGTGCATCGTAAGAGGACATTGTTCTTCTTATAACAGTAATTTAATCTCAATGTGAGTGCATAATGTTTTCATGAGTAATTTTCAACCTCCTCCGCACCTCTAGAGATAAGTGAGTTTATTTATTTTTATAAAAGCACAATTCAAGAGTAACAAAGTGCTTCACTACAAACTACAAATACCGCACTGTGGTTGTATGCGTCCGTCCAACCAGAGAAGTTTCAGTCAACATAATTTATTTTTCCAAATTCATATGACGTCCCTTTGACCGTTGACCACTGAAATCTTACCAGTTAATTTGTGAGGTTAAGTGAACATTTGTGCTAAATTTGGATTCTCACGAGGTGTTAAACATTATTGAAAGACCACAAACAAATTAGAAACAGAAAATTCATGGGTGACAATGATTTGATTCACTCTTGTTAATGTAGAAGCAGTCCTGAAACAGCATTAGAACACCAATAACTTACATTCAGAATTAGAATTTTTATCATGACAATGACAAAGTTTACAATAGGCTAAGCAAACAACTTAGATAAGAAACAAGGTCAAACAAACAAGCAAAGAGGATGATAAGGGCAAAACACAAGTGTTAGGGTGATAAATATGGAAAGACTTGTCCAAAGACATTTGTCGTTTTCCATTTAACAGACTCCAGTGGACTTTTTCTTTTCTGTCCTCCCAGAACAGCGAGGTGCGCAGTCAGTTCCAGGAGTTCCTGTCTCTGAACGGCCACCACCTGGAGCAGCGTCCTTTCCCCGACGTGGTGCAGCTCGCTCTGTCTCAGCCACACACCTCCGAGGTCTACAAACAGGCTCTGCTGCAGGCACAGGAGCGGACCAGCACGGGGAAACTCTACTTTGACTGGCTGTATGCAAACAGTTTTACACGGTGTTTGACGTGTTCTCAAATTATACGTGCAGATCAGATGTATTATAATTTCCTTCTTAGGTGAAAACTGTGAGCACAGTTACACAGAAGAGTTCTGCAGATGTACATAGTAAGATAAAACGCGAATTGTCACATCACTCATTTAAAGTGACATGGTGAGATAAATGCAATCAAGTCAGTCTCATACTTCAGTTAAATGACTTTATTGCAATTTAAATTTGTAACCTGAACATTTTATTCTAACCCTGTCTGCTTTCAAATTGTTATCGGTGATCATGTGTTGTGTGTCCTAGTTTTGACGATTCTTTGTGTATTTATGCGTGTGTTTGTGTGTATGTGTGTGTGTGTCCAGGAATAAGAGCAGTGTGGAGAGTCTCTCCCGTCTGGTGATCCACCCCCACCAGGGCTCCATCTACTCTGCCTGCTTCTCCCATGACGGAGCCAAGATCGCCACCTGTGGAGCCAGCAAGACACTCAAGGTATCAAAGACTTGTTTCTTTTGAATATATATATATATAATTATGTGTGTGTCTGTGTGTGTGTGTGTGCAGGAGAGAGATAGAGAGAAAGAAATTGTGAAGGGCAAATAGTTTCCATGGAGACAAAATAGTGGAAAATATGAAGAGTGATCCACTCTTAAGGGCAGAAGTTTGTGTATAAATAAAAAAATTTAAAAAAATTTAATAAAATGGGATTTGTAAAGATACAGAGATTTGAAGTGTTGATCTTGTCCTCGGCAACAGATAAGATTAGGGTCTGATTGTTAAATCTTATGATGATATTGAAGGGTCATATACTTTGGACCTTTGAAACCAGAAGTGAATCTGTAGTAAATTTGTGCTAATGAGTTCAGTCAGTACTTTTACTGCGCATATATGTGTTGTAATTGAACTGCTGTGATCGTACCTGCCTGCTCAGGTGTTTAAAAGCACCACAGGCGAGAAGCTCACAGAGATCCAGGCCCACGATGATGAGGTGCTCTGCTGCGCCTTCTCCCCGGACGACCGTCTCCTAGCAACCTGCTCTAGTGACAGGAAGGTTAAGGTAAGGAGGATTGTCCATCATAACCAGCAACAATCAGGCAGGTAAAATAAAAACCAATGCAAAAATATCTGTTTATCATTTGAAACCAGGTTTGGAATGTGGAGCGAGCCAAGCTGCTGAGGGTCTTTGCGGAGGAGCACCAGGAGCAGGTCAACCACTGTCAGTTCACAAACACCAAACGACAGGTCCTGCTGGCCACCTGCTCCGACGACAATGTCTTGAACGTCAAGGTGAGTGAGTGTGTGAGTTCTTCTTAGACACACACGACCCTTCCTCCTTTGTGTTGGCTGTCCCCTTCTTTCAATATTAGTCTTTGTATAACTTGCACTAAAATTGTAAAATGTCAATATATATGCGAAAATAAGTTATTGTTCTTTATTAATATTTCTCCCCTTTTTCCTGTGTTTTCCCTGTTTCTGTAGGTGTGGAACCTCAACAGACCGTCCTCCCAGAACACCATGTTTGGTCACTTTGAGCCCGTCAACCACTGTTGTTTCTCCCCCGATGACACCTATCTGTCCACGTCTTCTAACGACGGCACTGTGAAGGTGAGTGCTATGAAACTGGATACATGTAAAGCTCTCAGGCAAAAACTGTACTTTTCGAGTATGCCGTATTATTTATAACATCGGCGCAAAATAATGTTCAGTACAGAAGTCATTGATTTTGGCTGTAAAAAGAGTCTCCTGCTGTCTCCTGGTGGATATGTCAAGACCAGGAGTATCAGATACTAAAAACAGAGAGCATATTTTCTTATGTGATAAGTAGATAAGTTATTTTCTAGTACAAATAAACAAACAAATGGACCTTCTTGGCAGAGGTAATAAAAGATGCATAGTCATTATCTTTATCCTACATCTGACCAATGAAATAAGACCTTACAACTTATTTAACTTGCACGATATTGTAAAAGCATCTATTTTTACAGTTTAAAAAAAATATAGGATGTTGACACTTATAGAGATATCGCCAGGAATCACTTCCAAATCTGTACTTTCTCAAAACTCAGTTAAAAAATATACATATACTATATGATGCATCATTTCGAAATGTATAATGCATGTGCAGGTCTTATTCGGTGCTGACATGCGTCTGTGTGTTCTCGTGTGAATGCAGCTATTTCAGGTGTCGTCCGCCAACGAGTGGAAGACGATCAACGTGAGCAGCATGTTTACGGAGAGCGACGAAGCCGTCCTCATCAAGTGCAGCACCTGGTCTGCGGATGGCAAGCGTATCATATGTGCTGCCAGGAACGGTGTTTTGGTGAGTGTTTTGGAATGTGAATATTATTCAGAAAAGTATATTTATGCTTTCTTAGTGCAGAGATGCATGCCATTGTTCACTGTGTTGTGTTGTGGGCGTCGTGCTCGTCTCAGCCGTACAGATAAATATCCATCACCTCGAGGTTCGGTTCGTCGTCGTGTCATTTCGGTGAAGAAGACAGGAATGAGAGGCTGTTTGTCAGGTTGTCTTTTAGAGAGTCTGAAGAGCGTGTGTGTCCTGGTTGTGAATGCGAGCAGCCCCTCCTCTCCAGAGCTCTCCGAAATCAGTCAGTCTTGTCCTGTCATCGGTCTGTCTGCATCCTCCATGTCTTCATTCATTCGTATTCTGGGAAACGACGCAAACACTGCGGCGCTTGTGTCTCTGAGGAAGAGGAGACTCATGATGAAGTTTGCCTCAGGTTGAAATGTTCAGGCACAAGATGGTACTTCTGCTTTTTATAATCAAATCTGTAGTTTTTGCAGTGATTATTTGTGTTAGTTTGTACTGACTTTTCTTATTGAAATCAACTTTGATTTACAATGTAAGTTATGGCAGCTTTAAAAAAAATGTATTCACCAAGTGCAAGAAACTGATGTGTGTGTGTGTCCGTCTGTTTCTCAGGTGTTCGATGTGGAGACGTCGGACATGTTGTTGGAGATCAAAACGAATCGCATGAGCACCGTGCAGTACTGTGACGCCTGTCCGACTAGTAACCTGCTCGCCATTGCATTCTCAAACTACGCTGTGGAGGTAGAACACGCATACCCTCTCACATACACATTTACATTTAGTGTCTGTTTTTGGTTCTTCTGGTTTCAAAAAACCTCAAATGCCACGAACCCATCGGTGATTGTTCTTAATCCTCCAAGTGTGTGTGTGTGTGTGTGTGTGTGTGTGTGTGTGTGTCTGTGTGTCTGTGTGTGTGTCTGTCTTCCAGCTGTGGGACCTGGAGTCCAATAAAAAGATGGCTGACTGCAGTGGGCACCTGAGTTGGGTCCAGCGTGTCCAGTTCTCTCACGACGGATCCCAGCTGCTCTCGTGCTCCGATGACCAGACTGTCAGGGTGAGACTGAGATTCTGCTCCATTCGTGTGTGAACGTCCCCCGATGCTGTCACTGATGTCATAATTACCTCTTGTGTTTTCCTAGAGAGATTTTTCAGCCCCTAAGGAGGAAATTCTCAGGAATGAAAACACAATTATCCAACCAGGCCACAATATACTGAATAAAATTAGCTTTATGTTATTGTTTTTGCACTCGGGTACGTCTACAAAGTCTGATAGCGTATGAGTAGTGTAAATATATATTTGTTGCTCCATTAGGCCTGAATATGCTCGAAATAAGGAATATACAGCTGCTGTATGATTAAAGAAACCGGAGGTCTGTGTCCTCGTTGCGTTTACTTGCTTCAGGCTCTTTCCATTATAACTGAGGTTATATAAAAAAATGTCAACTGATTTGTCCTAAGTCATAAAATAAACAGCCTGAAAACAGTTAAATTCACAAAAACAAGGACATGAGTCTGTGGATCTCAGTCTGTTGTTTAGTTGGAAGGTAACAACACTGACCTGAATAATGTAAAACAAGAGCGGCAACAGAATTTGTTTGGGAGCTGTTAGAAACTAAGAATAACCAACCATAAAATTCATGGGACAGATAAACAGTATATGAGAAACCTATTTATTGCCAATGACTGTCTTTCTCTGCAGCGTAATGATAAACAAAAGAGGATAATCAATGAATTAGTAATCATCAATTATGTGAAAATTTGAGACGACAGACAAAGAAAAGTGAAACGCAATTTCATATTTTGCTCTTTTGCTGCACATCCACAACAAATTCTACTCAAGCTTCACGTGTGTTTCTTGTGTTGTAGCTATGGGAGACGAAGAAGGTTCACACCACCTCTGCCGTCCGCCTGAAGAGAGACTCTGACGTTCTCTTCTGTGATGGAGAAATCACCGTATCGGCTGCCGACAACTGCAACAGGCTGCAGGTGAGAAAACAAAGGAGAGGGGTTTGAATAATTTCTAAATAGAGCAGTTTACTTGTTGAAGCAGGATTGTTTCTCTGAGAATGCGATCAAGTGCAGACATGTATGAGTGGTGCTAAAATCTAATATTCGGTTGTCTTGAGCTGCTTCCAGAGAATCTGCAGACATTCTCTGGAGTTCAGTGCATGTCTGAAAGCAGCTCACGTCGATATTCTGTAAATTTAAAACATCACCTCTGTAGCACAATTAATACGTCATGTCCTGCCTCTGCCTGCTGCACCACCCCTCACCTGAACACTTGTGTTGTTGTGAACACGTCTGAGAAGAGAATCTCCTGCTGCGTTGTCCGGACCCAATTCGTGTCTGAAAACAGCTACATAAATCAATGTGTGTCACAGGTACGTGACGGCAAGACGGGATCAGTGCTGTTCCAGTCAGAGGAGCAGTCGTCCAGGATCCGGTGCACCTGTATGTGCAAGCAGCCCTCTGCTGTGGCTCTGGGACAAGAGGATGGAACCGTACAGGTAGAAAAACACATCTTCCCTACAGTACTTATGTTTCCTCTTTTGTTTGTGACAGGGCAGTCAACTTACTTTCAGGGCGCATTGAGTCATGAGATCTGACACGAGCACTGTCGCCCTTTTTTTTCTATCTGTCCTGTCAGCTGCTCACCAGGTCAGCCTCTTTCTTTCATCCCTCTTTCTCTACACTCCTCCTTTTTGCCTGTGATTTGTTCTCCCACTATTCTTCCCACCTGCTCTCAAGTCTCTGTCACACACTGCTCTTTCTTTTCATCCCTTCTTTTGTTTCCTTTATCTTTCCTGTCCATGCTCCTCCGCTCCTTGTCTTTGTGGTAAATTGTTGTTTGCAGGCGGAGAAAGGAGTCCTAGTCTGCTTGGTGGTACGGTTTATTGCACACAACAGCTCATAGAAGCACAGAGGATTGGTGATTTGAGTTCCTAAAACTAGAAGAAAGGAGAAGTTATAGTTTTTGTGCAATCAAGTGATGCTCACAAAATACGCAACAAAACGTTTATATCGTTAGTTAGAAATCCATTTTCCTGTGAAGTAAAGTTCCTCCTTTTCTTTTCCTGCGAGTGTATCAGTTTGTTTTTCACTCACTGTCGAGCCAAGACTTTTGCACCAGTGGTGTTAAAGAGTAAGAGAAGACGACACGTCGCTTTTATTAAATTTAACTGTCTAACAAAAGAAAGAAGCTGCACCAACATGCTGCAGCCTTGTTGTATATCTTGATCACTTAAGAAATCCTATAAGTCAAATTAAAAATTGAATATTACATTAATAATTTATACTTAGTCACTTACCTCCAACACTCAGTTATAGATTCATTCTTAGTGTTCTTAATCCTGAGGGAGTCTGTACTGCGTTTGCTGTTGTAGTGCCCTGAGCTAACACCAGAGGGGGCTGTGGTGCTACATGGAAGTGGTACTGACTGCTGCAGTGGGAGGTATCCAGTTCCTCTTCCCTCCTCTGGTCTTATTCACCATCAGTTTACTGGAGAGAAAAATGACTTCATAATAATTCATGAACTTCATTCACAGCTGCTGGTGTCTGACATACCAGCTTTGTTCTCTTAATATAAACGTTGAAGTCTTCATGACCCACATGCAGGAGGAAACAGAAAGTCACTGTTTGTTTCTTCATGATCGTGGAAGTATGCAATCGTGAGTGTGTGTCTGTGTGTGTCTGTGTGTGTCTGTGTGTGTCTGTGTGTGTTCTGTACCAGGCAGCTGGGCTGACAGCTAGTCAGGTACTGTGGACGGTCGGCGGTTATGTGTTCGAATATCAAGTGTTGTTTGTGTGTTTGTTAAATCTGTTAAATTACTTTTCCAAAGGGTAACAGCAGAATAGGCAGATTGTTGTTGTTATTGTATGTGTCATCAATCAGCGAAGCCTCAACACTGACCACCAGACGTGTTTACTCCCTTGGCAGTGGTACTTAAAACAAGTCTTTCCTCCGGTTTTAAACATATATATATATATGTGTGTATATATATTTACATATTTTTTGCTGAACACCCTCTGGAATATTTGCTCACTTCACCATCCCAGAAAAGCTGCATGTGTGAAACCTGCCCAAGCGTTTTCTCTCGGGGTCTTTGAATCTCACGTCTCAGTGCTGAGAGCTTTAGGAAACCTGGTTGTCGTTCCCCCGGGCTTGTTCTGCTCAGACAGTTTAACCTTGTCCACTGAGATGTAAATATTTCAAACATCACAGGTCTGTACTTTATACTGTCAGAAATACAGTTGCTCTGCTGCAGTGAAGAAAATGTTGTGCTGTACTTAATAAGTTTTGTTCCATTTGCAGGCGACTCCTCTGGTTGGAAAAACAAGTCATTTTCTATAGAAGTCTGAGAATGACTAAAAACTACAAAGAGGCTCTAGAGGATGTTTTTCTCTGCTGCCATGTTGCTTGTGTGTGTGTGTGTGTGTGTGTGTGTGTGTGTGTGTGTGTGTGTGTGTGTGTGTGTGTGTGTGTGTGTGTGTGTGTGTGTGTGTGTGTGTGTGTGTGTGTGTGTGTGTGTGTGTGTGTGTGTCTCAACTGACAGAAAAATTAAAAATATTTATTTAACATTTACTTTGACTTTTTAGTGTGGCCCAGGTCCCATCTGCTAACATGGAGAAGGCAGGGTTTATGACCTATACCGCAGCCAGCCACTAGGTGGTGATTACAACTCTTTGGCTTCACCTTTGGGTAGCAAGTCTTCCTGGACCTTCCCTGGGTCGTAGTGTTTGCATCCCACTTTTTTGAAGAAGTTGCAAAATCTTCCAACCAGCATCAAATTGCCTGGGACAGAATCTCGAGGGCTGTCAGACCCTCAGCAGCTGCTCCCTGCTGTCCCGACTGGACTGGACACACTTGATGTGCTTATCACCATCAAGCCAGCAGCCGCACCTCACCTCTCCCCTCCTCCAGCTCTCCCCTCGAAATGCCAGGAGTTTTTTAAAAGGAAACTCCGGGGGACAGTTTTCCTCCCAGAGTATAAATCAGCCATCACTCAAGGCTTGTGCAGACGTTCTCGACACCGGGGTCGAACCTTACGTTACCTAAGAGTGGAGCAGCTTACAGGCAGTTTTGCTGTTTACTTATATTTGGGTTCTTTCTTGCAGGTGTTGGCGGTGCCCTCTGGGAAGCTTCTGGCCACTCTGCTGGGACATACGAAGACGGTGCTGCACTGCCAGTTCAGCCAGAACGGCCAAACCCTGATCACATCCTCCGAGGACACCACCATCAGGGTGTGCGGCTCTTCTTCTCCTCCGTTTATGCTGTTTTTGTTTCTCTCTCTCTGTCTGCGTCTGTTTGTGCTTCTTCCATTCATCACTCTCTCCCTCACCCCACCGTCCTTTTCTTGCCTAATTCACGCTGTGTTCTTTTACCTCCCTCCCCCAACCTGCCTCCCATTTCTCTTCCCTGCTATTGATTATTCTTCTCTCTCATCCCCATTCCTCACCTTGAGTAAAACCGTCTGCTCTGCTGAATCGCTCATCCCCACAGTGCTTCACTTCTCTGTGCTTTTCTCGCCTTCCCCTACCTGTAGCACTCTGCCACCTCTTTTTTCCCGGGCCTCTTCACCTCTCCCTTCTTCATCCCCCTCTTTCATCTCCTTTGCCTTCGGCTGCGTCGCTCTCGATAACTCTTTATCTTCCTCCCGCTCTCGTTTTGACCGGAACTGTCTATGTTTGTGTGTGGGTATGTGTGTGTATTTCGGCCCATTACCCTCTCTCAACCCCCACCCTTCATGCTCTGTTGCTCGTTTCCCCCTTTCCTCTTCCCCCCTCTCATCTCCTCCTCTTCATCTTTTCTTTTCTGCCGACAGACCTGTCCACTGCAGCACTTCCTCCTCTCTCTCCCCGACAGCGCGGGGCCTCGTTCCGTATTCATGCTGCAGCTTCCCGCAACATCCTTTTTCTCGGGCCGTCCGCTGCTTATTCATAAGCTTCTCAAATTTATGCTGTTTGACGTGCGCTCGCTCGGAAATGGAAGTGTGGATTTAGATGTTAATGCGGACGCAGAGTGAATGTAGAGAGATCTAATGACACTGATGTTAGCCGGTGATGGATTATAACCTTTGGACACATGACAGAATCTATTCGGAGGAAGAAAAGGGGCGACATAGCATACGGGCATGATAAAATGATCTGGATGATGCTGTTTGCCCTGGCCTCATTGAGCTCAGCTGAACTCTGATCTCAACTCATTCACCTGCCTGCACGCTGGCATAAAACAAGCACTATGTAGACCAGTGTGAGGTTGCATTGGCATAAATTCTGCACCTGAGACACCAAAAACAAAACTTTTATAGGACAAAATGAAATACTGTGATCTGCTGTACCACAAGCAGTGTTGTACAGTTTCTCCTGCACTCAGAAGCACACTGATGTATTACCTCCCTGTGTATGTGAGGCCGCACTGCAGCATCTATAGCTCCCACCCTGTCGTATGATTGGTGGACGCTACATGGCTGCGACGCTCTTTTTCTCTGCTTCTTTCTTTGCCACTACTTTTATGTCCTTTTCTATCCACGTGAATATATCTGGGGACTTAAAGGAAAAGTCTGATGTTTTTGGATCCAGGTTTTCATCATTATTGTGTCCTTTCGTCTGCCAAGGCTCAATTTTAAATTCAACCAAGCTGCACCAAATTACACACACTCAAAGATCAGCTCCCTAAATGTGGCTGATCTTTTTTTCATCAATGTCTGAATTATTCCCTGGGAAAATGGTGAAAAACACCTGATCTATACTTTGACTTTTTTAGGTTAGCCCATGTTCCATCCACTAACATGGCATCTCTGCTGCCCCCTGTAGGTGTGGAGGTGGCAGTCTGGCGAGGGCAGAGTACTCCAGGGTCACAAAGAGCAGGTCAGGTGCTTCTCTTGGCTCAACAGCTCAGCGGCAGACACAAGACTCCTATCCTGGTCCTACGACGGTACTGTCAAGGTGACGCTCACACACACACACACACACACACACACACACACAGTCACACTCAAAACAAACAGCAAGAAATCAAATATTGAATCATCTCTGTCTTCCTCGAGGTGTGGGACATAGAAAGTGGAGAGAAGCTGCAGGACATCGACACTCATCAGGGAGCCATTCTGTCCTGCCATGTCTCACCAGACGGTTGCTTGTTCGCCACCACCTCTGCTGACAAGACGGCTAAGGTTCAACACACTCTCACACACACTCGTAGTCATTTTTATAGGATGAGTCATATCTGTTGGTGCTGCCAGTAACAAGACGACCTATTACACATCAACATCTTCCCTCTAGCCTTCTTCCGAACTTGTTACTTACAGCACATTGCACATAGACTCGTTGCTGCGGGTGATGTCTGAGGCTAAAGGCTTCACCAGCAGGGAGGCGAGGGACCTTAGAGACTAAAGCGTGCAGCAGCGAGAGCGCCAGGTCTGGTGAGTTAGCTGCTGGTCAGCCGGTCCTTCAACGCCCACGTTCTGTGATTATTTAGTCTGACTAAATGGCAGAGCCCGTGGACCTGCTGAACCACCAGCCTGGCAGATGGGCTGACTTGCAATCTGACCCACTTCGCTGTCTGGTTGTAGTTTTTGCCAGGATTCTGTTCACTAACACTGCTGTGCTCGACTTTGGCCTGACTTTGACCGACTCTGTAGGCTGGATATTGCCGTTTTTCCCCAAACTGCTCTTAAATCATGGCTTTTCCTACTCAACGCTGAACTGCACTGCGACTGTACACTATTTGAAACTGGCTTCTTCTCAGTGTCGCGGGTTCAGTGTTAGATTCGTGTCTCTCTGTCTAATATTCAGACACGGATGACAACTTGTGTTTCTGAGTGTCCAGCATAGAAGAAACAATAAAAAAGCTGCAAGCAGTTCATCTCCAGCCACTGCCACCGAGTTTCACACGGGAAATTTGGGTTCGGTCTGCAGCCACTAGGTTGCCGGCCAACCTGGCTTCTGTCGGTCAATGGTAGTGAGAGAGAATGTGTGTTTTATGGATTTGGCAAAGACGATAATTGAGCTTCGTGTGTGTTTGTGTGTGTGTGTGGCTGGTTAGCAGCCAGCTACATAGTCCATGCTTTACAGACCGAGGGGCTTTGGTAGCTCAAAACAAACACGCCCCCGGTCTCCATCTATCTCGAGGTCAAACCAGAGCGCTTAGCCTTGAGTGTCTTTGTTGAACACCACAAAAAGAGAGACAGTATGCTCTTCCGATTATCCCTCTTCTTCCGTCTCTTTTCTCCTGACCTTCAGATGAATGGGACTTTGTGTGCAGACATAGTTAGCCGTCTGCCAAATGAAGGGTCTAATTATGAGCTGTGTTATTTTCTGTGCAGAACACGATGCAACCAGGTCAGGATGAAATACGGTGAAAGCAGACTAGGATGGAAAGAGAAAAGACGGCAGGAGTAGAAGAAACAAAAAATAAAAAAGGGAAAGTCAAAAGAAGTGAGGGAACGACAACAGCGGAGAGTGCTCATTAACAGTTGCATCGTTCTTATGCGGTGCTCTAACAACATTAACTCTGCATTTGGCACAATTATATGTCCTGTTATTTCCCGGTAAACACTTCTGTGTTGGTTTTTCTAATTATACCTCATCCACAGTGCAATATCGCACTCTTTCCAAGAGAAATCCAGCCAGTTTAGATGCCCTGTGTTACAGAAATAAGTAACCTAGTCTTATTCTAAATGGGTTGCGATGGGATCAGTTGCTCCCTTTAGTTCTAGTGTGACTTTTGTATTAACAAAGTCGGAATATGACCATTTCTTTATCTTTTGCTCTTAGTTGTGGCGCTGTGAGTCCTGGCAGTGCCTCCACACGCTGAGCGGCCACCAAGACTGTGTCCGAAGCTGCCGATTCTCCTGGGACAGCCGATGCCTCGCGACTGGGGACGACAATGGAGAGATTCGGGTGTGTGTTCAAATCAATTCCGCCATTTACTTCACCTTTTTTTATTTCTTGCTATTGAGCCCTTAAATGCCCAAAAAATAAGGTGACCTGTAGAGGGAGGGAAGAAGAATGTTTACGAGGAAACTGAGGGAGCGAAGAGAAAAGTGGACTGATGGAGGTGATATGAAAGAAAAGATATCGGGTGCAGGAAAGACCTCCTGCCTCAAGAGGCGAAGGAAATGACTCAGGCTGCCAAATTGGATCCCAAAGGTTTTGACATTGGCACCGTTCGTCCACTAACAGAAAGTAAATGAAAAGTTAAACTGTGTTCAAAGATGAAGACGAGGAGAAGTCGCCAAGCTCCGGTTGGCCTTCGTAGCCCGCGTCAGTCAACAAGGGGTTAATGCCCTTGAGTGGCCTCCGGGCTGAACCTGCTCCGTTATCCAGAGATGGCCCAATCCCTCAGATCCAATTACATAAACCACACCGAAATCTCACCCCTGTTTCTATGGCAACAAATCTGAGTCATTCAGCACAAAGGCATGCCAAGAGTTAAATATAGCCGTACATGTGATGTGTCATTGTCAAAGGCGCCTGGCATCTGAACACTTGCATAACAGCTGCAATATACGTGATTTTCTGCACCAGGGATCACCAACCATCATTTCATTATGGTGCTTTGTGGGTAATTTCTCATTTAGGTTAACACAAGGTTCATTCGTGACTCATTTGGTGTCTTTCTGGAGCTCTATGAAGTTCATGAACATGCTCAGTTGCCATGGAGATGGTTTGGTAATCATCACTTGACCTAAGGTTGACATGTTGGTCATATCTGATGCAAGAGACCATCCTTGAACAGAGACACCGGTTGCGGTCTACGTGGCCCCGGAAAGAGGCGGTTTTCATGGATGAGAGTCTGGCCTACAGAGGATTTCCGTGATCGGCGCCACCAGCCTGTCCTGCCCTCTTTGCTATCGCCTAGCAACCGAACTGCAGTTGGACGTAACGAGAAAGTTGTAATGCTTCTTGGTGTGTTCTTTTAGCTGTTTGGTTGATTTAAAACTTGATTCTCAAGCATCGGACGTCTCCTCGCTTGCCAGCATCATTACCTCTTTGAAAAACTGTTGGTCACCAAAGCGCAGTGAATCCTGGGATAGGTTGGGCCAAGGAGGGATCCACCAGTTGGAGCCTTCATTTCTCAGAGAGGAAAGGATGCGTTCTCATATCATGACCACCTGTATCACATGATCAAAACAGTTGAGTCAAATGAAAACAACTGAACCATCTCACTGGCAACTGAGCAAAATCCGTCCACCTCAACATTTGGCTGAAAATCGAGTTAGTTCATAGGAAGGAATACATTTTTATAAAAACCTTTATTTTTCTGACAAATCTTTAAATACCATCACAGCTGGCATCTTTGCCATTTGTTAGGGGAACTTTCCTTGTGGATGGTTTATAATGTTTGGATTTTCACAGCTGTGGAGCGTCAAAGACGGCTCCTTGCTGAAGATTTGTTCGCGGGACGGTAAAGACGGCATGGACTCTCTCCACGGCGGCTGGGTGACTTGCCTGCACTTCTCCCCCGACAACTCTCTCCTGGTCTCGACTGGTGGCTATATCAAGGTACGATAACACAGCAATCCTATTGTTAAGATCCACGATGTATTCACTATGAGGAGTTGAAGAGAACTAGAGTCCAGTCACGATGTGGAAACAGGTCAATTATGATCTTGATATCTGAATACAGGCAGTGTATACATGTATGTGTGTGAGAGGGAGAATCCAGGTTGAGTGACTGAGTTGATTTAGAGATGTTCAATGTGTCACAGTATCAACAACACAAATACTGTATGTCCCAACATGCACCAGTGATATATTACCTAGAGGACTGAACTGCATCGGCTCAGGTTTATATAAAAACGCTCGATACCTTGGAGAATGATATCAATGCCTCTTTGTGACGAGACCACAATAGTGTGTGTGTGTGTTGCGTGTGTGCGTGCACGCCTCTTATTGCTTTTACTTTTACAGGAGATGGGGTCACAGAGCGGACAGCCTCAGCTGGGCTCTGATTGGCTATTTGCTCGGCAATGATGTAATCCTCAAGAGAGAGCAGTTCTGATCGATGAGGCTTTATATCTCAGATTAGTGTGTGTGTGTGTGTGTGTGTGTGTGTGTGTGTGTGTGTGTGTGTGTGTGTGTGTGTGTGTGTGTGTGTGTGTGTGTGTGTGTGTGTGTGTGTGTGTGTGTGTGTGTGTGTGTGTGTGTGTGTGTGTGTCTTTGTTTATCGACTGACTTTAACAGAGATGTTACTGTTAAAGTCAGTGATGCTGTTCTTCAGGATTTTTGTGCACACATTAAATCAGAAACTTGAGACACTGGCCTGCTCTGATTGAAGCACTCGTCCGTCACTCATCGCCTTAGTCCTCCGTTACATTACCACGACAGCCATGACTATTCTGTTAATCAGCTTCTAGATCACTCCATTCCTCCATTGCGCGGACATTTTTGTGTCCTCCTCAATAGAGCATGCGGACTTCAGGAATCAGCTCGTGGATGTGGGGAGCAGTGAGGGATTATTATGCCTGTCTTAAAGGATGAACCCCCGAGTCGGGAGCTTTGATTGATTAATTGTACTGTGTGTCGGCTGGACAGCTACGAGGGGCCACACTGTCCGTCACAGTAATTACCGTGACAGAGTGTGTACCTCTCGTAGAACCCACTGAGTGAGGCAGCACGATGATAATCTAACTGTCAATCTGTTTTAGTAATCTTTGCCGGGCGTGTCTCCGCGCTCGCCTATTTTACAATTAGCTAATGTCCTGAACAGAAAACTTGGTAACTGCGCTGCACTGACTTGTTAGTTCTCCCATGTTTCTGAGCTGCAGATATATAGATAAAAAAAAAGGGAGCAAGAATACCAGCGTTGTCAAAAAGAAAATCATGGACGTCAGTCTTGGAAACAGGCTTGGCAATCGTCTGAACATCCCCATAAGGGTCTTTGGTTTGTGTTTATCCTCAGCTGGTGAAAGGGAGAGATTTCGTTAGGGAGGATCAGTGGGATTGTGTTAAATGTGCCTTTGAATCATAGTTGTGGACTGATTGATATTGAAGTTTGGCTTGGATACAATACAGCCCCAGAAAGCTCTGAAAAAATGCCTTAACTGAGAGTTGAAAACTTCTTTAGTTTTTCATACTTAGAAACTACAGGTTAGAAATCATTTTTTACCATTTTGTATGTTTAAAATACAGATAAAAACATAGATATAGTATCTCTTTGGTATAGCATACTGTACATGTGTTATTGAACGATGCTCATGTTGTCTTCATAGTCATGTTACAGTAGCAGACTAATAACTGAACAAACTCACGTTGAGACTCACACTTCAGGTCTAAAGTTTTCGAACACCTGTGTTTTTACCTCCAGGAAAAAACCCACGAACGTTTGGTGCGGATTCAACAATTTGTTTTTCAACATTCTCCCTGATTTTTCTCAATGAATAATTCATGGATCTTGCTGAAAGAAAAATCAGGCATGTTTATGGGACTAATATTTATGAGTGTGTAGGCAATTTGGTGCAGGTCCAAATAAAAAATCTGGATCTAGTGAGTTTGAATGTGGTTTCATGAGAGGACTGTTGGGCCTTGGCGGAGGTTAAATTAACATAATTTTGTGTCTCAGAGTTTCTGAAATTCAAACAAATAACAGATACAAAATTGGAGATTTTAAAACCATGGAATCATGGAATGGGAAATCATGGGGACCAAAAAAGTCAGATGTTGGTGCGTGTTTTTTGACCAGTGCAAAAGAGGTTTTACATTCAGCAAATCAATGCTAATATTGCTCCGTGTCTGCCGGATGTTAAAAAAGGCGTCTGTTTGCCAAGATGTTCCTCATAACAACTTTATAAGGTTGTGTGTCAGTGTTGTGTTTACATCTTGTTGTGCTGCCACCAAGAGCCCATCAACAAACCTGATTTAAAACACACGACAAAAACAATGAGTACCACACGAAAATGGGAAATATTCTGTTCTTACAACGTGTGATGTTCCATTGTGTACTATAGTCCCTGAGCTACTGTGTTCAATATTATTTTGGAGATGAGAAATAAAGAGACTCAAGCTCAACTTTATTAGACAGCAAAAATAAACAGTAATCCACGGCTCTAAGCTCCAGTAAACTATTATGCACACACAAAAGAGTGTGAAGGCAGTCACAAATCCGTTTTATGGACTTCTCGTAAATACTGGTGAGATAAGAACATTGTGGATTATGTGTTACCATAAACACAGCCCCTCGAAGCATTGTTTGTTTAATTACTATGATGATAATTGTATTAATCATAATATAGATCAATTAAAAATCTGTTCTACAGCAGATCCATACACAAATAAAAACAAACTGTATAGTTTATGTTAACCATCATTGCAGTGACAGCGTTCCTGGAAGAGAATAACTCGGGAAAATAAACAAAAACGAGCAGAGAAGACATGTTTTTCTTATCATGATATGATTCATTGGAGGGTTTTCAGCTCTGAACATCAGAAGCCCTTGTGCACAATGACTCAGTGTGTTGCTGTTGCCGTTAAATGGGATGATGTTGTCATTGGTCGGATAAGAGCAGGAGAAGTGACAGCAGGCGCTGTCTCCCGTGGTTCTCGCTGAGTCAATCAGTTGAAATGATGTAACACGACGCTCGTAGCAAATCATTTTGCCTCTTTCTACTTTTGTCTTTGGCTCCACATATAGAACGAAGCTTGTCTTGTTTGTTCCAGTATTTTTTTGATAAACTCATTTCTGTCAGTACTTCTGCCCTAATCAGCTCTCGAGCTACTTTTTTTCAGCCTCTCTTCTTCTCCCTGTGTTTCACTCCCTCTGCCTGCATGGTCGGCTGAATGGTGTGAATGTAATTAAAAGCAGCGGGCTGTTGTGCGGGCTGTGTGCTTGCCCAGTCCCCTGTTGTGCGTAGTTACCTGTGTAGAGTGTTTAATTAAACATTTCTCATGCTCCTCATCACCAGCGTTTCACTTTACACAATAAAAACACAACGTCCGTGCTTGTGTCGGTGCATTAGGTAAGCGTACATGCTTGTGAACAGATAAATGTGTGTTTTTTTTGTGCGTGTGCGTCAGGAGGTGATGAAGCGGTGCTTACTGAAAGAGGCCGTTATATCCGACACCGATTCCCATCAGTCCTCTGTCCTTCTGCTCCACATCCTGCTAGGAAATACCTGTCTCACACCTGGCCTCGATGTAGACGCACACTACCAATGACACATGCACACACACACACACACATGGACACACAAACTGTAAATGCTGATGAGTCGATCTGTCACAGAGGGATCCAAGAGGGAGGCAGCAGGTGTGAAAAGGCTCATCCTAACTGCAAGAACACACAGGCCCAGCAGCCCAGAATAATTCACACCAAACTGTAACAAAGACACAAAAGCACTGAAAAAAATTATCACTTTCTACTAAAACTGACCATAGACATGCACTGATACTGGAGATCCTGTCAGCACCTCCCGTCTTTCTCCGTAAAGTCCCCGAGTAAAAAGTCAGCAGAATGTCTGAAGGAGCCGATGTGAGGACACAGCAGGAGATGAACCGCAAGCAAGTGATGTGTTAATGATGTTTCCGACACGAGAGAGACGCAAAGATGAAAAAAACTAAAAGATAACAAATATCTCAGGATGAAAATGTAGTGCCGTACTCGTAGAAGACACAGACGAAGATGTGGAGAGAGTTCTCCACACGTCGCACATCTGTATTTACAGTCTATGATAATGACACATCTTTCTAATCGTACCTGCTTTTTATGCTGTGAACAGTTTCTCAGATTCTAACGGGTCTTTAATTAATCTTAATCGATATCTCTTGGGTCTACTTCATTAAGCCAGCTGTCTGAAGTGCTATCTCATCAGCCGGGATGTCGGACCTGGTCTGAACTGTTAATCCCCCTGTTCCAGCTGGTCTCTGACTCACTGATACGTCCATCATTCTGCTGTTCACCTTGTGGGGAAATCTGTACGGGGGAAAATAATAAGAGTCTGCTTAATTCAGACCACTGATTTGTTTGGTTCACTTTGAGCAAGGCACTGTTGCTTCAGCCGCGAACAGGCTTGTGAAGGGCAGTTCGTACGACGTGTAGTTTGACGTTTTGGGAATTATTATGAGCTGTGCTGTTTACTTGAGCACTGTAGTGAACCTCCCACGGGTCATATGCTAGTATTAAAATATATATATTCACTGTTGTGGAAATTTGTGCCAACTGATTTACACATCAGTACTTTGTGATCATGTGACATCCGGAGGGAGCCTCGTACTTCCTCTCAAAGCACAAAACTACAAACACTGTCAGATGTGTCGGCGGCTCTACTTTATTTATGCCAGTCAGTCGGGACTTGTGCGACCCGACAAGCGGATGAACTTCTCAGCAGCAGAGTGCACAGAGAGTCCCCACTCATAACGCATATATCACCTGGATGTACCCGCAGATCTCTGAGGATGCAAATGATGTTGTGCTGTGAAATAAAATATAAAATAGAGGGTGAGCAGCACATCATTTGTTTACGTTTTACTTTTTATCTAGTTTTTCCATCTTATTCTATAACAGATCATTCCCTGCAATGCTATGTTTCTAGAACTGTTATTGCCAGCGACTATTGATCAGTGTAAAGGCTTGATCACGACAGTATTTCACACATATTTAAATATTTGTGTGTCATGTGGGATGTCATGGGTGTAGAAAACATTTGCGTCAGTGCCCTCTGCAGTCATGACAGCTGCATGTTTGTGCACATGCACGTGCGCGTCCTCAAGACACAGGGAAAACAACCTGCTCTTCAAAATATTGCTCCACAGAACGACTAAAGGCCAAAAAACCCAACAGGATACAAAAAAAAGATAGATACAATTTCTCTTCTTTTGTCTCCGAGGCCCTCGTGCACACACACACTAACCCCCCCCCCCACGTTCGCACACTGACATTTGTAATACACACTCACACTTCCGAACAGTGTATCCCCAGATGGATGGGAGTGTTTTAGATGACAGTTCTCCCCTGCCACCACTGTTGTCAGACATCACTTATCAGCCGAGCCTGTGATGGAAGAGAAAGAAACAATTTCACCTTATTTCACCTTCCTACCCTTCCCTCGCTTTCACTCCCTATTTCTCTGCCTCTGTGTTCCCACCAGACCTCCGCCTTCCGCCGTCTCCTTCATTGTTATCTCTCGGTTTCACACCGTACTTTTGTTTTTCTGTCGTTTTCTTCATCTGTCCATTTTGGTGACCTGACATTTGAAGTCTTCCTCCCTCGCTGGAAGTTGGACATTTTTCCGTTATCACACTCAAATCCCTTTTCACCGTGATGCTGTTTTTATGCCTCCACGCCTTGAGGGAATTTCCTCAAATTATGTATAAACATTCACCTGGACTTATAAGATGAGCTGATTTAGATTTTGGAGGTCAACGGCTAAGGTCACTGATATATTTGAAACACCCATCAGGCCCAAATACTCAGTGGAGGATGTCGAGGTTCAACGACCACACAAAACCCTTTCTTTCCTTGTGAATGTGTTATCTTGAGAAGGCCTCGAGAGAATCCGATCAAATTTGGCACAAATGTTCACTCACAAATGAACTGATCAGATTTAAGTGGTCGAAGGTTACGGTGAACATGATATCTCAAGTCTCCACTTCCCTCAAATTTCGACCAGTTGTCACCTTGGACTCAAAGATCCACTAACTAGATTTCAGTGGTTAAAGGTCACGATAACCTAAAACAAAAAGCTTGTACTGGCTGGTGGAGGCATTCAACAGCAGGGCAGTAATTCTATTTTCCAGCGTATCTGACTAAAGCTCTTTCAGATCAGTTGAGATTGCTTTCACCCAATAGGTGTTAAGTCAGCCTCCCGCCTTCCTTCTCAGCCTGAGCCATCATCGTTTAGCGCGTCCTAATGAGGCCTCGGCGGGGCAATGAACTATTACCGTCAGTCATCAAGCCAAGCCAGAGTCAAAACGAAGCGGGGGGGGAGAAGGAGGTCTGGGATGAACGTAATGAAATGAAGGAGAGAAGGTTGATCTGACCTTCCCTCAGGAGATATTTGATGGGCGGCCGGATCTGTCAAAGATCGAGAAGTGCTCGGTTAGCGAGGAGCAGCTGAAGGGAAAGGATGGAGAGTGGAGAGAAAGAGCAGTCACCTCTGAGGGATTGATCGGGTTATCAAGCTGTCAAGATTTTTGTATAATGACATTGGCTAAGCCGTGAGTAAATGTGTCTCCATTTCCTTTAACGGCAGAGCAGATGTTAGGGTTTTTGATCAAGGCTGAACATCAGTCAGTCCAAGTAGCGATTCTTATTGCTCAGGCTGAAGTGATGTTGCCTGTAGGTGCCTCTGCCTGAGGTCTGTTTTCATTTCCGAAGTCATAAATATACATTTTTTTGCAAATGCAGTCTCTAATGGTTGAAAATAACACAGCAGGTTATTTGTAAAAATAAAAATGGTATTTTAGATACCAGGGGGTTTGTTTACCGGAGTCTGAGCAGAGAGCATAGAAGAATCCGGAAAATCCGTTTATATAATTGATGGATTTCTTTTCGAGAGTCACTGCCATGTTTTAAGATGCTTGAAAATATATAAAACACAAAATAGAGCTAATCTTTGAGAAAATGCCATGTGATCAATTTAAAGGAGACATATGATGTTTGTTTTTTTTCTGTTTTTCTTTCCTCTAGTGTGTTTTATGTTATTTGTGTATGTCTGTGGTGAAGGGAGCTCCTCTCCCTGACAGAAAACACTGAAACTCCTGAAACACCTCGTCAGTAGTTAAGAAGTTAGTTAGAGTGGTTGACCAATTACAACTGAGTGGAAAGAGAAGCTGCAGCAATGGCCAGTAGAGGACAGGGATGTGATTCCCTAACATTAAAGCATGTAAACCTTTACACGTAATAACACAAACTCAAACTATGAACCTGAAGATGAGCTTTATATGTCTCCTTTAAAATACTAATTTTGTTATTTCATTTTTCACGTGGGCTGCATCTCGAAACATGTAGGACTCTGACCCTCTCCTAGCTAAAAATCAGTTCCTTGATGTGAATGGCCAGTAGTAGCCAAGTCACGTTCATTTTATTTATTTATATATTTATAAGTTTCCCTTAAAGAGTGATGTATTGCATGTGACAGCCTCTATGATTAGTTTTAATTTGACAATGGGAAACCCCCCCACAAACCTCTTGCTGGTGGGAATAAATGAGAAAACTCTGGAAGAACAAATAAGGAAGGAACCGTCTTTCAGGACAGGAAACTGTGGATGTAATACAGCAAAATTCAACTTTCGTTTGATCTCCTGCAGCACTTCTCAGAATATTGACCCCTTTGCATTTCTCTCGGATATTATTGCAACCGCACAGACTAACCTCACCCGTCGGCTTGTACTTTCATCCCTGCACCGCCCTCCCACTTCCTTCAAAGTTGTAAATAACATTCTGACAACTGCTGTCTTCTGAGAGGACACGTATGTGTACGACCCAGCGGAACGAAGCCACCGTGTTGGTTCAAGCAGCACTCGCACTTTTGATTTCATTCAGCACGTTTCTCTCGTCTTCCTGCCGTTTCAGAACTAAGCACCCCGCAGTGCTGTGGCGGCGTAGCAGCAGACCTACCTCTAAAAATAACTACACACACTCACAAGATGCAAAACAGCCCCTGAAAGTGCATTCATCTTTTTTTTTCCATAGTCCATTGTTCTATTTTTCCACCATCTCTTTTTCCAGAGGTATCAGAGGTTATTAAAACAATTTAAATCTTATAATTCACACCTTTATTCCTCGTGGTCAAATCACATCCAGAGTAGATGGAGTTTACATACGTCCTTGACATCCTGCTTCGGCATCTGCATTTCTCTCCCTCACCGACGAGACAAAGCGGGAGCGAAGAACTTTGAGCGAGTTGAGCTCAGAACGAACTTGGCCTGGATTCTGTGCTCTTGTTGTCAGGCTCGGGGTACAAACACAGGCTGGTAAAATATTTATCCGTCTCTGGGAGGCAGTTGTTTCCCCCGCGCTGCTCATTAAGCCGGGGTTAATTGTGTCTCTCGCTGAAGAAGAGGGGCCTGTGTGTTTGTGTGTGTATTTGTGTTGTGCACCAATCACACAGAGATGAGTTGAGGCAGAGTGGAGATGGTAGAACAGTGATGGAGGAGAGGATGGAAGGAGATGTTGTTGGTGTATTCTCTGTAAAATGTATGGCCACACAGATAAATATGTTTGCGAAATAAAAAACTAAATTTACAAATCTGGTCAATTTCATTGCCATTATTAAATCATTATAGTATTACTGACAGCATAATACAAGAGCAGTAATGAACGACTTCAAACTTTATATTATCAGAGGTGAAGAATGCAAAGAAATGAGATCAGTTCAGTTTGAGAAAACTAATTTTCTTCAAACGAGTATTTAACCTAATAATCTTGATGTAGGCAGGAGAGACGGACAACTATAAAGTGAAGGAAGGAAAAGTAAGTCAGTAAAATATTAAATAAATAACCTTTCCCACATTTCTATGAGGACAACTTTTATACCACCTATAAAGTTCTAACACATCTTTGCCTTTCTGTGGTTTTAAGAGTTAAGAGTTCTGAGATCGAATGAAAGGGCTTCGTTCATCTCTTGATCTCCATCTATCCAATCCATCAATCCAGATTTCCTATTAAGCTCCTACTCTGTACTTCAACCTCCTCTCTCTCTTCATTATTTTCCTCTTTTTCCCGCTCACATCATCGTTTTATTCCCTCTTTTATGTTTCTGTGTCGCTTTTTCTTACTCCCCAGCTCCTCTTTCTTTCCCCCCCCCACCAGCTAATATTTTCTCTCTGACTTTCTTCTTTGTTCTCTCTCTCTGTTCTGGATTCTCTCTGACAAATCTGGGATCTGCCACTTTCGTGCAAGCTGTAAGGATTGACAGAAAAGAGAGAGGTGTGTGGGAGAGAAAGAAAAATGAACGGAAGGAGGAAATATGTGCTTGAAAGAATGAAAGAAAGACGGTGTGGGGGAGAAAAGTGTGGTGGATTGTCTGAGCATCAATATTTCAGTGGACGGAACCTTGGATGAATAATTCAAACTCGATGTCACACTGTTTCCCTCCCAGCAGGACTTTTGGCGCGGTCTCAGACGCACAAACACACGCACACGCACGCACACACACGCACAATCATTTTCTGAAACGAAGGTGGCCTTACAGAATCGCCTGAATCTCCTCCAGCTGGTCCCCCCCCCCTCTCTTGAATCCCCCTCCCCTCCTGCCTGCTGGTCGTCGCTTGAGTCTTTATGATTTTTTATAGAGCGTAGAAACTGTACCTATCCCCCCTGGACCCTGTCGGTGAGCTATTTATGTTAGAGGGAAGATTAATTACTTCCCTCCACCCCGTCTGAAAGATGCCACCGTGCGCTCCCTCACACACACACACACACACACACACACACACACACACACACACACACACACACACACACACACACACACACACACACACACACACACACGGACAGGTATTTCCGTTATGTAAGCGCTGCTGACTTTCCATCAGCTGGTCTCAATAAGCAGACCCATTTAGCCTCACCTGAGCTAACGCTGAGGGACAGTCGGAGGAGATTCGCTGCCCCTCTGCTGTGAGCTGGATTGAATCGGGGTCACACACACACACACACACACACACACACACACACACACACACACACACACAGGCAGCCCTCGCGGCTTCCCCGGACGTGATTGTGACCCCTGTGTTTGTGAGCTTGATGCTGAGAGGGAGCTTATCTGAGCAGGCAGTGTGTTGTGGCTTTACAGATAAGGGGTCGGTCGCCCTTGTTGTTCTGTGCCATTAGGTTTGTGGTGTCTTTTTACACCGTGACATCGTTCTTACAATACAACAAACAAGGGTCCGAATATTCTCGCTTTAACGTTAACTACGCTCAGCAAGACGGCTGCTTTGCTTATCCCGACAGAGACGAGATGCAGAACCAGTAGCGAGTCCATGACAGGATCAGGTGCATGTTAACGGGCCCTTTATATTTAAATACTTTATATTAACATCGGGAGCCGGTCACCTCTACGAAGGCCGTCATGTTTTTTTACAGTAGTCCAAACTGGACAAACTAAATATTTTGAGTTTTTTAGGCAACTGCAGGCTACCACAGGTTCTCTGTCACGTGTGGAGGGGGAGGGTGAGGTGAGGGGTATTCAGCTGCAACATGCAACTTCACCACTAGATGTCACTATGTTCTACACACTGAACCTTTAAATAGCAACACTGCGTTAATCTGAAAGACACTAAACAGAAACATTATATGAACTCTTATCCTTTCGTTTCTAACTGGAATTAATTAATGAAGGAAAACTATTAGCTGTTTTACGGAATAATCTTCGTAATACTTTTAACCTTCGTTTGCTGTATGAATTCTAGATTGTAATCTACACACTAAATATAAGCATGTGTCATTTAAATGCTAATTCATTCATGTCCTCTATATATATATATATTTCCTCTTGGCCCCACTGTGTCTGTTCCTTACATTAGTATTCATGTAATGTGCAGCTAACGTTGTAGCAGCCTCATTTTCCTGCCATTCTTCAAGTTAATTTCAGCAGCCTCAGCACAGACTGAAGCCAGGATGCTGCGCTGGATGTTTGGAAACACAAAAAAAACCCGAGATGGTCACACATAGACACGGTAAACACACCCGGGGGTATTGTCCTCTCGCCAGCAGCGTGCACTGTACAGTCATTTAGCGTCTACGTGCTCCACTGGCTCTCCCATAAATCAATGGTCCCCTAGTGATGCTGTTGATATCAGCACATCAGCCATCTGCTCCGAGGACATGTGCTCCGTGTCACATACATAACACTGCTCTGTGTTCCCATATGAGACACAGGCCCTTATGGAACCCGTCTTGCTGTTGTTATGATGAATGTGTTTCCTTTTTCACCATTTACAGCATCTCCAATCTTCATTTGTGTCTTTGTTTAGTGCTCGTGTGCCCTCTCTCTCTTTTCATTCTCTCTCCTCTTCCTCGTCTTAAATCAAAGAAATCTGACTTCTTCTTCATTTCCCCTGTCCTCCCCCTCTCGAGCAGATCCATTAATATGCATTCCCCCCAGTCTGGTCTCGTCACCGTCCTCTGGTGTAAATGATTCAACACAGCGGTTTTCTGGACGTTTTTTTTCTTCTTCTTCTTCATCGTAAATCCAGTCTCCCAACGTAATTTTCGCACTTTCTGTCCACACGTTTCCCTCCGTTCCACCATCAGTTGACTCTCTCAAACATTTACTCTGCACCAGCTCTTGTCTCCACACATCACATCTCCCTGTTAATCCTTTTGTCTGTCAGCAGATTCAGTCTTGTTGTTCCTCGACTTTCTCTCATCTGTGCTTTTTTTAAATTCTCTATTTTCTGTATTTATTCATTAGTGTGTGTGTGTGTGTGTGTGTGTGTGTGTGTGTGTGCGTGGAGGCATCTGAGTATTATTTCTTTGTTTGAGCTGTCAGAGCTTTGGCAGCCAGCAGCCAGTTTCCCTTCCATTCAAATGCAATCACAATTTGGAGTCTCATTCCCTCGTCTCATAACTGCACATCCTGGTTTCATCCCTCCACCTGTCTATCGATCCCTCCTTCATCACGTCTGCGTTTCTTCATCAAGCCACGTGTCGTACTCTCCTCATCCCTGGATAGAACAACACAGATTTCATTTATAATGAAAGATCTGTACAAAAAGAATATATGTTGCTCTTGCTTAGTTTTTCTGTCAGCAGGATTATGCAAAAAACTACTGAACGGATTTCCATGAAACTTGGTGGAAACATGGGTCAAGAGAGAACTCATTCAATATTAAGCAGATCCAGACAAAGAGGTGGATTCAGGATTTTTTTTTTTTTATCACTTGCTATTTATTCTAGGAATAAGTCACGGATCTTGACTGCTGGGCCTTTTACTAAGAGCAATTCTAGTTCTGTCTTTAAACTGGGGCGGATATCTTGCTCTAGGTATCATAGTGTGACCTTTAAAAATCCTTTTCAGATATGAAATAAAAACTTACCATTATTCCTCTTGAAAAATCATCCATCTTAATTTGGCCACTCTTTACTTTACAGGCCCTGTATTTTCCAGCTTATTCCCTTGGAAGCTTTCCACATAATTGGAGCTAAAAATGAAATTACATTCAGCTGAATTACAAGGATCTTTTCAAAATAGGCAATTTGGTGTAAGTGAGAGATCTATGACGCCTCATCCCCTGGATACTGGAGACTAATACAGATCGATCCGGTGCCTTGTTTGTTTTGCAATAATTATTCAGAGCAAGAGGAGGAAACAATGATATGGTAAATACATTTATATGCATGTATTCATGTATATATTTGTGTGTGCAGTGACAGAACACGAGCTGGGTGAACGGTTGCTGCAGCCCTTGTGAATATTAATCTTACTATGCAGATGTTTTGCAGCTGCTTCTCATCGTGTGCGAATCAGAGTCCAGTAATCTTCAGGACCACCAAACACTGATTTGTGTTTATTTTACGTTCAGTCTCTTTATGTTTATATTTACAGACGACAGAAACACAAAATTTAATTTGTGTTGAAATGTCCGGTTCGCTGTCTGGTCACATTTGGCCTCGAGGGCAGCAGAGATTTAAATAGCATCGTAGATTCATCATGGTGCTGTGCCACCAAGAGAACTAAACTAACAGGCATTACGTAAAGCAGCTTTTTACATTTGTAACAGTCGATTGAATGTTTCCTGGTAGTGAGTCCAGTATTTCTAGCAGCGCCTGGTGTAAAAGTATGTTCCTCTGTGATTCCTGGGTGATTCCAGGTGAGGAAGCCACATGTATGAGGAGAGAATTGATTTCTCTTTACACAGTGAATTATTAATAACGGGTTAGCCGTCCTCTGACTCTGACAGTTACTTACGAGCTGTGTTTTTAAACAGAAGATTAAAAAAAGGTTTATTGTCGGATCTGAGTTGTGTCAAAGTTGAAAGTGAGCCCCCCCCCCCACCACCCCCCACCCCTCCTGCCAGGTTATAAATGATTGACTTGATGTGTCTCTGATGATTCATCCCAGTGAGTTGCAGCTTCAATGGAAAGAAAAAAGACTTTAAACTGAGATTAAACAGAATCACTCAGGAAAACTGCTCTGGGTGTGGTGAGTGGGGGGTGTATACGTCTGTGTCTGTGTGTGAGAGTGAGCCTGTGGCCGGGTGAGAGTTTGAGTCTGATAATATTATAATATTAAATCCATCATGGTCTTCTTAGCAACCAATTTGTCTCAGGATCTGACTCAGATCAGACACTACTTGACTTCTGCCATTATTCACCCGTCACAGAGCAAACGTTGAAGTCAGCATGAAATTCGCGCTCAGTCGCTCGTTACAACTAGAGCGCACGTTGTGACGTCATTAGAAGCTGTCACAGGTTGTAAAAAACTCCATTCTAGTCGGAGTCGAGTACAAACACGACTGCAGCGTTTATCCTCTCATCTACATTTTTCCAAGAAAACTAATTTACACATTTCCCAAAATGTCCCAACAATATTTAGAGAGTGTTTCAGTGTCTGATGTTTTCACTGTGTTTGCCTGTGACCGACTTGGACATTATAAACATTGTTGACTTCAGTCAGGTGTTGTTGACGCTGCCCAGACACTCTGCAGTAGTTTAATGTCAGTGAAGAGCTTTAAAACACTCTCGTTCTTCTTTCCAGTGGTGGGATGTGGAGCGAGGCGAGGCCCTGCAGACCTTCTATCCAGCCGGAAGCGCTTTGAAGAGGATTCATGTGTCGTCCGACTTCTCCACCTTCGTCACCATCGACAGCATCGGCATCCTCTACATCCTCCAGAGGGTCGTATGACAACGACAACGCTGACGACAAAAGACCAACCAAAAAGAAAAGACACAAACCAACCAAACAGAACACGTTGAAAAACAGTAGTTCTTATCACACACATGTTTCTCCAAGTGTTCATTCTTTTGGTTTCATTATTGTCCAATGGGAGGAAGTGGAGACACGTTGTCCATCTCTACTTTATATACAGTCTGTGTCGTGTAGACGCACCATGAAAGGTTCCTGCTCCAGCCTTTCTGTTTTTACACATCAAGACAAGAGATGCACAGTTAAAGTTTTGCTGCCTAAAAAAAAAAAGACAAATCTCTTCTACAGTGAAAAGAAGGTGCTTAAAAAAAAGGCGACATGTTTACTTCCACCAAAACCAGCAAACCTGTAAATCACGTCTTAGATCTTTGAATCATTCATAGCGAATAAAGAGATAAAGATCAACTCAAATGTGAATAAATGTTAATCCATATCAGCAGCAGGGCTGACCGTTGTTGCATGCGATGAGTGGTTTTCTGCTCCACCGTTGTAATTGATACAAGCTATTGTCTGCCGAGTCGTGCCGACCCACGCGAAGTGGCGAAGTGCATTTGACTCGTCTGTGCTGTTATGTTCTATTGACTCTTAATTTTTTTTTTTTTTATATCTGTGTGTGAGGGTATGTTTCTGCATCGGTAGTAAAAAAATCATCTGAGCCTTTTGTTTACACTGCAGCCTCGGCCTGCAGGAGAATTCTGCAGCTACGACAGGATGTGTACGTTTTTTATTTCCACGTCCACCAGCATGGCTTGAACGTCTGCTGCTCAGCATTAAAGTTTGATTAGCGTGGTTAAGTTTTAATGAGCGCTCATTTAAAATTGAATCCCTAATCTTTTGAAAAGACTGTGAGTCTGTTTGTACATCCTGAATTTGTACTTTAATCAAAGGTAAATGTTTTCTATAGAAGAATCGCACAGGGTGATTTATAATTTATCATCAGATTTCTACTCGCTAAAGTTAAAAGGCAGTTTTTGTGCTTTGCTAGTATTGTTTGTACCAGTTCTTTTTTAATCTAAAAACCACTTTTTAAACATTTGTATCTGCACGTTTTCTGAGCCTCTTCGTGTTCCGAGCACTTTGACGCAGGAGTTACAATCTTTCTCTGAGCATTTGGCAATTATCGCTTTGTTCAGACAATTAAGAAAATAAAATTCCTGTTCCCTTTGCTGCAATCTATTAATCTCGGGACAAGAACAAGCTACAAAGCAAGGATGAGTTTCAACATGTATAAACAATGCTGTCGTCATTTTCACGTCGTGCTCTTCCTCGTTGGTGCTTTTAAAGCCGCCGTAAATTCAATCAGCAGATTTCCTCCCCGTGTGGAGGTCTCTGTCAAACGTGAATGTTGAGATATCGACGTGTGCTCAGGATGAATCGATGCTGTGATACTTTGTGGTGCAATGTGAGTGTAATTTATAACAAATTAAATTACATACACCATGATGTTGTGTGTCTGTGTTGATCTGATCACCTCCCGACTCTGAGTGATTTCATTTCATGATGCCATCTGCGTGGAATGATTGTGAGTCCTGCACTCGCGGACATCCTCTTCCTCCTCCTATTTCTCCTCATCTTCCTCCTTTATCTCCTCCTTGTCCTCTTCTTCCTCCCTCTTCCTCCTCCTCCTCTTCCAGTGTTTCAGCTGCTACTCTACAAAGTTTTTTTTCAATCTCCAGACTAAGTGAATGTCGCTGTCGTCCATCTTGTCCTGCTTCACCTCCAGCTTTCACTCCAGATGTCAGCCAGTGACTGAGAACATGTATTCACACCTGGAATCAAGTCAGTGCTGTCGAGACAAACGAATAAAGAATCGATTTTCACTGCTGTTTGCACATGGGGATCAAATATTATCCAAAAAGGTTAAAAAATAAGGTTTTCTAATAGTTTATGTAATTAAACAATAGACAAAATATGTAATTGTGCTATTCTGCACTGTACAGTGGTGTAAAAAGAGGACGTTGATTGTGTATAATATCAACACAGTTCAATGACTTCTTAATAAAACTCGCTGTCTTTCATCTTCATAATTTGTTCCACTGTTTGAACCACTGAGCTATTTTCAGATGAGGAACTTGTCCAGGAAAAAGAAAAATCTCCCTCTTTGTTTTAGTTTAGTTCTGTCGTCTCAATCGAACCCTTTAGAGACGAGCCAACGCTGTGAATTCTGGGAAGCAGACGGAAATAAATCAAAACATCTGCATCGATCAAGCTCGTAGGGACAGTTTCAACAGCTGCCATTCTGCTGTTTGACAGATTCCTAACATGTTAATTGTTGAGAAGCTTGTCTCCTGAAAGTCGACACAGGAGGAAATTTGTCGTACAGCGTGTGTAGTATTCCACATGTTAATGTACACACGATGGGCGAGGACAGTGTGGACTGCGATTCATAATAGCAGCTGTTCACATTAAATGAGGTAATGTTTAATATCTGTCATCACATCCATCAGCCGAGTTTCATTAAACTTGAAGAACACAGATATCCAGCTTTGATATTAGTTATGGATCAGTCTAGTGTGATTCATCCATCCATCCCTTATCTGTAGCTCTTCTCCTTTGAGGGTCACAGAGGGGCGGAGCCTGGTGTGAGGAAAAGATCATTCATTCATTCATTAATTTAGTTCAGTTTACATTCAACATTGGTGGATATTTTATAGGCTGGTTCCAATATTCATCATTATTTATCCTTTTTGTAACTTTTTATCATCATTTTATTAAATTGAACTGGTTTTATACCAATCAATTAAAAGTTATATCCCATGAGAAACGTATTCCGGTATAAATGAACCCCTGTATCTAAAAAACATATGTATTTTCTTAGCATTTCTTTGTTTGTGTTTGTCATTGTTGTTTTTTACCTGCTGTGTGTTTGTGTCATATGTTGTGTTGTTACTGATCGTTCTGCATTGTCCCTGTCAAATAAATGAAAAAACGAAGTTAAACAGAGCACAAAACAAGGTAACAGCAATTGTGCATTATTTATATTAATCACAAATTATTTTAAAAAGTGTTAAATACTAAAAGTACATTCAGGGACTTAGTTTAGGCAGATAAGATAAAAACAAAGTTGCGCTACCTCTCCCAGCCACAGGGTGACACTGTTGCACAAACGCGGTGAGGATGACCTCCGGTTGAACTGGAGAACTCAAGGTTCTAACTCATCTGTTAGAACAACGATGAGGATGGTGAGAATAAAAACGACCAAGAAGCGGTGGGAGGACGGTTAGCAACACACAGACCGTTAAACATGCTAGCTGGCTAAGCTAACCCTCCAGCGGCTAACGAGCTAGCACACCTGCTAGCACACCTGAAAAGACAAGATGAAAGCCCCGGGTTTAAAGGTCAGACTTCTTATGTTGGCTCATGTTTGTGGAGTGAATGCTAAGCTAATGTTGCTGTGGCTCTTTCAGGTCAGGTCAGTGGCTTTTGTTCCTGTTCAGCTCTTTATGATAAACTAAACTAAACTAAATCCTGTATTGATGGATGCTCGTGAAACCAGTACCAGTTGAAGGTCATTGGATGTGTTGGATTTCTGTGGCCAGACATGAAACATGGAGGAGCTGAGCTTCAGGCCTCTGTGGTTTATCTGCTGTTGCTAAGAACTAAACACATGAACGAACAAAATAGAAATGAATTGTTATTTAAGCAGTTTGTAAGGAATATCTTGACTTTTCAGCTGAATGTTCAATTTTATGCATTTTTTTATATTTACGTTAATGTTTATTTAGCTGAACTCCAGGTGATGAATAGATGTTATTATCGACTTCTCCAGCTGCTGAACCACGGCAGCCAGTCGACCCAGGAGCTGTGATGATATAACACTTCCCTCTCGAAGTGAGACACAACAGCTGCAGATCAAAGATCATGGGACTGTATCATATTGCATGTGTGTGTGTGCCTGCCTGTATATGTATATCATTGATTTACACACGACTGGTCTGCGGTCCATGATGACGTGAGGTTTTCACCTTCACTGAGGCTCTGATATACGTTTCAACACATGTCACATTCCCCAGTAAACTCGGGGTGAACTGGTGTCGCTGGGTGGAGGCAGGGATCCAGTTCCCGGCCGTGTTCAGTGTTCTGGCAGTGATTTATAAAGCTGTGCTGTGATTTGTCAGTGCTTAATGAATTAGATTTCTCTGTGATGACAGGCAGGTGTGGAGGGCTAACGGGGGATTTGTTGGCTGTCAGTAGTCACCAAGTCCGACTGAAGCAAAACCAGCATCAGATGAGAGCCGGTTCGCTGTGGGATCGAACCTGCACAACATCTTCTCTTGGAGTTTGAAGTCAGACTTATGTGCTTGGAGAGTTATTATGCTGCCCTCTTCATGCTCGGAAAAATTACTTTTCCAGTGCTAAGTTTATTGTACTATGGAAATATAAACTTTATATAAAGTCTCTTTGGGATTAGCTAGTGACCCTTTTTCTAGTGTCGGGCAAATCAACAGCTCTTCAAGTCTTCTGAGGTCTTTTTTGTGAGGCATGGTTCACATCAGTAGTTTTTTAGACAGCTGGAGTTTGGACACAAGCTTCTCAGAGAACAACTTTGGCTGCAAAAGCCCCAAAATGTACACAGATCTTAACTGAACTAACTTAATTCCACACGGTTACTGTTAGTAAGCTATCTTAGCGAAAATGACATCCGACCAATCAAATGCCACTCTGTTGGTGCAACATTAATTGGACTCCCAGCAGAAAACAACGCACTGTCAGAAAACCAGCAGGTCAGTCAGAGTATCAGGCCACTCAGGAAGAGAAAATACCATCCAGCTATTCCAAAGATCCTCCCCGAGTAAAAATACGTCTTTCATGAATCTCCCCACCTGTTTTTCATCTTGAGGACCAGCTCTGATTACCTGCGGCAAAACTGTCCTTCATATAAATTTAGAATAATGGCGAGCTCCAGCACACACACAACAAGAGGCCCTGTTATCAGGCCAGCACAGCACGACCCTGCCCACTTATCCTCTGACAGTAAACTTGAAAGCATTTGTTTCAGGGTCTTTAGACATTCTGGGCGCTGCAGAGCTTCATGGCTGCCAGTCACATTTGGGAACCGGTCCAATCGTGGTGCAAGACTTCCAACAGCCATATGACATATGACTGTAATGCAATGTTGCCAGCTGCCCGCCAGACTTCAGTACTTTCTATTTATACGTTGTCGTTTAGTGGGTGATGCAGACGCGGCCTCTTTCTCTGCTGCACAGAGTTATTTATGAGTTTGTATATCCTCCGTTCCGTATAATTCCCAGGACTTGAAACAAGAGGAGAGAAAAGATTGTGTCAAATTTAGGGTGTTGTCTTTCAGAGGTGGTGCAGTGAATGTCTGCTGCATGAAACACAAGTGACTTAGAGGAGGATTTAGTCGTGTCGCAGCCAGGATTACACACATTTGCATGAACGCAAAGAAAGCTTAGCTGTCTGATTTAAATATGCATTGAGCCGCGGGCCTATATGAGGAAAGAATGTGAGCATCTTTAATTGTTGCTGAGGTCATCTTTTCCATGTTTCCCACCTGCGCACGTGGCTTTGCCAAGTTCTGATAATTAGCTGCGATCCTTTTGCCTTCAAGAGTAAATTAAATGCATCTGATACTTTCAGCGCTCGGAGGTGGGATTAGCTTCAAGTATCTGGTTTGGTCTAAAACAGCCGATTCGTCTGGATTTGTTTGCTTTTAAAAAACCTCTTTATTCGTCTGAGTGCATAAATGTGTAAGAGCATATCTCATGTGGCTTTTTCTAAAGGAAAAACAGGGAACCATAGACTCCTACGACTTGTTTCTGCCTTTCCAGTGCATCTCACCCTCCCCGCAGTCTCCACAGGGTTGGTGTGAAGTTTTTAAAGTCTGGTCGAGGTGATGCACTAACCTCATTAATTCAGCGCTCTCCTACTTAATTAATCTTTGTCTGCTGCAGAAGTAATTACAGCTATCTGGCTGTCTGAGTGTCTACACACTACTGACACCACCTTCCCCTCTCGGCTGCAGGATTTCCTTCCCTGCAGTCTCTGATGTCTGTCATACTGTAAGCGCTAATACACAGCGGCATGACCCCCGAGCAAAACCAGAGCAGAGGCTTTGTCCTGAATCCTCCGGGATATTGTCTGTGGCACCAAAATGTATTTTAGTCTCAGTGTTGACTCAAAACGAAGTCATAGTAAGAGATAGAATCATGAATGGAAGTGTGACGTTCAGAGAGCCCACAGTGTCGGCTAATGTGAGAGTGATGTTTAAACCTTCTTGTCTCCCAGTCAGAGATGTGCACTTGCATGTGGACACGCAGGAGACTTGTTTCAAAAGAACTAGGCTCCCCTCCGGCTTTTCTCTCGCCGTCTAAGACTTTCCATTTGTTTTTCGTTCTCTCTCTCTCTTTCTGCTCTTTTCTCTTTTCTTTCTTTCCTCTCATTAAATTTTCACTTTGCTCTTTTGCAAGCTGGTGGCTATGCGATGTGCAAGTGTGCAACTGTGCATGCAGATGTTTATGCAGCCACCTCAATTCATCGCCACACATGGAAGTTTTTTAAAAAGTGAAATGTTCTCAGAGAGGCACGTGGCACATCTCGTGTGCTTGTGCATGTGTGATTCTGTTTGCACGGTAGAGACAAAACATATTTTTATATGGGTACAAATAAGTTATTTTAGAAACTGTGTTGGTTAGTTTAAAATATGAATTGAGCTGGATTCACTCAATATTAAATCCCATGGAGAGAAATGCACTAGTTTTTTTATTTTTTTATCCTTGACCCATTTCTGACTCCCTGACCCACATAACTCTGTAAAATCTGGTCACAATTATATAGTTTCACTTTAAAAAATGGCTCAATGCCTTTATTAAACAGCTGATCACAGTTGGTTTTAGCAGAAGTTACTCAAACAGAAATAAGTGCTACATTTGTTGGACGATTTATCCTGTCGATTATTTTCTAACAAGAATACTCCTGCGCTCACTGGAACGCTCACAGCTACAGGACGATAAAAACTTTATGGATGTTTTGATGGCCCACTGACATGGCAGGATCTCTCCTGGTCCCTGAGTGAGGGAAAATTAAGTTCATTTTGCTGCCACAGTCCATGTATTTAAAGTTGTTCATAAAGTAATCTCTCTGTCCTAATTCTGATTATTGGCCCACATAAAGACTGAGGCGCACTTTAAGAAGCAGCTGGCAAGAGAAGAAACTGAATAAACCAGGCAACCTGAAAAAGGCCTTATCTGCCCTTCATGTAGTGTGTGTGTGTCTGTGTGTCTCTGTGTGTGTCTGTGTGTCTCTGTGTGTGAGTGATCTCTACCTGCCATCAGGCCTGGTGACGGCTGCCAACAATGGCAGCTATACAATGATTACAAGGCTCTGAGCTCCCAGCCCTCATACCCAGCTCAACACACACACACACACACACACACACACACACACACACACACACACACACACACACACACACACACACACACACACACACACACACACACACACACACACACACACACACACACACACACTTGTTCCTCTGTTCTTTGACCATTAGGTCAGTGACACCCCTCGAGTAGTAGGTCACCACATTATCATTCCCCTGTGTCCTTTGACCATGTTTTAGTGTTACATCCTCACTCCATGTGGCGGAGGGACTGTGTGAGTGTGTGTGTGTACGCTGTTTCTCCTGACCTTGGCCAAACATTGGTTTCTGTTCCTGTCAGCTGTTGGCTCAGCTGCGCGCCACCTTTATTGCTTTCCCTCGTTCTGCCAGAAGGCTGAAAGCCAGAACTCATTCCATGTTGGGTCATTTCCCATTTCTCCTTTGCTGCTTCACCTTCCCACAACCATGCGCCCAGTTGGTTTGGGCTTGATGCAGGTAGCACAGAGTGAGTGGGCCACGTCACACAGAGTGCGCCTGAGAAATGGTAAAAATCTTTAGCTATCACGGGGCGAGATTGAGGAGTGTAGTGGAAATTGGAAAGTGGAGGAAGGCCCAGGAAGAGCAGATGCTGTGGTCGCCCGTGCCTCACCTTGTCCTGTAGCCCAGCAGCAACCACACTGACACGCCACAGGAAAGAGGGGGAAGAGGAAGAGGGGGGAAGAGGAAGAGGGGGAAATGGCTTACCTCTTCTTCATCTGTCCAATGGATGGCATAGATCATGTCGATCACATTGTGTATCCAAATATCTATATGTTGTAGCATATTGACTCATGTAGCAGCCTTTATTTCTTGTTTTTATTTATGTGGGTGTTTATGTAGAGTTTGTGTGAGGTGGCTTGTCTGTGTTTTGCTTTTGACTGGAGTGTGGAGCTTAGATGAATTGTTAACGCTATCTTTATTTTTGTTTTGTATTTTAGTTTGAACAGAAAATAAATTGTAATGATTTATTATTCAAATTACTAATTTATGTTTTAGTAATAAACCTCCAGTAGTAGTATTCTTTTCAAATGGTCCAGTTTCTTTTCATCCGGGTGCAATCGTGACTTTTTAAAGAATTATTTTGTCGAATTAACATTATTCCATGATATGGTGTTTTCAGTCTCTTTAAAGCCTGTAGGTTTGTGTGTGTGTGTTGGATTACGTCTTATTAAAGTAGCAGCAAACAGACGTCTATGTCTCACTTATTGAGATTAATGGAAAGGTTCCCTGCTCAAGGGCACTTCAACCAGCCTGTTGATGATGTGTTTACATTCACTGGCTGTTTTGTAGCTTACAAAACAGCCACTTGACCACCCTGCAATCATCTATTATACAAGGAGAAGCAGACAATCAAAATGTCTCACTTTACAACTCATTCGCTCCCATTGTGTCCCTGCAGCCTCTTCAATCACACAGTCACTGCCACTCCTACTCCCTCCGACACCAAATGCATGTCGGCTCATAATGTGTCGGTCATGAGGCTGGAATCAGACAGACCTTCCATCTTTTATGATGAAGCAAGGTGCTGCTCCCTACAGTTAAACCTCTAAATGCACATAAACGCACTGCAGACAGAGGTTTACGTTTATATCTGGTTCTGTACCCATGCATAATATTCATGACAGCAGGGAAAGTGGAGGCCACTGGAAGTTCAGCTGCAGTTTTAAAAGCCTCTTAGAGCTCAGTGGAGCGACAGTCAGTTCTGACGTAGCAGCCTTATGGGTGGGACATGCATATTATGCACTGATCAGATTATAAAGTCCCAAGATGCATTTCCTGATGTTTTAGTGCACATGTGTCGTCTTAGGGAGAGCTTAACAAAACTACACTGTAATTTTAAAATCCCAGCTTTTTTTTTAGTTTTTCATCAGAGTTATATAAAGAGCTCTCGGGGGGAGGGATAAAAACATCTTATTTCTGAAATCAGATGATCTTTAAGTCGCCATTAGGAGAAAACTAGAGGATGAGCACATGGCAGATTGAATTAGGAATCCAAGGAAAACACAACAAATTCCAAAACACTTTTAATGCATCAAAAGTCCAAATAAAACGTAACCTTGACATTTGCGTTCTCAAATACAGACCCTCCGGAAAATTGTTCAGACTTCAGTGCACGTCTGAAAGCAGCTCTGTAGAGATTCATTGGTGTTGCAACAAATCCAGGTATTTTCCAAGCTGGGAACTACATCTAAACTCGAACCTGCTCACAATCCAACGTTTCTCCTTCATCCTTACGTCAGGATGGATTTGCAATTGCTGCCTTTGTTGTTGTGCTTCAAGAATCCTAAACCCTCGTATCTCCCAGAACCCTGAAATGCATTTAAGGGTTAAAGTCATTTATTTTCTGTGCAATCATTCTGGTCGACAGAGCCTGTACAGATTGGATTTCAGTCTGGAATAAATCTAATATGGTCTTTTGTCTTGGGACATTTACTTCTAATTATTAAGAAGGCTAGAAACACCGGAGCCAAGCTTGTGTTCACGGTGCCATGTGAGACTGGGACTGGAAGGACTCCACTGGCTGTGGGCACACTGGCAGCTCACAGGATGTTTTTATCAATGCAGCAGCACATTAAAGTTGAGGCCTTTTGACTTCCTGAAGGTGAAACTCTTGAATCTATCCAAGTAAAGTTGGTGAAGTTTCAGTGGCGCTGGTTGTGTCGTTTGGTTTATGTTGCTCTGGGCGAGCAGCTGTCTGAGGTTGTTTTGCTTCGGGGCAGATTTGCTCTCTACTCTTCATTTTTACGACATTGTGGACCTGAAGATTCTCTCTGCAGCTCACAACACTTTATATACAAGCTGGTTTTATGGTCCTCAGTGTAGATGTTAGTTTTCGTCGTTTTGTCGACAATATTTATTTATGATTTATTTTACGGTATTATATGATTATATAATATCCTGTATGTGAGTGAATATCAGTGAATAGAAGGAATTTGGGGTTTAATCTAAAGTCCGACTGATTTATCATTTGGCCGAAAGATTCATGTTTTCATTTTACATCTTAATTCATCTTTTATATATTTGGTTGTATTTTCTTTTCATTCATAGTTATTTACAAAGTTACAAAGTTTATGGTTAAACTTTACAAAAGAAAGACTCAGTTACATGTCTTCTTCATAACGGTTTGATTAATAACACAAGTCAACAAGTTCTCAAATCCATCCAGTTATAAAAATCTCTGTATATAACCATTACAAAAAGCTCCTGGTCCTCACCCTCTGTGTCTCTGCCACCTATTATTTTGACCGAGCAACAAACGGAGAGTGCTTCCTAACTTTGTTTTGTAAGGACGCCATTGCTCTATTAACTCGTGCCAGCGCTCTTGCGCCATTTAACATTGAACATTGGTTGTCCCAAACAATTAGCGGTGCTGCAGCTGAGCTCAAATGAAGGCAGACAGAACTGGAGCAGAGTGACTCCAGCAGCCTGATGAGCTGTGGAGTCCGTCGAGCCTCCGGAACCGTCTGTGTCTGTGCGCTCATGCAGTTTATCTGCTTATCTGCCTTGTTCCTTTTTCTTAAAAAGGAGAGAAAGCTGAAATATTTGTTCTTGCAGTTGTAGCAGACACTAGACTGGGATGGTTCATCTCGCATGTCTCGAGATTTAACCATTCATGACAACAGATGGCTTAATTTGGCCTAATGGCTCTGCTCTAAGAAACCACTCTGTCTGTTCAATGAAGGCTGCTCTTTAAACAGAGCGCCTTAATGTGCCGTCGAGGTGGAATAAATACGCTGTGGTCAGCTGATTGTGGGACCAGTCTGAGATATAGAGACAGAGCAAGGAACCATTCTGCATTAATGATAAAGTATCTTGTTTGTTAAATCTGAAGTGGACACTTTGTGGTGTTAGATGTTTGAGATCACATTTATTGGGGGAGTGGAGAGGCTTTGATTGGACGTTGGAAGAATATCTGTAAAGTAACAGTGGTTAAATATGAAATACATAACGATGAATGTGAATTGGATAAAGAATCAAATGGTATTAATTGTTCCTGATAACAGAATCACAGAATTGAACTATTTAACATTTTGTTTTGGATTCAGTGAAACCCTGTCAAGGCCCTAAGTAGTGCTAATGGGAGATAAAACTTTTCCCGGATGTTGTGATTTGTATTTTTCACTTCAACATTTAATTTTGTTGCATGAGCATCTCATTGGGCTCTTTAGAGAGAAGCTTCTGCATTTGTTTGTTTATAAAGCAGGAAAAGTGCAGTTAAATGTTGTAAAGAGGAAGCTCTTTAGTTGAAAGCTGTTTCGCAGTCTCCACATCTGTTTTAGGCATTTTAATTTAACCACTTAAACAAATGAATAAGTAAACAACTGGTTAGCACTACAAGTACAAAACTCTTCTCTGTCTAATTAGGATTAAAAAGATGAATGTTTTGTATATAAACATCTTTCCCTAATGCAGCTTAAGCTTCCGCTCTTCTCCTCTCGGTGTTAATATTTGATCTCTGCTTTTTTCTTAATTCGCTGTTGCGTAAAAACACATTTGTGATCTCTGCCTCGCTGATTCTTGTGTACAGGAAAGGTGACATAAGCAGCTTTGTGTGACGGCTCGGCTTCACCGCTGTCACTTTGGCTGACTGCTGGAAGACGACTCGCTATGAGCCTCGCAGCAGCGGCGTCTTAGCTCTCTGTGTTTTGGGAGCGGCCGTCTAACTCGGCTCGGATACACCGGCCAAGACGGCTCGAGAGAGAGAGGCCGTCAGCTCTTATCGCAGTCATGCCAGTTGTAGTTTTAGTGTTGTGCAGGGTAGATCAACATGCAGCTTCTCCCACATGTTTTAACACCACCCACCTTGTGTTTTCCACTCCGCATTCAGCTGCACCAAATGTTACATAAAATGCCTCCTTTGAGCCTTTTGCAGCTCCGTCAAATCTCATTTTGCTTCAGCACTTAACCTGCACGCTTATCCTCAGCTCATGTGGCACTCGGAGCAGATCCCAGCAAACTGATTTGAAGTCTGTTTCACGCAGGATTTTCTTACACAAATCTCCACATTCAGTGAAAACAAACTTGATGCACTTCTGAGGGGATTTTCTGTTTCCACCGTCACCAACCTCAGGTCTTGTTCCAACTCTATTTTGACCAATTCTGATTGGATTGAAAGCAGGCCAGAAGCACTGGTTGTTGTTATGTAAACGTACAGGAGTCTCACTTCATTGAAAATCACCCAGTGTCTGAAAGTGACCAAGATTAGTGTAGATATCTGTTTTAAACTATATTGAAGTATACCAATGTATCTGCATTAAGCTAATAAGGTGGAAATGTGTTTTTCAGCCTTTTTACCCTTGAAAATTTGGAGGCAACAGAGTGTTTTTCTTTTTGACGACAGCACAAGAACATTTCCTACCGAGATAAAATCTGTGAGTGTGTTTTGTGTCCTTAACAGAGAGAGAGAGCCTTTCAGCTTTTGCACATTGCGAGCCAAGCCCAGCAGGGTGTGTGTGTGTCTGTGTGCGTCTGTGCTTACTTACCTTTTTGCAGAGGCAGTGTGTTTCTCGATCACCCACTTTCCGGCCGGTCAGTTTCCACGTTGGACTCTTTCAGTACATTATGATAATGTGAGAGCTGTTGCACCACATCTGCCAGGTGCAAACAAAGTGTTTTGTTGTTGGTCGTTTATCGAATGCAGCAAATCATCTTTATGCAAAAGAGTTTTTTTGGTGCAGACCCTCCTCCCACCTCTGGTCCTTGTATGTGCGTCAGAAACATATAATGTAGTTGTATCACAGACCAGCTGTTTGAGTTTGGTAGTTACCAGCTCTCTGGTTGAAGGTCTCTATTGAATGAATGGCAATTATTATTATTATGATCATCAATGTTGTTGTTGCATGAGCACTTTTCTAGACGGTCGTCTCATTTAGCCGGTAGCCGTGGGCAGCACACACCATCTGGAACTCTGGCCGTCTCCCGCAGTCTGACACAGACGGAGAAACAAAGCATGTTCTCTTCCTGTCTTGCACGTCACTGCAGACGGTACAAATGTAGGAATCTGTGGGCAAACCACCAATCTTTCCATCCCCACTTGTTTTTTTCTGCATCTTCTCTCCCATGATGTTCCCGTCTTCCTTCGTTATTCTCTCCTCATTGTCCCTTTCTGTGCTTTGTTAAGTCCCGCGCCTCCACCTCTGCCAGCGCTAGAAATAAAATCGGGCTGTCGGAGCTTTGGGGGAGTCTAAATACAGCAGCCACTGGACCACTCCGCACCCGTGGTCTAATCTCCCACAAATAATGTCTTGAATTACCTCCCACTCTCCTCCCGCAGTGGTCTGCTCTTTTCAAACAATAAAATGTTTTGTCACCCTCTCAACACAATGCACCAAAATGTAGCCGCCCGTCCTTTCTCCTCCAATCACAGAGAGCGGGCCCGGCGGTGGCTTCTATTGGCTGCAGATTGTAGCTGTCCAGGCTGCAAACATAGTGCGGGGCCTTTTCACTCGGTGGTTTATAGTTCATGACAAATGCTTGTTCAGCCGTTCGGATGCTCACTGTAAATGTCAGCTCGATGTAGTTCAGTAGACCACAGGCACTCATGCTTAGCACCACACATCGGATTATTATTCTTTATTCAGTGTTATAAGGCGGTTATGGTGTGTTAAAGATCTACCAGTGTTGTAAATCCAGGGTTATTCTACACACCAACGCGTTTAAACAGAAACATTTGTATGAGACTGTGTGGAGGGTTGGGCTTTGATAGCATTTTATCAAATAGTATCACATCTACATTTGTTTAAATGACAATTAGGTTTAGCTTTTAACATGGCACATAAGTTTGAAGAGAGTGAAAAATCTAAGTTTTAGATTGTTTATCACCTTTTCATGACACAGTAAGCAGCAACGATTAGTCAATTAATCACTTGGTTAATTAACGGAACATATTAATTATAATATTCATAATTTTTCACGTAAAGATGCCAAACGTGGTGTTTCAGCTTCTAAAAAGTGAGACTTCAAATCGTCATAAAATGGCCTTTAAATGTTAGTCAGACGAACCTAGACGTCTGATGACATCCCACAGTTTTGAGAAAACTTCTTCAAAACTTTATAATAAATGATATTATATTTCCCTGTTAATCAACATGTTTTTCTGTTTAAAATGTCAGAAAATGGTAAAAACACACATTTGTCACGTTGACCCAAGATGCCCGTAACTTTTCCACTTAGTTTTGTGTAATATTTTCAAACTGTGAGCATGGTTTGGTTTATTCTTTGGCTGAAAGCTCCGTCAGTCAGTTCCGGGTGGCCCATGTGGTGAGAACAGCCAGAGGGGCTGCAGCTCTCTAACCCTGCCAGCCTCTTCATGTTAGTTTAATTAAATCCTGCATGGCTAAGCTTTGTTTGATAGATTTTGTTGTATTTCAATAACAGATTTATTCAGTTGGCTCATGTTTGTGAATGAATGATTAAATGTTCATATGTGAGCTTCCGTCTGAAGTTTAAACTCATTTAATAGTTTTGTTTACATGTAAGTCTAGTGCTGCAGCTTTTATATACTTTGCTCCTGAGTCTGATTTACAAAGTATAAGGAAAGATGTGGTGGAAGTTTGGTTTTATTGTGTTTCTGTGGTGGTTCTATCGTTAAGGAAGTTTTGTTTTCATAGCTGTTTAACTGACTATTAGCAGGATTGTGTGCAAACTACAGAATGTGTTTTATTGAAACTTGGTGGAACGATGAGTTATGGAAAGAACTAATTCACTTTAGCCAAACCGAGTGCCCCCCCATGATGTTTACAAAGCATCATATGTTGTTGTTCAGTGCTCTGGAAAAGTGAAACGGGCAACAGATGGTGTTGTGCTCGTGTTGTTTCTCATTCAGATTGTGCTTCACTCGTACAGTAGCACAGCAAAGTCCCCTTCGGTCAATAACTGGCCGCTGTGATGGAGTGCTGTCTATTTATAATGGCACTGTCGATATAGGTTTGTGCTTATGGGTCAAACTGTGCAGGGATTTGGTCACCATGGAAACTAGCAACACAGGAGCCCAGTCTCATTACATCGAGTATCAAAGTATCAGTCGGGCTGTCTGAAGGCCGCTGGAGGAAGTTGATCGATGGAATGAGAAGCCGGCAAGAGGCTGATCCGCTGGAGACGATTCTCCTGAGCTGAGTTACTGGAGAAGAGTATGAAGTCACACTCAGAAGAAAAAAAACAAACAACCTTCCTGTCTCTGCCTCCTTGTTGATGTTCTCCATGGAGCTGGATCAGTGAAGGGTGGGGGGGAGCTGTGGAGTCACTCATCATACTTTAAAAAGCTCGTACACTCTTGTACACAAGGTTTATCACAATCATTACTTTTTAGACCTGACATTTCAATAGACTTTATATATATATAGAATAAAATATTTGTTTCTATTTTCTGACATTTCAAAGGTGAGCAGAGAAAATAACTGATGACAAAATTATGGTTGTACAAGTTGTATTTTATTTCATGTGCTTTACAAGGATATAAATAATGGCCAAAATTACAAAAATCAGTGTGCTGGAAGCCCAAGCCTATGTACATTAGTTGGTCAGCAGTGATGTCACCATATTACCCATTTCAGTTTTCACTCAAAATACAATCTCTACAGTCTAACACTTTCTTTTTTCAATTTCCAACCTTTATTTTGGTACCTTGTTTCCAGTGCCATGTACTGCAAGTCCTTTATTCTTTTCTCTTTTACATTACACGTATGAACAATGAGTTGGCAAAATATCTATGTACATTTTATAATTGGACAATGTCTCATCCAAATGATACAGTAATACTGCGTTTAAAATAGTACATCTGCTAGATAAGAGTAGAGCCCCATGAGAAACGATGGAGGGTTGACCTGACCAGAGTTAGCGAGCCACCTGCAACATTCACTCTCTGTGTACAAGTACATTGTTTTTTAAAGGATGGCCATCATTCTCAAGCTCGACGTTTTCATCTCAGCATATCATAGAAAAATAATGTAACATTAAGACAACAGTAGACAAGAATTGCACAAGAATAATCATAATCATCATGGTAATATAATACTCTCATATTAAACATTAAAATGTCGGGCAATTACGAATAGAATACTTTTTTTAAACATCAGATGCAGTTTTTGTTCACATAGTTTCATCCTCCGCTGTGATGACACACCTGTTGCGGTTGAAGCGTGCTGCAGCTAGTCCAATCACATTGACACGCTTGTGCATATATCTCTATTATTTTTCTGACTTTAAAATAAAAAGACCAAAAAGAGCCAGCCCGACGTCCTCGAACACATTTCCCATTCCAACATTGACACATGCCCAGTGGTGCCTTTAGCCAGGCCAGTGTCTGTGTCCGACAGATGACCTCTAACCCCCCCTCCCAAAAGTTCAAAGGTCATGCCTCCCAGCTGGCTGCATAAAACAGATCCTGCTGTAGTTGCAGAAAGTTGAGGCTGCTTCAGATAAGTGTACATTCAGAGCAGACCGTGGTCTGTGGAGATGCAGTTAGTGTGTGTGTGTATTGGTCCAAAGTTTACTGTGTCAAGCATTGTGTGAATGAATGATGTGAAATATTTTGTAGTCAACCTTAAACACTGGGGTGGCGTCCATGTTTGTAGTCCTTTGTAGTCCTTTTTGCATTGTAAGTGTGACAAGGTCCGTGTTTAGGGCTGGCTACATTCTTTGTATTCCACAGTAATAGGCATGAGCTTCCGGCATTGCCCTGCAAATGAGATGACATCACTTATCGAGAGAGCCCTCACACCCCGCCTCTCCACCGGCCCCCCTGCTCAGCAAATCCAAAATGGCCACCATGCGTCCTACAAGCCACATGCTAAACCTTTTATAGACAAGATTTTGTTCCCCAAAATAAAATTAGGTTCATGGCCAGGGAGGAAAAACAAAACGCGTGGTTAAAATGATTCTGAACATATGTACACACGTTCTGAAAAAAGGTGCTAAAAAAAGCAAAAATCACCGACATCTTCCTGTGTCACAGGTCAAGTTTTAAGCAGTTTGAATCAACATGTTTGTTTATATTTAAAAAAAAAAGAATATTGATATAAAGAATCAAAAAGTTGAAATACATTCTGGTAGCCTGCTGGATGAACCAGTTTAAGTCAAAGTTAGACTGTGCTACATCACCTCTCCTCTTTGATTTTAAAAAAATGTTTAAAAGGTCAGAAGCTTCCTCCAGTCGTCATGTTCAGACAACATCCCTCAACACTGTCAGCTCCCTCACTCGGCTCAACACAGCTAAAACACTGTTATGGCTCTTAGCAGTTTTCTGGTTTATCTCTTTCAGGTTTGTCGGGGCAGTTGGACGAAGGGGCTGGAAAGTAAATAAAAGCGAGGGATGGAGGAAGGAGGAGGAGAGAGACGAGTCCAAAGGGTTACACCCATCGAGAGGAGGCAAAAACAAAAAGCAGCACAACCAACTGGTTGACCGCTGACTGACCGGCATACAGGAAGTGGAAAAAAGGAGCTGACCATTCCCCCCCTACAGGTGGAGACAGAAGTGCACCACACTCTGGGTTCAAAGGTCATGCGCCAGCCCTGCAGGCAGGAAGATTGGGCCAAAAAGGGGGAGAGCAAAATGAAAGAGACAAGGAAAAGAGAGAGACAGCGCAGCGCCAAACGTCATCATGCAGTGGACAGGCTCGGCTAATGGGGGCGGGGCGGGATGTTTTGTTTTTTATTTTTCAGCCGGTGAGGTGACACGGCGGCGTGCTTCGCTCGAGCCCGACTCCGGGGCGGGGCCCCGGTACAGGGCAACCTCTGAAAGGCACACACACACAGGAGTGGACAAGGCGGGTGTATGTTAGAAAATAGTGGTCTCGTACTTGGTGTTGACTCCTCTCTTGGCCTCCTGACCCGGCTCCACAATCCACGGCACGTTGGCGTGGCCCTTTTGGTCCATGGACGGCTGCTCCATCTGACAGACAAAGAGAGGGGACGTTACAGAAAAGGAAAAGAAGAAGAAGAAGCAAAGAAGTAGGACAAGAGAAAATTGACGTTTGGCACAATTTTAAGGTAAGGACAATTTTCCGATTCAATTTCATACTAATATCAGTGAGATAAAGTGGAATGAAAGAGAGGAGGATGTGATGCTGACAGTGATGTAGAGAGAAATAACTGACGTGAGAGACGACGACACAGTTTCTACAAAAAGCACATTAAAGATGCATCAAAGATGTTGGTGTCATTCGGCAATAAACTAACAGTCATGTTTCTTATCTTCTCTCAACACACTGCAACAGCAACAAAACCACCCAGAGTAATAATCCAGTTCAGTTTTCTCTCTTCACACACACACAACCACAACAAGGCCTAATAATCTTGTTATGAGGTTACAGGATTAAGGACAGACGCACACTTTTGATCCCACAGCTTCATCCTCACATGAAGCCAGTGACAGAAGATTGTCTGCCTCCAGAATAAATTCAATATCAACAGCCTCTGAATGATGTCATGAGGAGGGTCTGAGCATTAATGGAAGTAATGCTGCAGAGATTAAATCCAACGTGATCTACTTCTGCAAACAGCAACCTCAGTGACCCAAGCTGATGCAAAACACACTGTATGCAATGGAAGCCTGGTGCACATTTGAATCGTTTGCAGTCCAATCCTTTTCAGGACCCTTTAAAAACTCAACTGCCTTGAAGAAGATGAAGATGCTGTGAAGTAGTCGATTCGAGAATCACCCTCGAGTGCAATGTTATCTCACAAACCACAGACTGAAACAGTTGGTATCCATCGTCTTTCCCAAAGCTGTTTGTAGTTTTATTACACCGTGCTAGTTTTCGTATCGTTACGAATGAACAAATAAAACAGTAGCACTAAAGTTGAGGTCTTAACTTGATGATATATTAACCATAAAGGAAATAAGTGGGTTGGCTTTGTCACATCTGCCTTTTTTGAATAGTCATGTTACTAACTGTCGACATGGATATAAGACACAAATACTCACTGCAAACAGGACACACAGCGACTGAATAAAAGTCGACGCACTTACAGATGGTGCTTTCTCCTTGATCAAGAGAAAAGTCATGTGGAGATAAAGGATAAGAGAAGGAAAGCGTGGAGGACCTGTGACTGAGCTTTGTGAGGAACATGGAAGAGTCGAGGGGGAGGAAGAGAAGGGTGGACAGGAGGCCGGTGAGGGGTGTAAATATGGCCCAGTGACCAGCGGCTGGAGGGGGACATGACCTACAGGGGCAGAGGTCACACAGAGGTCAAATTGGGCCTGCGTGGTAACAACAAGAACAGCACGGCAAACCCACAACGATGACAAGAGTAGCTGCACGGCAACAACACTTCAAAACCACAGCAAAAACCCATGGCAACAACACGGTGGCAAAGTCATCGCCCCGGCAACAGCATCACTGAAACACAGCAAAACTCAAGCTAGACTATTCGCCACGTCACGCCACATTTATAGAGCAACTCCTGCATGGCAACAGCAAACTTACAAAACATCACTCTGCAGAAGCACCTTCACACGCCAGACGCCATAGTTCTGTCATGAAAAACTCTGCCGGTGAGTCGAAATAGCTTGTGGTTGCATTTCAGTTGTGTTAACGTGGCAACAAGCTATTTTCACACCACTGGCAAGATTTTTATTCACTTTAAGAAACAGAGGATAGTAAAAATAAATCTCATACTGTTAAGGTCAAGTATTTCAACGCCATTTTGAAGCTTCACTCAGATTACACCAACATGCCGACGCTGATCAAAGACAACAGTGTCCTATCAGACACGTTCACACTCATAAGGGGAAGGTTAAGTGGATGTTGAGGGAGATTTACAAGCAGATGTGCTCAGATAACACACACAGAACATAAAAATAATAATGAGCGGGCCGTGGAGAAACCGATACTTCTGGGCAGAAAAACAAAGCGGCGGTATTTTAAAGCACAAGGGCCGCGGAGGTGCTGCAGGATGGAGATTATGGCTGGCAGGTGGCAGGAATATTAAGTGTATTCTGCAGAAAGCCCTGCTGCACATCACAAGCCATCGACTGCACGCACGCAGAGGAAACGGTAATTAATGGTTAATGTGACTGTAGCCGAGTCAGCAGATTGTGTGTGCGCATGCCATCGTCCATCATCTCCGTAGGCACAGGACCACACGCGAGCTTTGCAAAGACACACACAAGGCACAGGAGTAGAGTGAACACACGCACAGACACTGCATGTCTCCTCACTTGCTCCAACTATAGAGAGTGAGACCGTTCCTCCCCTATCACCATCTCATTCTTCCATGACTCACAGTTTGTAAAGGGTCCAGACAACGCTGATAATAGCAGCGGGCGTAACTCTATACCGGGTCTGTTTGGACACACATGTGCCAGCCGATGCGTGTCAGGGGAGGAGGGAAGTGTGTGCAGACAGAGTGGGTTAGCGTGACTATTTTAAAGTTGTGTCTGGGTTAATGGAAGGTTGACAGGTTTGCAGATAGACTCTGTGACGCTGTGGCTGGAGGAGGCATGAAGACCAATTACTGCTGCACATATAGACACAACTTTATGATAGAATGTGGGAGAGATAACTGATGTCACAAAGCTAGTGCCGGGTAAGCAGTAATATTTTATTGGTGTCGACCATAAACGCGTCTCCTCCTCTTCCTCCTGTTGTACAAAAATTAAGCTAAAATATCTCTTTGGAGCACGGACGTGATCATGGTCCTGACGACACACGTGCTCGGAAAATGTATACGTTTTCATAGCATCGAGCAAATAATTAAAACCGAACGTGCAGGAAAAATGACCCACACTAAAGTCACAGAAAGACACTCCTAACTACAGCATTGTTGATTTAATGCACTTAAATGTCAATAAATTTATTTTCCAAACAAGTCTGTGGCGTCTTCCACACGACGATTCTTTATCTTCTTACATAAAAACTCACAAACAAGCAAACAGGCCTCATCTATCAGCCCCGTGTGTAAAAGACTGCAGGGACATTAAGACCTAAGAGAAGCTCAACAGATCAAATATCCACCTACATTACTACACTGCCACAGTCTCCTGGGCCAAGACTCTCACTCACACCAAACACAAGCATCTCAGGATAATCCCAGCAAACCAAACAAGAGTTAAGAATGATGTAAAATGATGTGAATGAGAAGGGATGAGAGACTGTGACGAATCAGAGCAGGGGGATGAGGTTTATGGACAGATTCCAGTGGAGATGGGATGCTGGTTAGGATTAGTTCCAAGCAGTTATAGAAAAGCTAAGTTTTAATCCAAGAGTTTAGAGTTGAGCAGTGAAATGAAGGTGAAAATCCATCGCAAAATATATTCTTTATAACAATAAGTTGATCATGAAATGGAGATCCAGTTCAAAACCACCTGGGTTTGCTGACGTGAATTTGACTTTTGGATGGATTTTGATGGATTTTCCCTTCAGGTGAGCGGCTGTGATGCTTACAGATTTGCGGATGTTGACGCGGGGCTTGGGGACAGGTTTGTTGGGCTTGCTGTCGAAGCTCTCGGGCAGCGTGGACGACCCGTGGCCACTCTTTCTGGCCTGCAGAGCCAGCTGGTAGGCCACCTCGAAGGCCTGGCCGAGTGTCAGGATGATCTCATACGCCAGGTTCTGACAAGAGGAGGCCAAAGCAAACAGCGATAAGAACATAACAAACTTAATGAGTTTGATATCCGTCTGTAAACACAAAGGCCCAGTGTCGGTACTGACCACATCAAAAGCAGTGAAGACGTGGCAGTAGTGGTGACTGGACTTGAGGTCTTTGGTAATGTAGGCGAACGTGGACAGATCCTCTGGATCCTGAGCCGCACACGAGATGTTACGAATCTCGTGCTCTGCGATGATATTCTACAAGAGGAAGAAAGAATTAGATCGATGATAGTCTATCAAGCTAGATGATAAAAGAAGTTCTGTGTCTTTCACTCTCTGAATGTGTTTGTTTTTCAAAAGGTTTAACCTGAGCCAGGCCATAAGACAATGATGGCAAGCCTCACGTTGTTAAAATACGTTATTTAAGTACTTTGTTTTTGAATCCACTGGTATCGGATTGGTACTGGGTGTCAGGAAGGGGAAACTGGAATCAGGAAGGGAGTGGAAGCCTGACCTTTAATGTGTTATTTAGAGGCGTCGCACAAAGTGAACAATACCTTATTTGTGGCGTCGATGAACTTCACTCCTTTGTAGGACACGGAGAGTACGATGGTCGGCACTTTCTTCATCTGTTCTGTCGACTTCTTGGAGTGCACACATAATGAAAGAGAGACAGAGAGAGACAGAAGGAGGAGAGAGGCACAAATGACTTTTGACGGATTTCACACACAAATGACAAAAAATAGGAATCAGTCACAGGATTGAGCTTTTTTTACAATCCAATTAAAACTAGTCCCAACTTAATGAAATTCTGTCGGTGAAATCTCCAGTGAATTAAAGAACCTTTTAGTTTTATACGAGACTTAATCCACGTGTTAGAAGCTGCCTCAGGTCTACGAGCAATATGAAAAAAACAGGAAGTTGAATGAATAAAAGAAGCTTGAGGTAAATGAGCAAATTCAACATTCAGTCAATTACCAGTTAATTCAAATCATCCCTAAAGGTCGAGGGTTGTTTTCAGCCTCATAAAAAAATCAACTGCTCCTGGATTACATTTCTAAAATCCAATCGGCTGCAGCTCCACAAATCCAATAAGGCTGTGAGCTGTTAAACCATATCAGATATCGCATATCTCTACTCGTTCCTTTTAATTACATACTGGTACTTTAACGCGTCTCTATTACCTACATCTGAAGTCAGTCATTATTCAGCGAGAAGAAACGTGTGATTTACAGCCTTGTCAGCCTACCCCTCCTCGCTGTCGTTCTACCTGCCACTAGCTTTAATATATTCAAAGAAGTAGATGTGAGATGAGTCCCTTTCCCACAATCTTCCGCCTGTCATCTCCATCTCTGAGTATCCACTTTTCTATCATACTCTGTCCTCCTCTTCTCCTGCTGTCGAAATCGACTCGCTCCTGTGCTTCATATCTGTGTCATGTCTTTGTTCTGTTCTCTCCCTCCTTCTCAGTGTGTTGCTGCCGCAGTTCGGCCCTGTCAGAATCAGGTAGTGCCGGAAAGCTGACAAAGGCAGCGCTGCCCGGCTTCGCTGGCAGCCAGCGGCTGTGAAGTTGGGATTTAAACATCCGCATCTACCTCCACAGCGGAGGCAAAGAGTGACAGATGAAAGCGGCGAAGCCGGGAACGAGGGGCGAGCAGGTGAGAGCTGAAGGAAGGTTCACACGGTAAAACACGCCGGAAATATATGATGTGAATTTCACTTAATTACACAACCTTGGTGAAAGAACGAAAGATGCCCTCTGATGTGGCAACAGAAACATGGAGACAGAAGAGGGAGGAGGGGAGAGAAGGAGAAAGCTTTGCTCAGGAATATTACAGCTTATCTTCACACTGCAGCAGCTCGGGATGAAGACGAGAGATATGAACTGAGCGCCAGAGGAGAGAAGGAGTCAATGTTTCAGTGAGACACAAAAATTAAGAAGGAAGCTGGAAGAGGAGACATGGATCTAAAGCGACAGATAACGGAAGTGAGTGATGGAGGAGGGCAAGTGAAGAGTGAACAATACACTTCAAGGTGATTTAAGGTAAAAGAGGTACAGAGCCTCCCAGGCAAGGATATTAAAAATAAATCCCTCAATACACTTAATCCACAGTCATGATATTTTAAATTTGTTTAAGTTCTAGAAAGTGTGAAGGCGCTGAGACTGTGAGACGTTGTCCCAGATTTAAAGGTCCAGGAAGGTTTTTTTATCCAGGTGCTTGACTTGAGAATAGTTATACTGAAAATAAAGGATCATAATTTAATAAAACTTCTTCTTTCTTTCAGATTGTGTTGCCAGATGTCGGCAGTAAACCTGAGGAGTGAAGTAATAACAGTACCAACGATACCAGATGGCCAAATCTACGCAAAATATAACCCACGTTGTAATAAATAGAATTATCCCACATGACTTAAATGAAGTCTGTCACAGCAGCAGCAGAAGTTAAATGTGCTTTACCCTCATTTTGGCACAAGCATCTTGTGTTGACTCTGTCCCTCTCAGCTCCTTCACCAGCATGGAACCCAGGTACTGTGGAAAAACACAAACACACATGATTATAAATACACAGGGTTTGTATTTGTATCTCAGTGTCTGTTTATATCCATAAAACTTATTTCTCCTCAGCATTGTTCAGCTTCAAACTTTGTTTCCAGTTCTAGTTTGAGAAGTTTGACAAGTCTTCTTTCCTCTGTAACTGAATCAGCTGGGGTTTGTTCACAGACTACGATCGATGCTGAAATTTGAACTGCAGCTGAGCCTGTGTCCTCTGTCCTCTCACAGACGAATCCCACCAACATTCAGTTCTCCCAATGAGTTTAAATGGAAATGATGGGGCTGCCACAGCTTCTAGCAGTGGTCGATTATGATCAAATGGTCTGAGCGTCACTGGCTAATGATCAGCGAGCAAAGCTGCAGCTGAATGTTAAACCAAGAGAAGGACACTGAAGCACCACTGCTGACTGGTGGCAGCTTTTTTTAAGCAGCAATGTCTCTCCTGATAACCAGCGGCACCAGTTGTCCTAGATCCACAAACCTCACCTCAGTCTACAGACACTTTTATACAGATGTCCTACTATTCTGCCTTTAATATGACCCCTCTCTTTTCTGTCTTTGCTTGTTTGGACTGAACCAAAAAGAGCCTTCATATTGCCGCCCTGTGTTGTGATATCATATTGTGGGTGTGTGTGGCAGATAAGAACTACAGATTCATACAGAGGATACGGCCAACTGCTTAGTATCTGTTCAAAACACACACTCTTACCTCAGAAGAAGAGATTTATAATCATTTTTAAATATAGCTGAATTATGTTTGTTGACTTAGTGTAAGGGTTATTTATCATCTTTATTAAATTAACTTTAACTACATTCATTCTGTGACAAACACTCTATTATTTCTGATATTGCAAGTACTTAATGAACACTGTGTTTACGTCTGGCCACTTTAAATGCGAGCGCACACACACACAGCAGTGATTAGATCAACCTTGAGCCTCCCGGAGGAACATTAACACCTTCTGCTTGGACACGACTCTGCGGTCAGGTTCAGCCTCTAACAACGTAGTATCTGATTTAATAAAGAAGCTACTAATAGTGGCGGTGTTTTACAGGGACAGTGTTTATGTCGACATTAGAGCACCTAATGGTTGTGACATTCACCCCCTCGCTCCGCCCTTCCAGCCTAATCCCCTGAAGTGGAACTCCAACAAGGCTTTTAGTGAATTAGAGGAGAAATATTTACAGCCTCTTTTATCTCATCTGAGTCAACGACGCCAAAATCAAGTATCAGAGGATTGAACGTGGACCTCAGCGGATTTATCTCTGCTCTGATTAGCAATACATTTTCCGGAGCCTTTTGGGCAAATTGCTCTGTGTGGTGAATTACGTCTTATGCAGCACAAACCCTGACTTTCAGTGAGCGAGCCACATTATGCACAACACACCAGCTGCTGTCTCATCTGCCTCTGGGGGCAGTTACTGTTGGTTTACGCAAACGCACAAACATTTTCGACTAATCCCAATTTAGCAAATGTGTCTCCTGCTTTGTGAGAATGGTGCTTTGAGGTACAAGCTAATATTAGCATTCTGATGGGACCACAGTGACTATGCTAAGATGCTGCTTGGAAGATATGTCTGAGTATATGTCCACCATCTTAGTTTAGTGTGTTAAAATACAAACCAAAGCTGACAGCAAAGTTTATCCTCTGGGGACCATAAATGTCTGTATGCCGGTTTGTACTGACCCAGTTATCCCCATGACACCATTGATATCTGCACCAAATAACATGGTGACCTGTCCTTCAGTAGATTACACAAAGATGTAAAAAGTGTTTCTGACATTTTCTTCTGCCACCAATTCCCCAGGAAATGATTCATGGATCTTGATGAAAAGAATCTGGCATATGTAGGGGACTGATATCTATGAGTGTATTCCATTTGGTGTAGCTGGATGGAAATTAAGGTAATTTATGCACGTTACTGAGAGCTATACTAGTGTTTATATCACTTTTCCTTATATGTTATGCCATTTTCTGAAGGTGGTTATGACGTTAGAATCTCTGCAGCCTAAATTACCTTTTGAAATTACTTCAGTTAATATGTTCTAACTCTTGTTGTAAACCCGACATAATAAAGTTACAGTGTCATGAAAACGCGAGCGGTGCTGATACACCCTGTATTCTGTCCTTTTGGCTTATTACCACCCTCTTCTCTCTATTAACACAAACACAATCCACTCCTCTCTTTCCTCTCTGCCTCTCATCACTGTCTCATCCATCTCATTTATCCCCCCCCCCACTCCCTCCGTCTTGCGTCAGCTTGCCAACATTCACACCGAGCGCTCGGCCTCCCGCTCCGTTCTGGCTCCAGCTCATTTATCTCACTTTCGGAGCTTTCTGGAGCCCGTTGTCCTGGGACGGCGAGTGTTGGAGGCGTCGTCATGAATGGCTCCGTCCTTCTTTTCCCTCGGTGGCCCGCTCATTGTGCGTTCCCCTCCTTTCTACCTCAAACACGGTGCCTGTATAGTTGTGCTGTAAAAACCCCAGTGGTCCAAACGGATGCTATCCCTCTTCAGATGTGAGAAAACAAAGACGAGGGGATTGTTGACTATTTCTTCACTGCCTCCATCTTGTCTTTTCCTGTTTTCATTCTTTTTTTAATACAGCATCACTTTTAATTTCTCCTCTCGCCGAGCTGTTAGTTCAAACTTGAAATTCCATCTTCCTGCAGCCAACTTTCCCTCTTACTCAATCATCCCTATCAACCAGAACCAATAAGAATCTGCATGTCTGAAACACCCAATAAGGTTCAGGCTCAATGTTTCTGAGAGCCAATAGTATGTCAGTTTGCTTTTCTGCAGCTCTGAGTAACTGATCATTGCAGTTGGGCCGCTGAGCGCGTGAACCAATCAAAGGGAACAAGGCTGTAGTCATGGTAACATACATATATAACATCCTTTATGTAACTGGCAAAGGTCTAAATATACCAAAGTGCTGAGAATGACTAAGAGCAGTGCTGAGTGAGAAGCTGAGGGTCATTGGTGAACAACATTACTACCTCCAGTGCGTATGAGTGGCATGTGAGTTCAAATGATTGAAAGATGATTGATGATTAATAATTAAGGTGTAATAATTGATATTTCTAACACACACAGTTACAGATATAATGGAGAAGTGAAGGGGTTGGACTCACGTAGGCTTCGTAGTCGCAGGACTGGAAGATGAGCTTCTCGGGATGATGCTGCCAGTACTGAACCGGGGTGGACGAGGTGGCCTCGTTTGGTGGACGCAACGTGATTGGCTCGCACCACTCGCCTGCCTGAAACAACAACCAATTGCACGTTAGGACGCAAGCTGAATCGCACAAGATTAAAAAGGAGGGGACTGGACACGGAGGCTTGTGCTAAGTATCTGATATTTACACAACTTGTTGGCCTGAGTTGAAGTTCCTAATGTCACAGCTTTCCTCGCTGAACATGAACACGCCTTCAAAGGGACACGCTTCAAAGAACATCCGAGAGGGAAATTAAATGTGGATGAATTATGCTCAGCTTTTAAATGTTTCTTTAAGACTCTTTGCTGCGGCTCACCGCTCGTTCACCCAGCGAGCTTTCAACTTCCAAACAAAGGAAATACCTCAATCCAATCTGCATACCTCTTAAATATCTGTGGATAACAATTAAGTTTGTTTTATGGCCTTTCATTCTCTGGTAAATGAAAGCAGATGGTTTTGTGTGAGGAGGTATTCACGCATGCTGCGCCAAAGTCTGCGTGTTTGTGCGTCGGCCCACATCTGATTGCTTGTGTTTCTAATCCCCTTCAGAAAGTTGCTGAGGGACTTTGAGGTGAGACCTTACGAGTCAGATTCGAATATGTCAGATAAACAGCTTCGGGGATAAGTGTTTACAAACGGGCATCGGCCAAATCTTTGCTGAACTCCTCCAGCTTAACAATATTACACAGGAGCTCAAACCAAACGTTTCAGAACATTAGAGCAAGTCCATGTTTTCAAGTTATAACCCAAATTTTAAAATGACCCTGAATATGAGCAGAATACGTCTCCTCTGAGTCAGAAAACGTGTTTTCTAAAAAAGAAAAAGGAAACAGAGAGATCAGGTGATTAGGGAAGAGCCGGCGGCAGGAACATTGGAAGTGTTGACAGTCAGAGAAGAAGGGTACTGAAACTAATAGTTATTTCTCTCTTCTGACAAAGCTGAGTCATCAGAGCCACTTCAGCGTGGCGTTGTATCTGGAAACAGGGGAAACACTGTGACACACACACACACACACTTGAGAGATGAAGCAGGATCACCATAAGTGTGTGATAATCTGCGCTGATACAGAGACTCACACAGAGACACAAAAAGACCCTAATCATATCGAATCAAAACACAGCTGCTGCCTCGGATGTGTGCGCACGTGCACGTGCGTATGCGACAGTCGTTGTGCTGCTGTTGATTGGAGGTTGTACAATTGTAATTTTGCATTTGGCTGGAGAGTTGAGACGCTTATTTGGAAAAGTTTCTTGTTTGTGCAGAACTATGAAGAATTAGATGTTTTGATGAAAATGTTAAAAAAGGCTTTTTATCGACAATGACGACCAGTGTGCGAGTATTTAGAGACATAAACATTTATTTCCTCCGGCAGGAGATTGCAGCGTATTACATTTGTACGCAGGCCAAAATAATCAGTGCACATCTACCACTGAACTGTGGTAATCATCAAAGTTTCAGGCATAAATTTCCTGTTTTCTTTACTCTCAAAATGTAAGCGAGCTCTTTCTGCTGCAGGTAATAAATCTGGACTTTCAACCAAAACAGGCAGATGAAACACTTTTGGTTGGAATCTTGTCTCTTAACCGATGATTACAAATGAATTGTAATAATCTAGAATAACCCTTGAATGAATATGACTAAAAATCGGATTTTAATATTTTGTTAGATTAAAGCAAAGAGGAAAGTTTGGTTCTTTGTTAGAAGGATCAGGATATTTTACTGAATGTATTATCAGTAAATGATGATTCATCCAGCCAGGTGAGTGTCTCTATGACCATTCATACTCTCCTCTCTCCATTCATCCCTCCATCCCCCTTCCTCACCATGCTGACTTGGGCCATCTGTCGCTCCAGCTTGGATCGCGGCACGTCCTCGAAGTAGTTGTCGTTGCTGCGCTGTCTGCGCCGGGCGTCCGCCTGCATGATGAGGTGCTGCACGTCTAGAGATCCGCCCGGGACCCCCGCCGTGTACGCCGCCTGGCCCACCGACGGGCTGAGCTGGGGAGGAGTGTGGTTCCCGCCGGGCTCCTGGGACAGAAGAGAGAGAGAGGGTTCATTCATCATCTCATAATGTGCTGTGTCACTGCTGCAAGTACAATAAGTAGGGCAATTGCATTCAGTGTACGCGGTGAGATTTCTCCAGTGCTGCCGCTGTGAACCAGTGCCTAACATTGTTTTGCTCTGAGGCAAAGACGCTCCTGTACCCAGACGCTCTCAGTGGGACCATCAGGGTCTTTGAGCACAGCACCGAAGCTTCTCCTCGTCCCTGTTAAGTCACTTTAAGCAAAAGCATCGGGTTGATGCTTTGAGTGGAAAAGGGTGTTTAACAGGTTTTTATAGGCGAGCGGAGTCTAAATTTCCCAGAAGAATTAGGACTTTCATATGTTTTAATGGTGTAATGGTCTTACACATTAGAAGGTCACTGATTTCTCTTGGGAGACGTTTCACTTTCAGTTGATTACATGTGAGCAGACTGGATGGAAGAGGATTTCTCTTTCTACTTTCTTTATTTTGTGGAAGCTGAAGCGTTTCCAACTTCTCTCCTCAGTCCTCATCCTGAGCTTCGTTCTGTTCACTCAACCCTTTCTGCCCTAATGCACTCAGCTGTCCGCTACTGTTTGTACTGTATTACTGAGTAAACACAGCCCTGAGCTCACTCACTGGGAGGAATCGCTTTACCCTGGACTCGGCTCTTCAATAAAATCTTAAAATACCATACTCATATTTCATAACTACTATACAATGACATTTTTCATAACTGCAAAATAATGCTGCTCAAAGTCTCAGTCTATTTTAGTAAAATGTCTCCAGGAAGAGGAGAGTTTTCGCTTATTTTCTGGCCAAACACAAAACTTTAATCCTCACACGGACATGTTGTGACACAGTGAAATAAGCAGAATCCACCAGTCAGACACACATTTGATTCACTTGGCTTAACAGCGCAAAGAGCCAGAGACTATCATGTGGCACATTATAGAGCGGCACTGATGGGAGATGGAAACCAGCTCCTTGTGATTAGTATCCCCGGGAAAAAAAATGGCGGAGAGGAAGCTGCAGTGTGTCTGCCATTTTGTGCCTGCCTGAGAGATTTGGGGAATCAGTGGGGTGGTAACAGCCGTGTTTCCCTCAGAGAAAAATATCTGCCATGAATCCATAATAACTTGTGATGTTAACGTGGTTCATACAACGTCCTGCTCACTGAGACGCACTCACCCTGAGGGAGATGGCCCGCGGAGGTTTCTGTGGGGTTTCTTCGTGTAGCCGGTCCCCCAACGAGGCCAAGATGCGTTTTCTGTGTCCGATGAGATTGATCTTCAACACCTGAACAAAAAAAACACAGATATAAGATGACAGTTAAATAAAGGTTTAAATAACACGTAGCTTATTCTACATGTATTGTGCATGAAGATCAAAAAGAGCGTCAAAGGGAAAAGCACAGGGGTCGTTACAGAAAGACGGATTCAATTAATTTATGCTCATTTTGTAATTTATGACTTTGTTCTTTCATTTCATCCAAATGAATAATAAATCGATTTCTCCTGACCCAGCAAAGTATCAGTGTAAATCAGAGCTGGACACTTTTGGACTCAAGTCAAACGTGAGTCACAAAAAATAAGGACACGAGACTTTGACTTTGTCACATTCTCAACCTTAAAATCCAGGAACATAAAAGATCCCAACAGGCAGCTTCACATTAGCTGCATCCATTTCACATTCACTAAAATATGCTTGTTGCCTTTTCTTATCAAGCTTTTGATGAATATAGTTTGTCACATCTTAAAACATTATTTTTGGTGGTGAAAAGCACTTTTAGTTTGTTGAGGAATAAGAAATGATTGAGATTAGTTTTCCGTTCAAAGGAGGAAACACATTGCTCAATATTACAGCTCACAACCACATTTTAAGCGTCATTATTATAACTCAAACAGAAATGTTCATAAGTACAAGTTGAGCTTTAGACAGTTTTCTCCTGCCTCCAGTCTTCATGCCAGCTAAGCTCCATGCTCCACATTTTGTGTACAGACATGAAAGCTCTCTTCGTTTTCACATCCCTCAGCAAGAGAGTGAATAAGCACATTTTTAAATTGTCATACTGCTCCTACAAAAGAACTCTGAGTGATAAAAATCACAAATCCCAATAACAAACCAAGTAAATGCAGTTTTTTCCAAAGGTAATTTTCTGATAAAACATTGTTCCCGGGGGGGTTTACTGAGAGTTTTTTCCCCACTCGTAGCCATTAAAATACAAATTCTACAAAATGAGAATGTGGAAAAATTGGTAACAGTCTATTGATTGTGCCCGGGAGCTCATTACACAAGCACGAACACAAACACACTCAGGACTCCAGTGAAAGAATTCTTTCTTTCTCTGGTCGCCAGGCGTCCGCTGACTGTGCCAGTTACTGCGTTTTCTAAAGAGACGAGCTGCAGCATATAGGAGGACGTCTGCAGGGACGTCTGCCCTCGATGTCACCGGAGCGTCAGTGTACAACAAACCGCCGGCCGGCCTGACGGAGCTGCCTCTCTCTCCTCTGGAGCATGAGAGAACCGTTGTGTGTTTGTGTTCGTCTTCTGGGCCAAAAGGTGGTAATTAGCCTGGATGTGAGGCCTTGCTGCGAGTCTAATGATCCTCCCGACAGTCTTTCTGTGAGTCGGTGCAAACACACAACACACACACACACACACACAACACACACACAAACACTTCATCATCTCCTGCACTAATTACTGCTCTACATCTGCTGGAGAAAACACAGAGAGGAGCTGGATGCACATGCTCTGGTTTTATGTGCAGATAAACCTGAACGCACAAACCCAACATAAATAAAACAGACCTCTGCATAGTGAATTGAGTTTATATGCAAAGTGCATGGAAACAACTCGGGTGTAATCTGTCAAGTAAGCACAAAAATGTCAAAACGCTTCCACTCGTTTCTTATTTTCACTTCATTTTCGAGCATTAAATAACGGAAATAGGAGATTTTGGATATTAGCCGTTAACGGGTTAAACTCCTTCCGGCTCCGCTCCTCTCTGCTCAGAGACAATGTGTCTTAATTGTTAAATTTAGACGGATCAAAGGGAAACGGAGCGGAGCTGGGACTCGAGTCTAGTGAAACTAATTGGCGTATTACGACCACCCCCTGCTCCCTCCACCACTTTTTACTCACTCGTCTCTCCTCTCCTGCTCCTCCTCTCTGGATTCCACAGCCCCTCTCTCTCACTCTCTCTTTATGGACACACGATATCAGAGACGCTACAGCTTCTGTGTCTTTCTACTAGAGACGACACTGGAAACTCACTGAGTTCGGTGCATTACAATCATGTGATTTCATCTTTTCTCAGGTTTTGAGGATGTGACGCACTTCTCCACCAGTTAAAAGATGGTTATGGACATTCTTAAAATATCCAAACGGATTATTTCTATCAGGCGACATCACCGTACTCGTGAGTCATTGTCAGGATTTTAACTTGGATATTGTTTCCAGTGCAGTTTAGTAAATTTAGACAATAGTCAACAGGAAATGATCAAGAAACGTCTAATTGTTTGTAGATTCTTAAGAAAAATGCAAAAACGTTTTGAGTTCTAGCTTCATCTAGAGATTCAAGAAATTTGGCATCTCCACTAGAGCCAAGTGTTGGAATGAGCCTTGGTATCTGCGTTAATGTCTGCAGATAGGAAAACCTTTATTTTACAGAATAAACATATTAAATACTTTGTTATATTTGTATTTTCTTTTCCTTTATAGTGATTTATAATTAAGTTTCTGGTTAAATGGTCAAATATCAGCCTCAACTATACATTTCTTTGTCATAAGAGCTTCATAACAACATCTTAGGAATCATTGTCGATTTATTTAAAAGATTTATGTTGAAATATTCTCCTGAGGGAGCGAAGGCGTAACACCGGTCCTCACACTGCTGTGTCATCACATAGATACAAATATATACACACACACTTGCACCATTAAAAGCACAGAGCGGAGCTGTGTGTGCTTCAGTGTGTTACACTTTATGTAACAGCATCTGCTTCAACTACAGTAGGAGCCTCAACCTCAGCCTGAAGTTCAACCGTCACCATGGCAACACTGAGCCGCAGCAGCCCACACTCACTCATCCAAAAAATATATACACGCAAACTGTATATCTGTGCAGATACCTGCACGTGGACGTGTACTCACATGTGCACGAGCAGCTCCAACAGCTGTTTCTCAGCCTGCTGAGAAGATTGTATCGAACGCAACACGACGACTATTGTAAAAAATATTTCACTCTCTGATGCTTCACTTCATCTTCCCATCTGCGTTTCAATTACAATCACAGCAGCAGAGCTCACGCAGCATGCACCTGGAGGATTCTTCTTATATTTAGTGATCTTTATCAGGGTTATTGTTCATAATAGCATTTTCAGATATTCAAATTTAACAAAAACAACACTAATCTGAAGGTATAATCGGTAGTTTCTCAAATACTTTGTTGAAATCCCCCTTATGTGCTGATAGCGATCAATAAATAAAGAGTAAAGAAAAACAAGCCGGTGTCTGTGGCCCTCGCATCGTTTCACTGAGACATGTGAAATGATTGGCTGGCGTATCCGTCACACCTCATTATTCACCTTTAGTCGAAATAAGTTGTCTTTGGTGAAGTCTTAAAATACGCTCTTTATTCTCGTCGTGTTTGCTGACCCAGTTTGTGACGAGCGTTTTCAGCTTCAAACCACAGAAACATCTATTTAACACAACCAGTTCAACCAGAATGAAGGAACATCAGTGTCTCTCCCTCCTGGAGAAGCACAAAGCTTTTCCATGTATTTCTGCATCGCGCTCTTCGCATTAGAAATAGATGGAACTAGAAGGGCGCTGGGAAAACGCCCTTTCTCGCCACGATAAAGAAAAAGAAAAAAATCCTAGATCTGCTTCAGAATGTTATTGATTCTTCTTTGGGTCATTTCCCAACTCACAACTGCATTTCATGGAAATCAGTAGGTTTTGAGAAAATCCTGCAGATTTATAACAAAGTGAGTGTAAACTCTTCTTCCTGCCTCCCTGTGTCTGCTCCGTATCACTCAGCAGATTATTCAATGACGCTTTCTTATCCTCTGGTCTTTGAGCGCAGCAGTGTGAAGTGATTTGTGGAACTGTTTGCCTCCAGTGTTTGGACGTGCTGCTGTGTTTGTGTCTTTTGTGTGTGTGTGTGTGTGTGTGTGTGTGTGTGTGTGTGTGTGTGTGTGTGTGTGTGTGTGTGTGTGTGTGTGTGTGTGTGTGCCGATCAATGCACTAATCCTTTTAACAGTCCCGTTAGCCCAGACTGAACGGGCTTGATTAACGGATTAGCCGCCACACGGAGCTGCGCTCTCTCTCCCGGCCGTCTCCTCTCTGAAGCCCGCTGTCACTTCAGTACGAAAATTAAACCATGAAAAATGACGATCTGATTCTTCGCCGGTCGTCACGTCGACTCTTCCACCTTCGAGTTTTTCAACTTGATGTTTTGAGTCATGAAAAGAGAAACATGTCCCTGGAGAGTTGAGAAACTTTCACCTGCCGCCAAAAAGAGAAATCCTGTTTTCTGCTGAATCATTTCCTTCAACTTCCCAGAAAACGACCGGCTCTAAATTAAGAAGGGAAACCACATAATGAGGACAGCTGCAGCGGCCGCTGCAATAATAAGGGTTAAGTGGAGAGGGTCGGTGATGGAGGACATTAAGGACGACCTCCCTCCGTCAGGACACTGGGGACAAAAAGCCTTTTCTCTGCTTCCTACTGGAGGGGAGATTGGAGGCTGGTCGGGTCACTGGAGCGTGAAACCCATTGAGGGACGCGACAGTCCGGTCACTGTCTGTGCTCGAGCTGGCGCACAGTTTTAATGATGGGGACGGAACGGAGTGAAAACACTTTCATTAATCTCTGTGCTTCTGTTTAATCGACGCTGACTCGTTTAAATATCCCTCTCGTCCCGTTTCCTTCCCCTCCTGTTCGCTCTCCGTCCATACTCCCCTGACCTGAAATCACTGCTCATCATCTGCTCGCACACGTCTCTCCTCCGTCCTTCTTTCCACTCCGCTCCCCCTCTTTTATCCAGATGACAGAGGGAGAGAACAAATAGTGTGTTAGTGATTGGGCCTAATAAAAGACGACGCTCCGCAGTGAGAAGACTTTCTTCTGTTCGGCCTTAGCAACGGCCTGTGATTGGTCCCTCTTTTGTTTGTTGGCTTTCTCCTCGCGTATCTACCGTCTCCAGGCTCGTGTCAATATGACCGATCGCCTCTCTCCCCTGCAGACGATGAGGGCGTGACCTCAGCGGTATCAACAGACCCCCCCACGGCCCCTCGGGCGGCGTCCGCTAATGGTGCGATCGGGGGGTCCAGCACCACCCGCCCCCGCCGACACATCAAAGAAACCTGGATTGATTTTTCCACAGCTCAGAATCACTGGAGTGAGGTTACTTAAACGGCCCGGGTCAGAATACATTACAGCCCAACTCAATGGTTGTATTGATCGGCACATACCCTGAATCCTCAGAGGCTTGAGAACGCCGGCGCGGCCGCCACTGAGGACGCAGGAGTCACGTCCTCTAGAATATATTTCTCTCTTCTATGAGATTTGTACTACATTCACACCAACAGACTCTGGATCGTCTGTGTTTGTGAATGTGAGGCTGAATGGTTCTTTCTCTATGTATGTTCCCACAGCTGGGTCCAGACTTTCTCAGATTTGTTACAGAGGCAGCTGGAGATTCTCCACTCAGACGCGTTAACAACACAGAAATACCATTAAAGGAAAAGGATATAGATAATGAAAGCATGGATGAATGTTTCTGTCATTTGGACTAAAAACTTAAATGTATAAAAATAGAGTCTTGAGTCTATGAAAACAGTTTTCTCCTGGTTTGAGGCAGCAAACGTTCAGCGTCAGAGTTTAAGAATGAAGTTATAAAGTAGTGGACACAGACCAGGAGCCAAATCTCGACAGTTAAGTATGTGGTGGTCAATGACGCTATTATGGCCGCCACTAATCTGTTGATGTACGGGAAACACTGTGAGAAATGAAAAATATTTTCAGGTCATTATGACACTGTGGTTAGAGAAGTTAGACTGTGGCCGGCGACCACAATGACAAATGACAAGCTGCAGCTTCCAAGACTTCATGGTCAGGATTCTGATTCGGTTTCAAGACTGTGTTTCCCAAAATGGAAACACTGAATAAATTTAATGAAAATAGTTTTCATGAGGTTTAGTTCCCTCCACCACATTCAATAAATATTCTAAAATAAATAACTAGGAAATAAATAATTAATGAATGTGAATTTTCTGACATTTTTAAAAAGCAGTGGTTTGGTATTTTGGGAAATACACCTTTTCTTTTTCTAGTTTCCCATGTAGCTGGAGCCAGCAGTTAGCTTAGCTTAGCATAAAGACTGTAAACATCTCTAAAGCTCAGTAATTAAAACTGTAGATCTCGTTTGTTTAATCTGCACAAAAAGACAAACACAGAGAAAAATTTTTTAAGGAGGTTGTTTGCCGGACTTATCACTGAGAGCAGTTGCCAACCACTGGAAACTTTCACCGACTATTTCTTTGAATACACAGGAAATTGTCCAGAATTTGGTCGAGAGCTCGGGCTGGAGAAATTAAAAACACGTGACCAGCGTCCTGGAGTTTGGAGAATATCAAAATGGTTTGTGCAAGATATTTAAATCTAAGAGATCATGTCAGCTAATGATCCGTCCCCCGACCTGTGGCACCAAATCTGCCCACGGGGATAAAATAATCAATAGGAATTGTTACGCAACAGAATGGATAGAATGTGAATAACGTGCACGTTCGGCTAATTCTTCACCCTGATTATTGACGTCTCTCTAACCTTTAACACTTCATCACAGTCGGCTGCCTTCCTCTCCTCGTTGTCTCATCCCTCCAGTAACGAGTGGGGCAAGATTAGTATTGATTTGCCTGGACACAATAGATTTTACACACACATACACACACACACATACACACAATCTCAGACTCACCGGCAAGATGCTCTCTCTCTAGCCCCTTTACCCTAATTTCAACCATCACAACTGATTGTTTCCACCAAAACCGAAAAACCTAATTCTAACCGTTAACCTAAAAATACATTGGATCTAAGATTTGGTCCCCATGGCAACACAAGTCCCAATCGGTTAGTGTGTATTCACGTTGAAGTCCCCATTGGGATATGAAAACAAACCCGCACACACATACAGAGAAACACTACATTACAGTGAGGGTGGGGGACACTGGAGGGAAACCGGATACCACGGGTTGCCTGGCAACCAGGGAGCTGGAGTTGTAGCTAAGGGGGATGTGTTAAAAACGATGGACCAATAGGATGACTCGTTACACTGCTGAGAAGGCAGGCGGCCAATGGGAGTGGGCCGTTAGTCAGCCTGCCTACATGGAGACAGATATATCTCCATTAACAGCAGGAGAACTGTAAGTATGACTGGAAGCACAGGCTGCATGTGTGTGTGTGTGTGTGTGTGTGAGAGAGAGAGAGACACACACACACACACACACAGAGCAGCTCGTGAATAGAAACCTCCATAAGACAGGAAATGGTTTATTCTTTTATGGATTGATAAATACTTCAAAGCCTTGAGATGTGACTGATTTTCACACTGCAACTCTCCTCAAGCCCCCGCTGTGTGTGTGTGTGTGTGTGTGTGTGTGTGTGTGTGTGTGTGTGTGAGAGAGAGAGAGAGAGAGAGAGAACAATATCGTGTGGGAGCTTCAAAGACTTCATGCACCTTTCGTCTTTAGTGTTCGAACAGTGAAAACGCAGAAGGAGATTTTAAATTAAACACAGAAACAATAAATATCACGTTATAATGTTAAATCCATTATTAATAAAAGTGTCAGTTCTTCGATTATTAAACCGGTTTGATGCTTGAATGAGTTTCTGAGACGAAGCAGGGTCTTGAAGCCGACAGTGTGACCTGTGTGTGAAGTGCGTGACCTCATGACATGACGTAGTGAAGGATGACACCGCGATGATGTCTACGTTGGTGACGTGTGCGCTGCAGCAGCTGCTCGTGGTCGGAGGCAGTGGAATGTGTCGAGTACAGTATAGGTCCTGTTTGCCGGGGACACAAAACCGGCTGCAGATACAGGATCAGGTTAATAGGAGGCTTGTAGCAGCCATATGTGCATCTGATAACTGGCAGCTGGGGGACAGCTCCTGACGGCCCCCTGCTGCTGGGCTCCTTCGCGATTCTCCCCGAGTAGTGGGGAGCTTGAAAAATGAAAAGAGGAGCTGTTGAGTAAATGTGCTGCCGCCGTCCCCGATGCAGCTGAGAGCCAACACAAGTGAGAAATGTTGCAGGAGAAGGCGCCGATGTGTGTGATGGAAGCTCCGACTATTCTTAAATCTATGACTATCTTTGTGATTCCTAAATCCTGAGAAGCTGCTTGCTCGTATTTCAAAATGAAAAATGGAGGAGATGTTGAAATCAATTTAACTTTCAGTCCTTGTGCCGGTGTAGTGTTGTGTATTTGAGTTAGTGTTACTTAGTGTTGTGTTATTTTTCGAGCCCGACTGATTTATCTTATTTGAATTAGCTGATCATAAATCTTCTCATATCAGCCTTTCACGGACATATCAGTCAATATACGCAGATACAAAAAAACGTTTGTTTTACAGAATAAACGACATAGAAAAGATGCACTTACAAAACACATTTTCTGAAATCAAGTTTTATATATTTGCTTGTATTTTCTTTTCATTTGTAGTTATCTTTATAGTTAAACTATAAAAAATGAAGCCTCAGGTACATTTCCTTCTCATACAGGTTTGATAACAAAGGAATTATCGCCCATTTTGTTTCTAACATTTCATTCTTGTATCTGCACCAGTGTAAGTATTGGATTTTTTATCGGCTCAAGTAATTTTTTCGTGAATTATAGCTTAAAATCTAGTTGACATTGATATACAACTACTTCACCACTTAAATCTAAATGGGTCAGATATCAACAAGCTAAGGTTCAATTAACTAACACTAACAGCAGTTAACTAATAACTAACCTCTACCCAACAACTACTTTGTTTTCATACTGACTAAGAGCTGGTGCAACAGGCTCCTCATCTGTATCAGATAAGGCACACACATGTTTACACACAAAGACATGTGTGCACCTCGGCCACTTTAGGTAATTAGGTCAAATGTTTCCGATGAAAACAAGAGATCCGCTGATTTACAGTCTGTGTAGGCGTCTGTCACGTCTCCTGTCGTGTGACCCACTTCACTCCCAGAATAATATGTCAACACTTTGAAAGTAAACCGTCCCGTCCTCACGTCGGCGACTGACGGGTGTAAAATAAAAGTGTCCCTGCAATGAATCACCCTTACTTCTAAGAAATGAATAAATAAATTAATAAAACAAGTTGTGTTTTCTGAAAATGACGTAGTTACACCGGCGACTGTAAAAGCCCGTATCCACACAAACGTCCTTCACAGGATCATCCATCAGGCTCTGCTTTCTGCCTCCTGAATAACGCCGGCCAGTGAAGAGGAATCTGTCGCCGCGGTGACAGTTCCATGAGCAGGAGGCTGGATTATGATTGATGGAGCGTCGTCTGAGGTAAACAGCATCTGGGAGGATTTCCAACTCAATCTTTGTGTTTGTCCAGCTCCCTCCTCAGCTGCTGCTGCGAGGAGGAACATACTTGTCCTCTGCTCAGTCCTGCTGGGACCTGTCTCCTTCTTTCCCACTTTTTTGGGTCTTGCACAATCGCGGTTGCCTTCTATCCCTTCATCGTTTTTTTAAGAAAACAAGTTCACACAAGCGAGCAATTATTAACTTATCATCTGGGCGGTGGACAAATGTAAGAAGCTTTCAACTGGAAGTTATAGTAGAAAAATATTATGATCGCTGCTTTACGAGGAAAGTGGGGCGAGGACATTAAAAGTTTGAAACCTGAAAAGATCTCTCTCTCTCTTAAGGTACTATGTTGTTTCTCTCGTCCCAGATTTTACTTCTCTCTCCATCTTCTCGGAGAACGTAAGTGCATGCAAATGAGATTGGGACAAATTAGGGCAGCAATTGGATTTCAGTGGATTTAAGTGCAGTAGTAATACATCAGCTATTTTTGCCTCTTTTCCCCTCAGCTTCACTTGACTCACTCTGGAACCAGGGACTGGATTTAGCTTGTGGTGCTGACACCCGACTCGGGGAAAGTCGTACATGACAATAAACGTGGTCCGGTCTCGGGATGATGTCTCAGATTGAATAGATGTTCAAGAAAAACCAAAGACGACACATGTGAAAAACAGGCTGAACAGATTCCTCAGCATCAGATCAGAGAAAAGCTACTTCATTTTCAGCGAAGGTATAAATAATTTAATATGCCTCCCTTTGTTTCTCTGCAGCAAACTTGTGTTTAATCAAAGACGAATGAATTCTTCAACACTGAGCTCCGAGAAAATACACCTACACACGAAATGCATAAAAAATCCTTAATCTCCAACTCCTGCACACACACGCACACACACGCACACACATTGCCCTGCAGAGTATCAGCTGTAAAGATGCATGACTAAAGCAGCAAGTGAAAAACAATCATCTCTCATCATCGCATCCCTTCCCTCTTTTTTTACATCTCTCGTTTCACAGCTCTCCCTCTTCTCCTCCATTCCACTCCAGACTTACCTCAACCAAGACGGGACTAATTCCAAATGAAAGGTTGAGAAGTCAGTTCCTCTCCTGCAGTCTTTTTTTTTCTCTCTCTCTCTTCTTCTCTCCAAGACAAGTGTTTCTCCTTCCTCCTGCCTGTCGTCTTCTCCTCCAACGCTCTCCTGACTTCACTCCTCTCGTCTTCTCCTCTCCACCACCACCAGCTTTTGACTCCCTCCTCTCTCGCACTCACTCCGTCTGCAGATTTCAGGCGCTCACCAACTCCTCCTCTTCCCTCAGCTTGCGGCATCCAGACTACATCTCCTACATGTCTCTGCTTGAGCGCTCTCTCTCTCTCTCTCTCTCTCTCTCTCTCTCTCTCTCTCTCTCTCTCCCCCTCCCTCCCTCCCTACCTCCCTCCACACACACTCCCTCTCTCTCTGCCTGCTCTCTCTCTCTCACTCTCTCTCTACCCAGCTTACATTTCCCCTCCTCCTCCTCCTCTCCATCTCGTCACTATGGAGACACTGGGCTCGTACAGGCTCACAATACATGCGTTTGTGTGTTGCGTTAGTTGAGAGAGTTTAACAGCAGCAGAATCTTCGATATAATAAAACATAAATGTATATTTCAACAAAAAAATTGAATAAATACGTTTATTCTAATGTCTGTATGACTGATTAGCAGCTGGTTTGAAAACACCAAGCACAAAGATTGAAAACAGAGGAAAAGCAGCTAGCGTTTGTCAATCCAGGCTAACGGTGCCCACTGGTTACCTAGCAACCTCGTGATCGGACAAGACTACTAATTGACAACTGATTGTTCGACCACACAAAAAAACCCCACAACTTGTTTTGTTGTTCTTGTGTTTACTTTTTGTACAGATTAAACAAACTAAATACAAGTTGCGGCAACGTGTACTTTGGACAGACCAAGGCTAGCTGCTTCCCACAGTCGTTATGCTAAGCTAAGCTAAAAAAGCAGCTGGCTGTAGTTTCCTATTTACGACACAGACGTGAGGGTGGTATCAATACTTTCATCAAACTTTAATTGTTTAGAAAATATACTGAATTAATTGATTTTTAGGTTCAGGAATTGTTAAATTTCTCCTCCTATGTTTTTATATACACAAGCTTTAATGACCATAGAACCACATACTAACTCAATTCAGAGGACGCGTTCTACTCGGCCCATGGAGACGCCTCCTTGTGGGCTACATAGAAACCACAGGCCGAACCGAAATGAGATCGTCTGGTCTCCAGAGTCTTTCCACGATTGACATCACCATCTGGTCCCGCCTTACTGCTGTTGCCTAGCAACGGAGCTCAGGTTGAACCTGACAAGAAAGTTTTAATGCTCCTTGGTTTTTTTTTTATTACATGAAGTGTTAGCTGTTCGGTTGAGTCGAAGCATGAAACGTCTTGTCGCTTGTCGGCGCCTCTTTGAGGAACAGTTTGTCACTGAAGTGCAATGAATGCTGGGATATGTTGGGCTGGACAGGATCCACCCGTCAGAGGCTTGGTTGGCTGCAGCCTCCGAAGGAAGACGCAGCTGGAGTCTAATGCAGCTGCTTGTCTTTCATATTCAACCAGGAGTGTTTTTAAAATATATGATTTATTAGAACCCTCTATTCCTGTGTTTGATCGCCATAAATGGAAAGTGAAAAGAGCAAGACGGGAAATGACCTGCAGCGTCCCGAGCTGGATGAACCCAGGACATTGTGGTTGTTGGTCATTGCCCTAACCTCCACGTCGCCATGGCAACCATCCTCAACCCAGGAGATTTTGATGCTGATCCAAGTCTTGGACGTGCCCCAACTGTAATTCAACTCTCATTTTCTCAGTAGAAAACAAATGGGACATTTACTTTGTAAAACACGTACCGATGCCCAAGCTGCAGCCTCCACTTTCCAACTCCATGTCATTAGGCTTTATTGTGCTCGCATATTTTTGTTCAGCTCCAGACAAGTTTAGACATCTGGCAGGAAACGGCTCGGAGCGAACCGACTCCCATTTATCTGATCCGAATGAGTCAATGTTCCTTTAGGCCTCGTTTGCTTTGAGATCGTCACAGAGGAGTTTCGTGCAACACACGGATACGTGCACAACATTCAACCACAACAACCTGATTAACTCATCTCGGTACGAAATTTAAAATGTTTGACGTCAGAATCTAGCTACAACAACACCAGTGTTTGTGTGTGTTTATGTTTGGTGCTTTATATTAATCATGTGCTTATTATTAGAGTTTATATTTACACGCCTGAGTGTCAGATGAATGAAATCCAACCCACAAAGCTTGACGTCATTCAGACTATTTCTGTCTTGACAGGCGTCTACGTATGTGATCCTCAGGAAATATCTTTGCAGAACAAACTCTTTAGTCTCCGATGATTCACAAATTAAGCATAAATTTGATTTAAACAAAAAGCATAACCACTGAATTCTTAATCATTTGGGATTTAAAGGAAATCAAATGGGTCTATTACTGATTTCACCGACTATAACACGTGATTGGTTCATCGCTAATTGGGCTTCGATGGGGTTTATGATACATCCGTGTTCACACTGCTGAATGTTTAAATGATCTTAATGCATCTGAGGTGTGACCACTGGTGAACGTGTCAAACAAGACACACGTTAACACCAAGTATGAACTGGGCCATCGATCCTCCGTCGTTAGCGAGTGAAGCTGTTGACTGTGAAGCAGCAACTCCGCCTCTAAAGTAGAACAAGTGAGCCACAGGTTCATGATGTGCTTTGGGGGTCACACACATTCTCTCCTGACACCTCCCACACCATCTCCTGCACGGCGAGCGCTACAACAGGAAGTGCAAACGCCAAATAAGGCTGCAGGAGAGCGATCTCGGCCAGCAGAGACGGTGAAGTACACTGCAGTCCTGAGGCACATCCACCCACACTGGAATTAACACCAGCTACTACTCACTCGCCTTTTCACACAATCTGTATGTGAACGTACTTTATCCTCATGTTAGGACACGTATGAAATGAAAAGAGGGTGTGACGGCGCGATTAGACGTGTTTTTGGTGTGAAAACTGAACTAAATAACAGAAGTGTGGATGCGTGTGTGTGTGTGTGTGTGTGTGTGTGTCTGTAGGTTCTATTGTACAATGTATAGGATTGATCCTGCAGTGTCTAACGAAGGCAGGAACCATCTGGTGTTGGGATGTGAGACAATCTGTCCATTTGGAGAGGTGACAAGGAAGGTGATAAGTACAGGAACATCTCACACACACACACACACACACACACACACACACACACACACACACACACACACACACACACACACACACACACACACACACACACACACACACACACACACACACACACACACAATGTCAGGAAAAGGCAAATCCAGCAAACACACACACATTCCAATTCATTTATACCAAGTGCACATATCTCTCGTCTCTATGGTAACTAGTAGCCGCCATGGCAACCGAATACACGTGGTAAAAGAAAGGCTGAACTCTCATGACTGTCCTCAATTTATTTTGGACCCCTCATACAGTTACACAAACATATTTATGCACACACACACAGAAAGTTTGTGTGTGTGCATTTTGAGGTTTTCGGGACAGATTCCCATTCTGTGTGTGTCTGTTTGTGTGTGTGTACTTCCTGAAATGGCATGCTGTATTAACTAGGAGAATGCAGAGACAAGTTGAGCCCTGTAGGTGAGTCACACACACACACACACAGACAGACACAATGTGAACACACACACCAGCAGGTCGTCACACGTAAGAGACCAGAATGATGTCTTCACTCCAGTTCAACAGGGTTCAGCTTCTCCTACAAACCACATACCATATTATGACATGTCGATAGAGAGTTTCGCAAATATTCTTTCCAGACAACTGACTATTGGATCAATATCTCAAATGGGTTTAGGTCAGTGATGGGGCGTCAGGAAACTTCGCGAGAGGTTAAGAGATTATTTGCAAACAACTCACAATTAGAAGTATCTGTCAGGAAAACACATACTTTGTTACACATGAACTAAATCCTGTGAACTCTGTCGGTCACCTATTTGTTTTTCTACCCCCAGGAACAGAAGCTGCCATTTGTTGCAGGTACTGCAGACGTGATTTGTCAGTGACTGAAAAGCGTCGACTGAACAAGGAGGAGAAATCAGACAGAAAACACCGTGCGGCTGCGGCAACAGGAGATATTTTGCACTTGAAGCAGATATTCAGGGACAAGTTATAGACGACAGAATGTGCAACGTGCAAACTGTACCTGGGAACATTTCAAATAAAAGGAAGAAAGACATCAAACTTATGTAATTAGTCTCAGGGACGAGCATCTGGATCAAAGCTGCTTTGTGTGATGAAGTGATTAAGTGTCTGTCGACTATCAACTGCACTTGAGAGCGAATTAGCACAAGAAGATATTCAGCTGTATTATGATATAAATTGCTTTGGAAAGAGTTCAGTCATTTTCTTTATAGACTAAGAGAATAAAGTAAACGCAAAGACCAGATCCACGGACCTGAAGACAAACACACAGGTGAACCAGGGACAAACAGCCTCCTCTGATATCAGGCTCCACTCAGCTAAAGGACGATGTCCCTGGAGGAGCAGAAACTATCTGAGCTCCACCGTCCTGAACGAGACTTTTTCCTAAATGAAATCCGTTTTTCTAATTGCCTCGCTCTGGGTTCTCTTAGGTGGTCTGACTGAACCAAAAGGCAACAGCGCCACCATGTGGATACGACAGGACACAACTGTAAGTGATCGCTGCACTGCAGGGAAATGAATATGTAAATCAGGGTCTGTTCATTTAGATTCCTCACACAAGAACAGTTATTATGATTGTAGGCATGGAAAGTTTTCATCTGCAGTTTCACCATCTTTGTGGCAAACTTCAAAATCCAAACTCCTTCATGAGTTTATTCATTTCTACGAGTGCGTCATGCACATTATGAGCTCAGACTAAAACAGGATTACAAGATAGATAGATAGATAGATGGATAGATTATAATATGATGTTTTTATAACATATATAAAAATATGATTTGAAAAATGTACTATCACACTTTTCAAGGTTTTAAAGACAGGTTTCTAACTATTAGGAAAAAACCTTAATTCAAATATTGAAATATCTTAAACTCTACCTTTATTTTACAAATCACGTCTTTTCTTTTGGTCAATAACGATGAATTGACCATCGGCCATCTCTAATATCAGCGTTAGTGTTCATGTTTTATAATGAGTCTTTTCAGTGTCGGATGAGATCACGTCCTCTGAGGTGAGAAGCTCCGACTCTGACAGTAAATTATTTGTGCGACTTCAGACGTCACCAGGAGACTCACACAAACACACAATACTACATTTACACTCATCTGACATGAAGGACTGGAAGGAAAAACTCAATTATGAAGCTCTAACCATCACATGCATATTTTTATAAAGAAATTACGCAAAGATTAATTGGCTGTCAATCTACTGATATATTCAATTTAGCACTTAATGCTGTATAGATATCATCCTACAGGTGGAGGTACATTAGTACATTCACTGGACTGTGTGACCGTTTTATAATAATGAATTCATATAAATATTAATATTCATTGAATAATTTAAAACTCATTCTGATTTAGATTTAATGAGTTTTCATTTCAGGTCTTGAGGCTTTAGATTCCCAATTTACTATACAAGGCTTTTTTTTTTACACTGACATGTCACAACTGTTACATGAATAATTGAATATACATATCAGAAATTTTCACTGTATATCTTTCGCGCGCGCGCGCACGCACGCACGCACGCACACACGCACACACGCACACACACACACGCCCTCTGTCTGCGGTGTATTGTGTGTGTGAGTGTAGACAGCAAGGATTAAAAGGTGTTTTGAGAATGTTAATCCCACAGCAACAGGACAGCACAATATGTGTCCCATCAAAAGGAGACAAACAAACAAACACACACACACACTCACAGACACACACACACACACTTGTATCCATCTATTTTAAAGTGCTCTAACAATCCCTGCCACTCCTCCAGTCTCCTCAGACACCACAGCATCTGTTGCCCATAGCGATTATCTGGTCATTACATGAAAGCAGTGGACAAAGTCTATTTTTAAGACTCCTCCTCCTCTTTATCTGCCCCCCTCCACCTCTCTCTCTCTCTCTCTGTGTCGCTTTAATTTGTTCCTCCACAAAAATATCTCACCCCACCATCTCTCCACACACACTCGCACACCTCTCTCAGGTGCATTAGTGACCTCTCCATCACCCCAAAGACTACTTCAGAGACAGTGTGCTGCTGCAGTGCTGCACAGTCATTACAGAACAGCCTGTACACCAGACAGACACACACACACACACACACACTCTCTCTCTCTCTCTCTTACTAGCATGATAGGATCAATAAGAGCTGGGCAGATGAAAGAAATAGAACCTATAAAATAAACCAATGGAGCAAAAACATTTCTGTGTGGACCAGGCTTTGTGCATGAGGTCATTTTCATTTAGAAACAGGAAGTGGTTTTCCCCTGTTGCTGCAAATTGTCTGAAGTTGATTTAAGACTCCAAAAGTAGACATAAGTATGTGGACACACTCACTGTACATGTAGTGGACTTGTGCAGCCTCTTGTGGTGACAATCGGTTCTACACCTGTTTCTTTACTAACAGAGGTTGAATTGATTAATTAGGATAAACCAGGATGTTTTATATCTTATCCACATGCAGGTTCAAATTAAGGACTTAAGGGATTCATGATAAACAGAACCTTTAAAAAACAATATATATATCCTTCTTTCTTTCTTTCTATCTCTCTCTCTCTATATATATATATCTATCTATCTATCTAAGAACATTTAAAAACACATAAGCAAGTATTCACACGTTTCTATCTTGCATATGCATCCAGAAACACACACACACACACACACACACACACACACACACACACACACACACACACACACACACACACACACACACACACACACACACACACACACACACACACACACACACACACACACAAAGCGCAGCATGTGGGTGGTATCCCCAGCGCTGTGAAACATCTTGCATCCCACATGCTTATATAACTCCCTCTCCACCTCCTCCAGCTGATCACTCATCACTTTATCACTTTATCCTCCACTGGGAAGGAAAAACATCCCCCCTCTCATCTCTCTCTATTCTCCCTCTCATTGAAATCAGCTCATCGGGCGCCCCTCTGCATCCGAGCACGATTTCGTTTCCCTCTCCGAGCATCAAAGGGGCACAGCTCTGCCACGCGGCCGCTGCAGTAAATCCCGACTCTACTGAAGATTTAATGTTGGTGAGAAATTCAATCGCAAACCTTCAGCACTTGTGACAACACGGGAGCTCGAAAGTCAAACCTTGTTATCATCCACCTTTACTGACATTTACAGACGGGGAGATGCGATGAAGGGAAGCAGCTGTAAAAATGGTACATTGCAAAATTCAAGCTGCCGAACAAAGTGCAGCGAGATGAAGAGCTGCTGTGACACAAAGTCAAATACAGAAAAAAAAGATGTACGGTTATGATATAACAGCAAATACGGTCCTCCTCCCTTATTGTTTTCTCAACACACATTACTGTAATGAGGAGAAATGTCTCATGGGCATTCTGTACCATTATAGCCTCAGCATCCTCCCACAGAGAAAAACCTTCACACGCACCTCAGCCTCACTTCGGACACACAGCCAGATGTGTGTGCAGATGTGCAGGAGACACACATTCACTCCGTCACACGAGTGAAGGACGAGGACTCAAAACGACGAACTCCACAGAGCCCCAGCTGGGACACACCGCCCCTCGTCACAAAGGGAAATTCTCCCCTATAACCTAATCATTTGAGATAAAACATGCTCTCTCTGCCTAAAGGTGCAAGAAAATCTATCCGTGGAGAAACATTGTTTGAAAAGAGGAAGTTGTAGACATCACATATTAACTTTGTTTAGAGGATCACGCTTGTTTTATTCTGTATTTTGCTTATTATCAACTGATTCACTAAAAAACACCAAAACTAAAACTCACCCATTACTTTTCTAATTCCCTACAATCCCCTGTTTTGTCCCTATAAATGTGAAAGTGTTTTTAGGGGAACGTTACATCACTGAATAATGCTTTTGTTTGGGACTATTTTCAGCCATGGTGTAATACACACATTGTGCTCTGGTGAGCGTTTCTGGCAGCAGGACACTGTACGTGGGATAAATTCAAAAAATAAACCACAGTGCTTTTACTCATTGTTATGAAGGAACGTGTCACTCCACAGATAAATCGCTGTTTTAAAGTTACGGCTCCTAAACTGTAGAATATCACCTGTCACCTCCTGTTCAGAAGTTAAGGGAGGAGATTAAAAAACAAGTTCTAGACTCACATTGATGAGCTCGATCTCCCAGATCTTCTTGACGAGCTCCATGGACGTGTATCCGTTGATGAGAAAGGACTTGGTGTAGTCGCCGAGCTCCAACGACTCCAGCCACTCCGCCACCGACGTCGGGTTGTTGCCATCGTAACCCACAGGCCGCACCTTTTGTTCAGAGGAGATGGAGAGAAAGGTGAGGAATCCTGGACTTTTACCAGGGTGATGTGAAAACTACCGAACCGATTTTATTGAAACTTGGGGAAAAGGTGGACTATGGACCAAGAAACAAAACTGTACCTACCACTGATGTGTAGCTGTGATAATGTGATGTGGCTTTAGGTACAAGGCTTGTTTGAATCTAAGGGGACTGTTGGTAGAAGTCTTTCTGTGTGTTCTCATAAATGCAGAGATACTGGAGTTGTTTTGCTGTTTCTCTGCCCATATGGTGCAGTCGCTCTGACCTGGAGCTCTGTAGCATAGACCAGCTGCTGTAGAACTCTGTACAAATACCACGATACAGCCTAAATAACTGTTTGTTATATAACCTGACAGCTGTTTATTCACATCATACTTGATTGCTGTGCTGCACTTTCTTCCCCATTTTCCTTCTTGACTCTGCTGCCACAGCCTCGTTTCTACATTCAACATTTATTGGATCTTCCTCAGTTCAGCGGGGGGTGCAGGAGCGAAGCGGCTACAGAGTTACAGAGCTGGAACCAAGTGGGTTTTACACAAAAAAATACTTCATGAATACATCCTGGCTGAATATTTTCATAGAGCAAACAGAAAGCTCACGTCTGGAAGAGCCAGAATAGGACGGAAACAGCAGGGGGGTGATCTCTCAAAAATACTTTCTGCGTTATGCGAATCCAGTTCATCACTCATTCACTTTTATTCTGACATTGGAAACAGCTTCAGAGAGTTTACGGTGCTTCAAACGAGAATCTCCACATCCGTCAGCTAAAGTTGAGCATCGCATACGTGTGTGTGTGTGTGTGTGTGTGTGTGTGTGGGGGCAGACAAAAGTTAAAGGTAGAATTTTTTTACAGTATTTCTAAGAAGTTCCGTGTGGATGAGAGGAGGAAAGTGCTGAGTGGAGATCAAAGTTTTCTGGGTGCCTGCGTGAAACCTGCTTATCTCAGAGTTCAGAGTCTCTCTCCACAGTCAAACACCTTTGAAGTCACTTTCAGTCACACACACACACACACACGCACACACCCACAGGTATTTGACCTTCCTAACACACATCAGCAGCCTGCACACAAACTGTCCTATGACTCTGATCTTCATATTATTCTAATATTAATTATTCTGACTCCTTTTTAGTTATTTTTACTGATAAAGCTGAAGTCTTCTTCTTCTTCTTCTTCTTGATAACCTCTAGCAGTTTCTTGTATACCACTACTACTTATAATACTACTACTAATAATTATAACTACAATAATGCTAATAACTCAAATGTATATAGCTATAAAAAGAAGATGATCTAATGTCAACAGTGCAGAGGAGAGGAGCCGAGACATTTACAGATTCAAAACCAGCCAAAAGTATCTTAAGGTCACTTCTGTTTTACTGGGAGCAAGAGAAGCAAACAGGAGAGATGTGCTCAAATCCTTTGGTTTTAATTAATTCTCTGGCTGCAGCGCTGGAGGCTGTGATGTCGAGTGGTGCCGACTCTTTGGTGCCGTGTTCAAACTCAGCCTCAGACTCAGAGTTAAATTACACAGAAATATGGTAAGTAGAGAAAATCTTTGTACAGTTAGTTGGAGCTAAAATTGAAGATGTGCTCTTCGTCGAAATGGATAATCTTGGATAGTGAATTTACAACAATAAACCCAGACTAGAGAACTCGGCTGCGCTTCATGTCCTGTGTGAGCTGTGTGACTTTCTGTGGTACTGACCCGGGGCAGCAGCCGAATGGCCTGAAGGAGACGTTGTCTGTGGGCTGAGTTGAGGATCCCGATCTCCAGCAGGTCCTGGTCCTCCACCACGTTGCTGCCCTGCGGAGCAACAAAACAACAACCATGGTTACGGTCGGCTTCACGTAACATGACCTTTGTCGCATTTCTCGCACATTGTGTTAACAGCAGCTTAATACAATTAATACAAACAGGAAAAGTGGAAAAACACATTTAAATTCCTCAAACACTTCAACGTGGCGTCAATTTCTTTAACTTGTTATGTGTAAAGGAAAATATGTCACTGGTAAATGGTAAAACATGCAAAGCCGCTGGTGTGGTCTCATTTCCATTAAGCACACCTTCACTGTAACAATATCATAGAGCAATGTTTGATTTGTATGATCCTAATAAAACCCTCCAGGCTTTTGGTGGATTGTATTTTGCCAATTCATTCTTTGGAAATGAGAGGGAGTAAAAATGTAAAATTCAAAGTTGAAAATATTCCTTAACAAGCCACTATCTTGTTCCCAAATCTTCTTAAGTTCTACATCGACATGCCAGCAAGGTCGTTACGTTGTCGAGACACTATGATCCAGAACTAAAGCAGATTTAGAGATGAGATAACAACGTGCAGATTAGTTGATGCACGTTCTGATGAAACCTGCCAGTGAAACTTAAAATACTGCTCCAGTTTATTTCAATCAAACGATGAGGAAATAAAAACAGCTAGAGAACATGAGTGAAAACAGGAAAGTCATGAAACAAGCAGTTTTTTTTTTTTAAGACCAGCAGCCTGTAGGGGCATCATGCCGACTTCACCTTTAATTAATCCGATGGGAAACTTTAAGAGACCTATCAGTCATCCCCGCCCCAGAGAGACAGAGAGGAAGCCTTCATTCAGACAGATAATTAAAGGAAAAGGAAGCAGTGGAGCTAGAGCTGCAGGATAGAGTAAAGGCTAACTCAGCCAGAAATACCGTGAAAAATATAAACTGTGACAGAAGAGAAAGGTAAACCTGAGGTTATCGCCAAAATGACGGTGGTAAATAAGGGGGAGAGTGTGAGCGGCCTGGAGGCTCGGGGGTTCCAGGACCACACACAGAAGGATTAAACCTGTCAGCGCCTTTACGTCTCCTCCCTGTCAAACTAATAACAGCGATAAACATCCAATAGACCAGGAACAAGAAAGCAGGTAGATACCAGTTATCTTCCTGTTTCCTCCTCCCCCCCCCCCTCTATTTCAATTCTGTCCAGAGGTCGACGCAGCGGATCGCTGTGGCCTCAGAGATAAGAGATACGGCAGCTGTTGTTCAGCGTTCACACCAGCAAACCAGAACAAGGGTGGATTTACGTTTGAGAGATTTGAGACAGCAGTCACAAACTGAATATTATAGTTCTCTTGTATTTTCTCTTGTGTGTTTCTCTCACAACAGGATCTACATTTCTGAATATTTAACTAGTCTCCTAAACTGGATCTGCAACAAAATGTATGACTGTACCGCAGCTGAAAAAATAACCCTCCTAAGAAATCATATTTTAAACCGCTAGATCCAGATTTTAATTTGGATCCTGTTAAGATTCTTTCTTGCCCCATTGCCCCAAGTTTTTGCATAATCATGCAACCAACAAACTAACCAACCAACCAACTAACGAACAAACTAACAAACAAGCCAACACATCAACCAACCAAACCGATTAACAAACCAACAAACCAACCAACAAACTAACAAGCAAACCAATCAGCCAACAAAAGAAAGAAACTGACCAACAAACTAACACAAAACGGTCAGTGGTGAGAACACAACCTCCTTGGCAGACATGAGGTCCTTAGGAGATAAAGCAGAGCCCAGAAAACAAACAGTCCTTTTAAGTTAGTAGTTGTTACTCTCTCTTTGTTAATTCTTCACGTATCCATGTGGTATTTATCCCAAGATCTATGTTGTGCACTTGGAAATGGCAGATACAAGGAAAACTTCGTGTTAACACAGAAAGTGAAAAATAGCTTTAGAGAGAGAACAAACATTAAGGAGCTCCATCTTGTTCTATGAGGCGCCCAACAGGGAGCAATTAGTCATGCCTCTGAACCCCCCCCCCCCCTACAATCTACTCTGCTCTGTGAGTCATTACTCTCGTAGCACGGTAACTCCCAACGTCGGCTCGGCTCTGCGCTCTATTAATCAGCCTGGGAGCTGCTCTATGAACCACGCTCTTCTCACAGAGGAAGAAAAATGGGGTACGAATAACTTAAAGAACAGGAAGTGCCCAATCAGCTGCAGGGGGCGAGCAGACGTGTTTTACTAACACTCCTCCTTCAGCATCTCTCAGGTTTAAACAGCTTTTTGTTTTCAAAGTATGTTTACATTTCAAACTTTGGTTCAACAAGGTAAAGTGGACACAACCTGCTGGAGGGGCTCTATGGTAGAAGGGACATGGAAATTAGCCAAGTGCATGGATTAATAAACTGAGAGCATGGATTAATATGCCATGTGTTTAAAAATCTGCGGATTAATAAACTGAAGGGAAATCATCATTTGGGAAAAAGCAGAGTTAAGATATTTAAGAAAAAGAAAAAGACTTCCGATACAATCCAGTGAATCCTTCCCAGATGGTTCGTTACCATCAGAACCATCTGGGAAGGATTCATTGGAAGCTGGTTGGAAAAAGGAGGAGGATGCTTTCAAAAGAATTCTTGATACAGGTGATTGGAGGAACCATCTGTCCGTCAATGCAGTGGCATTATACTTTTTCTTGAAGTATCCAGCTCGTTTTAAATCGCTGAACACTTGGTGTGCATCACAGGTATGAACACTAACAATCCATTTCCTGGCGGCTGGAAGGTGTTTAGCCTCCTTATTGTTGATACGACTGCCGCGGCCTGTGGTTTTGCTTGTGACACTTTGACTGCACGGCTTAATGACGGCGCCGCAGTGGGTCACAAACATTCAGAAATTAGAATTCATGTACAACTGCAGGGGGCTGAGGCGAAATTAGAGATATAGCAAAAAAATTGTTATTCAGCGACGGCGGTAGAGGCTTTTATCAGCAGCAACAGGCTTGGGCGAAAAACTACAAATCATGCTCGGCCTATTGTGTGTGTTCTGTTCCTTTCATGCTCGTGTTCATCCCTTTGCCTTCCAGTCTGCTCTCAAAGAAACTGGCCTCTTCTCATCTTATTGTTGCCTCTTTATTATTCACTTCACAGACTCTCTCAGTGGATTTTCGTTTCTTAAAGGTTTCAGATGCATCATTCTTCTCTTATTCCTTGTTTGCCTATTTTATTATGAATTCCTTTTGGAAGATGATTAAAAGTCAGACTACTGAAAATAATTTATTTCTACTGTCGTTTCATTGCATCCCTTGGAAGAACGGTTACGTAAGAGTCATTTCACTTCCCCTGCAGCTGCTCTTATCGATTCCCTCTGCATGATATCATGCGTTATCTCTTCACTTGTGCCATCTATGTGCTACAGCACCTCCATTCAATCCTAAAAGAAATTCTTTCACACTATTTGTTTGTTTGCCAGTTTCCTCTAATGAGAGTTGCTCTAGTAACTATCTTTCAAGTGAGCTGCAACAACAAGTCACACATAATCTTGTCCTGTCCACCATCAGCCTCTCTCCATCCTCCTCCTCCTCGTACTCCAACAGTCTGGTCACGTATCTAATTATTTATTACCATGTGCCGTGTTTGGTGCGAGTGCTTGATGGTAATAATGAGTGTTGAGAGCTGGGAAGATATAACTGAGCAAGGAGAATGAGCTCTGCTGCAGACTAGTCCCACAAAGAGGCCACAGTTGAGGGGGATGGTAGGTTTCCTCCAGATGATCACGTTTTCGAGCTGATCCTTCAGCATTGGGGGTGTGAGGAGCGACACCCAGTACAGTAAAACCAGTATCTACAGAGGTTATGGTGAATCCAGCCTGACGAGGATGGTAAAATCTCATCCAGGTGAGAACTCTGTAGTTCCCCTCAGCTCTATGAGGGAAGTTTAGCATCTTTCAGCACTTTGTTTTGGTTTTTCCTGCCCAATCCTTGACCAGTCTCCATTATGCACTATCTGCCCAGCACCAAAGAAAGTCAAGCTTAATTATGTGTAGCCTGACTAGTTAGTTAGCTACCGAGCCAGCAAACAGAGAGTGATAAATGAGGCATTTTAGCATTAGCCCGGAAACTACTTTTTCTAATTTGAATTCGCAGCTTCAGTTTCCAGTCGTTTCATTTCTGCAGGTTTTTAATTAAAACACAAAACAATCTATATGAATCTGCTTTTGTTGTTTAGCTCCACTGTTAGTTTCCCTCACTCCCACATTCATGCATGTACAGTCATTTAGAGTGAGTGCGATTAGTCTCCATCCAGTGTCCTTCATATTAAACGCTGCCTCCATAATAACCACTCCACCCTCTTTCCACTTGTCCATCAATCTAGCGCTACTTGTCCTCTACTGGCTGGTTAAGGTGCCAAGACACGCCCACTCCAATGACCCCCATTAGTGCTAAATGGTAATGGTGGATGTTTATATTCCTGCACACTACATGGTGCCTTTTGCTGACATCGAATCCGATGCGGATCAGAATTGAGGTCGAATTCATTTGCAAACCAATCAGTCGTATAGATGAACTTGAACTGGTCTCGAAAATGAAAAGAAAAATAAATAATAATTCCAATGCAGCGACTTGTTTGAGTTTGCCATTTTAACTTGATTCCTCATATGGAGAGATGCTGAAATGAATTTGACCCACTCCTTTCCTTGAAGGATCCACAGTCAATAATAAAGAGGAGCGCAACCAATATCAGCGTAATCCCTGTAGGCTGTGCCTCAGCTGCTTTAATTTCAATTTGTGGTAGCGGAGTTTTCCCAAGGTTGGAAAATATTAGCCGTGTTCAGTTTAGTCACGAACAGCGAAATGAGGGTAAATCCCCGCTCAGGAAGTGGGACACCAGAAAAACTCGAAAAACTCGAAGAGACCCAGAGAGAAGCCAACTCAAAAAATAACTTTAAAGTCACCATGATGTTTGCAAGGCAGTGACATCTCAGATCTAAAGGCAGTTCGTGAGCTGTTGAGAAACATTTTCAGAGAAGAGCAGCGGAGCCAGGAGAACAGAGAATCCTTAAGTCCCTCAGAAATATCACCAGAAACTTTACAACGAGCAACAAGGTGAAAATGAGAGTAAACGAGGTGTGCACACTGATGTGAAGGCAGGAGTGTGTGTGTACGTGTGTGCCAGAGGAAGAGGGAGGGGGCGTAATGATATGAGTTCACTTTGGAATTGGCAGAAGTTGGCATATTAATTTGACTTAAATCAGAGTTAAATTTAAATGGTTGTGACATCATGAGGTGAGATGGGTTTGGCGAGGTTGTGAATTCCTTCACTGATGTTTAACAATCAAACAATATATTCATATTGAAAAACGACACATCCTGTGAACTGGACAATGTTCCAAGTGGCTTCTGTTCGACAACTTCTCAACTTAAAGCTGCACTAATCTGTGTTAATATTAAAACTGAATAAAATGACCTGTGGGTTATTGTGCATTAAGCTCCAGTTTCTCTCAGTTCCAACAAAGTGCTTGAGCGTCGGTTCCACCTGGGGGAAGTGGCTTGTTTCAGTAAACAGCTGCTGGATGTGTTAAGAGGCCACAATGACTTCACACACTTAGCTGATAATATGTAAATGTGGTCTTTGTGTCCTAAAGTAAATAAATAGTCAATTATGGTACCAAACAGGAGGTTGAAGTGGAACTCATGAATTTGTTGGAATCTTTATGTGGAGAAGACTATTGCAACCTTATACTTCCTGATTCAAGCTGTAAAATGTGTCCTAAACAACTTGGAGGCAAATAATTTTATTCCCATTTCTACTGCTGAATTGTGAATCATATCCTGGAGAGCAAACCATGCAAAATCTCCACAGAAATGGTTAAATATTCATGCTGAAGGCATTATCATACATCCTCTGAGGATTTACAGGGATGAAGAAACGTAATCCTCCTAACAAATCGATTCCTTTGCTCTTTTTCCCTTGATTTGTTGTATTGGTAAGTAGCTATGTCCTGCATATGTTGCAACTTTATGAAATGTATTCACTGTATGTGTTATGTTGCTTTGGCAACATGTTTTTCAAGCCAAGCAACGTACAAATACGTCTTCAATTAATTCCACTAACGTAAGATAAAGAAAAAGAGGAGATGGGGGAAAAGGACAAGAAGCAATGAAGGAAAAAGTCCACAAAAGTCAAATATGGAAAAAATTAAGATAATTGGCCACTGCAGAGATGTGAGATTTATAAATGTAGATGAGTATAGAGAGCGGAGCAAGAGTGTCCTCGCTCATATACACAAGCTACACACACAACTGTATATCAGCTTCAGGGCCACTTATCAAAGTCTTATTAAATGCTTCATGATGCTTGTGACTAGTTACTGAGACAAAGAAAGAATCAGAGAGATTCTGTGATTTCCTCCTGTTGCCAGGGTAACCAAAGAAAAAGATGCAGGTCACAGTGAGTGGAAGAGTGGACACACACACACACACACACACACACACACACACACACACACACACACACACACACACACACACACACACACACACACACACACACACACACACACACACACACACACACACACACACACACATGACTTTCAGACTTTTCTTTTTCAGATGCCTACATACGCTGTTAGTTGTCGTCATATCAGAAGAGAACATCTAACTGTTTTCTCATTTCTCTTCTGGATGTGATGACGTCAAGTTTGTGCAAAAACAAAGGACTAGAAAGCCTCATATCTCAGTATGATGTTGTTAAGTATCATCACATGAGAACTTATAGATTCCTCTGCTAGTTAGTAAAATACTATAATGCTAATGATGCATTGCTTCTAAATCATTAAGATAAACCCCAAACTGATTTAGCCATTTTGGAGATATGAGCTTCTTTCCCCCCCAATAGTGAAAATCTGATAAACTCATCCAGTCAGCATCTCTCTGCTTGTCACCCATGTTTCTGCATTAGGTGCAGTTTCTCTCAGCTTGGCTTCACTGCATCTCCTTCGCTTTCCCACTTCCTCCTCATTCTCTATGATATCACTCATGAAACCCTCTCCTCCTGTGGACGTCTCTTAGAAACACATGCACACACGCATCAGAATGCAAAATGACCCAGAAAGTTTCTCCTCCAACGTCACTGGAGACAAACGCGTCATTGGACATCACAGGACCAGGTTGCATCCTGGTCCACAGGCTACAGGTGGTCTCACCTACTCTTTCTACGTGTGTGTGTGTGCATGTAAGTAAGTGTATTAATGCAAAAATCATTAACAATCAAGGTCTGCGACATGATTTGTCAGTGCAGTATGAGCATGTTGGTGTGCAGCTTGAAGCTGGAGTTGAGATTTCTGCTGTGGCTGAGATGTGGCGTAGGATTTCTGTGCGTAGGAGGACCTCACATGGCATCAGTGGGGAGAGGCAAAGGAGGAATGAGAGAGAAAAAGGAGGAAAGCCAAAAAATGAGAGAGATCAGAGTGAAAGAGGAAAAACTAGCCTTGCTAATCACTGCAAAGACAATATGAGAAATGATGTGTTGTACCTAGGGGAGCAGAGAAAGCTTAGATTGGGGGGTGGAACAAACAGAGAGTGGAGATTGAATCTAAAGCCAAAGATAAATAACAACAAGAAGGGAAGAGAAACTGAGGATCAAACCTCAGAATTTCCCCCCAAAAACAATTGTGCAAACACTCACCATAAACTGGACGTTGTCGAATCCATTGGCCAGCAGGTGGTTCTCGTACTGGACCAGGCCGATGGAGTCGAGCCACTGACCCACAGACTGCAGCGGGCAGCGGGGACCTATGAGGGGGTGGAGGGGCAAACGCTTCAGAAGGGAGTAGCCGTCCACGCGGTAGCAGCGGCAGTCCGGCTGCGAGAGCTGGCACTGCCACATCATGTTATGGCGGGCAAAGTGGCTGTCGAACGAGCCCGCCATGCTTTTGAGGAGTCTTTTGGCAAGGCAGCAGGAGGAGGAGGAGAATAAAAGGGGGATGCAGGTAGAAGGGGGGGAGGTGAAGAAAGGAGGAGGAAGAGGAGGAAGGTATGGGGTGCTAGGCTAGAGGCATGGTGTGGATGGAGGGGGTCAGCATGCAAGGGTGCAGGTGGGTTCAGGCGTCCAGTTGCTGCTTTTCTGAATCCAGCCGGAGGGAGGATGAGAAGGGGGCGGAGGGTGAAGTTGTATCCAGAAAAAGAGCTTCGGTCCTGGGGGTAAAATCCTGCCAGAGATGGGTGGTGGATAAGACTGGAGTTTCAGATCCGCGAGCAAAAGCGACTGACTTGTGCGTGTGTGTCGCGCACAGCAGCCGCTTTCTTTTTCAGCTGTTGCGCTCGCTTGGCTGATCCCTTGATCGAGTGTGTGTGTGTCTGTGTGTGTGTGTGTGAGAGAGCGTGTGTGTGTGTAAGAGAGAGAGAGAGAAAAAGAGCGAGCGCTGCCTGTGCTGTGGATTTCTCTTTATCAAGTACTCCCACTCATCTGTATGCTCCTGCAGCCTCCTCTCTCTCTTTCTCTCTCTCTCCTCTCGGAGCACTGCTTTCCTCCCTTGTTCCCTCCTCACTCCCTGTCTCTCTTTCTCGCTCCCTCTCTCGCTCACTTTCCTCTGTCTACCTCCTGTCTCTATCTTCTCTGAGGGTTTCGATCATCACCCTGCGCTCGCTGCCGCTCTACATATATCTGTCTCTCTCCAGCTTCACAACAGCTCGAGCGTCTTTGTCTGCGAGAAGCCGAGCTCCCTCCCACCCACACACACCACGCTGAGTGTATGTATGCAGTCTACATGTGTCTACATGTACATGTTTGCCAGTGTGTGTGGTGAGCAGTGGCGATGTGTGTGTTGGTGGTGGTGGTGGGGAGGGTTGGAACTGTTTTGGCACAAACAGGATTTTTTCCCAGTGGTAACCATGGTTAGCAGCAGCTTTGCATTCACAGATGAAAAGCGAGAGAGAGAGGAGGAAGAGGGGAGGGGATCGGGAGGTGGAGGATGGGGGAGTTAACGCAGAGAGAGGGGGATGAGCGCAGTAAACAGAGATGAGTAGCGGAGCATTGGATGTGCGCAGGTGAGGAGGGTGGCATAAACAGGGATTTGATGCACACAAGACAGTCATGGAATTTCTCACACATACACACACACACACACACACACACACACACACACACACACACACACACACACACACACACCTGAATCTGTTAGTGTTTCCTCTGTGTGTAACCAGCAGAATGTAAACAGGTTGTGCATCTGCCTGTTGGTGCATGTTACTATCTCGTTGAAAATGCACCAATGAAATAACAGTAACGGCTATAAAGCGTCTGACCAACACTCAGATGGGCGCGAGTGCATCAGCTGTTTAAACAACATTGACACTGGCTGTCACTTTCTATTTGAAATTCAAACACTAGTTCAAATGTGGGGCTAAAAAGTTCATATTCGAACTGTGACGACCTGATCAGTCTAGAAGTGAATCAGACATGGTTTGCCTCGTGATCCAGCAGAGGGCGCTCACTGTCAGCTTGACCTATTGCATGCCCTCTTGACCTATCTGTAGAGTAAGAAAGTCATGTTATGTTGTTTTGCCAAGAAAACGGAGGACGCTAGCGAGCAAAGCCGTCCTGCGCCGACTATCACCAAACAAAAGCTTCGCAAAGTATCTTGAGGAAGTGTTTTGGGTTCAACACTGTAGAATGTCAAGTAACGAACAAAGGTATAGCTGTTTGTCAACTTTGCAACTGCCTCCAACGTCCATAAATCTGAAAGTGACAGCCCTAACTTTGACCTTCCCTTTTTTCCAAAGTGATGTTTCAGGTACGTTTACGTCTGGTTTTTCCAAAAAGAGAAGTTCGGATAACCTGTGGACAGTCGTGTTTCTTGCCTCGTCAGATTTTGTTGTTGAGATGTCACAGCGTTCTCACATCTTACAAATAACTTTAGTAATAACTGATTTCAGTCAGATTCACGCACACTCTCACATACATATTTGTGCGTGTTTTACCTGAGACGTCCTCCTTGATGTCCAATCCGCTCCCTATCCCTGCCCCGATGGAGCTCATGATCTTGTCGATCTGAGCAAATGGGAGGGCGACAGAGAGAGAGAGAGACGGGGGTGAAAACCAACGTTAGAGAGCTGTTCATTTCCCAGTAATAAGGCTAACCCCTATTTCTGGATTCAAGTGTCACATAACATGATCACTACGCCAGCCAGCACACTGAATGTCAATCATCCCCCCGGTGAATTGAAGGAGCGTGGAGGAGCAGAGGGGAGGATGCAGGAAACTTAAAGACAAGGCACAGCAGAGATGAAGGAGGAGGGAGTCTGGATTGCAGAGAGTTACTGTGGCCTCATTAGTGTCTGGCTGAATGTCATCCCTGACCCTGGACCTGCTGCTAACCACTGATCTGCGATCTGCGCATCCCTCCACCTGTCAGGACTGCTGGCTCACCGCGGGTCAGAGGAGCCTGGCCCTGCTCCGGCTGCACTGGGGATAAGTTTGTCTTCAAGGCTTTCCACCAGAAAGCCTGTGCATGTGGTCAACGTTCCCAAAGAGTAAATCTAAACCAATACCAGGTTTTATTTCTCAACATAATCAAGTTGTTTTGTTGCCTAAACGCCAGAGAGCCTTTCTCCAGTAAAGTAATTTATAGGAGACACACTCTGCCCATATTCTGATTCATACAACAGTTCAGCAATTTTCCAGCTAAAGCCAGATTAAAGCGTAAATGACTAACATACACTGATCTAGCTCTTCTCTCCTGTAGCACTAATGAGTATGAGTATCTTCACACTGTTGTGGGGCTTCCCCTTGTGATCAGTCTCCTGCTAATAATGAAACTCTTTTCTTGAGCACGTGCTGCAAATAGATTGACTTTGTTTTGTTTTTTTTTCCTCTGTGAAATCCCCCACACGTCCCCCTACACTTTCCCTGAAGCCATCTTATCTCGTCCTCCCGTAGCTCGCAATTAAACAGGAAAGGTCACCTTAATTGCTGAGAATTACAGGAGAACTCCATATGGTAATTCATCACCATCAGCCAGTTATGCGCTGTGTTGAGGAATTAATGAACATATACATGCAAATGTGGACAGGCAAGTACTTTTACCCACATGCATTAGCATCGTTTTGAAGGAGGATGATTAAATCTCTTACACACATTGTTCTCTGAAGGAGGGAAAATGCTGTGAGGTTCCTAAAGCGTGTTCTCTGTGGGGTGAATGCTGAGCAGTGAGCGGAGGTTAATGCGTCTGCACCCCGGTGTGTTTACTGAGGGCCGAGACCCCGGCCGTGTTGTCCAGTCACTAGATGACATTTGTGTCAGCGAGCCTTTTATATCCCAGACGCCTCGGGGACAAACAAACCGAAACACGCGGCGCCCTGAACCTCCGCACTTGACCCTCTATAACGGAAAACTGCTTCCTCTCTGATATCTTCCCTGCAGCTCTGTCGCCAGTTAGAGAAGAGAATCAGGGAAATCAGTGCAGGAGCATATTAAATCAGCACCGGGGCTCCTTCTGCAGCGGAGTTATAAGAAGTTGTTTTTTTTTAAACTGAGAAAAGACTGAAGTAGCTCCGAGCTGTGGAAGCAGAGATTTCATCTGTCCCCTGGAGAGACGGTTCATTTTGAAAAGCAATCGAGTTTTAATCACTTTTACTGTAAAAAAAAATCTGTGTCAACGTACAGAAATGGATTGATCCATCCTCTCCCTCTTTACGATCTTGATTGATGCTAAACATCTGATAAAAAGCTGTGCATTCGCCCGACAGTGCACCAAATTGCACACACTCATAAATATCAGTTGTTTTTTTTTAATCAAGATCCTCGAATTATTTGCGGATTAATCAACGAAAAGGTTGTAAAACCCCAACAATTTATGAGCTTCTTTCCTGAGCCTCACCACATCCTTCCTCCAAATTTCAGGGTAAAGAGACCAGTAGTTTTTTGCGTAATCCCCAAACAGACAAACAAACACAAAAGGGAAAAAACGTCTTCTTACCTCCTCCCACTCAGCAGTGAAGGAAGGCGTTCTCTCCAGTCTCCCCCCAGGGCTGGCACCCTCCCCTGGGTTCGGACTTCCAGGCCCCTGCCCCCGAGATCCAGACCCCCAACTGTGCTCCTCCTGGACATAGAAATGAACCATTTTGTTCAAGAATTATTAAACTACACGCAACCTTTTTTAACCTTAAATGTGTGGACAACTAAAAACCTGAGAATAAAATGCAAGTCCGTTCACGGCTCATAAAAGTTTCAGTTATAATGAAGCCATTTTCATCAAACAGACTATGCATCTATCTGGTGATTTATTTACTATGAATTAAAGGAGTCCTCTCTGAAATGTGCTGCACAGCAGGGAGCAGCACTGTGGCCCAGATTCTTGAGTTATCTAATTGGTTGGACTGGTTTCTTTGCCGTTTTCTGAGATCACACCGCATGATACAGCAAGATGCAAACTACCTCCACCGCTGCATAATTCATACAACTGAATATTTACAATAAATGCGTTTGCTTGCATTGATCTTGGTGCAAACCTAAACTTTAACAAAAAAGAAAAGTACTTTTAACAACTTTTATTTCAAGAGGCTTTCATGTTTCTTTGGCCTCTTACGTAAATGCCTCAGAAGAACGAGGCAGTACCGGGAAATAAGATGTATATATGTATATTTTTGGGACTGAAAATTATTATGGGAACAGCTCACCTGTACGGGAGACACAGCTACCAGGTTGGAATCAGACTTGGAAAGAGACTTTGACAATTGCAGGTCCAACACGCTCCGGGGAATGGACCTCATCCTCCCCAGGGTGCAAGCCCTCTCCTCGAAGCCAGCCCCAGATGAACCGTCCTTGGATTCGCCCGATGTCTGGATCCCCTGTGACTCCGGACCTTTCTGGTTTTGACCGGAGTAGTGGGAGGGCGGGCGGTCCAATGTAGACCACCCACGAGGCTGATCCCGCTGATCGCTGTTCTTGGGTCGAGCCTGATCCTGGTTGACCCTGGTGTGGAAGATAGTCCGGTACACCACCTGAGGCTTTTGCGGGTCGTTGGCGGTCCTCTGAGGCAACGACTCGCCCCCTGTCCTGGAGAAGACCTGAGTGGGTCCTCCTCCAATCACGATGCTGAACTCTGGGGTTTGCAGCAAACTGCTCTGGACGTCTGTGGAGGCATATTTGCGAGGTTTGGGACTGTAGAGGTTGTAAGGCGTGTCAGGGGTCTCGCAGGCTGGAGAAGAGCCATGAAGGAGGCCTGCAAACTCCTCCGGGATGTGGCTCTTCCTTCGATCCTCCAACAGAGGGTTCAATGTGGAGGAGGAGCAGAGAGGAGGAGGAGGAGGGTCTCGTTGGTACGGCCCGTCGTCTGCAAGCAGGAGACACACAAAAACAGAGTGATTAGCATTAAATCATGTAAATGTGCGTGAAATGATCCTGTCAAAACAACGATACACACTAATGAACTTACATCAGCAATTCACTCATTGCACAAATAACACACAATAACATTCCACGAAATGTTAAGTACACAACAGAACAGATAGAGAAAACACTGGAAAACAAGCAAAGCTGCAAATAGGAGGATAAGAACACGCTAATGCATCTTCTGCTTCGCTGGGGAAAAGCTGCTGGTTTCACAGAGGAGTCATGAAAGAAACTCCTGACTTGGATTTTACACCTCTGCTCCTCCACTGTCTGGGTGCATGTGAGTGTGCATGTGTGTGTATGCATGATCTCTCTGGGGCAGACGTTCTTACACCATTGACTGATTATTCTTTTTTTGGGAGGGGGGGTGCTTTCAGAGGCCGACTCACTGTCTGTGTGCAGCGGAGTGAAAGAACCCACTGAAAGCTTTTGATTCTCCATATACAAGTGTTCGTGTAATGATAGATGAATGTGCACGAGTGTGCGAGTGTGCGTCTGCTCGGCTACACACACACAGGTTTCACATGCTTATATACACATCTTCAAACAGCTTGCACCTGAGGTCACAACAACTGCCTGGCGTGTTGAAAGGATGAACAAGTTGCAGAAGAACAGGTGTATTATTTGATCTTCTTCTTGCTTTGAGTATTTGCTGCATTTCACCAGAGCGGAGTGACTCTCAAACTCCAAACACATCTTCAGTTCAATACGAGCCTGTAGCGAAGGAGCAACATCAGGTTCCAGAGAGATTAAGGTTGTAACTTTTGCTCCATGGGGCAAAAAGGCTTTGCTTATTTATTTTTCACTTTGTGCAAAGTCTCCTGCACAGTGTGATGGACATTGAATCTATGACCACAGATGGACAAAGTGAATAAAGTGTTGAGGACTGTAAACTTTATATGGAGTATTATTTTCTTGTCTTTATTTAAGAGCGTGGTTTTTCAGTTTGAGAGCGTGACTTTTTGTTTTGTCAAAGTTACATCATGATCTCATGTTGAGGCGGTTTAAGGAAGTTATGAAATAGTTCATCAACCTCAACTTGTACAACCTAGAAGGTTGCACACCTCGGTCACGGCTATCTCAACATCTTAAAGAAAGATATAAAAAAAGATTGACTCCGCCCATTTATCTGAATCCACTCCAAAATGTAATGGCTTCGTCTTTGACTCACACCCCACTGTTCCACCAAGTTTTAATAAAATGGGTTCACTAGTTTGGTCGTAATCGTTGTCACAAACACACGAACGGTAATGAAATCATAACCTCTTGGCGAAAGGTAAAAATTAAAGCAGCGTTCATGTTCAGCATTGCACGATTTCACAGAGTTTGCTAACACTGTAAATACTACTAAATACTAAATACTGTACAGGGATGAATGGAAGCACTTTATGAATGGCACAGTGTAAAAACTACATTCATACATTTCTAAAGCACAACAGCATGGCCACCATTCATAACGTGTACTGTGATTTGTGGGTAATTTGTTAGAACATGCACAACTGCAGGTGATGTTCTTTAACGTCACGTTAGATCAGTTATCAGCAGCTGAAACCTCCGTAAACATGACATCGCTTAAAGACACACACATCTGAGAGCTGCGAGTGTGTGTGTGTGTGTGTGTGTGTGTGTGTGTGTCTCTTCATCCTTTTTCTCTGCTTCTTGTCAGTGTGTGTTAGGATTGTGTACCAGGCCATGTAAACAATTTCACCACTGATAAGCATCACAAAGAGACACACATACACACACGGTCTCACAATCACACAGTCAGTGAATAGAACGAATGGGAACAGAGACTGCGCGCACACACACGCACACACACACACGCACACACGCACACACACACACACACACACACACACACACGCAAAAGCACACACACACGCAAAAGCACACACACACACACGCAAACTCCACAGTCTTGTAATCAAACCGTCAGCTGAATAATTGCATGTATCTCCACTATACACACACACACACAGACAGACAGACACACACAGACAGACACACACAGCCAGTGTTAATGAGCACTTCCTGTCTGTCCGCACCACATCCAGCCACTTTTCCATACACAACAATTACATAACGCAGCCCAGCGACACAGAATAACCCCTCGAACAGACTTTCATTAGAAAACGTCTGAGATTTTTCTTTCCCAGAGAAAACTCCTCAAGCTCGACTTACAGGAAACATTCATGGTGATTTAAACAGGAGATGTTTGATTCTTTTGAGCTGAAAGAATAAAAAAGTGGAACAACTTTAACATCAGTACTGGAATGGGGAGCCTTTCCATCCTCTGGAAGGTGATGCTGCAGTTAACTGCACCTTAACCGTGTTCGCTCTGAGTTTCAAAGTACGACATGTAGATATTCACTGTCTTCAGGTAATGAGGTTTAACAAGGTGACTCATCCTGACGCATTGCGCGGAGGGAAATTGTCTTTATTTTCCTACACAGGCTGAAAGCTCATTAGTTATGACTAATCCTCAGTATTTTAGTGACGTAGCTCAAAGATCAGTAGAAATACACAGTGTGTCTGCATTGTCTTTTAGGTGATTGTTACAATCTGATCATTTCCGTATTCAGAACTTAAATTCCTGTCCGTATAAGGAGTTTGTACGACAACGAGAATATAAATAATCATACAAACAGTTCTTCCATGACGCTCATTGTTCTTTCCGTTTGCTTCTCTCCATCCAGCTAAGAAGCGATAGCAACAGGTGAGCCTGTTGGTTGCTATGGCTACAAAGAGCCCCAGCATCAGCATCTCACTGTTTCTATTTTTCCCCGGGGCGGCCAAGTGTCTTTGGCCTTCAGTAAAAGTGTGCGGCTGATAAACACAGCAATCAAATCAGAGTGTGTGTTTGTCTAGACAGAAGAAAAGAGGCACTGCAGAGGCAGGGGAGAGATTCCTGCCGGGTACAGTGGAGAGGAGAGGGTTGGGAGGAAAGTTACATACAAGAAACTTTTGTAACGGAAAAATATATATTTCAGGTAAAAAGACAGAATTACAACCTGATAATTGGGGAGTTGATGAGAATATCGACGTAATGACGAGTGGCAGTGAAATAAATAAATAAATTCGAGAGCAGAGCAGAGACGTCGTTTGGCTCAAATGAGGCTCGACCGTCTCTTGTTTCTCTTCTTCCTTTGCAAACAATCCATAATATTCCTCTGTGTGTTGTTTTAACCTTCATTACTTATCCACTCCTGAGCTTCAAAATCACTCTGCAGCTTTGCCTCATTCCCTGTCCCCTGTGTGTGTGTGTGTTTGTGTGTGTGTGTGTGTGTGTGTGTGTCTTACCTGCTAATTCAAGGCAGTATCTCCTCAAACTAAAGCACAAACACACTGACTGTACTGCACAAACACACAAACACACACTCACTCACCACTGAGCTTCTACTGAAATTAATCAGATGGTGAAACAACTTCTGCAGAATTTAACACCTGCATTTCTGTTGCACAACTACAACGCACACAAGTTGTGACACGCAGGAACGGGGATGTTTGCCTTGTATGTATGTGAGTGACTGTGCAACAATAAATATTTCCCACTACTACTCATTGATACATGATTTAACTCTTTAAGAACTGATTTGTCTGAACACTAACTCCAACACAAAATAATGTCATGAAAAAAGTTCGCAAGTGAAAACCACCGCTTATTAAACTTAACAAAAAGAAAACATGCTTTTTTTTAAAAATATAATTCAATCCTTTGTATTTTTTGTATTGTTTTACATGATCTTGCTCTCGTTGTCTCACTACCATCTGCTATTATGTTTGAATATTGTGTAACAAATCCTGGTTTCTAACAACATGCTGACTGAGCTGACTTCCTCCCAGACAGCAGACGGATGTGGTCCACGTCAGACGATGATGCAGCACATGTGGCCCAAACAAAATGGATGTGAGCTCAAAGTTGCCACAACTATCCTAAAACAAATGTGGGCCTTTGTTGGAGCGAAACGCCCGAGTGCCATCACCTGCGCCAAAACTATTTTGGCTATTTAGAGTTTGCTTAATTGTGTTGCTTAATAAAATCCCCCTGCTTAAAGCTACCGTGTGAATTGGACACAGCTCTACTCATTAACCAGCTCATGTTGGCATGTAAAGTAAATGTTCTTCCCAAAATGTTCCTCTCTTGGCAGCAGCAACTTTACAGCAGTTAGATTTAAGAGTAGTGAAGAGAAAATCTCCAATTCAAATTAAGCTCATCATACAGTGACTAAACCCAGAACAAGATGATATGGGTGGAAGGAAGTTTTCAGAAGGTGCCGAGGGAAATGCATCTCCAAAGAGAAAACTTCATTTATCCTAGTAGGAGACAGGTGAATCCATTTTCCTTTCCTGTTGTAATTGCAGTAAGATTGAAAAGCCTGTTTAATTGCTCTTTAATAAATGTTTGCAACACCAGACAACTGGTGTCCTGTCCCAGTCTGTGATGGAGAGGAAGGGAATATAAGAGGATTAGGGAGCAGGAGAGGGAGGGAGGAAGAATAATAACAGAAGAAGAGGTGGAAAAGGACCTCAGGGAAGAGGTGGAAAAGGTGAACGTTGAAATGCAGAAAGATAAAGAGAGATATAGGGTGTGGGCAACAGAGGGAGGCAGAAAAAAAAAAAAGCTTGTGAATGAGGCAATCCGACTGAATGGAGTTTAAGTGGAAGCAAATGAGTTATGGAGAGGCGAACTGTGGCGGCGCAGCAAAAACCCAAAACGCCGAGGAGGGGCTGACAAATGACGGCGATGCTGAGCTCAAGTGAGGGGGTGTGCGAGGAGCATATATCAGAGAGCCAGAGGGAGAGAAACAGAAAGTGAATGAGCACTTGCGAATGGTGGCCAGAGAAACGAGGGAGAGACAGAATGAAGGATCGAAAGACAAGAGGGGGGGAAGGAGGTAGAGAAATGATGGGGCAGGGATACAGAGCTGGAGGTTATATATCAAAATGGGAGGAGAGAGAAACTGCGTCGTATAGCAAAGGAGATTTTGCAATAAAAGCTCGTTCATTATTGATTTTCACACCGACTGAAGATCATGAAAGTATTAAAATTTGCATTTAAATAAAGTTGCTGGACACAAACTATAAAAAAACAAACTCATCTCACTGCATTTTTATCATGTCACTCATTCTTTTGTGGTAAACGCCTTAAATATTCTGTTTATACAAAGAGACACAAACAAATACAAGCTCTCGTGCTCATACACTGGGATGTTTTTCTGTGTGTGTGTGTGTGCGCGTGCGTGCGTGCGTGCGTGCGTGGCAGTGTCAGGGGGCTGGGAGATGATCCAAACATCAGATAGTGCTCATGTTCATCGCCCCGTCTCTCGTGGCGCGGCGCTGACTGTTATTAAAAACTACAGAGTAATATCTGAGCTGTCACTCATCCCCGAGATTAAAGACTGAGCCTTATTTCCTAAGCGCCGCAGGTCTGGATAAATCAGTATCAGCTCCCCCGAGCCGAGGGGCGCTAAGCGGATGCTCGGTTGGTGCTGGGCTATGCTAACGAATCAAGATAGTAATGTGGGGCTGTGGTGCGTCGCTGCGTGGGACGGACGATGACTTCAGGTCTGGATTTGACGATTTGACGAAGGGTTAATAGGCAACAGTAAATTCAGTGAGTTACACGTGAGGGCTGCAGACCCTTGAAGTGCTGCTGGAAATGTCACAAGCGCCATTTGCTCAAGACACTAAAGTGCTCTTGAGAAACACCAGGGAGAGAGAGTGTCATTTATGTGACGTGATTAGTCCCAGCATGCGTCGGCTTTCCACCCTGTTTCCTGAACTGGTTTCCAACCTGTGGGGTTCCGGACCCCACCAGAGACCACATGTTCAATCTAAATCTTTTTCCTGAAATTTTCCAAAGGGGCTGTATGTGAGAATGAAAATGTCAGATACAATCGCTCCCGGCACTTAGGAGCAAATTAATAAAATGGGTCAAATTTTCTTTGAGATGCAATTTTTTTCTTTTATTGTCATCTTATATTTTCAGCTCATCATGTTTTGTTTTTACCAGGTGGGGAATGTTGTTTTGTGCATGTTGCACCTCAGCCTCATGTCTGTGACCTGTCAGCTGGTGTTTCACCAACAGGAGCAAACAGGTCGGTCTTAACCTCGCTCCCCGTGGGACGTGAAGACAGAGCGGTGAGACTCCGTGTGGAGAGAATCGCTTCATGTCTGATGGTCCGTACACATAGAAACCCAGCCTTAAGGCAGAGTAGGGCCAGTCTACAGATATTAAATACACACTTTCATTCCTGATTCCATATTGCCACGGCAACGGGTTCGTCTTTTGCAGGAACCCATTATTCATGTCTCCAGAAGTTTGACAGTGACGACAGTCTCTCCCTAGAGTCACTGAACTTTCATTTGTGTTTCACACACAAGATCTTTGAGGGATATAAAGCCCTGAACATGTCCCTGGTGTTTTCACAACCCACTAACAAAGATGGAGACAGAGATTTAAGATCTGGCCAAAATATAGTTGTTTGTATCTGTTTCCCATGCATGAGGATGAACCCGCATGACCTTTACACACTATTTCACATCTTCAAAGGTGGTGGAAAATCAGCTGTACAGGTTAGAGAACATGGCTGCAAACAATACAGCTTTCACATCTCCACTTCCTCCCACTATCCAGAGATGAAGCCAAAATATCCTGGAAATGGAAACTGCCATCTTGCACCTATAAAATCATCTGAGTCTGAGGGAGGGAGTCACAGTCACGAGATCATCATTGTCATCAGGAAACAATGAGCACTTAAACATCACTGAGGAAAGTACATTTGACTTTTGAAGGTTGCCGTCATGTCGTCCATCTTCATATAAAGTCTGTGAGACACACAGACACAAATCTGTGTTCGGAATAAAACTCGCTGCCTTTTGTTTATATCTCTTACAGGTTCCAAGGCAAGCGCTCTGCCTGAGCAGGTGGGAATTCAGTGTTTGGCTCAAGGGCACTTGAAGCATCAAACTTGAGTCCATTTAAGAGGTTTATCAACACAACGACATACAAATTACTGCTGCTTGTCTCAATCATCAGTCCGTCACTGTGAGTTTAACCTCAGCAGTAGAACACGTTTATATAAATCTGCTCCACCACATTTATTGAGGTCATTTCTGAACAAATCTGCTTTGTTTATCCGGCCTTTTTAGTCATTGTTAGTTATATAAGAGCATAAAAAAGGAAAAGTTGGAAGCAAAGTTTGCTCCCGGCTTCTTTCTGAGTCTCTCTTCAAGCTCCACTGCTGCTTAATGTGATCAACAGCACTTTCTCTATGAATCTTACCCAATTTCTGCTACTTTCACTTTTATTAGTTTGAATTGAGTCTGGTCGTGTGTGCGTGCTGAGACGAAACACGACTTTACCAATGTGGCGGAGCGAACACTCTGGTCCCTGCCACTGAAGCTAAATGCCGTCAAACACACGGCGGCACTCGCAAATTACCTGAACTCGTCTTTTTAGCGCAACAGCCCGAGGTTGAATCTAAATGAAACAGTATGTGTGATCAAAACCAGCTTAATGAAACTGTGCTGCTAATTAGAGCTACAGCTCTGAGGGCGGGACAATTCAGAGAGGACACTTTAATGAAAGGACTGACGATGTCCTCAGGTGCAGGAATATTAATACACTCTGTATTGAGTTGTATATAAAGATGGACGACATGACCGCGCCAAAAAGTGAAGCCAAAGAGTCTTGATTGCCCCCTAGTGGCTGGCTGCAGTACAGGTAATAAACCCCACCTCCTCCGTGTTAGTGTATGGAACATGGACGCTATAAAACGCTATAAAAATAGGGTGAAATGTCATGATTGACAGCTAATAATGACTCGCGATTGGTCGAGCATGTGTATCGACGGTGCCTCAATAAACATGTCGTCCATCTTTATCTATTTATTTATGGTACCACCAAGAGTCGCACCTCAAATTAAATCAGCACTTTTCCCTCAGCAATACCTGAATATTATTAAATTCACAGAGATAAGATATATTGCAAGGCTTTCCACTGAATTGCCACTTGGTTGTACAACAGATATAACTAATAAACCTAAGTGTGTTTTTACAGTTTACAAGCACACACACACACCGACATTGCAAACCAAATTTCTTCTCCCGTTCTCGTCCTCCTGCCTTTCAAATCAAACTCAAGCTTTCAACCTTGATTGACACTCTGTCACGCCCCGAGTGAAGAAGCAGCGAGAGGGGAGCTATAATTTCATCACATCCGCCATCTACCACATGACAGGGTGTGGGGTGGGTGGGTGGGTGTGTGTGTGTGTGTGTGTGTGTGTGTGTGTGTGTGTGTGAGTGTATTCTAACGGCAGGGAAGATTCCTGTTATCTGATGTAAGAGGAGATCAGCACTGCCACATTTCTGCCTCCATGTAAAATGAGGTGGAGGATGTACACATGCTCATTTCTGTTAAATGATTATGATCAAACGTGTTAATATCAGTGGCCACTAATTGAAGGGCCTATTTCATAAAGTGTCAAACTTTTCAGGCGGTGGACACAGGAGAAGGGAACGGCTTCAGATGTGATCGTGTCAAAGAAAGACAGCAAAGGGCAGAGCCAAGGTGTCAAAAGGACGTGTATGTGCACGAGTGCCTGAGTATCAAATGAATGCAGCCAACACAGGTACTGCTGACTTTGAGGGCGACTTAATGATCAAGCACAAGGCGCTGACAGACCCTTTGTGTGTTTGTGCTGAAGAGTGCGCTTGTAGTTGTGAGTTGATGCCAAGTTACAAATGAAGAGTGTAATATTTGAGAACAAAGACCTGAATTAAGCAACGGAGGCCTAATGAATTTAACTCCTTCCAGTAAACACACACACAGTCCGAGCTGTGCAGCACTCAAACACACGGAGAGAGCCGTTGATTGCTTTGCCATTTTCGGCTCATTAGCTGCAGCTCATCGATCTCTGTGGTCGAAATGCATTATGAAGAAAGCAGGAGTTTGTGTTTTGCAAGTAGATGTTTTACCACAACTGAGTAGAGAACTCAAGAGAACAGCACGTCTGAAGCATTTTCAAATATTAAATGAAGTAAAAGAGTAAAGTAAGTCCACCTTAAATAAACAAAACAAAAAAAGAGTGAAGGAATTCCATCGTAAAAGATTGACGTCAAGTAATTCCACTTTAAATTCAAAGAATAAAGTAAAAAAGTAAAGTTATTCCACATTAATTCCTAAAATAAAGGAAAAGAGTAAAAAAAAAACATCATCTTTTTTTAACTTGTCACAGGGGGCGCTGCTTAATTCACGTCAGACCACTGCGTCAACAGTTGCACTGATTTAGCAAAACACTGCACTGGGCTGGACTCCCTGCAGCGAGGCCACCGAGGGAAGGTTCTCTCAAGTGACGTCCAACATTACGTAAACCGAGGCTCCGCAGGATCAGCGCCGGTGATGGATGGGGTTAAAAATAGTGCCTTCTTTTTTACCCGGCTGCCCACGCGGGTGCCAGACACCTGCGTACGTCCACTGCAGCTATTGTGTAAAATGTGAGGCTGGTGCGGAAGAAGAGTTTAGGATTTTTTAAGGGAGAGAACGAGAGGAATAAGAAGAGGAGAGACAGATGTGGGGAGGAGGGAAGGAAGGAAAGACCTTTTATGGTGAGCGGAGGGTAAAATAAAGAACTCCAATCAGTTTCTTCTCATTTCAACCCCCAGAAATCTAACATTTCATTCTCTCCGTTTCCTCCCGACCCCGATAACGTCTCACTGTCATTCTCTCCCACTCTTTTTTTCACTGGCATCCTTTACATTCTGTGACTCTTTGCCTTCTGTACCCACATATACACATACATACATATACTACACTATATATATATCTCTCTCTCTCTCTCTCTCTCTCTCTCTCTCTCTCTCTCTCTCTCTCTCTCTCTCGTTACCATGGCAACCCCACAATGGGCCTTACACAGCTAATAAGTAGAGAGAGCAAGAGGGATGAGCGGAGGAGCGGAGAAGCAGAGAGAGAAAGAGAGAGAAGGGAGGGAGGAAAAACAACTAAATGGAAATATAAATGGATGCCAATCTATTCCTGGTATTAGTGATCGAGGCAGAGAGAGAGAGAGAGAGAGAGAGAGAGAGAGAGAATTATTCAAATTCATTCTAGGTTGTATCTATAAAATTGTGTGAGTGCTTATATAAAGTATTTCTGTAAGTGCAGTATATAAGGTATTATGTGTGCATTTTAATTACTTTAGTGTAAAGGTTCTTTTTCTAAATCGGAGCAAGAAAACAACCTCTTGTGATATAACTGGGTGAACAATCATCAGTGAACTGCAGGAACGGGGTCGTCCACTAAACAGAAGGTCGTAGGTTCAATCCCCAGCGTTTCCACTCTGCATTCCAAAGTGTCCTTGGAAAAGATACTAGACCCCAAATTGTCCCAGAGTGTGAATTGTGAGTGATGGAAGCTTATGTAGCTGCATGAATATGAATTGTACTGTGATATGCTTTGAATGGTCGATAAGACGCAGTAAAAATAGGAGATCAATAATTGCTCATTATGTTCAGTGGGTTCAAGAAGGAAATTACACACGTGTTACATAAACATCCACAGCTGAGCTTCAAGTGGAATGAAGATGAACATGTCTCATTCAATTTGATGTCTGTGTGTGTCTCTGTGTGCGTCTCTGTGTGCATGCACCTGTGGATTGATAATGGATGTGTTTTTGTTTGAGGCACCACACAGATCAAAGCCTCGCTGGGCCTCTGAACTACTGGATGAAACACGCACACACGGACGCACACACACACGCACACACAGACAGACACACGCACACACGCACACACAGACAATGCCTCCCGCCTGCTTTCTGTCCTCTGTCTTAGCCTGACAGCAGTGGGTGTGAGGGACAGTTGGACTGGCACCCAGGTGAGAGAAGGAAGTATTCACAACCACGTCACTAGCTGTAGCTATCGCCAAGGCCGCTTTGCCATGACAACAAGGAATCTCGTCACCATGGTAACGCAAGAAGCGGGCGACGAGGAAATGACAGAGAGGAAATGAGGCTCAGGAGCAAACCAGGCAGCGAGCCAGTGGTTCCCACGTCCCAGTTTCCTTCTGCGGTGTCCAAGTGTATTGGAAAAATCCATAATACAATAAATCTTTAGATAAAAATACTGCAGACAGTATCAAATCAGAAATATAGAGAGAAATGTATTTTTAAACGTGAGCATGAAATCTGAAAAAGTTGCTTATATATTAGTTATTTTAGGGTTCATGACAAATTGTAGACAATCCCATTAAAGTACATGTGAATAGTAAACATGTTTTTGCATTTTTTTAACATTCATGTATTCGTGTTTGTTCTAAAAGAACTGAAATGTGCGTCATGTGCAGATTTAATACTTGACCGCCCTCGTTAGGAGCTTCTTTTTAGAAAACACCTCCATTACATAGTATATTGCTTTTGGAGCAGAAACATTAAAACTCAGTGGGGGGACGTCATTAGATGAAACCAACAGTGTTTCATCTCGTCAGACAGTAACAGCGACGCCCCACAGGACCAACGCAGCATCTTCTGCTGATGTCTTGGAGCCCGGGTTCTTCTCAGGATATCCAGGACAGTGTTCCAGCGTGAGGAGCTGGTTTGCATCCTGATTTCCACTCAGACAGACTTTAGATGCATATTCAGTTTTCACCTGATAAAACCCCTTTAAAATGTCTCTGCTCTGCACAAGACTCAGATAAGCACTGATACAGGATGATACAAATCTGTTGTAGAATAATTCTCAGAGCTTGTTTCCCTTCAATTCTTAGTCTAGTGGGAGGTTATCATGCTTCACTAAAATCAACAGTACATCAGTGCTGCGATGTGAGGGAAACCTATCTACATGATACTTGTGCCATTTTCTGACATGAACTCCTGGGTTTTTTGTCGTGAACTTCCCCTTGAGGAGGTATTTGTGTTTCTGCTGCTCCTCCTCCAGGGGGAGGTCAGAGGTCAGGGTGGACAGTTTTCCCCTAACTGGTGTCTCCTCCGGCCGAGAGACAGAGCCTTTCACATCTACCGACCTCCCACCCTCCCGTCCGTTTCATGAGTCTTTACCTGTGAGCTGACAGTCGTCGTTGGAGCCTGCAGAGTCTTCCTGGTTGGGGCTGAGGGGGGGGCTGGCAGGGGGGCTGGTGCTGAAGCTGGCGTAGCCCAGGGACGAGCTCACCTCGCTGGGCTCACAGCTGTGGTTCACTGGCCTTTGGACGTCCAGGGACGAGGACAGAGAGGTTCGCTGCTTGGGCTAAAGGCAAAACAGGAGTAAGAAAAAAGATTAAATATTAACTATATTCTCTCATGTAGCTGACAATTGTGTGGCTTTATTCATTAGTTCATGGTTTATGTAACATGTAAAAATGGTGCAAGGATAGAAAAAAGAGAGGGATAGAGATTATAAGGGAGAGGCGATAGAAAGATGGAGAAACGGACAAAAAGAGAGAGAGAGAGGATTTCATAATGACAGCTCACAGCCGAGTGAGAGAGTGAGACAGAGAGGTAGAGGACAAGTGAAACTGTAGACTGGCACCTGGTAAACACATCTTACATAATGAGGCATTTGCAGCTCTCAACAACCTGCTGCTGCTTCACAAACAGCTCCAGCAGTCAACACCCTGCTGTGTGTGTGTGTGTGTCTGTTTGTGTGTGTGTGTGTGTCTGTGTTTGTGTGTCAGAGGAAAGCAAATCAATACAGTGAAGCACCAAGGTTCAAATAAAACCCTGAAATACTGAAGGAGACTGACACACGACATGGACCACCTTCATAAGACCTTCACTGTGAGTCCAGGCACAAAAAACTGAACCTTGACTAAGAAAGAAAGAAGGAGGGAATGGAAATAAATGCAGAGAAGGGGAGAATGTTTCTATTCTTTCTGCGCTGGGTGCAAAGAAATTGGGTTTTTAAGCATCTTCAGATCGACTGGACTAAAGTGAGATGAAAACAAAGGTATAATGGGAACAGGGAAACGACTCGAACGTGGAGGACGCATGCAAGATGAAGAGGAACGGAGAGGACTGGACAGGGTGAAATGGAAAAACTGTGGAGATGAAAAGACATGGTGAGAGAAAATGGCAGCACTGAGGAAAAGAGGAAAAAAGCGAGGGAGCAGGACACAGAACAAATGATGGGAGGAGGTAAGAATGTGAAGCAGGAGAGGAAGAAAGAGTTGGACGAAGAGGAGTGAAGCAACAGAGGAAGGACGAAGGAGGCAGCATCATAAAAGAAAGGAGAAGGAAGGAACATTAGATGGAAGCTACGAATTATTATTTTATTAAACATGAAAAATGAATATAATCTTTTAATTAAAAAGAGCTCCAGATAAGGTTCAACATATAAAAAATACGGTTATTTGCTTTTTTGTAAGTTTAATGAGGAGAGAGATTCCACTCGTGTTTGTAGAGTTATCACGAAGCCATAATGCTAAACAAACATAAGCAGCTCCTAGATCTTAGTTCATATTTTATATACGGCTGCAAGAGTCGTATTGATCTTCTCCTCCAACTCTTGGCAGGAAATTGTAGTGTACAAAACTATAGGGTTTGTTTTTCAAAGTCACTTTGAAACACTTCTGCTGTAAGAGAAAGGTCAAATCAACAGAAGTTCAACCCACAACCTGATATCAGCCAATAAACACAGAGCTTTTCACGGCAGAACTTAGAAGAGCAGAAGAGATACAACTAACGTCCCGACCAGAGCAGCCACAGCAGCACTTTTCTTTTCCAGTGGACATTTGGTCAATGGGGAATAACACCACAGCAGCAACATCCCACTGAGACCATGGATGTTTAAAGGACCAATACATCAAGCGGACAGGATCACAGCAGCACGGACGAGCAACGGTGAATAAAGACAATGATTTATGAGCCCAACGGGGAACAGTCCGGACGGGGCAAGGGGAGAGACACGGCACAAACCTCGCTGTCAAACACAAAATGAATCTTTGTAATCAAGAAAAACCAAATAGAAGGAAAATAAATCTTACACAGTGAAATAAAAAACACTTCTTAATTTGTGCCCACGTAAAAAAACAGAACCTATAGTGTTGGATAAGTCGGCTCTCATCAGATAATCCAAGTCCAAGACAATCGACCCAGAAAGATGGAGCTGCTGATGTGGGACACTGTGGCATTTCAAAGTGAGAGGTTGTAGTTGTGTGCGTGTGTGTGTGTGTGTGTGTGTGTGTGTGTGTGTGTGTGTGTGTGTGTGTGTGTGCAAACGTTTAATGAGTTTATTGGCAACTTCAACTTCTCCTTTTCATCGTTCAAGCATGTCTTAACACCCACACTCATCGGCGCCTTGTCTCGGTGCATTTCGCTTCAGCTTCTTTCTAACAACTAAACAACTCGTCTCTCTGGGCTCACGCTTATTAGGAGCTCACACATGCACATAAACACACTCACACCCAACAAAACACACACACACACAACACTACACGCTGTAGTTCTGGCTGAGGCTCAGCGTGTACAATGCAAATGGGCAGCAGGCTAATGAACATGCCATGGCCAATTGGATTAATGAGCGTGCGCACACACACACACACACACACACAACCATTTTCTCTGTCTGTAACAGCATCCCTGGGGGAAAACATGCTGTTTAACACTTAACTAATGGGTGTAGGTCCTAATAAATGACACAACCATTAGCTAGAGAAAAGTATTTCCTCACCCAAGATGAGGCGGGACGTGTCTCTGCAGTTTGAGTTGTATGCACAGACTGAATAAAGTTTTTCCTTCGTGAGAAAATGAGAAATCATGTTGATTAATGAACCATAATCAATTATAAAATGATCATAATTACCGGATCAGATACTGTGGAGTCGGGAAACAAATATCCACTGTTGATGAATGGGACGTAATTTACTGTGCAACCTGTTCGTCATGCTAAAAAAATGACAATATAGTTGTACTAAGAGTGGGGGGGGGAGAATGTCGCCATTTCCATTTAGTCTCTTTACCGGCTGACAAATTCATCAGTTTAACGTGAGCTGGGGACTGAAAGGTAATTATCCTCGTGGCTTTAATCGATATTTTCTGTTGTTGGAGCAACTTCTCTCGTGTAGAACGGTAGCTTGGAGTAAGTGACGCTGTATCGAGTGATGTGTGCGTCTTTAGAAGAAGCAGAGTTTTTATTTCTGTCGCTTTATTTCACGTGCACGGAAGATGAAACACGCAGGATAAAATATTAAACGACTCAGCATTCAAACACACACACACACATCCCGAGTCCCTAACCTAAAATATCCTGGAAACACAGGATCTCTTGTACTTTTGACGTAATTGGGAGCCTGACCCACTGTTGGTGGTCAGATCATCATCTGAAATCATAGTGCTGTTTCCCGGCTCTCCCACGCAAACACCTCCCTCCTATTATCTGCTATCAGTCCACTCGCTCCTCTTGTCGGAGTAAACAGTCTCTCACTCTGTCCATCATGTGAAATTGTGAGAAACGCAGGAGGCTGAACTCCGCTCGCTTTGAACCGGCAGTATTTCACCTCCTGTCCGTTCCGCAGCACTAAAGCAGTTTTTCCTGCCATATTCATGATGGCACACAATTTAAAACGCAGTGCAGAGGCCGGCAGGGGCGAGCAGTCCATTTGGCTCACAACCAGCGAGGTGATTGAAAGGCACGGCTCGCTGGAATCAACAAAGTACTACATACAGATTCATTTGTTATGGGCTGGGAAATGCCAGGAAATAGCCCGGACGTTTAACTCCCACCGGGGAGCTTTTAGCTTTAGCTCGAGTCCGTTTCAAACAGCAGTGTGTGACCTGTGTCTCCTCTGGGGCCACAGGCTGAATATCCTGCTGAGCCGGGAACACACACACACACACACACACACACACACACACACAGTATACCTAAATTAGGAAATGTAAAAAAAGTGCTACTCTGTTAAATCAGCCAATATATATATATAGTAAAATCTTCAAAAGTAAATTATTTTTCTTTCACCTTAGTGAAAATCTCTTTTCTCACTGCCCATCTTTAAAAGCCAAACAACCAACATGATTGTTTTATCGATTGTGTGTGAATGTGTGTGTGTGTTTGTGTGTGTGTGTTCTGCACACGTGGGCCCAGCGCCAGTACAACATGGACAGAGCTGAGACACATTCCTGGGTTTATACAGAGCAATCATGTATTGCAATCATGCGCAGATCCGAGCAAATATGCCAGAAGATTAACTGACTGGAGCAACACTGTCAGAGCGGGATCGTCAAGGGTGTGTGTGTGTGTGTGTGTGTGTGTGTGTGTGTGTGTGTGTGAGCAGATTAATGAGCTCTAAATGCCAAAGTGATTAGTGATTTTCTGGGGAAAACAGAGACACATTGACAAACGTGTCTAAAAACAGATTAACATGAGACAAACTCCACAAAATGAAACTTTACTGGAACACCAAGGAAAGAAAACAGTGATACATCTTCATATCTAGCACGAGACCATAAACTACTTTATCTACTCAATCGTCTAATGCTGTTCTGTTAATTGATCAACAGCACAGTTTATCAGGAAAATCACGTTTGAAAGATTAGTTTAAAAAACAAGCCATTCTTGGACTTTTCAGTGTCAGCGTGTATGTTTGCTTATTTGTGGGAGTTAAAACTTTTATATTACAGAATAAACAATGAAGAATGTATTTAGATTCCAAACTATTTTCTTAATTCAAGTTCTATAGAGTTGTTTATGTTTTCTTTTCGTTCATATATTCATAATGAAATGTTGTACAGTTACGATCCAGCAGTGCAGAGTCCGTCGTTGTGCTGCTGGAGTCTGGGAGTGTCTGTTGATTGTCTTGTTTGTTTACTATAATCATGTTGTCATCTCATAATCACTCCACAGTGATGTTCAAATTACACATTTCCCCTTGTCACTGCTCCTCGATCCCTGTTGGTCAAAACAAATCATCTTTACTTGGAGGAACGCACCAAAATCAATACCTCTCTGTTTTTCAAAACCCGGGTCAGGTTGATTGACGGCAGTGCTCATTAGGTGCCCTGCTCGAGAGCACTCTGACCACAGCGAAATGGGGGAGTTGAGAGCATCACTCAGCGGGTTATGACCACGCCACAGCCTTCTTCTTCTTCTTAACGCTCCTATAGGCTGCTGCTTCCTTTATGTGACAGCTGAGTCAGCACATTTACCATCGAGTGCTTTTACACGTGTGTGTGTGTGTGTGTGTGTGTGCATCCTCTCAACCTCTGTACGGGGAAAATATCTATTATCTTCTGAAAAGCACCTGGTGAGTCTGTCGATCTGCACTCCACTCTGAGTGTGTGGTCAGGAGCTCATTGTGTCATTGTGTGCGCTCTTGTGTTTGTCCAAATGCAGGTACCTCTTTGTGAGTGACAGCAGACGCGGATGCATACGATCCACACTGTGCATCCACGTGCACGTACACGATGTGTGCGTGTCCCAGTCTAACACTGTCGCACACGACCAGACATGATAAACAGAAGCTGCTCTCCGTTTCTGTGCCACACACAGACACTCACACTCGTATGTCTACACTTGTGAGGACTTTCACTGCATCACATCCCCACGCTGCAAACACTCACCTAGAAATCTACCTTGTCCTGTCATTCTGTTTATTCTAATCTCCGTCTACTCTTTACATATAATATCATCTTCTGTCTCTCTTTTTCCTCATTAAAATGTTTTTCTAAAATCTGAACAAAGGCGTGTTTAGGGGACTGATATCTTGGTGGAAACCTGCGCTCGACTTTTACAAAGGCTGCACTTGGATGTAAAAAAGAGCAGAATGTTAAAACAAAGAAAAACTAAAAAAACTCTGTGATGTGTTATGCAGGTGAAATTAGAAAAATAAGCCGTGAGCCATGAAGTCAATTTGGATTTGGGACACCTGAGGTTTGGAAGGATTATTAGATGCAGCAGCACAGCAGCAGGTTTTATAAAACTGTTTTGTTATTAAAGAGGCTTTTTCTCCTGCTTCTCGGAAAAAAAGGAGATTTACAACTTAATAAATAACCGTTTCACAGTAATTGCATGTGTGGTTGACAAAGAAATGTCATTGCCTGATAACGATGAAATGTGCAAGTGTAAAGGATGAGCTATCATCAACTATTCTTTAGCTGACAATCGTCTGTGTGCCACCTATATTCTATTCTCTACTTGGTGCCTCGAATGTCTCGTCATGAAACTAGAGTCACGAATTCAAACGCCAATTATTTTGGATAAAAATATAAATCCTTGACGGCCCAGACGTCATTTTTCTTCCTCTTTTCAAAGAATAGATTCTCCGAGTTGTGACTGTATCCGAACAAGGTTTCCAGAAAAGACTTTGTATTGTCACTTTTGTAAAATACAAGAAAAACACCTCACTGTGTCAAAATATGGAAAATACGACAAAAGCTTCGTGCTGCACAAAACCAACAAACACATGACTCATTCCTGGCTTCACTTTTACTTTGAGCAAAAAGTGTTGCTTGGAAAACAAGTGAAAATCTTTTTAAAATGTACAGATGGTTAAATAAGTCTTTGAAAACATTGTAAAGATCAAGTGTTGGTAGTTTAGGTCCGGACTTTTTCAAAATAGAAAAACAGATGCTAAGTTCTGTGATTTAATGTTTTTAATGTTTAATAAATAAGAGGCACAAAGTGGGACTGAGCCAATGCTACGTACGAGGAGGCTGCTTTTTGAGACAGTGGTGAAAATGTCGTCAAACCTTTAGATCTCAAACACAAACCGATCCTCACAAAGATGTTGATGTTTGTGCGTTTGTGTTCCAATATGTGATTCATGTGCTTGTCAGAGAAACCAGCTTCACTGAGCTCAAACACGAGTTCCACCATGTGTTCCCTCTGACGGGAATCTCTTTTAAACTGTTCAGATTCACACACAAGCAGCAAAGTAGGACACGGAGCCAGTGGGTACATCTGATAACCCCATGACGCAGGGTATACACGTCTCTGCTTTCCCTCTTTCACCATCTTTACATTCGTTTAATTAATCCTTCATTCTTTCTGCCCCTTAAATCCCATCTGACCACGTGATCAAGAGCTTCAACTCGTCCAGCTGACGACATAAAAACGACCCAAACATTAAGCCCCAGCGCCTGTGATCTCTTCGCGTCTTTACAAAGGGACTGCATGTGTTTTAATCAGCAGCATGGGTACATGAGAGGAATCGTTTCTTTTAAACCACAAAATTGAAGAGCGAAAATTACCCAGAATGCATTTTTATTTACAGCAAAAACCCCAGGGAGCATCTGCACTCCAGTGTTTGTCCTTGGAACGACAAAAACACCAGTGGGATGAGATAACCTACAGGGCACCTCAATTCAAAAATCACGTAATTTACTGTTTTAAATGCAGTTATAGATTAGCTTGTAAAAATCCAATAAATACAACAGATACTAATTAATTGAACTGTGTTTTACAGTTGTTCCTGAAATTGGAATAAAAAAGTCCCTGTAGGGTTTCAACCAGTTGGATTCCTCTGTTGTGTCCAGACAGGCCTCTCTGAGTACATGTTATTGCCAAATATGATTTGAGATATAATTATATAACTGAGCTCAGATCGTCGTGACACAGAATCATGGTGTTGACAAACAACAGTGAAATTTAATCCAATTTGGAAACTTTTGCTGAAAACCCCCTCTGGAAGCCTGAGAGCACCACATTAATATTTCAGCACAGAGAGGAGGAAGGACTGTGGAGCTATAGCCAGACTCTTCTACACATCCGGAGCGGCAGCATGTATGTGCACGGCCCTTATAGGTTTGTGGTGTGTGTGTGTGTGTGTGTGTTCGCAGAGTGTCAGACGTACACCGTGCACTGATGACATAGCCAGCGGGAGCACTAAAATGAAATGAAATAAATTCTAGAGAATTAATTAGGCGCCATAAAATTGAACTCGGGTGCTCCTTGATTATGTTCGCCTCAAGCTGAGTGCAGGCCTGCTCGGCACCGCATGTGATCCCGCCACGCACTTTAGTTAACATGCCAAGGGGCGGGGGTTAGTGGCGCAAGAAGGGAGAGGTTGAGGTTCATGAAGGGCAGGTGAGGGGAGTGGATTTCATTTAGCAGGTATATGCAGCTTTTTTATGAGTAATAAAAAAGGCGATTCAATTGATTCAAGTTCCCATGAAAGAGTTTGTCTTTCTGACGACGTCTCCATCATGAACGCCCAGGAAACCAACACGTCAGAAGCAGGAAAGAAGAAAGCCCCGTGGAGACCAGACACAGAGTGTTACACTTTTAAAACTTTTACTTTAGTCCCGATTTCAAACTCAGCAACTGAATGATTTTAGATCTCTAAGAAGTTCAGTGTGAGCCATGATGGAAAAAATGCAGCTTCAGCATCTAGACTTCTAGGAAGAAGGAAGGAGAAGGAAGAGGAGGAGGAAGAATGAGAGGAGGCAGGAGAAGATGAAGAGACAAAGAAGAGGAGGAATGAAGGAAGGAAGAATGAAAAAGAATAAGGAAGAGTGAGAAGAAGAGGAAGACGGAGAAGAAGATAAAAAAGAATAGAAGAAGAAACGGAGGACGAAGAAGAAAAGTGGAAGAGGAGCTTTTCTTTCTTGATAAAAGTTTATCTCAGAAGAAACTTCATAATTATAAGAATTTACAAAGTAATTAATTTACTCTGCTTGCTCTACAGAATTCTGATATCATACGATTCTTCCCTGAACGAGCATCAGTGTTGAGTCGCACCTCTTCCGCAGAGTGAGAAAACAACTGCCTTTAATTATCGAGGTGCGAACTGTTGACGCAGCGACTGATACTATCGGCTCAGAGACAGAGGTGAGAGGACTAAACAAATCTCAGGTCCCTGATGAGGCTGATCTGAATTTCTGAATGTTGATTCGAATTTATTCCTGATCGGCGACGCACTATTAATCTATTCTACTGCTGCTGCTGTTGTTTTACAAGATTATTTAAAAAGTAACAGAGATAATTATATTTCCTCAGCATCTCAGGTTTAAACAACAGGGTTTAACTTGGAAAGTTTAGTTTCTGATATGATATTTATTGCATATTTCTTTAACAGAGCGCTGGTTGCCCGGGAGACTCTGCCCCTGAAATAATCCTATTGCAGCACTTTTATTAGATTCCACACAAGTAGGCATGAGTCACTTCTGATGATGATGATGAACCTTCCTCAGCTTCAGGCTGCATGGACACTGAACTTTAACAGGCTGCTGGATTTGGCTTCTCCGTCTCGATCACCTTCGACACTGTATCCTCCACGTTACAGATGTCGGAGTTTGAGATGATGCTCGGCTTCTGTGTGGCCGGTTTTTAAAAAAGGCAGCTTTCAGATGGAAGTGAGGGTGGGAGGAAAATATGGATCCATGTAAGAACTCAGATTCTTCGCCGCTTCAATTCCTGTGTGATAGCAAAATTAGTCTCTCCTTCCAAATTACATAGACTTCTTCTATTTCCAGGCTCTTACTGCAGTGTAGTGCATATGAAATGAACCTCATGCTGTATTGAAGAGGACCTGGAATTAGAGGTAGAGACTAGAAACTCCCTACAAATCATGTGAGAGTCACTTTCTCAAAGGGTTGCAGGGGGTCCCTGGCAAAAAGGGAGAATCCTTTCTTTTCACTATATTGTCATCCACATGTAAAACCCTGACTTCTGATTTCAGTATAAAAGTTAATTTACTTCCTGTAATAAAATCTGTATTCGGGGGGGGGGATTCAGGCTCTGAATCTCAAGATAGGGTCTCCTCTGTGTTTCTGTTACTGTTTAGACGCACGAGCATAATAGAGAAGCTCAGATACGCTGAACTCTTATCTGCTCGGAGAGAAACTGACAAAGCAACAGACACAGAGAGAGAGAGAGAGAGAGAGAGAGAGAGAGAGAGAGAGAGAGAGAGAGAGAGAGAGAGAGAGGAGAGCCAAACAATCTCAGGAGAGAAACAGACGTTTACCAGTGTGTGTGTGTGTGTGTGTGTGTGTGTGTGTGTGTGTGTGTGTGTGTGTGTGTGTAGGTGTTTAAGCTTCGTGTGGGCGGATACAGTGATGTTCAATAATGCATCAGGTGCCTCTGCAACAGATTCATTAGAGCGTGGATCCGCGCGCGCTCACCTGTGGGCGGATGACTCTCTCGATGTTCTTCAGGGCCGTGTCGGGGGAGGGGGGAGAGCAGTCTGGAGTGGGGCCCGTTGAGCAGTTGCCATGGTTACCGTGCTCCCCCTCACTCACCGGTCCATGGGACAGGTGACCTTGTGGGAGAGAGAGAGAGAGAGAGAGAGAGAGAGAGAGAGAGAGAGAGAGAGAGAGAGAGAGAGAGAAGTCACATTAAAGAGTGAAGTTACCAAACAGAGCAAAGCTAAGGAGGTGGTTTTCTTGAATGTTCAGATGACGTCACAGGTCTACACCACTTGTGAGCTTTAACAGCAGCAACACAAATTTTAAATTGTGCAAACAACAGGATTTTGAATCACTAGTCAAGCTTAAACTTAAATTTACTCACTTCCTTAAGTAGTATCACATTATATATTTGCAGATATGCTCTAATATGAAACCTATATTTTACTGAACAATTCAACAGTGCAGCAAATACAACATAAAACTGTCTAAATCTATTTAAGGTGAAAAGAAGGACAAATATATCTTGTGTGTTGCACCTCACATTTTGTAATAATAGAGATGTGTCAGCATGACAGAGAGGTGTCTTCACTTTTCATCTGACAAGACTCAGCAACAAACAGGAGGACAATATGGCAGCTGTCCAGCGAAGTTTGACGTCCACCTCAGACAAGTGATCTGCTGAGTTCAAGATCCTGGTGTCGGAGCTAATTTCCCCAGCGTGTGATCGTTTAACAGAGGGGTGCAGAAGAAGAAGAACAGAAGAAGAGGAGAAGAAGAGGAGAAGAAAGGAAAGAAGGACGAAGTGCTGAAGTAGCCCGAATTGAATTTCAGAGGGAGTGAGCATCTGTCTTAATCAACTGCAGGAGACACACAACACAGAACAAAACACCTTTCCTAAAATACTGCTGTCACACACACACACACAGACAGACAGACACACACACACACAAACAAACACGGTGGTAGCTTTCTGTCAGCTGCCACCTGTCTACATGGATCCTATCAGATGTCAGAATATCAGCCAATTATGGTGTGAGACTCAACCAGGAAGAAGAGGGAGACACACACAGACACAGACACACACACACAGACAGACAGACAGACAGACAGACAGACAGACACACTGACTTGAAATCAAACCCTTGGAATAAAATAAATATTCCTTATTATTTAAACTTTGAATGTGGTTGAATGTGTGATTTTTCACAACTCCCACCAAACCACAATCGCTTCACATATTCAGAAGGAACTGAACCACACAGGGGAAAACAAGTCGGATTGCTGAAGTTATGGAAAATGATAGTTTCCTGCCGTTTAAACCAGTCTGCATGATATTTACTAGGATATCTTAAAAAAGAAATATGTATTTTGGCAAATGCTTGAACTGTGTAAACCTTTTATTTTATCTTTCTCTCTTTCAGTGAAACTCCCTAGTATATGATTACTGACATCGTTCCTGTCAGTAATGGACAAGGAAAAGCACGTTGCCAATTCCTTAGACCGCCGTTTGAAAAACAGGATTAAAGAAATAGGATAATTGAAGCACAGACGTCAGTGACGTGCATTGGAGGATAACACAGACAGTAGATGTTACACGGTTAATTTCATTGGCAGCCGATTTCAAGTGCCTGTAATTGTCTGCTCTTCCTGTGCGGAGCTCACACGAAACCTTTCACAACACTTTTAATGACTTTTTTGATCATGTGCTCATTTATTTCTGGTGGATCATTACAGCTCAGTGAGACGAGTGGACGATTAAAAACACTGTTGTTACACTTTGAGGGTGCATGTATTTGCAGGCAAAGCAATGGGATACAAAAGAGATGCAATAAAAAACTATTTTTTACTTTGTTCACCTGCATCATGAAGCTGCTGTCGAACTGAAAACTGATGCTCCTGAATCTCCATCTTCTGTCATATATATTTATTCTAACCTCCACAGTCTGGCTGCAAAAATGCCTTCAGGGAGCGTGACACAGCTTCACATCAACGCTCACACAACGCATGTGTGTCTTCATTTGTGTGCATGCATGAGCAAACACAGACAGAGTTGCACGGTAGATTTTACTTAAGGTTGCACACAGCTGCAGACACACACACACACACACTCAATAAAGAAGCCACATGGAGCTAAATCAATGATTACGTGTGGGCGTAAATAGATAGAATGAAAAATGAGAGAAAGAGAGAAGAAAAGAAAGATGCAACAGAGGGATATTTATAGAGATAGAGATTTTGTCCTATTGAGTAAATAAGCCTGTCAACACTGAGACTTTGATGATGGATGTGATGTGTGGTGTGTGTTTGTGTGTGTGCGTGTCTGTGTGTGTCTCCTTCAGATATGCCTTCGGCTCACTCCTGGGAAACACAAAGGGGAATTTTGCTTATGTTGGAGTGTGCATATTTAACACATTCGGGATCATCTATATCTAATAACTGCAGCGTATAACCACAGACTGTAAATAAACGACGCATCTCCACTTCCTCCTTTTGAACAAAAATTACGTTATAATATCCCTCACATGGGGGCCGCCATCTTGCGCTTTCAACGTAATTTGGACCTTGAGTCTACGGAGGAGTGATCCAGGTGAGGAGCCGTGGTGGCGAGAGCACGCCGATACATGGGCTTGACCAATCAGGAGTGAGTCTCAGCTGTCAATCATGATGTTTGCCCTGTTTTTATAGCATCAAAATAACTAATTAAAACCAAACTTAAAGCAAAAATGAACACTTGGTAAGAACTATCTACCTAACATGACGGAAATCATCTTTATATGCAGTCTATGGGTTTAACATAACGATGTGTTGAAGTTAATATGTGTGAGACCGCGAGAAGTAACCTCGGGGGGGAAAAGTGAAACTTGAGCGTGTTGCTACGAAGCGTAACAGAGCCTGGATTCTCACGAGCCTTCCAGTGGACGTCCGAAGCCATGCGGCTGCACAGCTTGTTACTGCAGACGTGCAGCACCGTGCACAGGAGTGTGTGTGTACATGAACGCTCGGTGTGAGTGAGCGTTCAGATCAGCTGTCCCCCTCCTGCTCGCCTAACAAGACAAAAACTGTCAGCTTCAGACGTGTTCTCCAGCCTGTCAGTTATGCCTCTATGCCACTGTGACGAGCTTTTCATATGTTTACTGTGTGTGTGTGTGTGTGTGTGTGTGTGTGTGTGTGTGTGTGTGTGTGTGTGTGTGTGTGTTCATCTCACACATCTTCTTTTAAGTCAGAGTGGCAAATTACAGCTGAGCACTTAACGTAAATGGACTGCATTTACACGGCACTTTACCCAACAACAAGTCGCATTCAACCATCCACACACGCATGTTCATACAGCATCTGTACAGGCTTCTATTTTTTTCCATCACCAATCATTCACACACTGACGGAGCAGCCATCAGGGAGCAGCCGTCAGGGTTCAGAGTCTTGGCGTGCGGATTCGAGGAGCTGGGTATCGAACCAGTGAACTCTCCCGATAGCGTGATCCCTCAAAATTGTTCAAACACCGAGCAGCTGTAAAAACAGACTGAAACAAACAAGTCACTGGGACTTGACCGTTCTAATCGAAAAGCTCAGGAGTTGGGACTTGGTGCCATTAAGCACCCGAAGCCTCCAGCACCGACCGGAGTGGAATAAATGAGGCGAGACACAGCAACGTCTCAGCTTTATACACTGGGGAGGACTGAAGGTGGAAGTTAATATCGGAGGGAGAGTAAGACACTATAACATAGAGCTATACTCAAAGATGTTAGAGGTTTTCTGTGTGTAAACCTGTGACTGAATCATTTGAGCTCGTATTCAATATTAAGATCGACAAACTCTGAATCTGCCGTCAATAGAAAGCTTAAAAAACAAAACAGGATCCAGTAAATACATATAAAATAAGTGAGAAAACCAATTTCATTGTTTCCCTGCTGCCATAAATATGAAATTCAAGATCTCCACCTGTGTGTTGACCTATTTTGTCACAAGAAAAGTTCACTGAGCAACTGTATGTGGCCTTTTCAAGTGTTTAAGAGAACACACACACACGCACACACACACGCACACGCACACACACACACACACACACACACACACACACACACACACACAAAAACACACACAGAGACAGACAGATTTGCACTTTCAAGCTGCACACGTCAGCAGCGGCTTGTTTACCAGCTGGAGATGACAAGTGTGTGTTTATCTCCAGAGGAGTCGCATTTGTGCTCCGACCACTTGGCTCCACTCTGCTCTTTCTGTCTGCACTATACGTGAGTGCAGGTTTGGCCTAAAGGTCGCTCCTCCCCGCCGCTCCGCTGGCTGCCTCTCCATCTCACCTGCCAGGCTTCGGTGCTGCAGCGTTCGAGCACCGCTAATCCTGGGGTCCAGACCTGATGTGCTAGAACTGCAGAATTATAAAACGGCTGACTTACTTATAAATTATTATTTATGTAACTGTGTACATTTGCTTTGAGAAGTGCTTTTCAAATAAAGATGTTATGAGGTTAGGTATCGGCCAGACTGCAGGGTTTACAGTGTTTTCTGTGAGAGAGAGGAGCTTCCTTTTCCACGGGCTTTTGCCGTTTGAACTTTGCAGAATAAAAAACTATGCGACACACTAGAGGAAAGAGAACTGAAGAAGAATCGTCTCTTTTAAGCTACAGTTGGTAAGTCTGCACTACAGGTGTTGGGGTAAACATGGAAAACCCAGTCAAAATTCATCTCTCATGAATAAAGAAAATAAATAGCTTGTGTCACTCCGCTTTCTACTCTTCTAACAGTTGACGAGCAGATGCTGCACATTGTTTTATCCCTGTCTGTACACGTGTAGAACAAATGAGATGAATCTGCCAGAGGAAAAACGAAATGTATCTCCAGCGAAGTGTTGCAGCAGAAAAAAACGGGTTCCCTCATTTGAAACAAATTAAATTCCATCAGAAAGGAATCCATCCCCTGCGCTGAGTATAATCCTGAGCTAATGTAGGAAAATGACTGCCTGGGATTATGCACACAAGTCTGCACTCAGCGCACTTTACATTACAAAGAGGAGGATTCCATTTATTCACTGTCATGTCAGAGGACATGTGGTGCAGTGGGATATCGTGCATTAACATTCCAAAGCAATCTTTCCTGAAAACGCCGGCGTCAAAAGTGGGAAGAATCTAAGGAAACAGCTGTAGGAAGACAAAGGGGGAATGAAAGTAGAATAGTGAGATATCGAAGAAGCAGAGACGTGAAAAGAGAGAGGAGATGGTTTGGTTGGAGGTTTAAGGGACGACTGTGGGACTGCAGCAGCCCGCAGACAAGAAGCAGCACAGGCTGAACTTACACTGCAGAACAAATGATCCACAATCCTTTAGTTCCACAGTCAGGTTTTTATTTAAATGTTTTCTCTGGAATCAGGAGATAATTTGTGCTGAGGTGAGTTTATCGCCTTTTGTTTCACGGCTGTGTGGTGCAGTAGGTAAATGCCTCATGTGTTTTCCCTGCCACACGCCTGCCTGTGACTGATCTCATCATCGTAGAGCATCATCATTTTAAATCTTCATAGAAACGTCTGAAGACAAACTGACCAGCTGCTTCCAGACATGCACTGAACTCTGGTTGTTCTCCTGAATTTATCTGGAGGGACTGGATATGAGAACGTAGCTGTCTGAGTTCTCCAGGCTCATAAATAGACTGTGCCCCCCCCCAATGTGTCAATGTGCTGTAAACAAAAAACACTAGATTTCAACAGCGGAGTTTTTCTTGAAGTCGTGAAGTTTTCTCACTCAGAGAAACCTTTGCTGAGCTCTTACAACGTGAAAAGCAAAATCCGGAGAAAGACATTTACCAGAGTCCATGTCCATTTGTCACCTAATGAAAATCATTAGTTGCTCAGCAAGGAAGCCATGAGGGGACAGTGGACGCAGCTCTCCACGTTACCTCAGATTAGCAAAGGTCTAATAATGTTAATGATCTATCGATCTACAAAACTTGTTAAACTTATCACTTCTGCACCTTAAAGTGAATATTTTCGCAGCTTATTTAACCAATTCCATTTCTGTTAGAATCTTAAATTTGTTATTGATCACGCCCATTAATTTCTGCATCATGTTAGCAGCGGGAGATGCTACTATTCCACAGGACTGCGTGAAAAATGAAATTGCAGTGTGGCAGCGCAGGTAGGTGACAACGAGCACTGAATCATTACCTCATTAAAATCCTGATTTAATTAGGTCATTACATCAGGATCAGTGCATCCGATGCAGCAGTGTGGCCCAACACGAGCAGAGAATCCATTAGGACCACAGAGAACACCTGCAGAGTTGTCAGACACGTTTCAGCAGTTTGTTGCCACGAAAACAAAAACCAGCGTCTTAATCATTCCAACATTTTCTTCAGAAATAAAATGCTTTTTAAGGTCCCGCTGTGTCAGGGGGAAGGACGTGCCTTTGAGAGAAGGACTTGCTTTTATATGTCTTCTTTGTGTTGTGTTGTAATCACAGTTGCCTTCATAATGCTTTGATTTATTAAATGCGTAGATGCATTTTTGCGATCTGTGAAATCTCTTTGTAAACCCTGTTCTTAAAAGGTGCTATACACCTCGTGGCACTTTCATGAATCAGCCACAATATCATGAGACCTGATGACATCGAATGAGTCACTTCATCTACTGGGAAAACATTGGAACAGATAATAGCTGAGGAGGGGGTCATGTGATCGGAGCCTGGCAAACCAGTAAAGGTTACTCAGGAGTAGAGAAGACGAAAACATCTTTTATCAACTTGTGCAGCACCTAAACAATCCTCATCTGAATCATGTATGTTGAGCCCTTATCTGACATTAAAAGGTTTCTGCAGGATTGACAGCAAAGCATCACTCACGGACGCACCGTCGGAGTGCGTCTCTCCATAAGTACGCTTGTGCGTGAGCACACACTCGTCGGCCAAAGCCACTTCAGCGACAGCTTTACTTTGCACTCAGTGTTATTAAGAGCAATGTACTCAGGTACTGAATGTTTTAACTGCAGCGAATCAAAAGAACAAATATCGAGAGAGGAAAACGGGGCCTCGGATTCAGAGCAAATTAAAGAAGCTAAACTCATTAACTCATATCATTAAAAGTAAATTCACACCTCTATTCATCCATCTGATTTTCAAAGGCGCAATGTGTATTAATCATGTTTTTCTATTTTTGGGTACATTATTATTTTGATTCTCTCTGAAGTGGCATCTGATCATGAAACATTAAAACAAGTTCATTTGAACTGCGATTAAATGTAATTATAAAATCCTTCTTGCGAAACATGACACTAACCACATGACTCAACTGTCGAACAAGAGATCTGTGGAGAAAGATCATTTTTTGCAGTGTAATGCACCAAGTCTTTCTCTGCTCTTCCTTTTTCTCTTCCCTCTCATCTCGATCCCTCCTTCTCCTCCTTCCTTCATCATCATCCTCCTCGCCTTCCTCTCAGAGCCACATAATGAGCCTCTGACTCACACCCATGTCCAATTAGCCTGACATATGACTGGACTCAAAGCAGGAATCCAGGATTCTCCCTCCTGCTGTGTCACAGATTCAGATTCATGTATCCGGCTTAGCCTGAGACGACCCTCCAACTCGACTAGATGCATCATCTGCTCGCTCGCTCCGTCTCACTCTCTCACTCGCTTGTCGTTACTTACTACCTGCAGCCTGAGGCAAAATGCATTTCTAGTCATTTTTACAAATGACATGGAAATGTACAGAGTTCCTCCTCACCTCATTATCTGTTCATTACTCTCTCTCTCTCTCTCTCTCTCTCTCTCTCTCTCAGCAGTGCTCAGAGAGCGGAGAACAAACATGACACCCACACTGTTCACTTACGTCAGGGGAGGAATTTTATACCAAGAGACACTTTGACATAGAGCAGCCAGCATCGCGCACACACACACACACACACACACACACACACACACACACACACACACACACACACACACACACACACACCTATATTAGTGAGGACAATAATTGACATAATGCTTTCTATTTCCGAACCCAAACTTAACTCTAAAGAAGTCTCTCTCCCTCTCTCTCTCTCATACACACACACCACACACACACACACACACACACACACACACACACACAACACACACACACACACACACACACACACACACAGTCAACAATGTATATTGACAGTTCATTTCTGCTCAATCCAACAGCCAATCACAGACAAGCTGTAACGGCCAAACGTGGAAAGAGACAGACACACACACACACACACACACACACACACAGGCCTCACTCCACTCCTGTTGGGGAGGGGTTCGATGTGGGGGGGGGAGGAGAGGGAGGGAGGGTGGGTGTCACTAGCAAGGCAGTTCCCATGGCAACATACAGGTGACTCACCAGCTGGTGATGCAGTTGCTGTGACAACCTGCAGTGTGTAGAATCGCTATGGGAGCGGAGTGAAAGGAAAGAAGAGGCTGTGGGTGTTTGTTGTTGTGGGAGTGCGAGTGCGACGCTGCAGACCAAACAAGTGATGAGCAAACAGAATCGACTGGAGCGTCTGCGGCCGGAGGATTAGCTCACGCTGAATCCAACAGTGAAAACAGATTTGACGACAGCGTGACGGGCAGCGAAACAGTTGAATCAGGAATAAAGCGGTGAAATGATTCCACTTGTGAATCCATATTTAGACGGGATGTACACTGCAGTATGAGGAGGAAAATGAAGTGTTTGTCGTCCTCCTCTGTAAATAGAGTCGTCTGTCTGACATTCAGCCATCGCTAACAAGACGTGATGAGAATTTTACAAAAAAACAAATTGAAACAGGGTTGCACAAAGGCTGTGGTGATGATTTTAACAGGATGTCGCCAGCGGCCAGAATGCAAAATAAAATGTCATGAAAATTGATTCAACATAGACAATAAAAGAAGGATTTACAAAATGTGGCCCAGGCTCAGTAAAGGTTGAGAGGATGTGGTAGATAAATGGATTTAAAACCGACCTCGTTTAACTTTCCCTGAAGAAATAAATACAAAGCAAACTGCGCTACAGACATAATTTTCAAAAATACATGTATCACTCTCACCCACGTTTTCCACACATGATTATTGCCATTGTCACTTGTGTTTATGTTGAACACACAACACGCTTGGCGGTGGGATGTTCATATGGACGCTTGTTTGTTAACACAGTAAACATGATCGGCCACAATATGTTGCCCTGCGAGTTTATTTTAAAGAGTCCAAAGCACAAAACTGAGTATGACAATCCACAAGAGATAAACTACAAGATAAAAATAAAGGTTTAATTGTCAAGCATGCTTTGCATTAGAATAATTTCATTTAAACTTTGATTTAATAAGATACTCCAACTTCTATTAAGCAAATTTCCACCAGTAACTGGTGCACCAATGGATTAGAAATGATTCCAGCAGAGCAACAAACAAAGATTCCTTATCTTAGGAGTGAAGCAGAACTTCGTCAGATAATTCAGAAAGCTGAGAGTGAAAGAGTTGACGGCCGTGATCGGGACCCCAACACTAAGAAGCATTAAGTTTGAATCCTTCTCCTACCATTGCGGGGCCCGCTGTTGAACCGGAGGTTGATATCAAGCGAGCAGGGTTTGCGTGTGACGGCGGTCGTCACAGACTCGTACGGGTTGTCCTCGTCCTCGGGAAGGAAAACGTCCAGAGATGGTGACGTGATGATCTCTCCTGAAAACTTTGAGTCCTAAAAAAGAAAACAGAGAGAAAAAGAAGTGTGAGAAAGATTCATGAAATACATCCGGTACTGATTGCGTGTGCAGGAAGCGGCAGGAAGTTTTCCCTGTAGCATCTTGACAGAAACCCCCCAAAACACAAAGCTTCTGTCGCTGGCACAAAAAAAAGGATTCATCCTTCAGAAAACTGTTGAGATTAATAAAGATTATCTCATGTTGATTTGTTAGGGACGTTTCTTTCATAAATAATAGATTCTCATCAAACTGCTGCAATTTGTGAAAAATCGTATTTATTTTATGTGATTTTACGTGGTTTTTTTAACAAGGCCATAATCTGATAAATCTAATTTTTTAGATAGAGCTAAAAGGTTTTATATCAATGTGTTAGGTTCCTAACTGATGAAAGAGGGGATTGTTAAAATCGCTGCTTTGACGGAGCAATGGCTTCGGGGTCTCATCACATGGTGGGAATGGATTTTAGAGGAGAGCAAAACAGCTGCTGGGAAACGGCACAAAGTTCACTCACAACTAACAACATCAGAGGTGAAAGACCTGATAGAGCTATCAAAACAGTTTCTATTTTGTCTCAGCCGGCAGCTGGAACTCTTACAAAATATAAAGAGCCTCGTTAGCAGAGTATCAACCGGGGAGATTTCCAAAATGTGAAAAAGTGACACAAAACTAAGACAAAGCATTTTACTTTTTGTTTAACCTGAAAAGTGTTGTCCTTGGAAATCCAGCTGAGAAATGACCCACAGGCAGAGTATCAGCACACAAGCAATCACAGAACCAGAGGTACATCAACTCCAGGGGGCAGCACCAGTGTTTAGATGTGGCTCCCTTCTAAAAACATTAATTTTATCACTATTTAATATACACTTGACCCAAAACATGATCCGGCCCAAGTTTACTGAAAACGATTAAACGTCTGACCTTCTCCAGTTGCCGTGATATTGACAAAACTCTTCTTCATGACATAACTCCTTAATGCCGACGTCAAACAAGGTTTTTACTTTCCCGAATCAAGCTAAATGTCAACTTGTTAACTCCACGTATTATTCAGGAGAAGAAACAGGTGCTCCTCTCCTGCGGATACGCGTCTTAACTAATCGGCCTGACTCCCCGACCACGAATAACCTCAGCAGGGTTCTCTACAGCCTTCACCCTAATCCTGCAGATTTGCTCCACAGCCTCTCAGCGATGAGGCGAAGCAGCTTCACTGTGAATTCTGAGCGGCTGCAGGTCGAAGCTCACCTGACTTGACATCTGCAAGTACGTCTCAGTTACTGCGTCCTCAATCCACATCTCCTGCTTCTTCTCTCTCTTTTAACTGTCCTATCACGGCGAGATGTACATATATCATCTTCAGGAGAGGAGATAATCATCTTTACAAAAAGAAATCAAGTCTATACACATTTTATGATACAGATGAGCCTCATCATCTTAAATACAGAGGAAGAAAGTACCTCTTGTTGTTGTTGACATCATGTCATTAGACCTAATGAGAAGGGTACTCTGTCATCACTTTGGTTTATTAATGCTGTTGCACTTTGTTTGTGCAGTTTATTGTTAATCCTCCTGAATAGAGAGTTTGCCAAATGCCCCTAATATGCACACTAAATGACTTACATCACATAGGGGAACTTTGTTCGGAGACAATTAATTCATGTTAAAGCTCATTTGTGCTGCTGTCTGTTTCAGACTATGTAATATTTTACAGTTTAGCCATTACATTTATTACTTAGAACTATAAAAGAAAGACAAATAAAACCAAATATATTTGATCGAAAATAAACTATTTTTATCTTTTCTGCATTGTTTCTTCTGTAAAATAAAAGTTTCCAAACCGACAAACAATATCTAGGAAAGGTTATCGGCCAACACGATTTTTAACGACCAACCCATTTATCGCTCTGGTTCTATTAAGAGCTTATTTCTTTGGGACCTTTATATTATTTTTTATCGAGTTCTCTCTCTTATTCGGGGAGAATCTCATGTTGTACTTCGTCGCAGCTTCGGCGGTGAAAAGGTTGAGCCCCAGAGGATTCACAGAGAGATAGAAAGAGCCGGGGACCAAAAGGTTCCTTATCTGTGAGGCAGATACCCGGAGAGAGGGAAAAACAAGAGCGAGCAATGTGAAGCAGCGGAAAAGGTTACGGTGGAGAGAGTCACTGCAGCCGGAGACACAAAACATTTCTTTCCTCTGGATGCCGGCCTTTTCTCCCCATAATGCAACACTCCATCATCATTTCTGAAGAGTCACTTGGCAACCTGCCCCTGGTTGAACCCTTTCTAATGGGATCAGTGGTTAACGTGTCACTATGGTGATAAGTTGTGGGTCTGGATATTCCTGCTCTCGACCCCACTCCAAATATATTTCTCAACCCTCTGACTCCGACCCCCACCTCATTTAACACCCATTACTCCTCCTGTCATCTGCTACTACATTACCCAGACTGCACCAGGCCATCAATCACACACTCAGAATGCATTAATCATTCGGGCTGATAGAGCAATCAGTCTCTTGATGATTCCTCTCGCTCACACCACACTTTAGTAAAGACCTGCAAACCAACACCCCTCGGGGTTTTTTTTCTGTCTCCATCAGCTCTCAATTAGGCTGCCATTACAGGCTAATGGAGACGCGGTCGGCCTTTCATGCCTTCCCTCTGCAGGTGGTCCCGGCCCGGCCGACACTGATGTGATGTGACAGCCTGGTTATAGTTGATGGAAAGGCAGAGAGCGCTATGATGGAGTCCTAAAGACCCGCTGGGAGTTTACTGCTGCTTTCAGGCACAAAAAAAAACCTCTGCTCCGAATTATAAACTCATCTGACAGCTCAGATTTAAAGTGCAATGAATCATCTTCACGTCACTTTTGAAACTCAAGCAAAACTTGCAAAAAAGCAATAGCACAAGTGAGAAAGCTTTATTTTCCACTGTGTGTTAACATCGGATTCCTGCAAGAAGATGATTTATTAAATGTCACGTAAACCAGAAACTTGATTTACATAGTTGAGTTACGGTGGATAAAAAAGAGCCAGGCTTCATTTATACTTCAATGTTTTCAAATTAAAACTAAAACGATTTCCATATCATATAACATATCTGAAAACCTGTTCTCATACACTGAGCGTGTGCGTGCTGGTTTGAACAGGAAGCAAATTGTCGACTCTGCAGTTGCTTACAGTAGCAGAAAATACTGCCAGCAAGAAACAATGACGGTGAAAAGTAAGAGGACGACGAGGTGGAACTGTTACTGACAGTAGGTGTTCACCGGTTTCATCAAAGTTTATTAACGTGTTTTCAAATCGCACCAAATTCAACACTCAACTTCTAGATAAATAGTTGAAGTAAGGCTCCATGGTTGATAATGTCAGTCAAGCACTTTGATCCAGACTGAAACATCTCCACTATTAGATTCCCATGAAACTTTAAATAAACATTCATGCGGTGATAATGTTTTCCAAGTTAGTGGAAGTGAAAGTAAAAGTAAATTAGTTGATATAGAGACAAATGGTATTGTTAAAAACATTCACAATATCCCGTCAGATGAAAGGAAAGTGTGAGATTGGGGCTCCGGATCATCAGCTCTCTTTTGTTTACAGTCATTACCAAGATGTAATAATTAATTAATAATTAGTTTCCGAAATAAAATAAAAAGCCACAGGTAAAAAGTGGCCTCATTAAAAGAAGCACTGAAGAAAAAAAACACATGAGAGAAGCTGAGTGGAAATGCATCTCTGCAAAGCTACGTGACGCAGGAAATGATTTAGAAAAGTGCCTGAAATTATCTGTAAAAGAACAGAGAGGCGAGGAATCACACTCACTCTGCGTCTGCCTCTTATCTCGCTCATCTCGAGATGACAAACTAACCCTCTCTCATCATCTGTCATTACTCCCGTTACTCCAAACCTCAACCCAAACAGCCACGGAGGAGCCAGAGAGGGAAAGAAACCATTGTGGCGACAGAGAAGGAACAAGGGAGGGAGGGGAGAAAGTAGGTAGATGAACAGATGCCGGGATCCAACTCCACACTTACTTCAGAGTTCGTGTCAGCGGATCTCGAGGAGACGAGTGCAAGATTAGAGCGACAGAGCGGGAAGGGGAAAATGAGTTTGCAGTGAGGAGAGGAAGCAGAGGAAGTGGGAGTGCAGGGCAGCTCGGAGCAGAGGTTTCCTCACTCACACACACACACACACACACACACACACACACACACACACACACACACACACACACACACACACACACACACACACACACACACACACACACACACACACACACACACACAAAAATAAGAAAAACGTAGAAATTTTAACATGCTTGATTTCTCCCACACAAGAAAATTCAGCTGCTCCGAAGGGATCAACCAGCTGGAAATTTGAGCTATTCGTCCACGGTGAAGCCCCGGGAACGGGAACTCAAACGTGCCGATGGAATTAATCTGGAAGTGTGACAGGTTTAGCTACCTGATCCTGTGACGGTGTCCTCGCTCCGCGTCCTTCACGGACCCGGGGAGGTCAGAAGTCTTCGGAAAAGTGCAAGAAAAGGCTTCATGCGGTGCGACGTGAGCAGTCTCTCTCTCCGACAAACAAACACAGTCATTCACTTCCCTCCCTCCACCCTCCGCCCTGGTCTCTATCTTTCAGGGCAGAGATAGCACACAGAGAAACTTGTGTCTGAACTGCACAGGAAGAGAGGAGACAAACAGAGGCCTCCTCTGGCCACTAATTAGCAGGTCGTACGCAGCTCCCGTCCAACTGCAGAGGCCAGATTAAACGTTTTATGTGTGTGTGTGTGTGTGTGTGTGTGTGATGGCGCCGGCACATGTGACCCCAGGATTGCATGTATGTAACGCTGTGTGATTATATATGCGTAATAATGCACTGTAGGGTTTGAACATACTGTCTGCTGTGATCATGTGAGAGCTTATGTGTTTTCTTCCTCGTCTGGGTTAGAGCTGGATGTGTTATATACAGTGTGTGTGTGTGTGTGTGTGTGTGTGTGTGTGTGTGTGTGTGTGCTGATAACACAAATAGGAAATATGCCGTCGCTGTGGTCACGTCTGAGGAACTTCTATCTTAATCCTGTGACTCTCTCTTCCCTCCGTCCGCCTCCTCAGCTCCGTACTGTAGAAATCTCAGCCCGGCCTGCAGCTCCGTACACTGCAGAATGAGTTCATAGGCCATCAGATATGAATAGAGGCTATAATTTGCTGGCATTTCCTCATGGAGGCTATTTGATTAGAGAGAAAAGGGGTGGTGGGGGGCTGGACACCAGAGAGGACAATGGACCCTCTGAGGGCCTCGTCGAGGGGAGGTGCAGTCAAGAGGGGACAGAAGTGGAGAGACACACACTGACCAAAAAGAGAGATTGGCGTAACTAACTCAAGCTAATATGCAATAAAATGTGGGCTCCTTGAGATTAATATCAGTCTCGTGCTGTGCATTAATGAACCCAGGTCATTGTGACGCCTGAGGCTCCAAATAAGAGTCTTCAGCCATGTTCACCCCCCCACACACACACACACAATTTGATTTCCCTCCATTACTGGCTAATCCTTCGGAAATCAGCGAGCTGAGCCACCCGTGGGACACCAGCAGTCGCTCCTCGGGAAAATAACACCCTTCGCATTCCCCACGGTCGCTGTATTTAACCGAGCTCAAACTGCGGCTTTCCCCTGGCTCCACGCTTCATCCCAACAGACACCGGAACCAGCCAGGGCGAGCGGCGGCTGACGGAGCGCCGCCGCCGCAGTCTCACCGAAACCTTCCCTGTGTTTAACTGCAGCCACAACAAAAGGGGGGGACGTTTCAGAGGCTGGGAGGGAATGAGTGTGGACTAAATACACTTAACATTTATTGCCATTATTTCTAAAGCAAATTAAAATTCATGGACTGTTGTGATTTGTGTCATTTTCACATTAAAACAACAGCAGATCAGTTTGAGCTCATTTAGATTCTTAAATTCAAAGCAGCTATAGAATATTTATAGCAGTAGTATAGTAGTTTTATTATGCAGTTTTCAAGTTATTTTCACTTCTTACCATAAAACAGAATAAAATCGATAAAATAATAAAATATAAACTAGACTCAGTGACTCTTTGTGTACCCGACAGTAAATTCAGTGGAGGCTCACAGAGCGAAAAACTACGTCCCAGTTATAATTTTTATGGGTACTCGGCTTTTTATGTCTGAATTATGCTACAGGAGTCAGGGACTAACTTTTTATAGGATGAATACTACACTTATCACATAAACCTACACACACACAGAGACACACAGACACACACACACTGGGCTTAGTTATGCCATCATTATATCATTGTATGTTCTTTGAGGGTCACGGTGGGAGCTGGAGCCAATCTCAGATGACATTGGGCGAGAGTTGGGATACACCCTGGACGGGATATGACCCATGCAGACACATGGAGAACAAGCAAACTCCACACAGACAGACCCCGGCCAAACTGGGATTCAAACGGGGCACCTCCTAGCGTGCGGCGAGCCACCATGACGCCCATAACAAGCTTTTTCTTTTTCAAATTGAGAATTTTCATAATATGTTGTTAAAACCCAACCTATTCAAATGTTTAAAACTAAAAAACCTCATGTGTTCTCTCGGAGCTCGCTCAGTCCTTCACTCACGGGCGTTCAAGGCTCCTCTCCACTAATCTCTGCCCCCCTTGATCTTTCTTAACATCAACAACGGCCCTTGTGGGTTTGTGATCATAACCTGCAGCAGACCTCCTCCCCCTCATCTGCTTAAAACTGCCGGGGTCAAGTCCATTACAGGTCAACAGCCACCTACTCAAGAAAGAACAACGGCTGGAGGAGGAGGGAGGAGGAACACGGACGTCTGAGAGAGAGTGTGGAGAGAGAGAGAGAGAGATGGAGGAACAACAGGAACGGAGGAATAAATGGAAAAATGCTGATGTGTCTCTGTGTGATGCACCTGCGCTGACGGAGATTTGTCAAGTGTGGACATCCCACGCCTGACGTCTCATGAATGTCTGTGTTGCCTGGCAACCCTGAGGGCCACTGCTTATCTGCGTCTTGTTCTCGCATTTGTTTTATTATCTTTCTCTCAAGGTTTCCACCAGCGAGATGTGAAACCGTTTTTTAAAAAGTCAGCACGGCAGAGGAAACCTCCTCCACACAAACTTTGGCGTAAGATGGCGTCCACATGGCAACAGGGGGAGGACGACGTTGACGATAGTGACGAAAACACGAAACTTCCTTATTCAGGCATGTAGTACAGAGCTAAGGGGCTACGTGCGCCGCAGGACCAACAGGCTAGTGTTGCTTTAAGGCTTTAGAAGTTTTTATAGTTTGATTTTCTGTGGGACTTCTTAGAGTCAGGCCACTTCTTTGACTGACAGTCCTGAGTGACAGCTGCACAACCAAGACGCCCGGCTTTCAGGCGATCGATACAAAGGTTAACACTCGTCTGCGGGAACAGAAAGTGAAAGATAAATGAGGCAGGGAGCGAAGATGAACATGGGACAGAGCGGGATGATAGAAAACAAGCGAAAGAAGAATTCGTTCTTGTGGGATGAGAAGATGAAAGGACGATGAGATGAGAACGATGGGAGGAAAAATGTTCCACTTGGTTCAACTCTGTTTACTCATAATTACACAGGGCAAATCAACACGGTGCTAACTTCATTATCAGTTTCTCTTTCCTCTCCCACTTGTCCTTCCTTCTCATATCCTCTCCCATAACACACACACGCACACGCACACACACGCGCACACACACACACACACACACACACACACACACAGGTGCGAAGCTCTCCAGGATGTGTGCCAGTTGAGCAGGCGAGCTGCCAGTGTTCAAGACAGAGGGTCTGTTGTGTTGTCAAATGTTCGGCTGTTTGAGCCAACACACATCTCAATGCTAAACACTCATCTGCACATACATAACCACACTTAAACACACAGCACGGGGGGGATGAGGGGCTAGTCGGCGAGGAAGGAAGGAAGGAAGGAAGTCAAATAAAAGGAAGGAGGAGGAACACTAGGGGCTGAGTTTGGATTTAAGTTGGTAATAAGCTCCTGTTACACACTGGAAGTGAAGGTGAGGATTTCTAGTCATTCAAAGTGTAACACCTACATTAATTATGCAAAATGTCCTCAGGAGACAACAGAGTAACATTTAGATAAACAAAATAAAATGTAATTTGAACATGCATGGATTTCCTGACAGGTCCTTTTCTCTCTCCCCCTCTCTAATAACTAATAATTCTAACTTTGCAAAAAATCTATATAACTAAAACAGAAAAATCATATGTCTCCTTTAAGGACAGAGGAAGAGGAAGATATAACATCGTCATAACGAGTATGAGAGCAAGAAAGAGAAAGATACTGAGCGGCGCATCCAGAGCTGCCAGCAGAGCCAGTCTCTGCAGTGATGGCTCATTCACTCCGTTCCCACGGTAACCAGTTAAAGTATTCACTCAGAACAATGGCAGCATCACTAACCTGTAATTTCACTGTAGTGCTTCAGTGTGTGTGTGTGTGTCTGTGTCTGTGTGTGTGTGTGTGACTCTTCAATCATGTGACAAAGTTATATTTTGATTATGAAGTGATACGATGATTATGTTCTACAAGTTTCATTATGGTTGCACTGAAGAGACATTAAATGTTAATTAGCAGTGAAAGTAATATTTGAAAGCAGATTAATTCAGGGTGTGTGTGTGTGTGTGTGTGTGTGTGTGTGTGTGTGTGTGTGTGTGTGTGTGTACCTGTGAGAGGCTGGAGAAGCCCAGGTTGCGGCAGCCGTTGCAGGGCGTCAGGGCCTCCCAGAATCCAGTGGGGCCGCAGCTTCTTTCGGCCTCATCTTCCTCCAGGGCTGGAGGAAGAGGCGGGGTGGGCCGCTGTGAGTAGAAATGCAGAAGATAAATCAATTCCCATAGAAAAACAAACATCGAGTAACAGTTGGAAGGTCAAAGGTCAGAAGAACGATGAGCTTATTCTGTATCATCATCATTAACAAATGAGCTTAAAAGAGAAACCATTCATTTAATCATTCAGTTTGATCCTGACTGATCATCAGGGGGCAGATCCCAAAACTGATATAAGGGAGTAAAACAAAAAGGATTTATGGGCTGATATATATATTAAAGAACTAAAACTGATGTCATCATGAAACCCTTATGACAAAGGAATGTAGGTTGACTATTCTTCCTAAAACCGAGAGTTTAATTTTCATCCTCAATTTCCCTTTTGAGCTTTATATATTTAACATAAGCAGCAACTGACACACAACTTAACACAAGTAGAAATGTGTGTACTACTGTAAATGCCATGCAGAAAAGAGTTCAGCCAAAATAAGGAGGTGCAGAAACAGAAAAACAACTTTAACACAGACACACACACAGTCACGCACGCTGTGTCCTTTCCTGGGGCTCTCTGGCTCCCAGGAGGCAGGTGTGTGTATGAACTCTCTGGCATGAGGGTCAGGAGGCGTCAGATCCAGCCCCCGATACGAGCAGAGGACGCAGGTCACAGCAGATTATAGACGGAGCAACATCACCACATTGTCTGATCCCGACAAGCAACAACAGGAGGAGCAAAGAGGCCGAGGGAGGTCTGATGAAAAGAGGGTGAAGGAGGACGTGTTGAAGGAGGGACGAGTTGTTGAAAAGAAAAAAGGCTCCGGCAGGAAGAATATTGAAGGTAATAAAGACGGAGGGAGGAACAGATGGGAAGAGGAAGAGATCAGCAGCGAGACGGAGGCAACGAAATGAGGCTGAAACCAAAAGGTCACCGATCGCTCCAGATTCCAAACAGTGGAATATTGATTGATGTAGAGCGGACTGCAGTCTGCGCACGCACACACGCACACACACACACTGAACTGTATGCGTGAACAATAGATACATCCAGAACAAAAGAATATCAGCCAGTGTTCGATAGAAAGGACACCATCCATTATTCATGCCTGAGAACTGAATAACTGATCAATGTAACATTAGTCGTCTCTCCCTTAAAAGCTCATATTATTATTTTGAGAATTTGACATGATTTTTATATCATAAATTCTTTGACCTGAACTGATTTGACTGTAAAACAGTGTGTATTCGAGCTTCACAACTTTAAACATACGATATGTAACTTCGGCCTCTAGTAGTCTTTCACTGTTTTTCCTTCGTCATACATATTTGACCGGGAACCGGGAAATTGGATATGATGCAATTAAAAAGGGACCAAATTAAATGTTCTGTTGCCTTAAATTAAATTTCTCTGGGTCAGAACATTTTTGGAAACATTTTCGATAATTTAGACCCACAAGTCAACTAAATATAGAATATGGGACTTGTCGTTTTTAGACATTCCATATATTTTCTTGTTTTTTATGACATTAAACATTCCAGACGACAGTTGATAGAGCATAATTAGATCAAACTGTTAATTTGCCTTTTTACCTTTTGATTGAAATCAGCTCTTTAATTGCTCAGTGCTAATTAGCAAACGTCAGCATGATGGATAAAGAAGCTCGTAAATATTCCACGCTCGTCCTCAGTATGTGAGCCTCGTCCCTGCATGTTGGCATGTCAGTGTTAACATGTGGCCCAAAGCAAAGCTGTGTGTAATTACAGCATCGCAGCCGCACAGGTTCGAAGTCTCGACAGAAATTTTTGCCTCATGTTTGAATATAAAAAAAACAACAAATGAGGCAACATTTATTTTTCTTGACAAACACTAAGAAATGAAAATAATTTGCCTCAGACACTTTAGCTGGCTGTATAATTTAGTTTTTCCGGTCTAAATGCTGCTCCAGAGAAGTTTAGACTCAAAAGTTTCAGTTCGAAGAAGAAGGTGAACGTCTCCAGTCGGAAAACTAAACATCAACCGACACAAAAAAATGCCAAACATCCACAATTCCAGCTTTTCAATTATGAGTTTTTGCCGTTTTCTTTTTATGAATTGCTGCAGCGTAAATGTCCTTGGCCTCAGAACCACCTTGTTCATGCACTAGGAAAACATAAAAGGTATATTTCACTATTTCCCGACACGTTTTAAACAATAATAATAATAATAATTATAATAATAATAATAGCAGAAGACGGATGTTTTAATTAAAAGTGAAACTAATGTTCAGTTGCAGCTGCGTTTCTTTGGAAAATGAAAACTCAAATACATGTAAAAGCAGAATGAATATATTAAAATATTACCAGTGTCAGTAAACCAGTTGCACCAGCTTTCAGAAACATTTACAGTCCAACGCTAATGAGCACATGTACTGTATATGTACTCTTTAGAAAAAAGGACACACATTATTATTGCATTACTGCTCGGTTTACACACAATGGGTGATGTCACAAGCCTGCATTCATCCTGTGTGTGTACTGTATGTGTGTGTGTGTGTGTGTGTGTGTGTGTGTGTGTGTGTGTAGAGAGCAGGCGAGCTGTCCTGCGTTTCCACATGTTTTATTCATGTGTAATAGACACATCCAATCACATACTAATGTCTCCGGCCACATGCACACACGGCAGCCTGGGGCCTCTTACACACACAGACACTGTAAATGTCAGTAATAGAATACAAAGTGGTACTTATAGAGAGAGAGAGAGAGAGAGAGGACACAAGATGGATTAAGATAATTAAAGCGTAAGTGAGCAAAGGTGTGTGCATGTGTTCCCCGCACACGTGTGTGGGCCTCTGCACGTCTGACCGCTCGCTGCACTGGGCACAAACATTCTTCATATGCTTCCATCTTGACATTTTTATGGAAATGTCAAAGATTATGAGTCATTGGTCAACTGGTTGAGGTGTGTGTGTGGTCCAGGTATTACTCATGTTGTGGGGACCTACATCTGTTTCGACATAGAGGGGGACATGTCTCCCTTATGGAGACAAACAGCAAGTTCGCTTAACGGTGTTTTAAGGCTTTAAGGTTAAGGCTGGGTTCAGGTTAAAGTTAGGTTTAGGTTTGGCAAGTTAGAACTACGGTTACGGCTTTAGGAAATCAATGCCACTGTAACTGTGTGTGTGTGTGTGTGTGTGTGTGTGTGTGTGTGTGTGTGTGTGTGTGTGTGTGTGTGTGTGTGTGTGTGTGTGTGAGTGAGAGAGAGAGAGTGTGTGTGTGCTGCAAGGTCAGAATAATGGAAAGAAAAATAGAAAGAGACAGGGCTTAATGGGCAAAGAACAAGCACAGACAATCGCATGTCTTCGGACGCTTCTGTGCGTGCGTGCGTGCGTGTGTGTGTGTGTGTTCTAGGTGCTCAGGTGGGAGGTCAGTGTGATGGATGACCTCCGTGTCCAGCGTCTGACTTGATGGATTGTGGATGTGATAAAGCCCACAGCCCAGTCGTGTGGTCACTGTTAGAAACAACCTGCAGCTGTGACTCTGTTCTCGGCATCAACACGGACATGAATCAGCTATTTGTCCCAAAACGGATTCAAATAAATGATCAGTTTCCCTCTGTGAGTGCGGAGGAGACGAGAGCAGGCACCACAAACAGGATTACAAATTAGAAGAGGACATGGTCGATTAAAAAGAAAACGTCCGCAGGCTGTTCGAGCACAAACAATAATTACAATTCTACACAGATTCACGCAAACAACAAACGGCAGCAGTTGTGTTTCAGCAACAACAAGTGAATACTGAACAGAGGAGGCCAGCTCGGTGGCATCAGTCTATCTGACACTGCCCTCTGTTGTCAAGATGGATGAAGTACAAGCATTTATTAAAGTCACACACACACACACACACACACACACACACACACACACACACACACACACACAGTACTATAACACATTTCATAGGAGCCGCATTAAAGTTCATCTATATATTTATTTATTGTTGTTTTTTATTTAGTGTTTGTAAGAAGTGCAACCTCTTCCCTCAAGTGGTAAACTTTTACGTGTATCAACAAAGTTTTAAGTAAAGCTACAACTTTTATTTTGTCAAAGACGTTAAAGATATTCAATTTAAATTGGAAAAAGCATCAATTATCTTTTTCTGTCGACTAATCACTTCCTCAGGTTATTATTCTAACTCCTGTCTGAAGTTAATTAGGTGCTGAGTTTGACTGTTTATTGAACATAGAGCTGCTCCAGTATAAAAAGCCTCTATTGCTTCGGTTATTTAACATTTAAAAAAGGTCTTGAAGTGACTTTTAAAACCCGAACCAATCCTGTAACTGTACCTTGTTGCCTCGGGTCAGGGTCCCGTTGGGTCGATCGGGCCGGTCCTCGTCTGACAGCCGCCCGCTCCCGAAGCTGTCCATGGAGTGGGAGGAGATGGTGTGGCAGAGCTCCTCGAAGGAGTAGTCCCTGTCCCGGCACTTCTTCATCTCGTGGAGCAGCTTGGACAGCTCGCTCGTCACAGCATCATCTGGGGGGGTGCGAGGAGGAAGGAGTAAGGAGACAGCAGTGTAGAGACATTTCCTCTGACTGCCGGGAAGATTAGTTCTTTGATTTCTAACTTGAGAGACTGTGCAGTTAAGATTTAACACTTGAATCACCTTTTGGGAAAAATCAGAGCCAGAACTAATGTCTGTAAATCAACTAATGTCTGTAAAACACGTCGTCTGTCTCTCTTCTGCGGAGCTGATGTGTTCAAATGGCTCATTTAGCCTCATTCTGAGGTGCTAATCGCTTTCGCTCGTCTCCCTCCAACAGTCTCTGAGGTAATCAAGGTAATTATGGGATCTGCTGACAATCACAGAGAGGAGAGCGGAGCAGCTGATCTCAGCTCGGTGCAGTGTCACAGTCAATGCACAGGGGGCAGCGCTGGACAGGGAAACACTGAAGGAGCTGCTCTCCTTGGCTGCATTTATAGTGCAAGAATAAAAAGTTAAAATCAAGTTTACAGATGTATTTTCACTACAAGAGACACAAACCCTAAGCATCCACTTGCAATATATGGTGGAGGAAAAATAAATCTGCATCATCATTCCTGTACTTATGAATTAATTTTTTATGTTGATTCTTTCAGAGACATTGAGGCATATTTTAAAACCGATTCCTCAACCTCATGCAAAATGCATTGTTCCCTGGGTTGTGATTTCACATCTCTGCTTCTGGCTACAACCTCAGTCTAAAAAGGAAATCATTTTCTAAATGTCTTTCTGGTGAGATATAAAAACTAAAATGGACTCACTCTTGTGTCTGAGGGAGGGGGAGGCGGAGGGCGAGGGGATGGAGGTTCGAGGTGCTGGGATGGGACACTTCCGGACAGGCTCCTCCACGATGCTCATCCTCTCCATCTCATCTATCATATAATCTACAGAGACATGGAGACAAAGGGGTAAGAGAGGGGGGGTGGAATGTGATGAAAGAGCGAGCAAAGAATGGGAAACATTTTGCAGAAATCAGGGAGAACGTTTGGAGGAGAAGTGTGACGGCAGTGTGAGGGTGTGGGAGGACGAGGGGAGGAAAATCACTACAGAGGTATTTAACCAGACGCAAATATGTGTTTAAAATCATTTTGGAAAAGTAGAACAAGAAAGTAGAAAAATCCACAATCGCATGTATGTGATGAAGAGTTTATGGTAAAGCTGCAGTTAAATAGATTTCAGTCATAATGGGGCTGAGTGAAAACAATAATAAAATGTATTATCATTGTTATGTGAAGGAAACAAGGGAATGAAATGCTTTAGGTTCCAGGTACGGTTGTGTTACTCTTAGTTCTAGTTTGAGTACAAATGTCTGTAAACTGTATAAAGAATAAATAAACAGTTATATTTACTTATTATACCACTTCGCAAAAAACAAAGTATAAAGTGTTCCACAAATAAAAGATACAAGAGAATACATAAAAATAACATAAAACCAAATAAAAAAAGACATAAAAGAATAAAAACACTAACATTTAAACAAGACCACCCACAACAATAATAAAAACTAGACAAATATGTTTTTATTGTTGATTCAAAGAAGATAATGAGAAAGATCAAGGGTTTTATAGAATAAGGTTTGAATGACTCAATAAAAGTACTTTAATGAAAGTGCTCTGCTGTTGTAAAGGCAAACGAGAATAAATGTGGTGGGAAAAGGAAAAGAGGGGAGGAAGAGGAGGAAGAGGAGGAAGAGGAGGAAGAGGAGGAAGCTGAAACCACACAAACAAACACTGACTGACACACACACACACACACACACACACAGGAATCATGTGACAGCTTATACCTGCAGAGCCCTAATGAGGAACTCTGCTAATGTCAGGAAAGTGTGTGTGTTTGTGTGCGTTTGTGTGTCTGTCTGTGCGTTTGTGTGTGTACGACTAACAATCCTGGCATTCAGTTCAATTATTATGACACTGCCACATTTGCATGTAATTATAAAGTGCACCAGAGTCAAAAAGGAAGGATTAAAATGCTCTGACAGTTTTATTGCTCTGCGCTCGTACATCACATCAGCCGATTCTTCATAAACAACAGACGTCACACGGCTCCGTGTTACTCCGAGTGTCACAGCCGAACCAACGCACAGTGCTCGGGTTCATAATCAGCGGCTGCCGGGCAGTAGCAACGAGAAGCGTTAATGAATTCGAACAGTATAGGATGAATCGTGCGCTGTAGATCAAGTGAGGATCTCTTCACAATAAGCTGCCTGTGGCAAACACAAAGCCCCTCAGCTGGTAACATTGAGTAAATGACAGGTCTTTTGCTCTCCGCGTCAGTGAATGTGTGTGTGTGTCCTTTCACATCTTCCTCTCCAACAGGAAATGGCATGCAGCTGATCTTTTCACTAAGTCACAGCTGTCTCCTTTTTCTCCCTCTCCCTCTCACAAACAACCAATTCCAGGCCCTTATTTATGCCGTAGTCCAAATCTCCACAGAGATGAGATCTTGATGGATGCTATTCCAACTCAATATCTACGAGCACATGGTTGTTGACATCTGAAAAGCTGCACGTGCTTCATTCACTTCTTCCAAAGTGTTGTTCTGTGGACGTCTCGTCGTGTTTCCTCATTTAAATATTCTAGTAAAATCTAAATTCTGCTCCGAGCTCCCTCCGGATGTCTGAGGCCACCCGGAGGAGGAAACCATTTCAGCTGCTTGTACTCACAACCTCTTTCTTTCCGTTTTCGATGCGGAGGGTCGGACTGTTGCACTGTTTAGAGGCGAGTTCAGTAAAGACCTGATCTCCTTCACGCTTCAATCTGGACCTCGGGACGTCCAGAAGCATCTGGTCGTCAAACTTCAGTGATCGTATGGATTAATATCCCTGTGGCTCCCTGGCTAGATTGTTTTTGCAATGTTCAGGATCGGACAAACAGAATCTAAATGATACTGGATTAAATTCAAGTGAGAAGACATTCAACAGGAGCTTTAAAACGTTGGGCAGACGTTACATCTGGTTTGTTGTCAGCTTTGTGTCTTTTATTCTCTCGCTGTGCCTAATTGGTAGCTGTTTGCAGCCAACACCAGCCCCATGCGTCTAACACGCCGAGTGGGATGTGGGGTCCCCCTTGTTCGAGACCTGTTCCAGCTGCTGAGGCGTTGCCCATCCCCACTTCCTGTTTTCTGTCTCATGCGCCAGGGATCCTGATTGGAGCGGCGCCCGGTGTGGTTCTCCAATCGTGGGGATGCAGTTGGGGACTTAGTAGTTTAAAAAGCTTGGTCCAGCTTGAAGGTAAAGCAGCTGGGATTCTCAGCTGGCCAACGTGCCGCCTGCCACTGTTTCAGACTGGTAGATGTTCAGGTAGCTACGCATCTCACACACCCATTCTGTCTATACACACATACAGGATATCCATAAAAAAGTTTAATCTCAAAGCCATCGACTTATCTAGTAAAACTAAACATGACCAACAACGTTACGTAAACAGCAGATGATTTAAAACAACCCTGCAATGTGTGTTTGTCTAGTACAACCTTTACAGAGCTGGAGTTGTGTAACTAACTAAACTCACACAAGAGCTTCCATTGTTTCCTAATGGAAGATAAACTTCCTGGAAAACAACATTTCTCAACTGGATCACATCCACACACACAATGTCATATTACACATAACGTTGTACTAAATGTACGAGACACAAGTTCTTTTCTTGCTCCTGCAGCAACCCAATTTCTCAAGTGAAATTCATCTAAATTGAAAAGAGTGTGTGTGTGTGTGTGTGTGTGTGTGTGTGTGTGTGTGTGTGTGTGTGTGTGTGTGTGTGTGTGTGTGTGTGTGTGTGTGTGTGTGTGTGTGTGTGTGTGTTACCTTGGATAAGAGCAGTGATCTGCTGGGATTTGGGTGCAGGATGTTCCCTCAGGATCTCCAGAGCTGCTCTCCCCTGACTATCTGTCAGATTGGTGTCGATACCTGGGAAAGAAAAGACACACATACACACAATGGGTGATGATTTCCGGAGGTAGAGCAGGTCGACCACTAACCAGAAGGTCGGTGGTTCGATTCCTGACGCTTCCTCTCTTCATGCCGTAGTTTACTTGGGCAAGACCCAGAAAATTGTCTCTTCATCTACAGCTTTCATCAAGTTATTCAAAGAACAGAGAGACACTCACTCACTCTCACACTTGACGATGTTAAATTAGGATCCCAGACAGTGGCGCACTCATGAATGAACAAAACACAGTGACAAGACAAAAACAAGACACACAAAACAAACTCAGACACGGATACACACCCAGACTCATAAACAAGCTCAGTAGTGTGAAAATTAAGCTTTTTGGAATTCTATTTTCATAAGATTCATGTGTGATTTTCCTCCACTGGAATCTTTACCTGACTGTTCTCTCTTTAATGCTCTTCCACTTCTACATGAAAAATATATGTTCTTCTATTCCAGTCGTTCTACTGGGAACCATTAGGTATAAATAAAAGAAATAATGAATACACACAGGGAGAAAGCACATTTGAACTTGATGTAATGTGCCAGTTTCCTCTTTTACTTACTTTTTACGCGTTGCATTGATTTTCTCTTATTAACAGAATAACATGTTTCCTGTGTTTTGTAGATGCACGGAGCAAATAAGGTTAAACCCACTCGAGAGGAGGAAGCAACTCAACTATTCAAAATAACTTATTGATATAATAAGAAACAATTCTTCGTCAAAATGTCTAAAAACAACTAGACCTACCGGCTGTTTGATCCTGTGGAAAATCTGAACATGAAATAAAAGAAAACATGCTCTCGAAACGAAAGACAAGGAAAGACAGAAAACTTTGAGATAAGATAGTTTCTTCTTTCCACAGTCACCAATGAACTTTGATGTCTTATAAATGTTTTAATTTCCAAGGAAAGAAACCAGTTCTCTCCACTCAAACCAAAACACAGAGATATTTTTACTGACTGTTTATTGCAGTCCTCAGCCGTTTCCCTGCATAGTTTATGATTGACAATGAAAACAAGGCCACTGTCCTGCGTGTAACCCCACCTCCCATTCTGTGCAGACATGTACCGAGTTGGAGGTGTAACGGGTCAGACCAGCACGGCCCCCATGTTTATCTAGGAAGTTAATAAAATCGAGGCCACGCAGAGGAAGTCCTGCAGGAAACAGGAAGTGCTGAAGGAAAGTGAGGGAGGGGACGGCGGCGGGATCAAAAGACGACAGCGTCCAGGCTTTATCCGCTTTGAGCGGTGGGAGAGGAAATCTACAAAATGTTTATTTTACTCAATCATCACATGATTATGATTTTATTTGCATTTTAGTCAATATGTGTCACTCTGACCTCTGATCACATTGTGTTATATATATTTATCATATATATTAGCATTGTCTTGTATTATAGAGAATAGACGAACCAATGATAAATGGAGAGTCCAGGATTTAGTGTTTAACAAAGCTGAAGAATGCAGCAGACAGATGCTCGGAGTTCACCTGAGGCTAATTTCAACCCACAATCTGGGAAGAAAAAAACATGTGGCCCGTTTAGCTGCAGGTTAAACTAGGAAAAGAAAACAAGACAAACACACACATGCACAAGCACGCACGCACGCACGCACACACGCACGCACGCACGCACACGCACACACACACAAGCAAACACTCAGAGTTTTTGTTCTGCTGAGACGCATTAATGAACCCACCTGAGTCGAGCAGAAGGCGAACTACATCCATCTTCCCAAAGAGAGCTGCCTCGTGGAGGGCACTGCCATTCTCCGTCTGAGAGGGAGCGAGAGGGAGAGAGAGAGGGAGAGAGAGAACCTGAGTGTTAATATTCCATTACTTTAACAATTTAAAACCGACAAAAATCACGTCACGTTTATGGGGTCGGTCCAGTTGTTGTGAAGCCAAACTGATTCCAACCATCACACAGGCAGAGGGAGCCTGTGTGGAGACGTCCCAGTTTCCCTCACCCTCCACCGGCCTGCATCAGCCTCCAGTGCTACTGATGGGCATATTACAGATATGATGCAACACATGGAAACTACGTGGGGGGGGCTCGTCTAAGTGGGATCTCAAGTTGGATCTGCAGTGATGACGAAGCCACTTTCAATAGAGCAACACTCAAGAGCCACTACGCAAAACTGAAACAGCTGTTCCATCGCCCAGCGAAGGTGACTGAGAACCAAAATAGATTTAAAGGCAGCAGGTGTAGAATTTTAATGTGACTGCAGCAGATCATATATTATCCTGACGACATAAGTTATGGTTTGTAAAGAATTAACTGTGTGTGTGCAGCAGTGTGCTCGGTTTAGAACCTGCATCAAATACAACAGATATGAAGGAATATCTGAGTCCCACAATTAGTTACACTTCCCCACAATCAAAGATAATGTGAAGTAGCCAAGTAGAGAATAAACCTCGTATTTAATGGTACCTAACATTTTAATATTCAAAGACTTTTTAAATCCTTAAATTCAGATTATGAAATTTTAGAAATCTTTTCAAGGCAATTTTATTTACCAATAAAATGGTACAAGCACTTCCCAGTGTTAAATCAGCTGAGCTGAGTAACTGGGTTTATTCTTCCCTCATTTGTTATTTTGTTACGCGTGCACCAGTGCATCTGGTGTCACACCAGTTGACTGATCTACAGGTGGCAGCACTGCACCACAGCAACACACCTGCAGAGACAGTGAAGATCGACAATGCATGTAAAAAATGCAGTGTTTGAAAATGCAACAAATGTTAGGCAGAGGGTTTTTTACACTTATTTTTTAGATTAGTAGGTGAATTAAACCCCTTTAGATTTTCCCCTAACTTCAGTTTGCATGGTGACGGTCATCTCTCAACTGATTTCCTGTACGTCAGGGCAAAGGTCATGACCAGAGAATCCATTTCATCATGACATTGATGATATCCAACAGACAAATTGATTATTGCCACATTGGTACAGCTACTCGTGCAGCGATTGCTCATTGCTGCACTTACACACTGAATATACTGCTGCGTACACCGTGCTGGAAGTCAAACCACCCATCAGGGACACTCAAGACTTGAACTTGACCTCGTGCTCGTGGGGAAATGAAGCCACGATTAAAAACACGGCACAGAAACATGCACAATACGCCGAATCCATCGCATCCTTCACGCTTGGCTTCCTGTCATCACCGAGGAAAAACCTGGACTGAACCAAACTCCCTGGCTTAATGAAGACAAATTATTTGGACAACAGCCAGGCCTGCTGATATATAACCGGCCGGTGAAATTCAACTCAACACGGCACAGCACCAGATTAACACCCGCTGCAGGGAATACTAAACTTACTTTAGCCGCTCTGTTTCCCCGACAGCAAATGTGTCATCGCCACAGGGATGATGGAGAGACGGGGCAACGCACCAGATGCAGCGACGCCCTCGGAAAAGGTCAAAGGTCAATGGTCCGGCGAGCCAAACAGATATTTTTTTTCCAGGGGTAGATTTTTTAAAGAATTGAGGTGAGCGGTCACGTTTGCGGAGTCAGTGAGTGAATCGAACTGTGGGTGTTTCGCCTGTGGAGGCAGTTTTTTACCCACGAGGAAGTGAGAGGAGGTGGGAGGGCAGGAAATGATCCACCCCCTTTCCCTAACACACACACTCACAAAAACACACACACACACACACACCAGTTGCCCTCTTAACCCCTTGTGGTAATCTCTGTACCACTTCCTGTCCTGTTTCCCATGGCGTTGATGCAGTGATGTCACCACAAAACGAGGAAGGCGGTTCTCACTCTCTAGGAGTTTCCGGGCATTGAACGGAGGATTACTTTCTGTTTCAGAGCTGCTGGTGGGAGACAATGGGACGACTGTAAATTCTCAACTCCACTTACTATATGCACTCTAGTGTGTGTTTGTGTGTGTGTGTGTATTTACACTAAACTTTTGACTGGAGCTGGGTCCCTGCCCACCCAGCAGCAGGTTCCTCCTCAGGGATTTCCCTTCACATTTATGGAAACAAAGAGAGAGATACATACACAGACAGTGGACAGAGAGAGAGAGAGAGAGAGAGAGAGAGAGAGAGAGAGAGAGAGAGAGAGACTGTGCTGCCTCTATAAAATATTCATTCACACTCAGATAGACCTATATGGCTTGACTCCAATTACAGACCTATACTAGTGCTCTCTCTCTCTCTCACACACGGAGCTTTCAACTCATGACAGGGTGGCCATCTGCGAGTCGCCCACAGCTTTCACTCTGCACTCTCAACTGTGCAGCTCTGACACCGCAGCCATGCAAGAAATGCCACAGATGGATGGGAAGACCGAGAGGAGTGGACAGGAGGAGTAGAGAAAGACTGGAGGGGAGGCGGAGGAAAGAGGACACATCTTAGTGTGTTTATCCACAACTATTGACCACTCTCAATTTACATTAAGGATTTTGTAGATAAATACAGTGTTTGATTATTTGAGGATTGCTTCCTGCCTGACTAGCCGTGAGACGTTTCTGTTGGAAGTGGAGCTCCCTTTATATCCAACTTTAACTTTGTAGAACTTTTACATACACAAAAAACATATAACACGCCAGAGAAAAGAAAACACTAAACCATCATATGTCTCCTTTAACTGATCATTTACTAAATAACCAGAGCGGAAGACAAACCAGCACTTTGCATTTTCTATCAGATTAAAACCTGCTAATAGTCGGTTAATGAGTTTTGTAATTTACTGCATCGCACACAAGGGCCCGGCAGACACGGACTCATGAGACGAAATAAGCTGATGTGAGGAATTTGTCAGACTTATTACATGCAAAAAAAAAACTCGGATAAAACATGACTCATGCAACAGAACTTTTCTAATCATCTAACTCATTAGAGATAATCCCACAGAGAAGGCACATCTACTCGGCAGGTGTGCAGCAGTATCTGTCTGTGTGTGGAAAACCCCCACGTTTACCTGCTAATTTTGTTGTAGCAGAGGTATTAAAGATATTATTCTCTGAGATACATGAAAATATTCTCAAGGAAAATCTGTGAAAAGGTCTCACAATGTTAAAGAAAGTGATGAATAATTACTGGATCCTTCCCTTTCTCCTGATCCAGGCCAAAATGAAATGGGTCCTTTGTTGGCCAATGTCTTTTCCTTTTCGGGGAAATTGGTTCAGTCATTTTTGCATAATCTTAATTAACACAACACACAAGCTGACGGACAGGGGCGAAAACATAACCTCTTTGGTGGGTGTAATACAGAAACAACTGCGGAGACGTTTTGAGGTTTGAAATGCTCGTCATCACGAGAAAGAAAAAGAGGAAGAACGAGAAAGAGGGAGAGGGAGAGAAAGAGAAAGAAAGAAAGAGAGAGAGATTTGCATCAGCGGGTATAGAGGAGCAGATGAAGCAAATCAAAGCCTTGTACAGTTCATCTTCAATAGACACATGGAGCCTGAGGCCAAATCCCTGCAGAGAAACAGAGCCCTGCTCCTCAGATCGGGAGCACGCATGCACACACACTAACACACTAACACACACACACACACACACACACACACTAACACACACTGCAACAAGGACAGACGGCAGAGACGATGGACACAATGCTGCCGAGTCATGCATCTCCTTCCTATAGTGAGAACAACAGATCTACTCCAGTATCCAACAGGTCAAGTTGTTTCTGTCTTTCCAGAAATGAAACAAACAGACAGACACACAAACACACAAAAACACACACAAACACACACAAACACACACACGTCCATACTGCTGCAATATGTTGATGACAGATTTGAACATACTGTATTCTGGAGGCCAGGGGCTGAATGTGATAAAGTATTCTCCTCAGCAGATTTGTTTTCTCGCTGTCACACACACACACACACACACACACACACACACACACATTGAGTCTTTAACTGAAAACCATTTCACATGCTCCATATTCTCGATATAAACCAGACTTACACGGTCAGGAAAAGGGGAAATGTAGCATCTGTTATGACGTTTGTTATTGTAACAAACGAACGTGGAGTCAGTTCAGATTTCGGCGGCAGGCGGAGTGAACGCACCGTCTCATGTTTACCTCAAACTGTGCAGTAATGAAACCTCCACAGTTTTCTTTATGAAGTCAAACCCTGGTATTGATCACTCTCTGCCTCTGCGGCTCCGCAGCATCTCAACTGTCTTTTCTCTGTATATCTAGACTCAGCAGCTTCCAGAGACTTTGAGTCTGACTGAGCCCGGAAACCCTTGAATCTGCTTTTCTCTTTAATCCTCAACGATCACTGAACAACACCGACCCGATTAAAGAATCAAAGCTGTAAACGAGACTTCCTCAGTGCATAAAGTACTGAAGACGGAGGTGGGTTCGGGTTATTGCAGGTTTTTACGTTTGGTTGTTTACTGCAAACGAGTAAACCACGACAGCTCACCCCAAAGTGAAGCCAAAGTGTCTCCATCGCCCCCTGGTGGCTGGCTGCAAATAAGTAGTAAACCCCATGTCTTCCATGTAAGCAGATGGAATCAATCATCATCAACTCCTACATGTTAGTGGATGGGACATGGACCAAATGAAATTGTCAAAATACACATTAAACAAGTTTTTCTCAAAGATGGTTTCTGTCATTTTAGGAAGTTCTTGTCACGCTCATGTATGTTCATGTGTTTTTGGTGTTAATTAGTTATTTAATGCTATAAAACACAGTGAGTGGGGGAAGTAAAGACGTGTCGTGCATCTTTATCTACAGTCTATGGTCTCAACAGTTTGAGTGAATGAGATGTTTAATAATTAATGTGATGAAAAAGAGTTCAAGCATGAGCACATGTTATCTGTTCCAGATCTGTCCCACGAGAATAGTTCTTAGATCAGAAAACCTTTAAGATCAGTTGTGTTGTTTGTGATTTGAAAGAGAAAAAAAAGGGAATTCAGCAGAATTAGTCTTCGGAGACTGATTAGCACTGATAATGGTTGTTTTCTGCACATTTAAGACGAGCTAAGTTAAATATTTGAGTCTGTCAGAGAAAATCCATCTGCAGAGGAAGAAAACTGTGTTGCAGACAGCAGCAAAGCGTGTCCACATTTTGACAAGGCTTCACGAAAACAAATGACCCAGAAAGAGCCGGGACAAAGCTGCAAACAGCGACCGGAGAGCACAATGGAATGTAAATGAATGAAGAGAAGAGCAGGAAAGAAGCACCACACTTTAAATCACTGTGCATTTCTGTTTTCGGGACTGATGATGTAGAGAGAAAACAGTGAACTCTTGAGGACCTGTCAGGAATACCCTGTCCCCTCCTCCTCCTCCTCCTCATCATCATCTTCCTGCATTCTCAGTCTTTCCTCTCAATCAATTATTCATCCCACCACCACACCACGGGAGGCCTACGCAGCATATGCTCTCTAATACACACACACACACACACACTTTCAATTCTGCCAAGCCCGTGGTGGATATACACACACACACACAAAACTGTACCCTCATTAAATACACAAAGAGAGCGATATTCACACAGAGCAGAGATGAGAGGAGGAGGGAGATCCCCAGAGATGGTGAGGAGATTCGCTCGGACAAAACAGGACAGACGTATCTTTCTCGTCACTTCTCCACTCGCAGGTACATCAGATAATAAAACCAACTGAACGTAGGAAATGTCAAGTCCTACTTTATTTGTCTGATTCCTCCAAACCACCGTATTGAGCATGTTTCTCTAAACCAGATTACGGTCCAAAAGATTTAAATCACAGCGATGATCCCTAGTGACCACATAATTGTTCCTCCTTCGCCAAAAATGTTAAAATCAAAATTCCTGTTATTCTGTTATATTTATCCATAAAAGACGAGAACAATTCACCGACAGTGGAAATCTGTAAATGAGAGTTTTCCTACCACACAGTTGACGTCCATGCCGGCGTCGAGCAGCGTCTGCACCGTGCTGTGGTGTCCGTTCCGCGCAGCCAGGTGAAGCGGAGTGTGTCGGCGAGTGTGGCAGGTCATGAGGTTGGGGTGAGCGCTCACCAGCATGCGCACCACCTGCACGGAAATATATACAAAGCAACACGTCGATGACAAAACTGCAATATAAGGAGGAACCTGGTGATGTCTCCTACCCACAACAACAACAAAAAGAATCACTGAACAGCAGAGTTGGATTCTAGAGAAAATAGAAACAGTAAATGTTCTGCTGATGAATCATCTTGATAAGAGAAATACTTCTGGGAGACAATCCTGCTTCAAAGAGACCATAACCGAGTAAAGCAGTCATGTAACTCTCTGGATTTCCTTGAAATGGTTGTTTTTAGAAAGGCTTTAGTATGAGAAATTGAATTAAACTGTCCATCCTGTTCTTTACTGCCTCTGCCAAGTAGATTATGTTCTCACCCGTGTTCGCTGGTTTGTTTGTCCATTACGTGATTGCGCAAAAAATAAAAGAGGCAATTTGCAGCAAACTTAATGGAAAGATGGGAAACGGGCCAGGAAAGGATCCATTACATTTTGGTGCAGTTCCAGTTAAAGGGGCAGATCCAGAAATTGTTTTTAATCACCTTTCTTAAAATGTAGGAGTCACGATGAAAAGAAAAGTTGATATTGAAATCCAGATACACACTTACCACTTCAAAATTAGAAGCAGCTTGTGTATCCAAATGTGAAATCAGTGCCCACTCATGATTATGAATTTTGAGAAGTAAATAAGTCCGTTTAAATTTTGTAAATGAAATGTGCCAGGGTAAATTGAAAGGTTCAAAAAGTCTTAACACACAGAGAACGATCAGCCAAAGATGATAAATCAGCATTTCTTTCTCTCAGTCGATCATCAATCTATATTTACTGTAGAGATGTTTAATTAAACTACCTGTCAATCCACTTGACTGTAGTAGGAGGTGGTTTTAAGTCCCGGCTGTGGAGCTACTTTCTTATTTTGATCCTGGATGGTGCTTTTAATAGCTCAGCTCAAAAAGACGAAGATCTCTCGAAAGCTTCCTCCTTTCCTGTGCCTGTGTGTGTGTGTGCCTGTGTGTGCCTGTGTGTGTGTGTACTAAACTTTTGCCCTGTGTAAGTTACATCTGCACACAGCAGTAGCTTCCACCACAGGGATTTCCCTTCATTATTATGCAGAGAGAGAGAGAGAGAGAGAGAGAGAGAGAGAGAGAGAGAGAGAGAGAGAGAGAGAGAGAGGAATCCGTGCAGCTTTTATAAATTATTCATTCACACTCAGACAAACCTGTATGGCTTGACTGCAATTACTCACTACCTCAGCAGAGAGGATGTGTGCGTGCATGTGAACGTCGGCAGGCGTTTGGAGCAGACTCCTCTCAGTGCGAGTGTGAGTCCTTGTCACAAAAGTAAAGACTTCCCTCGGTGTGAAAGGACTGATTGACATGCACTGTGGTCCTGCTGTCCTGAGGAAAATGCAGATGAAGTCGCCAGCTGCTGCTTTTCACCTGCCAGCGACGACGTCCGCCAGGATACATAATGCATGCAGAGGTCCACACTCGCCCTGTTTTCCTGCGTCCAACACTTCAGCTTCGAGAACTGACTGTTCACTCGCTGCCTAATATATTATCTCGCCCTTTGACAGGCGCCCCTGTGAGGAGTTCTTCACTTCCTGTCGATGGTTTGGATGCTGCAGTTGATCAGAAGCTTTTTTTTGCAACAACATCCAGTTAGTTTATTCCTTTTGTTTCAACCTCATCTGACTTTAGCTTCACACATTTTGGCAGAGTAACAATTAAAATTTCCCTGCATATTAAACATCATTATTGGTGCAGTGCCCTTGCAATGACCAATTCTGTTCTCATCCATTTCAAAGGCTTGAATCGTTCCAGGAAATGGAAATTTTAGCTTCTCCCCTCTGGGTCGTATCAAAGGTTCAATTTTAACAGGATCAGATATTGTTTTATCTGTTCTGGTCATCAGGCTGTTACAGGCTCAGGAGCCAGGTGAGGAAATCATGGGTATTGTAGCAATATTAACTCAATTAAAAATCAATCTGTTTCTCACCTGAAGTCGTCCATACAGCGCCGCCAGGTCCAGGGGCGTCTCCTGTTGGCTGTTCCTCATCGTGGGGTCGGTCAGCTCCTGGAGCAGCACTGCAACGACCTCCGAGTGTCCGTACTGGGCCGCACAGTGAAGAGCCGTTTCCCTCTCATGGTTCTGTGGGCGAACGAAAGGGGGACGACAACATGAGATAAGGAAAGCAGGAGAGGGAAACATGACACAAGAAGGATGGAGGGAGGCAGCAGAGCAGGTCAAAGGTAGAAGGAAGATAGGCAGGCGGGGGGAGTAGAGGGGCGGGAGGAGGAGGAGGATGGAAAAACAGATGATAGGTGACGTTTTTTGCTAATTTCTCAAAGTTTAGTTCATGGATCTTGATGAAAAACATCAGGCATGTTCTGGGGACAAATATTTACGAGCGTGTGAAACTGCAAATAAAAATCTGGATCTAGTAAATGTGGTTTCATGTGCTCATCACTCCCCCATTATCGCTATGTAATCATCTCTGGGGGTGTGATGAGGTCAGAGCCGAGACGCCAAACTCAATTCGACTGTCACATTTATGGATTGCATCATAGTCATGTGAAAAAATGGGGGTGTAACTCACCATAACTTCAACAGCCACATTTATCAGAGTAACCTGGACCTCTACGACGATTAAAAGGTACCATTTAATTTACGCTACATCACACCCTGGCCTCACTCTGGCCTTGAGATCTCTGAGATAAGTGTGTGAGTTTCAAAAGGTTACTCTGAACTTAGAGAGGAGGCTCTTGTGTACAGAGGAACCGTGAGCCACTTTCAGCCTCTCTGGGGACCCCTGTCAGGGAAAGTACACTACCGGTGGTCCCTGAGGTGCCGCGGCTCTGAAAACAGACCAGTAATGAATCGGATACTGAGGCAGAGGGACACGTATACAGGAGAGAGAGAGCGACATGATGGATAACCATAGATAGGGAGGGGAGAGAGATTAAAGAGAAAGCACACGTGAGGCCTGCATGGATTAAATCTGTATATGTTCCTACACACTTGATAAATGGATGATTTGGCAGCCGTACATCATATAAGCTTGAGTGGGTCTTATCTAAAAGGGAAAAGGGAAGTTAAAAAGAGGCATTCATGTGAATCTGGAGTTTATCCACGAGGAGGAGGAGGAGGAGACAGCGTGAGAGGAGAGGGAGAAGTCGCAGGTAGGTGGGCGTGCAGCGTCCTCAGTCAGGCTCCACCCCCACTCCTCCAAATATGGTTACTTCTAGTTTCGACAAACCAAGATGGTGCTGGACAAAATGCCAAACTTTCAAAAACGGCAGATTTACGAACCAATGGGAGGAATCACGGTGGGTTTCCACTTGGTGTGACAATATATAAAGATGGAGGACACTGGCAGCTCAGCTCATAAACCCCACCTCCTCCATGTTAGTGAATGGGACATGTATCAAAAAAGTAGAGGTTAAATATCATTCTAGGTAGCTGTTATCACTTGATGTATGTTCAAGTGACATGATTGACGGCTGAGACTGACTCGCGATTGGTCGAGCGTACGCATTGACAGGACCTTGACACTGTGGCTCCGCACCAGGATCGCGACACTGCACACTGACTCCACATTACATCATCGGAGCAAGATGGCAGCATTTGCATCGGGGAGAGATGTCGTTCATCTTTATTCATCGTTCAGTCTATGGTCTAAACGGCAGCGTGTCTTTTCACCTGATCAACATTTGAAAACCTTTAAAATACAGATTTTCTTAGAGTGACTCGTGTGTAAAATTCCCTGACATGTTTCTCCCTTTCACCTTCAATCTCTCTATCATATTCCCTCAGATTCCCCTGCCTCGCATGCACCTCTCGAACTTCCAACGATCGCTATCCAACACACCGTGACCAGGCTGCTCAGATCTCATCTCACGCCTCCTCTTACACTCCTTCTCCCCAGAGCCACAAGCCTCCCTCTCTCCTGGTCGGCTCCCCACCTCACTCAGCTCCCCGCTTTCATTTAGCCCTGCGAGCGGCGAGCGAGAGAGATGAAGAGATACAGAAGGAGCTACTATATGAAAAAGATACATATATATATATATATATATATATACACACACACACGCTCACACAACATACACGTGATCGAGCTGCGAAAAAAAAAAGAAAAAAGATGTGAGCTTTGCTTTCTCAACCAATCGCGTCCCTTTGTTTGCCCCTCGGCTCGCACACCCCTCCATTCATAGGCGAGTGGAACGTTCGAGAGCCGGTCTGATTGCAGGTCCGCTGTAGTGTAAGCACAATAATCGCACACTGACGCACACTGTAATTCACATGCATCACAGTTTACTGGTGTAATTGTTGGCTGCATTACGTTTAATAAACTCCACTTGCTCTGCTCCTGTGTGGATATTCTACTTTATTGTTATTTTCCACTGGAGTGACTATTTCCTGAGGGAGCCTTTAAGTTCTTATCTACTCACTAATGTATACACTTTCTTCCTCACACAATAATATATATATATATATACACTCCTGCCGAGTCCCAGACACAGAAACACAGGGCAATCCGTCATCATTTGCTACTGACAGTATTTAGCAGTGTCTGGAGGATAGGTCCTTCATCTATAATCCAAGGTAAACAAAAATATATCAATTACATGTACTTCTTTAAACATTAATACAAAACCAAGTCCCCTGACGAACACGAGGAGGAGGAGGTGAAGAGGCAGCGAGACCAGAACTGATGGCATTTTCCACCGGAGTCCATTATTTTTTCAAGACGCCCCAGACAGAGCATCATCACACTTGTGGCCGACACTTTACACTCAAGTCACTGGACGCACAATATGAAGGATGGTGAGATTATGGTTTCCATGGTTACCAGCAGAAATCATCTACAAAGCCCTGTGGTTTTGCCAGGGAGGTTGTGTTTTTACCCCCGTTTGTTTGTTGGTTGTTTCCTTTATAGTTGTGATGCCTTAAATATCATGAATAAATGTTTCTCTCTCTGGGATTTCACTGCAAGTACAGGAGTTCAACACTGTGCAGAGCAAGTCCAGTACAACCAGTGGATGGTGGCTTTTTCCAAGACAGCTGTGACTTCGCTGTTAACACGAATGCACCAATATTCACAACACGTACACAGAGAGATTTGGGATTTTGGCGCTAACAGATGGCAGAAGTTACGGGAGCTCTGACTCAAGAGACACATTCAAAAAGTTGAAATTTGAATTCCTGGAGTAGTGTGTAAAAAAAAAAGAAAAATAAGGATTACAAGATTAGAACATGTGTACCACTTTGCTGCTTGTTATGTGCTGCACTTCATTCTAAACACCACCTCTCGAATTATGCATCATTTGTGTTTTACCAGAGTCAAATTAATGTGTTTGAATAATTCATGGCAGCCTGAGAAGGTCATATTAGCCAGTAATTCACGCTAAAATTAGTTGTGGGAATAGACTTTTTGTGGTTTTAACAACAATTTAATAATAACCTGTGAGATTTGTCCCATGAACTCAACTCCATTAATGAACAAGTTAATCAGTTCAGGAGTGACTGCGTTTTATTTTTAGCTCTCTTGTAAAACCAGTTTAGAATAAACAAAAACACACAATGCGAAAAAGCTCCGGAAAAAGCTACTTGACCAGGTTGGATGACATTGTTTTGTCAACTGCTGTTTCCAAGGTGGAGAGTTCATTTTAAAACTTAATGAGAAGACTTTGAAATTATCAGAGAAATGTGACATTTAGAAACGTACGAGTCCATGAAACTGAAACTCCATCTGCTCGGGAAGGTCGTGATATGATCGAATGCTCCAGGACAGCAGCTGAGCCGACCCTGTGACTATATTTGATCCTTTACATTTATACAACAGACCTTTAACAATTGGAAGATGATGTCTACGTCACACACACACACACAGAGACATATATCTACACATTATAACCAGTAGAACAAAGATTGCAGCTATTGCCTCTGCAGCCTTAAACGCACAATAACGCTTTGTTGCGTTGCGCCTCGTGCATGCTGCTCGAGATAGGGAACATGCAATTCCCTGACGGACAGAAGAGTGACAAAGAGGTGAACAGACACACAAAGTGACGGGACGAGGGAGGTAGAAAAGAAGAGGGGAGAGAGAGAGAGAGAGGGGGGAGAAGGAGAAGGAGAGAAAATCCTCCCTCTGTGTTCTCGGAGCAGGCGATATATTTCCATTACGCTCGCTCTGACAGCTTTCCAATATCATCCAGCACGCGGTGTATTGTAGCTGATTGTGCTCTGAGCATCAGCCGTCCACTAATGCCACATCAACCGGCATGGCAGCACATTATTGACATGCCCGTACAAATTGGTGTCACATGTCGCTGTTGTACAGTTAATGGTCACAAATATACAGTGAAGAGGAAGAGGTGTAAAAAGTATTGGCTTGTTCGAGCTCTTTTTAAATCAATCCTAGTCCATTAAGGTGTCATAGCACACCAAGCTCTTCCTCGCGCCTTATGATCGTCTCACTTGAACTTTTGGCTACACTGCCCCCCCCTCCCCATGATTTCTTGTGGTACTGTTCTATTTCGTCTGTTTCTTAAAAATCCGTAAACTTTTAGAAGACGTGCACAAATACGGAGAAAATGAATGCAGAGTAAAGACAGAGGGCTCCGTCGGTTTCTCTATACGTATCTAACATTGAGCATAATTTAGGCTTTACAGTGCATTTACCTGCACGCACCCACATACACACACACACACACACACACACACACAACACACACACACACACACACACACACACACACACACACACACACACACACACACACACACACACACACACACACACACACACACACTTCCCATAGTAAACACTATCACTGCCCAAACAAACAGCTACCATGCAAATAAGCCGCCTTATCAGACAGGCCGGGGCTGAAATGAAGCCAGGGCGTTGAGGCGCAGAGGTTTTTTTAATTTACTCGAACATACACCGTGTTAATGCTGATGGGCTGATATGTGGGATGAGCTCCGTCTACGTTACAGAATCTCATAATCCCAGCAGCTCAGCTCGCTGCCTGGGGAGAGCTGGGTAAATAAATAGAGGAGACACGCACGACAAGATGAGACTTTCTTTTTCTTCCTGCTCTTGTCTTGTATTAAGTAGGGGAATCTTTTGCTGCATTTTTTCTCAGGGTTCTGTGCTCGGCCCAATTTTATTTACCTTATATAAATGTATATATATATATATATATGCTCCCATTGGGAAACATTATCAGGAAACACTGTTGATTTTCTACGAGAATGTGAGGAAGCCCCCCCAAAAGGAAGCATGGGGACGGGATCACAACAGCCCTTCCTTCTCTTTATAAAGAAAAAGAAATAGGAAAAGGAGTGGAGGGGGATGTAAAGCCAAGGGGGAAGAGATGGAATAAGGAAAAAGAGCAGTTAATTAAGAGTGTGAACATGGAAAGTGAATGAAGCACCCAAGGCCAAGAGGAGTGAAGGAGAGCTGAGAAGATAAGAGAGAGAGAGGAGATGAAAAAGAAGAAAAACTGGGAGGGAAGCAGATCCTCATATTTTAAAGATGGAACCAGAGAACGTTTGGTATTTTTTACACGATAAAGATTAAAGTGATTAATGACGACTACTCAATAAATCATGATTTCAGCTATATTCTTTTTTAGTTCTTCAGCTTTTCACTTTTAATCCTGTAGTTCTAATTGTCCACCTCTGCTTTGATCTTCCTATTTGTTAATGTTTTACTGCAAATAAGCAGATTGAAAAACCCTGTGAGTGTTTTTCTACGTGTTCATGTAACACCTCAATTAACCACACACACAATCTGCTCTCAGCTTTACAATAATTACTCCGTGCTGTAGTTTGTTGACTCGTGTGGAGATGAATCAGTTTTCTTTTACTGAACTTTAATTTGCTAGTGTCAGGCTGATTACTCTTAAGAAAACATCCTATGGCTCAGTGTGTGTGTGTGTGTGTGTGTGTGTGTGTGTGTGTGTGTGTGTGTGTGTGTGTGTGTGTGTGTGTGTGTGTGTGTGTGTGTGTTCTGGCAGCAGCAGGGCCTGGCGGTAGGCGATGTTTGATCAAGGACTTTCCCAGAGCACTTTCTAATGGTGGCATGTGTTCTCCGAGAGGCCGCGTTCACATGTAGATCGTCAGGAAACATGTGGTTTCATTTTGGAGCGTGGTAGCAACATGTATACATGGAACTACCACAACTGGGAGGTGAACACGCAGCAGCAGAAACACTGGAAGACGTTTGTGGAAGCACACAGGTGGCGAGCAACCTCCTGACCTTTCCCCTTTACCTTAGTTCACACAGTTTACAGGGTTCCCAGAGCCCTGCTGCACCTGGGCCGAGGCCTTTCGGAAGTATTTAACTGCATGAATGTCACTACACATTATTCTAATATTACTACACATTAAATCATGCATTATCTCCACATGAAATATGACTCAGGGGCAAGATAATGCAGAGCAAATGTTCACCATCCTTCCAATCTTATCTTTGGCAGTTAATCTCCTTTCTTCTTGACAAACGGGAGTTAAAAAGGGGAGGAGGACAAGAGGAAGAGAGAGAGAAAGTAATGATACAATCCTCTGTTGGTGGAAAAGAAAACATTCCTGGTATGTATCTGCAGCGCAGGGGGACATGCGTGACCTGGTCATTCACCCACATTCTCACACAAACAGATGCAGAAGAAGCCCAGAGGTTCCCACACACACACAAACACACCCACACAGATCCGCTCGGTTAGTGACCAGTAGTTGTGCACTACTTTTCAGGATGCATTGTGGGAAACATTGAGTGCACTATGTAGGGTATAAAAAACATTCAGACACCACTACAAAATGGCTATCTCACTATAGAGTGCACTAGTGTTTATATACAGCTAAAGGTAAAACCACAAAGAAATTGAGGGTTTATGTCCCATCCACTAACATGGAGGAGGCAGGGTTTATGGCGTGTACTGCAGCCAACCAGCAGGGGGCGATAAAGATGATCTTGCTTCACGAACCTCAAGTGAAGCATCAGCTTCTGAGTCAGTCTGAGTTGGAGACGCAGAGAGATGAAAACAAACAACGCCTCAGTCGTCAAAACATTCACTGGCCCTGCAAGCAGAGTGCAATCCTCGGGTAAACAGGCCGTCACTCACCATCAATCACTGTCTCGCTAACATACAAACAACGCACGTAAACATGCACGCACAGTTTGAATAGACAAGCTTCACCTCTCTCATACACACACACACACACACACACTCCCACAACAAACACATACAGCTGAGTGAGAACTACTGGGACCAATTAGGCAGTAAAAAGTGGGCTGGAACTGGTTTAACGCTGACTAATAACTTAAACTAACTTCAAACAAGACTCGATTGGCTGCAGCGGGGAACCGGCCCACATACACACCTCCTCTTCCTCTCTTTCTATCGCTCTCTTTGCTTTTTTCTTCACGCTCTTTACCTCATTACAGCTTTTCTCTTGCATCCTCACCATTTGTCACCTCGTGCACAAAAGGTGAGGACAAATGTTTCTCACGCATTAAAACAAATAAGTGTGCCCCCACTGGAGTCGCACAATAAAACCACGCACACACATTCACAGATATATGCACACACACTCCACCTCCGACACACTGAGGCAGGGGGAATGTGCAGTCACTGGCTTGCTGCTGTAAGTCTCGATGATGGGTGGGGCGTGTGCCAGACTCGGTATATCACGCTGACTAATGTATGCACTTGTGCCTTTTCCTGCAGACAAGACAGTGGGGGGGAATATGCAGTTTATGCATCATGAACACAGAAACACTCTTATATATATCTTCCTCTAATATTTATGCCCGTGAACGACTGAACTCTCACGCTGACAACACGTGACGACAGAGACGACGAATAACGTGCAGCACACAGCGTCATAACAACAATTTACAATTATAGAATTTCAAGTATTCTGTGTGTATTTTACAAATAATAACGTGTGTTTTAATCTCCCAAAGCATTTACAGCAAGCACAGGGTTAATTAACGAATTCAGATTTCACTGTAATTAAAGCCCCAACAAGGACGTTTCCATTTCCATAGATTTTGGCGCCTCTGTGGACAGAAGCAGTTTCCGCCATCTCCTGTCGTAAAAACCTGGGTCTGGCAGGATGTGCTTTTGTTTTGAAAGGGGTGAAAAAAAGACACGGCTGTTTGTAGGATGCATAGCGATGATGGTATGTTTATTTATGTTGCTGAGATAAGAAGAGATCTCCTTCTCCAGGGTTTACTGAAGGACTCGTTAAATGAAACAGAACCAGGACACATGGAGGGATTTATTTTGCACAATTTACCATAACTTAAAGCAGGTGAGAGGATATTTGCTTATGTGCTTGGAGTGGAACAGAACACACACACGTTGAAACCCACAGTGACTTCAGAGTCAGCACCTACTGTCCATACAGCAGCTTCTCAATCAGCAGCTTCCACTCAGTGTGTTCACTCTGCCTGCACAGCAGCACGCTCAGCTCTATAAATCATTGACGGGGTAGGAAAATCACCCACGTTCATTTGCTGACGGACCTCTTCATTTCAGGGGCAAGGGGACACCATTTATCCCGGCGAACAATTAGGCTCCAACAACACTCAGAGGCAAGCGATTTGGCAAATGGTGACAGAGGAAAACGTGCTTATTAAGCAGAGTAAATAATGCTCCAATAACCTGGGGGGGGGGGGGCCGTCGTTGCTTCACCATCAGGATCGGGAATATTAAAAAAGACGTCTTAGTCATTCGAATTTTAGCCAGCGCTTCTGATTAAACACCTCGTGCACGTCTTGAAAAAGCAGCGTATCAGCGAGACGTTACATCATCAATATGCTGCGAGCGGGGACGGACGGGGAGAGAGTGAGGGAGGAGGAGGAGGAGGAGGAGGAGAAGGTCATTTTTGCTGATGAGGGATGACAGCAGTGGCAGGCCGAAGGCTCGCAGAGCGGAAAACGCTCGACCGGATCAGAGAGAGATCAGCAGAAACTCCGCGGGATTGGCTCTTTTGGACAGGAGCCATAAAAACGACGGCTTGTGGCAGCGCTGGTTCACACGCCATGAGAAACACTGTGCAATGGAGGAACTCAAGCTTCGTTTAGTCAGATGAGACGAGACATTTCGTTCCCTGGAACCGCTACGAAACACGGGAAGTTTATTCTTTAGGGCAGAGCTGAAAGATTATCTTATCATGTCTTATTTTAGTGGATGGATATGATCATAAAAACTCAAGTTTAAGGTGGCGTTGAAATAAGAGGGTGGCGGAGAGGTTCCGGTGTTTACCTGTTGGTTGACTCGGCAGGGCGAGGGTCCGTGGTGGATGAGGATTCGGACGATATCATCGTCTCCCCTCCAGGCAGCCAAGTGCAGCGGGAAGCAGCCTTTGCTGTCCGACACATGTGTGGACGCCTCAAACTGAAGCAGCTTCAGCACCACGTCCCTGAGAGAAGGAGAGGGAGACAGACACAGATCAATAGAGTGGAGAGAGAACGGAGAGATGACCACAAAGCCCTGGAATCCATTTTATAGAATATCACATCACAGTGTAACATATTTGCACTGAGAAAAAATGTTTAACCCCCTAATTCAAAATATAGTCCTGCACAACTTTTATATATTTTACAATGAATATTTTTTTTTATATTTAATTGAAGCACAACTGAACGGGGGATATTACCCATGATCCTCGTCTTCCTGAACCATAAGAGCTGCCTCTGTAACACATCCACCGAACTTTGTTCAGAATTCTTTATATTTTAAAAGTTTCCTGCTGAATATTGGAGATAAACACTGATAATGACTTCTGAGCCTTTTTAACTAATCTACAGTTCAGCATTACTCTTTAAATTTCAAAACTATTTTTGCTGCCATGAGACAGTTAAAATGTTCACATTGTGCAACAAACTCTTTAACTCTCTAGAAGCGAGAGAGCAAATGATTTTCACTGTTTTATTTGTTTTATTTGGAGCTGACCAGCAACAAGTTGGTGCCTCCTCAGAGACCCCAGTTAAACCTGGTTCTTTTCATTGAGGGATTTAAAGACACCTGTGGGTGAGTATCAGTTTACTTTCCAGGGTAAAAGATGGATGAAATAAGGGGTTGAAATGGAAATGATCAAGAATTGACAAAAACGCCATTGTCTCCTTATTATTTAAGGACAAACATGTAGGTGGGCGGTAAGAGAACAAACAGACAGATGGACAAACAAAGTACATAATTAATCCCACAGGGAAATTGCAGAGTACGAAGTAATCTCCATTACAAAAAATAGATGAGGTGGTAAATCACAGAGCTGCGGTTTGTGCAGGAAACTCATTTAGCAGCTGCTCAACAGTCATGTCAGCGGTAGCGTTTCATACGAGCGAGCCTCCAGCTGAAGTTGTCACCTCTGTCGGGAGAGGAAAGGTGAAGTGCTTCATTTGCATTGGAAAATGTCAGCAGGGGAAGCAGGAGGAGGGCAGAGCCTCTCCCGGGAGCAGGGGTGAGGGTGAGCGCAGCCCAGAGGACGCTTGACTAAACTGCTTTGTTAATTTCACTCATTTATTATGATCTCATATAAATTCACTCTGGTTTTTTTAAGCAGCAGATAAACAGCAGACTCGCACTGGGAGGATCTCAGGGTCGAACATGAGAATATTCAACTTTTTAATGTGGTAAAAAAGAAACTTCTGCACTTAAACGATCTAAAAAACAATTCACATTCAGCCTGAATAACGAATCTCTGAATACTGCACTTTCTTCCGTCTTTATCTTAATTGCCAGTTCTCTTTTTACTTTCCCACCTCAACGCTAAATCACTCCTCTGCAGCCTTTTTTTGTTGGCGGCCTAATTTTCACTGTGAGGCTGCAGCTCTGCCTCCCTACAGCGTCTCCTCCTCTCTCCTCTCCAGTCCATCTGACGGAGGGATGCCACGTAATTGCCACCAAAACACAGGACTAATCCTTTAGTTCCACCAAACTGTGACAGCAGTCAGGTTTACAGCTGAGTCACACTGTGTTTACTCAGTGCTACAGTCCCAACAACTCAAAAAATAAAAGGCACAAAGTCAATCATCTGCAATTGAACTGAAATTCTATTTTTGAACATGATCTTTTTTAGCTAGTTTTGCTGTCTCGCTTTAAGTTAAGTGCAATACTGGCAGTAATCATGTACCTAATAATTCCATAAAACATCTGTCTGTAAAAGGAATAAAAGCACAACGTTCGTTTCGTTGCTGCAATGCTTTATATCGAGCTAGATTAGACAGCTTTTATTTTGAAAATCTGTGAGCCGATTGCTTAACAGACCCCCTGAAATAGTCAAAATTCAATATTCACCCAACCTATAGCACAAAAATTATAATTGATCCAATAGTTTAATCTTTTAAACATTTTACATTTTTCTTCATTTACATCTGAATTATTTCTTAATCCACATGATCATCAAAACATTAACACTAACGACTACATCGAAAATCACAAAAATAAATCACTTGCTCTCTAACTGTACATGTGCATTTCTAGTGTAATGTCTCTTAATAAACACACGTGTGTGCAGTCTTACCTGTGTCCATTGAGTGAAGCGTGATGTAAAGGTGTGTATCCTGAGCTGTCTGTGCAGTTCACGTTCAGGCCCTTCCACATGCTGTGAAGAAACACACACATCAGAATTAATTTCCAGTGTCACACACACAACAACAACAACAACATCCCTCTGTACTTGCCAGGTGTTTGGTAACGTGTTGACTGATAACTCACTGGTTTCCATGTGTACAGTAAAGTTACATTTTGTTTGTCTTCTGGTAAAGTTTCACACACACATTTTACATTTCATTCCATTGGTTTGTTTGAGTTTGTCACCTGCTCCGATTTACAGGAAAGAAGTGACAAACCACACTCAGCCAATCAGGATCCAGGTTCCTGGCGGAAGGTGCCAAGTGTTGGATAGGTGAAGGGGGGTTTGTGATGTTTAAAGGTTCAGTGTGTAGAATTTAGCGACATCTAGTGGTGAAGTTGAATATCTCAGCTGAACTCAAAAGGTGTTTAGTTTGTCCAGTTTTGGCTACTGTAAAAAAACATGGCGGCCTCTGTAGACAGGACCCCCTCCTGATATAAATATAAAGTATTTAAAGAAAACAACAATTCATACAATTCGTTGAGCCTTTAAAAATAAACAGATATAAAATAAACAGAAAAATAACACTTGAAGAGTTGATCAAATTATAAAGTGATGTTTCCGGCAGTATAGAAGAATAAAGAGGCCAAAGTTCTCTTCTTGTTTGTTTTACTTTCCTCTTTAAGGACGTCCTTTAGCTTTTTTTGCTTCTTTAGTCATTTCTTCACACAGCAGAATTGCATTTATTTCTTTATTTATTCTTTGCTTAATTGTATTAGGGTCCTGAGGCGAGAGATTTTCTCATTTCTGGGCCGCAGCCAGAGAAGTTTAAGTCCTTATTTCATCATTCTGGCAAATAAATAAAGCGAGTGAGGTCAACACTTGTTCTGCTGAGCATGCAAACAAAGCCGCACAAAACAGAACCTCATAAGGATCACCAGATACACGCAGCCTGGGGGCATACCAGAGCCATTACAACACACACTCCCTCGTACACACACTATATCACACTCATGCAGCCCAGGGTTTTCCCACTGCTATAATTATATGACCTCTCTATTTCACATTAACTCCAGCACGACCGTCAGAGAGAAGCACTAATTAGGTAGATTCCAGTCGGAGCAGCTCTGGGCTGAAAATCTGAATCATGTAACTTCCAGAAGCGACTACATCACCTTTTATTTTATTTAAGACGACCCCCATAGTGTGGCGTCTGACAGGAAGAGCACAGGCTCAAATGTGAATGTGTCTCACAGTGTCTGTTAATGAAACACATTAGATAAGTAGGGCTGCAGGAAACTGAATATGACGTAAGACAGGTTTTCACGACAACGTAGCTTACTGCATTTTTCAATGGATGTCTTTCTGTTTTGGGCAATGCATTCTTAAAATGGCACCTACATTTATTTGATTGTAGAATATGTCTTTCTAGTGATCGATGCAACACACATCTGCACAGGGAGAGGACGCAAAACTATTTCATTTGTTGTATTCAATGCTGAAATAACTATCAAGTGCAAACATATCAGAGAATCTGGATTTCTTCACACAAAATGTGGACCTCGCTCACATCAACAGCAAATAGGCTACGAAAGAGCAAACACACACACACACACACACACACATAGACACTATGTTACACACAGGTCAGAGGGCAGGAGAGCACAGACAGAGAAACACGGCACAAGCTTCAATCTATTGGGTGTCTGAACACACTCTGAGTGAATGTGTGTGTGTGTGTGTGTGTGTGTGTGTGTGTGTGTGTGTGTGTGTGTGTGTGTGTGTGTGTGTGTGTGTGTGTGTGTGTGTGTGTGTGTGTGTGTGTGTGTGTGTGTGTGTGTGTGTGTGTGTCCATATCGATCATTCTGCTGACCCCTTTCAGCGCTGACCTATACGACCAGTAGGAGCGGTTGTTAGCAGCCTGACAGATAACGAAGGGAGAGTCAACAGACAAAATGCCATGGAGGCAAAAATAAAGACAACGAGGAGCAAATATAACGTCAGTTTCTACTGTTGCTATTGATATCTGCTTGATACTAATGTGCAAAGTAACCAACAAAGGTATAATTCTCGAATTTTGTACCGTGTCACTGCAAACATCAGAAACATCTGGGCGTCACCCGTTTGCTTTCCACCAGAGTGAGGCAGCAGAGGAGGCATCACAGACGAGTGCGTCAACCTTGTCTGACTATGTGCAATCGAATTAACTGCGTCATGTCTGATTCATTCAAAGTTTTTGGGCGATAGAGACGATTAAAACATTCCAACCTTTACACAAACATTGAAATATTAAAGTGAGTTCCATTTGCAATTTAGTTCTAATTCATTACCTCATTAACCTCATTAAACTAGGAAGTTATTCCACACACTCCCCTTAAGTTGTTTTCTATATCTTATAGTTGTTTGCTGAACCCAACACATACAAACACATTTGCCTTCAGACGCCTGCACACCGATTCATTAAGACTCGCCGGACAAAGATTCTTTCATGCTCCGCACAACCCCAAACACAATCCGCATTTCCTACACGGCCACAAACGCAGCGTATTAATGCACAGCCACAGCAGTCACACAACCTTCATAAAAACAAAACTGCACAACAAACATATGTGGCCACTTTGTGAGGGACTGTGTGGACGCTGTTCTCAGTGTGTGTCAGCCTCACTGTGAGCTGAACAAGGTGTTGTGTTTACAACACCTTTCCCATGTCGTAGAGTGCAGGCTTATGGACGTGGTTGTACTGACACCAGCAGTGGGCGTCAATAAAAGCTGATTTTAACACTTAAGCATTTTGTGAATTATTACTTTGAGGAACAAATTAGAAACACAAAACAGTAAGAAATGCAATAAATTTGGAAAATACTTTTGCGTGTATCTGGTGATCCTTATGAGGTCCTAACTTTGCATTAAGACACATTTCCATCTTTATAAAGGCAAACTGTTCAACTTAAAATAGTTTAGAAGAACCACTTTCACATAAAATGAGTTCAGAAATCACAAGTGAGGAACCCTTCACCCAAGTCCAGGCCTGAGAAAATCCACCAAAAATCAATGCAATCGTCTGCAATATCTTCCGTAGATTTCAAATCTAGAGTAACATGGATTTATTTTATACTGTTGTGCCTGTACCTTAAACCAAAGAGGTTGGATTTCTGACTATTGGATCAGTCTACATACAGAGGCTGGGATTATGGGTTTTAATGCCACTGCACAGGTATATTGTGCTCAACTACTGGTGATAGTCCCACCCTTGTCCTCTAATACTGCTTGTTTTTATTCATCATTGCACAGTAGCCATGACAAGTGAATTAACTCTCTCCACTGCAGCTTTAAAACGTCCCTAAATTACAAAACAGAGACTTTAACATTATGTAACAGCAACTTGAACGAGGCCATTCTCTAGAGAAAGACCTGTTTTCTTATCTCAGCTGTTATGTCCTGCTCCACCATGTTCCACCATGTACAAATTCCAACCCTCAGTTTGGTGCCGAGTCGCTTCTCCCTTTGTTTGCCGTGCTCTCTGAAAGCAGCCGGCAGAGTTGAAATAGAATGAGAAGGCGACTTGAGATTAGATAATGGAGGAGAGGTGCTGCAGCAGGAATGCAGACTCCTAGTGGATTAGTCAAATATGCAGACGACGTCCTGCCTAATTAACCTCAGGAGCTGCAGCGACGTGAAGGAACGCTCCGGTTAGAAAAGTCAACTCTCTCCGTGTGTGTGTGCAACTTCGAATTAAAGTTTGATGTGCCGTTCTTTAACTGAGCATCATGCAACAGAAACCTATCGTGTTACTTTGCATCAGAGAATTGTGACTTTACCCTTGAACAGCTATTCCCCCCCGTCTCCTCCATTGCCGAGGTCCCAAACACTTTTTTAAAAATCAAATTAAAGCACTGAAAAGTAAAGAGGTCAAACATCATGAAAGGCCTCCCAGCAGGCAGAGCAGCGCTGCCCTCTGTTTGAACCCTTCTTCGGTTACAGCCTGACAGATACGCCTCACCTTCGCTGCAGCACAGCACACTCACAACTGCATTTACGACACGTTGTCGTTCGGGGAACAGCAACAAGAACAAGCTGTGTTGGTTGTTTCTGTTTCCACAAACGTCTTTACGAGGGAAGCAACATCAGTTTAATTCACATTAGAAGTAGAATGGAACTGAGTAGGACATGTACCTCAACAAGCCAGCAGGGGTGAAAACCTAACTTCCCTGATGGAGGTGATAAAACTTTCACTTCAGAGGGGTTCAAAAAGTCAAATCAAAATAACGAAATGTGTGAAAGTTTAGTTCTTCACACTGTATGTCACCGTGGTTGGAAGCAAAACTTCTCTAAAGCTAGAAATAGAAAAAATTGATTTGCGTTGTCACTGAAGCTTAACAGGCTGATGAGTCATGCTTCCTCAGGATGGAGACTGATGAAGTTCTACATTTGCAAAAACATAATCTCAAGAAACTGAAATATGTTGTTGTGCATAAAACCCAACTCTTTAAAGTGACATTTTTTAATTGTTTAAAAATATAAACAAAAACTTCTCATCCACCATTTCAGAGCTAAAGCTTTCATTTGCTTCCGTTTCTCACGATGGATATTTCAGCTGGCATCAAGTTGCAGCAAAGTCGAGGCTACATCAAAGCAGAGCATTGTCTTCAAAGGAAAAGGAGCCGAGAAACTTGTAGCCCCGGATCCTTTTTAAGAGGGGGAACTTTTCTATTTCTATTATTTTTTAAGCAGAGTTCGAAGAAGACCTCACCCAAAAGCTAGGGTTGAAACTCATGCCACCTTATGACGTCATCTACGGCTATTTTTTCAGCCAAAACTGAGAAACACGACAACAGCAATAACTTGAAAGGAAGTCAAAAAGGGAACCAATATGGAGGCGAGGTGCGTTCGCTATGAGAACTGATAGCAGCATGGCAGGAAGTGGACTTGCTTCATAACCTGTTGTGAGCAAGAAGCAGAAGAGATACCTGCTGCTTAAGAGACGTGCTGGAGAAACACACACACACACACACACACACACACACACACACACACACACACACACACACACACACACAAATACTTTTCTTTGGTGCTGTCGTTTGATGTTTAAACCCTCGCTGTCATGGAGACAATTCATCCTCCATGATGCTTTAGGGCATGAATATTCTGCTTTATATTCTAATGTCTCGAGCAGGTGTGCAGGTATGGATAAGATTTGTGTGTGTGTGTGTGTGTGTGTGTGTGTGTGTGTGTGTGTGTGTGTGTGTGTGTGTGTGTGTGTGTGTGCCGTGTCACAGGTGAGATCAGCTCAACCATACAGACAATTATAGTGCAAGATGTGTGGAAACTCTCAGAGGACCAATTAAATTTCTGCGGGGAGAGAAGAGAGAATCAACGCCTTCTTTCTCTCTCTCCCTCGGTTTCTCCTTCTTTCACCTTCTCCCTCTCTTCTTTCTCATCCTCTTCTCTATAATTTGCACAAACAAACATGCATGTGTTTGCGGATGAGCACATGGACACGCTGCAAATACAGAGAGATGCAGGAGCAGGAAGAGAGAGTGACGACTTCAAACGCTGCAGAAACAATGAGTTTTCATGCTCACGTATCACAAACCAGGCACTTCAAAAGGTTGCCCGAGCCGTAACTTTGCCTTCGGCTCAAACGCACTCACACGTCTCTCTGCGTGCACACACTGATGTGGGCTGAGCAGCGGCTGAACGTCAGGGAAACAACATACTGATGCTAAAATTTCTCAAAAATGTAAATATTGGATGATTAGATTATGATATACAGTAGGCCTCGGCTGTACGGCCAAAAATGATATCAACAAAAACATTGACACTTGAGTTCACATTATTATTTCTTTAAAGCTTAATATACATGTGACTTTGGTTTATTATTTTTGCGATAGTTGATGAAAAAAACACAAAAATGTAATCTTAAAATATATATTCAAAAAAAATTACAAATTGATTCAAAACAAATATACAAACATATAATATTTATCCATATTTTGCATACGTCAATATCGGCTAATTATATAAACCCTGTCGATGTCAGGCTCCGTTATGAACAGACATGTTGTCAGCGAACTCATTTTCACTTCATATTCCCACAACATCATGGAGAAAATCCCCTTCACACCCACGCAGCTCAAACACTGCTGCTTTCAGAGGTGTTTTCTCTCTCTCTCTCTCTCTCTCTCTCTCCTCTCTCCCCCACTTCTGCACCAATTACAGTGACGAGTAAATCCACAGCAGGAGAAAATATCAATTGAAGGCCTGGTCTGTCGGAATGAGAAGTGTCTTACTGATCCTGTGACCATGAGAGAAATTATTACTACATTGGAACACTTACAGGACATGAATACTTGAATTTAGTAAAGAATGAACAACCAATTGCTCTTTTTCAATTTTGCAACACATCGAAATATGACATGTCTTTAAAAAATGCGCAGGACGACCATGTTCATATATTTTATATTTTATTTTGACCATCTTTATTTACAGTTAATGTATTAAACCCAAACTTCCATCTCCAGATCCGTTTGTCTCCCTGAGGAAGGTTTTATGCCCCAAAAAATGCCAGTTAGATTTTAGGATGAACATTCCAGAATAATAAAGAATTTGTATTAGTTTAAAATGAGAGTAACTATGAGTTTTCTTGGATTTTTCTACCTATACATAAAAACAATTCAATGTAACGGACTTCTAATTAGATAATAGACTTCAAAACTACAGAATAATGTCCCAGCTTTTCTCTCTGAGATCTCACCCTCCTCCTCGTCAGCTTCTGGCAAATCTCTAATTGGCTCAACATATTCTCGTAAAAGTGCCTCATTTGTTTTTGCATATTTAGCAAAGTAGCAGCTCCCCTCTCCACAAAAACGGCTCGTTAGCAATTTTGTTCATTTGAATTCGCCCCCACCTCCCCCCCTCCGCACGGGACTCCATCCAACTTTCAAATCAGGTCAATAGCTGCTGAAAAACACAGAGTTATAACCAATCGAATAGACAAAGCTTCCTTGTTTCTGATGTCTCAAGTCATTGTTCAGCGCAGCTATCAAACCTCAAAATGCAATTTGAGTTTTCAAAAAATAACTATTGAGAAATGATGTTGGACAAAACTGTATTTTGAAAAGCTGCCGCAGGGTTCTAATAATACAGCGTCTGATTTATGTTAACCCAGGAAAACTGCTGCAGGAATCTACCCCATGTAAGTGGCAGAGGTCTGAACAAACCAAAAACATGTGCCTCTGTGAAAAGATGATAAAACAAATAGTTTGTTCAAATATAACTTCCCCCGAGTGAGAGCTGAGAGGACGAGCCAAGGGCGCTGCAACATTTCCAAGATAGTTTCCATTTTTTTTTAATTGACTCTACATTGTTTTACAACATGAAAAATTGAGGTGACATTTACAGTATTTGAATTTCAAAATAAAAGAGCATGAAAATCACTCCTGTACAAACCCTGTTCAGGAGTGAAATGTGTTCCAACGGAAACACATGTGGAAGTGAAACAGAGGATATGTAAATAAATGCATAAAGTTAAAAATGCATATAAATAGAGTGTGTGTGCATTAATATGCATGGGGGTGGGGGGGGGGCTGTCAGTCAGTTACAAATGGCCTCAAAGCAACAAACATCAACTGACACATTCAATAGGTCAAGAGGTCACTGGTGTCATCACAGGAAGTAATTTATCATGAAGTCAAACTGACCCCTCACACAACAGTGGGTCACGGCCACACACACACGCACACACACGCACACGGCAACACACACACACACACACACACACATGCACACGCACGTCTCGTGGTTAAAAGTGAGGCTGACCCCGCTCTCTTCACACACACTCACCAATAATTAAAACAAGCCACACGTAATCGATAGGTGCACAACTCCCCACTGGGATTTAGGGAGTCTGTTGATGAAGTTTGATCATTGATCATTTTGTTTGTCCAGAGGGAGAGAGAGAGAGAGAGAGAGAGAGAGAGAGACTCAAGAAATAAAACAATTCCCTGCTGTATTCTGACATGGTCTCACTCTGACATATTACTAGGTGTCAAAGTGGAAAAGATCCAGAAAATGTCTGGAGCAACTCACTCGGAGTTTGTATTCTCACATTCAGCCCCTCCGGAGGATTTCAGGAAAACGTCCAGAGTTAAATGAACGTCTTTAGAGAAGGTTTATAAATGTTGCGGTGTGAAAACTTTGGGGCCTCTGTTGGATCTGTATGGACGTCAGTGTGATCAGTGGAGCAGCTGAGGGAGTAAATGGGCTGGTTCTCCCTCTACACACTGCACAGTGGAAGACTAATGCCTGCATTTGTCTCCAGGACTCATTTATTACTGCATCGCCTCACACTTGGCCACAGTGAACACACAAAGCACACACTTTACTTGGGCGTTCGCTGGCGATCGCACAATCTGAGCTTTAACAGACACATGGCTAGACAATAACTCCTTTTCATTAAAATACATATAGATCACCTTTTATTTCCACTTTGAGAGAAAACTAAACATAATATAATGGAAACACAGATGTCCAGTATCTGTGTGAGAAACAGTATACGCAGACCCACAAGCCCCTGACCTTTGACCTGACTCATGAGCGGACGTGTCACTTGATCAGGATTGAAAGGGTGCGGCGTAGGAAGGAGGACAAATGAGAGGAAGCAAGAGAAAATGGATCTAATGTGACAAAATGCTTATCAGGCAGCACATCAAAGAGGAGGGAGAAAACAACGAAGAAGAGAAGACAGTTAGAGCGTTGGACGGCCAGATGATACCTCGTCTGAAGACAGCTGAATACACTTTCCACTTAAACACACACAGCTTCATTAGATGAGTTTGTGTACTTCCAAGTCTTAAACAATCTGGCAGTTTGTCTCACAGTCCGCAGCCTTAAATAGAGATGGAAACATCCCTCCTCTGTCCCGGGCTGACTCCCTCACACTCGCATACAGAATCCAGGTTCTTCTCTCACGCAGCACAAAGGTTTGCAGAGGTTTCATGTGGAAAAAAACACGCCTGTGAACTCTCTACAATTAATGCATTTTGGCCAAAGGACGATAAATGTGCTGACACCCAGAAGTCCTTCCTAATTTCCAACCTTTTACCGAAGTCAACCTCTGATTAAAGGCTGTGAGAGAGGTCCTGGTAGAAGTGCCCTCAAGTGAATTACAGCTAAAACTGAAATTCCACTTGAGAAAAAAACTGTCATTGTGGTGAATCATAACGGGAACCGCTTTCTTTATTGATAGACTTAGCTACCTTTGCTTTAAATGTCTTATATATCACAAAATGCGATGCTACTGCACAATGTCCCAATCAGGACAGATCTTCGTCACAATAGTTAAAAATACATTACAATTGTCATCGTCACCATTAATGCACAAATGCAGGTGTTAGCAATAAAGATAATGTAATTTAATTAGTGTCTAATTAGTGTCAAGTATACTGCTAGTGTAATATCTTGCTAAATTGTTCCTATCAAATGCTATTTCTATAAGTAGTCTTATCCAAATGTTACTATATGTTCTTTTTTGCAAAGCGAAAACCAAGAGACTTTATCTGACTCTGTCTCGCCCTGACGTTATAAAGACGATAAGAGAAATCGTCAGTGAGAGAGAGGAGCCAGAAGCCTGAAGGTCAGGCGACAGAACGCTCGCTTCAGAACACAAAGCGAGGCAAACCGGTGGACTCCACAAAAGAGACAAAGATAGCGATGGAGGCAGACGACATTTCCTCCGCTCTCTTTAATCCAACTGAGAGAAGCGGGAGGTGAAGAAATGGGCGCTGTCTGCCTCGCCGCTGCTGCTGCTGCTATTGATTGGCGCTGTCACAATCTGGGGAGCTTGAGACAATCTGTGAGTGTGTGTAGAAGCTGTGCGAGTGTGCGTCTTCCCGAGGCAATTCTCCTCACTGGTAAGTAAGCGACAGGGAGCTTTAGATCCGCACTTAACAACAGCCGGCCGCAAATGCATCTGGCCGAGCATCGATTGCGCCCCGATCTGTGTGGCGTTGGGGAAAACGTCAGCGTCAGATCTCCATCTCAACAGGATGAAACAATCTACAGAGTGGAGTGTAAGAGCAGGTCAATGTTTTTATACTGTAGATCGAATGAGAAGAACTCTGGTGAAGTTCTTCAGACACAGGCACTGTCAAGACCTGTGTGACTGGATACTACTGGCATGAAAAACACAATGAGCTAGACGGGCACTCAGTGGAGCACAGACCTCCGCCAAGGTCGTACAAGCCTAGACATGACTGTCAAGTTTTTATAGTAGATATATAGAGATAGTGATTCTGTGACGCTAACGCTCTACTTCGAAGGCTTTGGTGTAAAATGTTCCCACACTTTTGATGACTTGGCTCGTGCACCTTTATTCTATTGTACTCAATTGTGCTGCTGTTAATTTAATCTTGGAGCAAGTAAGCACAAGAGTTTCCTTTGGGATTAATGTATCTGTCTATCTTATCTTAAAATGTAAGATAGAGTTTAGGATAATTGTTCTCAGAATGTTCTGACATTTTATAAACCAAACAAACAACACATTCAAACAGAATCATCTCCTGTTACTTTCTGTCCTACATTTCTCTATTATTCAATCAAATGTTAGGTCTAGAAACTGTCAGAAAATTGAGAAACTGTCCATCATCATTTCCCAGGAGTCAAGATGTCATCCTCATGTTTCTTGCTCTGTCAGATCAACCGTCTGAAACCCAAATATATTCAGCTCTGACAAAGACAAGCAGCAAATATTTACAGCTGAGAAAGTGGAACCAGGTAATGGTTGGCATTTATGCTTCAGAAAATTACTTAAACGATTAATCAATCCTTTAAATACTTTGTGGATCAGCTAATCTTTTCAGCTCTTCTTCAAAGGGCAGCAGCCGCTTCTCATGTGATGATCGTTAAATGGCGCCATAGCAGGAACAGATGGATTTGTTGTTCTTTGTTTTTTTGTTTTTTTGCAGATTTCCCGAAGAGGATTTGATTCAGCAACCTTCATCACACTCCAGCCTCTATATCTTCATGTTCCCTGCTAGAGGCTCCCTCAGAATGTACAAGATACAGTTAATATTATCACCGAGACGTGTGCCTGCATCTCTAAACTGGGTTTAATATTCAAAGGTCTGCGGTCAACTTAACTGGGGAGAATTTTACACAGAGCCCATTTCCTTCAAACTACAGAATACAGAGTGCTGTGATTCTGTTGTTCAGGCTAAATATCATTTGGCAACTCGTCGGGTTAGCAGCAGCCACACCAAGTCTATCTTCATTACCCACTCTGCCACCAGGAAATTAGCCATGCAGGTGCAATGGAAATCATGATGGAATGAGATCAGTGTGAGGGTTATGATGATGAACAGCAGGGAAGGCACTGGAAGTAAAGTGTTTGAATCCTGCTCAGCTCCTGAGGTGCACTTTGGAAGAGACAGAGAAACTGCTCCGTCGCTTGGAAACTAAACATTTACATTACTGGTCAGTGTCCGTGTTACACTTACAAACAGTTTTATACTTGTTGTGTGACAAAGCATCGGTCCTGGAAAGGTGCTGGATTTGCCTCTGTGCACGTGTGTGTGTGTGTGTGTGTGTGTGTGTGTGTGTGTGTGTGTGTGTGTGTGTGTGGGGTGTGTGTGTGCTGTGTGCGCTGTGTCAGGCCAGTAGCAGGGAGCCATGGCTATATAAGGTCTGACAGAAGGCTCTGGTTTATCCAGACCTCTCCATGTTCCTGTCTCTCTCGCTCAGCTCTCCAAGCTACTAAACAATGAGCGACCGCCTGCGCCGAACTCACGTGAGATAAAAATCTGTAAAGTCACGTCAGCTGAAACACGAGAAATATTAAATAAGAATCTTTAAAATCACAGTGTAAATTATAAATACATGGAAACGCAAATTGTGGAGAAGTTGAGTCATAAAATACAAAACTTTGACCACAAATTTGAACATTTTTATTAAAATTATTATGTATGAAAAGTCAAAGGAGGGCTTGTTTTTTCAGTTTTTGCTTTGGTTCAATTCACAATGTAGTCACTGTTCATACATTCTCTATATGTGAACCATTCCAAAGGGAATTAAAGGGGTATTTAAGAGTAAAAAAAGAATGGAATGTACAATATATATACAACCTTTAACCTTACATATATATATCAAGATGAAAAAATGATCTAAAATTCAAAAACATTCACATTAATCTGAAAGGTTTCACACAGTTCAGAAAGCCTGTACAGAAAGTGGCAGGGAAATAACCACATCTGCACTTGTTTTCAGTGTGTATCACCATGGCAACCGATGTCCTGGGATGAATTAATGACAACTGCCACTGACAGCCATGCATGCTGGGTAATTTAACACCTGACCCCTTCATATGTCTATCTAGATATAGATATACCTATGATGTATTACATTTTTCTGAGGAGATTCTGGTGTTGGTATGTTGGACAGCTGTATCTCCTCATAGCATGAGAGTATTCCCCCCCGTCCCCCCGTCCCCCTGTGAGAGTGTAATAGGCCTGTCAGCAGGACTGCCACATCCCATTTGACGGCTCAGACCGCAGCATCGCACATCTGCTGCTGCAGGACCACACAGGTAAACACATCTCAGATAGACGCACCGAGCGACTGTGCCGGGGTCAGAGCAGATTTGTCCGAATATTCTGCTCTCACCAGATGATTGTTGAGAGGATTGACCTGTATCTACTGTGTCCATCTATCTGTATGGGAACCATGGGGGGGAATAGACGGCAACCGAAATGATTAAATATTGGAGTTGACTGGGGTTGTGAGGGACGACATCCCTCAATGTTTCCGTGGTGGTGATGTTAGAAACATGCAAACAAACCAAATAAACTGTATTTCTTTGTGGGCTACAGTGTGTGGACAGAGTAATCCTCAACTGGAACAGTAACTGGGCAGCTCCTCGGATAACACCGGGCACCGAGCCCACTGTTGTGTTGTGAGTTTGCAAGAAAAACTGTTTGAAGTGTTGGGCCCATTTGCCGCAATGGAATTTGTTTTTTTTTTTACTTTCTCCCAAGAAACATGAAAAATAATCCCTCTTCTTTGAGAACTGCCCAAGAGCAAAGAGCTTTGAAGGAGCATTAAGCTAAACTGTGGCTTTTTTATCAACGTCGATCAACAAATGATCAGCAGCAAAAAAAGACTGGGCTCACAGCTCACACACATATTGTGCTTTAACGAGGGGTAATGTGCCATTGGACAGAGCCAGAGCTTTCAATGACAGATATAAGAGTTGTATCAATCTTCTCATCTAACTCTTGGCAAATGAAAACGATAAAATCTCCCAAAATATCATGCTATTCTTATAAATAGTTAAAAACAGGAGGGTGGGTGTGTTTGCCAGAAGAACTTTGGGGCCAGAAATTGAACTAAAAAGGAAAAAACTCATTAGCCCTCGAGACATTACTATTGATTCACTGCTCATTCATTATATTGATCAACAACCCCATTTACACTCTTTAAATACAGTGGGTTGTGCATTGTATTTGTACAACCGTGTTCAGCGTAACGAGAACGTTGGCATTCATTGACACTGAAGTCTTTTTCTCTCCGTGTGAAAGGGTAAAAAAAAAACAGGGCTATTGAATTTGAGTAAAAATAGATATTCTCTGCTGCTGATACTCAGTAATGAGGGGAAATGAAACTTGGACGATCCCTGAGGGGAAACTGGAAGGTCGATAGCCAATACCAGTCTCAGTGCACGGCTCCATCTGTAGGTCATTGGGTCATCGACATGTTGCAGCTTTCTATGCAGCACGAGATAAAAGCTACATATCAGTTCCAAAGAGGTTTTCTATAATGGAACAGTTTAACATTTTAGCATATATACTTGAACTTGTTTGGACTGAGCTGGATTAACGCAGGCGTTGCAATTAGCCCCTAACGACAGGCACGTTTTTGAATGGGCATTGTATTGTTAGTTTACCATTTCAGGAAATATGCCTTTTTGTTTTCACGCCAAGAATAAGATTGATACCACTCTCATGTCTGTACAGTAAATACAAAGCTGCGGCCTTAGATCGTTAGCTTAGCAAAAAGATTGGAAACAATGGGAAGCAGCTAGCCTAGCTCTGCCCAAACCAAAATCCACATACGATCGTCTTTAAAACGACACAAAAATTACACTTGCTTGAACGCAGGAAAACAAAACAAGATGAAAAGGTGTAAATTAGTGAGCTAAAAGTGTAGAGGTGCTAGTAAGTTATGCTAACTGTTCACACCAATGTTTAAGCTAAGCTATGCTAGCTACACGTGATTGCTTTGGGTGATACAAAGTGGTAGCAGCGGCTAATGCTAACGCAGTGCTTTGGCAAACCACAACAACAATCCCTCCGACTGGAGAACTAAACAGAACAGCTACATATGGACCTGGTTTTGTCTTGGACCACGATACGGACATTCATACTCTGTCTGAAAATATGATGACTCATCTGTTTGTGTTCACATTATTCATAAGAAATGACCAGAAAGGAGGCACATGTTCACGTCTCCCAAGTTTCCCACAAGGCCACGGCCAACACTTGATCTGTCCGTCCATCACTGATCACTGGAGACGTCTCAGAACCTGAATCTTGTTTCCATGTAAATACTTGTGTCTCCCACGGATACTTGTTCGCTGATGAATCTTTCGCTGTCTGCTTCCGTCTCAGTCACTTTCTCGCCTTCTCCATTTTTTGCTCTCCACCGTGCAAGAAAATTGTACATTCCCTTTCACAAGTTTTTTTTTTTTTCCATCTCAGTTGCTATTCTTCTCCTACTCGCCACACACACACACACACACACACACACACACACACACACACACACACACACACACACACACACACACACACACACACACACACACACACACGCGCTGCCAAGTCGCATTCACACACAGCTGCATGCAATTACCCTCCGCACAAAAAAAGGTATTCAAACCATGAGACTCTCCGGCCCGCGCTATTTATCAGATCTATCGAAATAGCTCGTCCATGAATGTCTACAAACCTGCCAAGTGTGTGTCTGTGAGCGTGTGTGCATGCGTACAGCGGCGAGAGGCATCCAGCTTACGATGCACCGGAGGGTCGAAAGCTGTCTCAGCGCTGCAAAGAAAAAATAAAAACGGCTTGTTTCCTCTCTTGTCTACATCAATCTCACTCCTCTCGTAGCCTCCGTCTGTCCTGGGTTTTCTCCGATTCTGGCGTACTTGTCACACTCACAGCTGCAAACGTGTAGGCTGTTCTTGTTTTGATATCACTCAGGACACATAAAGGACACATAAACCGGAAAACACTAAGGCTGAAACGCACACGTACGCATTTTTCCAAGTACTTGTACGAGGAATTTGAGCGATGTGAACTAGCTGCGCTTCTGCAACTATTTCTAGCCAGTTGTTAAAAAACGCAAGAAGCCAAATTACAGCAAACATAGTCAAAGTCAACTTTATTGTTAATTCTGCCGTATGTACAGGACACAGACGGGATTGAGATGCAGATTCTCTCTGATCCCCCGGTATAACCATATAAGTAGACAGAACATATAAGTACGCAACATAAGAAGTACTCAAAACATAGTACACAATACAACAAAGTACTATTTAGGCCCGGCTTCTTTTATTGTCATCGCCACAGGTTGAGTTAACAACTGCTCTAACAGAGCTCTCCACATGGAATTGGAAAGGGAGACGCTCATTCAATCTAGAAGGTTATTGCATGAGAGGCAATTAATTTACCCCAATTATGCCAGTAGAGGAAGAATCACCCAGTGGCTTATGGGACTTGAGCTTTCATCCTCTGTCCTTCAGAGACCATTTGTTGGTAGCTATCCACAGATATCATCAGAGAAGCAAAGCTGCGTGATTTAACAGCCGGGAACATGATGGAGGTGCTGTATACTGTGGTTTTGTTTTTCCAGCTATTTGTACAAGAGTGCTGCTTTCTCCAGTTTGTCCTTGAAAACACACACAATCACAGACAGCCTCTCAGGCCAGTTCCCTGGTGATAAGCAGCACTGAGCGTACACAATCATCCTCAAGCAACAAGATGACAGCGATTCAGTCATGTTTCTTTGAATGCAGAGATATAGAAAATCTCCTGTTTTCAGAATTAGTAATTCATGCATTGATTCCCACATTATTGTCATAGTCTCATCCTTTTTTTTTTAACACGTTTTATGTCTTGACATTATTCAAATTAGAGGAATTGCAAGGGAAAAGTAAATAGAACAGCAGAAACAAAAGATCTGTTCAACACTACTGATGACGACGTAGCAGAGAGACAGTTTTCCTGAATCCAGTATTTTGTAATGGCCTTTACACTCTGAAGTGTTAAGGCCATTACGAAATACAGGGATGTGAATGTGGTACCGATTCCTTTCAGAAAGGCTGAATACAGGGACAAGACCAAAAAAAACAGGAGCATGATCAACTGTTCTTTCTCCACATTCCCTTCAGCAGCAGAGCACTGCCAGTTTGTTTAGACTTCTGGTTGGGACTGATAAAAAAAAGAAAGCGAATCAAGTTTTTCCAACAGAAGTCTCTCCAGGACGACTGTGTTTCCCAGGCATGCAGCCACATGTCTTCAGTTATTTCAGCGTCCAGCTCTGTTCCCCATTGTTTGTTGCATTTCATTGTAATTTGGTGCTATGGTGTAACTTACTAAAAGGAAAAAAGCATCGGTAAATATATCAAAAACGAAGAGTGGTATTTGTGTAAACTTACTCCCAAAACTTTGATGAGTGACACGTACCAGTTTAAATTATATTTTGCAGTGTGAGAGAAATTAAATGTAACAACCTTTTGTCCATGAATATAACCCATTTGTTTCCAGCCTTTTTATGAGTTGAGGCCTAATCCTGGGTTCATGGTTATGACCAGTGCATCATCTGCATAGAAAAACACTTTAATTCTGTCTCTTGTCATTGTGCTTAGGCCTGAGGTTCAACGAATACATTGGAAAGTCTCATAGCTCCACAGGGTAGCAGACTTTTGGCTGGTACCAAAAGATGCCACATATAAAAAACGATGCTTAAATCCATTAACTGACTAATTGCAAGTCTAAGATCCGAAAAAGAAAGTGTTCGTTTTAAGAAATATGTAGCTCCGAGACCTACCATATAATTGTAACTGCTATGAGCCAGTTCACCCCTTGCAAGTTGTTCCTTAAGAGGCAACTGTGCCTCCAGGCTTTGGAATGAATAAAGTCATTACTTGGGTAAAACCATCGTCTTCTTTTAAATCACTTCCGAAAAAAGTGTTCTTAATTCTAGCTTTCGTGTCATTTTCTTTTTTGTGCTTTTAGTCTTGGTCTGGATTGTGGTCGCTCTGAGTTTTTACAAACCAAGCGAAGCACAAACTTAATTATGTGGACGAGCCTTTTACTGGAGGGTTTTGACCTGCATCATCGCTTTTGCTCTGCTCACAGAAGCTGCTCACCACCTTGTTTGGCTGATGCACGAGTAACAAAAAGAGCAGAAGCTTTTCGACACCAAAATCATAATTCAAGGGGAAGAAGGTGATATAAATAAGGAGTCACAGGTGTGCTGTGGGCGCCATTTATTTTTGTGCAGTTTTCTGCAGTCTCATTTCACAGAGTTGCACTTTGCATAGATACAGCACCTGCAAGAGCATGACAGTGGCACGATGCGTTCAGGGGAAACAAATGGCTCTGCCCCCGATTCACACTCAGCTACTTGTAAACCCAAAGTCGCTCTTACCCACACCACGCTGGAGCGGAGCGCGGCGTGCAGGGTCGTTTAAAGAGGAAAAACAAGGACACAGCCAAGTTATAATGATCATTTCTCAGTCTCGCACAAACACAAGCACGACGGGAACGTTCACACACACAGACACATAAACATGCGCTGGCGTTCACGCACAGCATGCAGCCCGACGTCTCCGACATTACACATCCCCTCACTTGCAGGAAGAAAGACGCCTCTGAAGGAAAAGTGCAGACCAACAAGGGCCAATTACAGACCAACATACAAATCTATGGGCAGCCACATCGAGGCCGAGCGGAGACAATCATGCGGAGCGCACACAGATTGTGAGCACGCTGTGTTATTATATATGCAAACAGGCCTGCAGTTTTTACACATACTATAAATACATGGCAGGGCAAGACCATAAACGCCACCGACGATGCATGGAAATACATCCTGTAAGACACCGATCATGCAGAGCTCGTAAACAACAGAGTCGTTACCTAACTGGGTCATTTCTACGGTTATTAAGGACACAACAAGACTGTGTTTGTGTAAAAAACCAAGACACTGTTGATTTAAAAGTGTTCAGCAACACACAGAGCTGTGTCGGTACGGGCCGCAGACAGTTATGTAAGAAAGGAGTGGAGACAAAGAGAGAAAGCAAAGGGGGTCGTGTTACACCGTGAATTAAACCATTAGCAGCCCCAGTGCTTCAGAACATCCTGGTAAAAGAAGAGGTGGACAAGGACTGAAAGGTATTTATGAAGCCGTCTGGATCACAGAGCACTACTGTGTTTAATGTGACCAGGTGGTTTAGAGAAGTTTAAACTCTGTAAAAAAGAAGCAAAGCAGCTGCAAACTCAGGCTCAAACTGTGAAAATCAACCGGGTATGTAAAGGAAAATGTTACAATTTGCATGCATTGCTCTGTCTCGCTCCTCATATTTATTTTATCTCTCTCACGCACAAACACAGACGCAGGCCCGACCACATCGTGGGAAAAGCCCACTCGGCCGAGGTTAGAGGAGGATAGGGAGACGGGGAGCAGCGTGGGAAACTCCCACAGCCGACACTCATCTGAAATGGTTTTTGTTTCACAGTTTCTGCGACGACAGAGTAACGAGCGGTACGACACCGAGCTCTGCACTGATTCATTCTCAACTCACAGGCAGAGGAGGTGGTCTGATCTACAGGTCACTTCCTCTTCTGATATTTGCATTTTTAAAAGCATCGTGTGTGACTTTTAAATAACCTGTGATGAAGTTTCCTGGTAGTTCATTTGTTTATCACTGTATAACTTCCCGATAGCCTCTGTTTGACGTACGTGAACTTCTTTGTTATAAATCCATCTGCTGATTATTCTCTTGATTAACCGTTTGACCTTTTTTGGTGCAGATATAAATGCAAATAACAATATAAGTATGTCATATAGGGTTAGGGTACAGGGTATGCTAAATGTAATATATAAATATGATAAATAATTTTCCCCTCTGTTAGAGTTTGGTGGCAGAATATCAAGATAAAACAGCTACTGCCTCGAAAAGTTAATTGAAACATCTTTTGTTTCTTCTTAATGGTCATTTATCTTGAGTATTTCCACTAACGGGAAATATTACGTTTATGCAAAAAGCTTTCGTAAAAAGTTATGTTATCTTCTTTCCACTGTTATTTACAAGTAACACGACTTATCAATGGATTATAAGTAAAAGCATTAATATTTATGGACTTTTTGTTTGTAACGTGAGTTCTATTATGCTATGAAATCAAAACTATGAAATCAATACCTCTATTTGTATTAGTATACATATATAAGTTCGTATGAATGACAATGAAAACACTTGAGCAAGGCATCAGTAGATAGTTGTAGATTAAAATGAATGCAGTGTTTGATATGGTTGTTATTTAGCATTAAATACGAGACGCATCATGAGTCTCATTGCTGATGAACATTATAGTCATCATTTTGTCCGGCTTCACACACAATGTTGGCAGAGATCTTTACAAAGTGTGATATTGAATGAACCACAATAAATCATCAAGCTGCAGAATGTTGTTTGCGGTCGGCTCAGATTAGCTTCGCCGCACGGAGCTGCAGCGGGACTCTCGGCCCTGTCATGTGGTTGCGTTTATGCCTGTAGGAATGCGGCAAATCACATAAACAGGCTAATTTTAGCCTGAATCTGTTGAGACAGACAAAGGTCCATTTGAGTCACCACCCCGGCCCGACCCCACTTGTGTCCCCCACTGGATTGCAGAGTGCTTTCCTTAAAGTTTACGAGTATTCAGAGTGTGTGTGTGTGTGTGTGTGTGTGTGTGTGTGTGTCCTCTGTGCTCCATCTTTCAACAGTAACGGTGCATTAATGTTTGGAGACTTTTCTAATTTGCTCATTTTTAATGGCTGCTGCTGCAGGGGTTGTATTTTCTTATTTCTACTTCTAAAATCAACAGAATATGTCATTTCCCCAGCGGTGCCCAAACTGCTTCGTGTTTTCTAGATTAATAGCTGTGTTGCACTTCCTGTCCTGTGGGGACATGTTGATTACTCACTAATTAAACATTATGCGTCTTAACATGAGGGACGATGCGAGTTTATACTTTTGTAAATGCAATCTTCTAAGTACTACACCTTTATATAACTCTTGTTTAAGGGATATCAGTGATTTCTGATTTATAATAAATTATTTAAGAAACTAAATTACTGTCACCTACATGCACAGTGAGGACAGAACAAAGACAGTATATAAAGATGGACGACATGTCTCCACTTCCTCCCACGACCGAGAAATGAAGCCAAAACATCCAGAATACAAACGCTGCCATCTTGCGCCAATGACGTCATTCGGAGCCAGAGTCTGCGGCACAGCGACCTTTGGATGGAGCCGAGGTATCGACGTCCAACCAATACAAGGTTAAAAGTATCTTTATTATCCCAGAGGGGCGATAAGTTGTGCAGCTGAAACCACAAACAGTGAAACCGCATAATAACAATAAAACATTCAACAACTGTACAAATACATCACAATGAGTCATTTAAGAGGCTGATGGCCGCAGGAATAAATGACTTTTTGAAATCCATCAGTTCTGCATCTGGGCAGATTGAAGCAACAGAAACTCACTCGACAGTGGGTTTTACACACTGGAGCCGCTTTCAGATATGCACTGGACGCAAATGTCCGAGTGAGACACGCCGCAGTTTCTACAGACTTTATCCACTTGGCCTCCTCGTATGATGTCAGCAGAGATCCAGGAGAAGTCGATGTGTCTACAAATAAAAACTCGACTCATATCGACTCCATTCTCTCTCTGGCTGTCGTGCCCCAGTTTCCCCACAGGGGTCATTAAAGTTTCATCTCGTACCAATTTGTCCGGATAAGGTTTTTTAAATGTTTTCACACACGGAGACTGAGTCGCCGACTGGTCACGTTCTCGTCACAGTGATATGTCAGTGAGATTAAATTGCACAAACAGCATCAAGCCGCACGTGACTGTGATTCTGCTCACTACGTCGTCTAACATCAGTGCATGTGTGTGTGTGTTTGTTTATCTTCATGTCGTGGGGATTTCCCTCCTCCTCCCTCGCTCTACCATCCTTCTTCTTCTTCTTCCTCTACCTCCAGCTCGTCGATCCCACCCTCTTCTCACTTCCCCTCTCATTTAACCCTCCGCCATCGTCGTCTTTCCTGAGCCCTGCAGCCTCTCCGACGCTCGCCTCCATTCACTCGCTCTTCCCTCGCTGCCTTTTCTAATTAACGACAGAGGAGCAGAAACACCGACGAGAGATTTCCAGGGACAATGTTCCCGCTTAGCTCAAAGACAAAGAACCCGAACCTCTCAAAACACACTCACACACGGCGAGGCTCATAAAATATCCATGTACACATGGATAGCTCTGTACAGTACTTTTACCGAGTACATACAGTATGACCTACTTCAGCACAGGAGCAAACCAGGAAGAGAAATACTTAAATGTCTAAGGCTACATCCGTACATTTTCATTTGGAGACGAATCCTCTCTGCTCCGGGTAGAAAGTTTGGAAACGCTGCTGGTCCCGATTTAGTTTGCAAACTAAAATGCAGTAGTATGGATGCAGCCTCACCTTTACTCTAAACATGAAACACTGGCTGACATCTCCTCTGTGGCACAGATCTATGGAGGAGATGTTGCCATATAGATCCATATTAGTGATTGATTGTGAGACAGCTAGAGCCAACACACCTAAGCAGCAAACACAATCAATCACAATCTTTACTATAGATCATCCACAATCTTCCCCCCCCCGTTAACACCCTGACTGTCGTTAATACGAGTTTCTGCCGAGGCTGCAGCGCGGCCGCCTCAGTTCACTGTGTCGGAGTCCCCGGGTCGCTGTCAGGTTAACAGCGTGTGTGAGAGTTGTCACAGCCGGTGGTGTAAATTTGATAAGAGAATTACTGGAAGGTCAGCGAACCACATCTTTTGTTTCTGGTGCAGCAGCAACAATGTGAGGTGACATTGCACAACCAGGTCCTGGAACGCACCCGACAAGCTGATTATCTAATCAGGATTAGGAGATCGAGGGCAAACGTTCACCTTATGTCACTTTAGCCAGACATTGAACAGACAGTCCTCGAGTCACAAGCTGCTTTACCTAAAGATCACGGCTCTAAATGGTTGTATTTTACAGTATCTCTCAGGGTGAGAGTGGCTGTAACAGTTTGAATTCTAGGGATTAAGGCCTTAGACGATTCCACACCTCATGATCGACCGGGGCAGAAAGAGTTGTGTCCCGTATGTAGCAGGGTGGAAAGGTCAAGTGGTGGATGGGTGTGTAGAGCTCAATGTGGGAGCCTGAGGTTTGCTGTCACAGACCTGCAATGAACATTTTCCTATTTGATTTACTCTGACCTCAATCATTCATTAAAATAAACCAAGTGTTTTTGTTGCCAAACTTTAACAAGAATAGTTTGACATTTTGAAAAAAATAGTTCGACTGGGTTTAAGGAGGCGAGACGATCGATGCCACGTGCAAATATGAGAGTGGCATATTTGTTTTCACTTCTTTAAGTGCAAGTTATTTGCCATAATTACAACTACAATGATGCTCAGAGAGTGAATACCTCCTCCAGGGCTAACACTCTATTGCTCCATGCAACTAATGGGTTCTTCCATGGGTTTAAGTAGTTAATCCTGCAAACGACAATGAAAACATAACCTACGTGGCAGAGGTAATCACAATTTCTCCGAAAACATTGTTATTGGATTTATAATCTGGAGTTTTGCTAAATCGGCCAAAAGGGTTGCTGTGATGTTCACTCTCTTCTGTCATGAATCAAAATGTTGTTCTGCTGCTGCTGCATGAAAACACATGTCAAAGCAGTTTAGCATTAAACAGGCTCCTTTCATGGGGAAGACGGAAGAATGAAAAGAAAAGAAAGAAAAGATAAATAGAATGTTATTCATTAGTAAGAGTTTCTTAAACAACTGCAGTGTAATTGTGCTGAGAGGGGTATTTGTATAATCTTATTTATACTTGAACTTCAGCATTATTGATTTTTCTCAACCAAATTACAGCTGTTTGTTTACCTCCTGGCTCCTGGTGTGTGACAGGATGTGAATCAGCAGATAATGATCTAATTTCTTAGCATATAAAATCTTAATCACAGTAAATATCACAGGTGAAGTCTGCCAAATTCTTTGAAGCATTTGAATTCGGTGCCATGAGATGAAACGCTGACTCAGTGTGCGATTGTTTTGAGCGTTGGTGGGAAAGTACAGCAGCTACAGCAGAACATCCATTTCTGACGACATGAACACGACCGTGTTGGGATTCGAGACGCACGCGGAGTCAAAACTTGCAGACAGAGAGTAAACCGCTCTGACCGGAGCCTATTAACAGCTCAGGACCGTTTGGCCCCGACCAGGACAAAGGTGTGTGTGGTATGAAAGCGTTCTCGATATCATACGATAAACTTCCATCTGCTGCACATGGCTCTGCTGGCAGACGCCTGCAGCATGTGTTGGATTCCTCTTGACTTAAAGTCGGAATGTGCTGCAGTGAGAGAATGTGAGTGGGTGCAGAGATGTCTGGTTAAATGTCTGAGCGTGCTCCCAGACAGAGAAGGTTAGCCGGGCTCAGCTTTACCGCCATAGGCAACGTACTGTGACCAGCGGACACACCCACCCACACACACAGAGATAACTGCTGTGTCACCATCTCAGGCAAACACACTGGTGTTATTTAACACCTGGTGGCAGTAATAAGTGAACTGAACTCTCACACGCACACGCACACACACACACACACACACACACACTTCTTCGTTATCTACATTGTTATCAAACTTCTCCTGTTTTTCTCAGTAACAAGGTTCACTTGGTTCATCATCTCTCTTCAGCTCATTGATTTTATAGACGTTTTTCAGTGGTGAGCGTGGGATCTGCGAGCTTCATCACCTCTGCATTTTCAGTACAGAACAATAAGTCCACAGTCGTGCAGGAAGGTGTAAAGTTGATTACACAGCAGAAAACTGGATTAAAAAAACTGAAAAACAACTTCGCTAACGTTGCCTCTTTATCACTAAGAGGAAAATCATTAGTTTAGCCAAAGTATGGAGGCGAAGCAAAGTTCATACAAATGTGTGTTATTCCACAGCTGCAAATATCTTTTTTCAGTAAGTTTATTCTTTTGCCTCGTTAAAATCCATGATGCATTATCTTTGAGGGTCATGGGGGGTGGAGCTGGAGCCAATCCCAGCTGACACTGGTCAAACGTGGAGCCCAACATTGAGCAATCATCACGTGTGGCTGCAGAGGCCGCTGTGGCTCGGTACAAGTAACACAGTGATGCACTACATATTGTTGTCATTATTCTTTAATATCATCGTAAAGCTAAGGCTGATGCCTTTATTTTCAAAGGTATCCTGAGAAAAACGGTGGATACTAAAGGGAATTTAAGCTCTAAGCAAAGTCAATAGGATCAATCCTCTGGGGACCAAGAACATTTTTAACCACATTTCGTAGTCACCCATCCAACAGTAGGTCTCAAAGAGGTTGTGAGACCAACCCCCAAAAAAACTGAGCACAAACACACCACACATGCAGCAATGAATACAAAAAGAATGGTATTCTGTTCTATATCGGGCCTCTGAATCAGCAGCAAAACATCCTCGAGACAGCAACACACACACACACACACACACACACACACACACAGTCACACACAAACACACAGCCTCTCTCACGCACCCTGTGCCCCGCCGACCCCTCAGATTCACCCCCAGCGGTTGTCTGGGAGACGCAGAAGGGACAGTACAGCTTGTCTAGTTCTGCCCGATTCAGAACGGGCCAGGAAGTGGCAGCTGATGCCAACAGACCTTTCTAATAAGAAGAGAGACACACACAGGAACACACACACAGTCACAAAGGTATGAATGCATGCTCATTCACTCTCTCTTGCACACTCATCGTCCTGGAAAAAAATGTGACTCAGCAAAGACTCACAGGGACACCGAGCAGAAGATGGATGGTATCATTCACAAACTTTGCAAACTGCAAAAAAACACGTGTTCTGAGTCGAGTAACTAAGAGTTTTAATGTTTTCTCAAAAGACGGGGGAGGGTTTTTTTCAGTACAGGTATCAGAATGTACCGATATGAAAACTTTACAGAATAAACAATGCAGAAGTTTATATCCTTGATTCATGTTCTATATATTTGGTTGTATTCATGTTTCATTTTAAAAGTTTATGTTAAAACTGTAAAATATCAAACCTCAATTACATTTCTTTGTCATAAGGGTTTGATAATGACATCTTAGAGTTATTGCCCAATTTTCTTATCTATATATATATAGACAATATATATATTGGAAAATATATTAGTGTCTATATATATTTTAGGTGTAACTCGCATGTTTGTTTGTTTTTTTACGTCATATTGTTATTGGACATTTTTCGCACCCTAATGTCGGTATCAGCATTGACCCCCAAAACTCCAAATCCTCGGGCTCCAATGAGAACCGCTGAAATGACGAGATTGACAGGTGATAAGAGCGACCTTCCTCCGACTCACGTAGACATGCAGATGCCTAAAACCATGACTCAGCACGTTACTTAAGATTTTTGTTTAAGTTGTCAATGATGACTGTGCAGGAAGAAAAAAAAATCATCCTCCACCTCCTGCGGCTCTGATTACTGACAGCGGTTTTGTTTAGAGAAGGATTGTGGGTGAAGGTCGGCTGCGATTCTACAATTTCAAACCGGTGGCTCACTCTGCACTTTCTCTCCCTCTCTCTCTAATCTCTCTCTCTCTCCTTTCTTTTCTCCTCCTATCGTCCTCCTCTTCCCTTCTTCCTCCCCTCTTGCCTGCTCAGCCTTCCATGAACATCCTGCATGCTAACTAACTCAGCGGCTCCGGGCGGCAACCAAGCGTTCATTGAGCAGGCGAACATTTACCGATCCCGCAATCATCAGGCCGGGGAACACAATTTGTAATTTAATTGAGGCTGCGTGGCTTGTGTAGTGTGTGTAGTGTGTTAGTGTGTGTGTGTGTGTGTGTGTGTGTGTGTGTGTGTGTGTGTGTGTGTGTGTGTAGGCCCCTCGGCGTTGCGCTGCCCTCCCCGGCTTCTTGTTGACAGGGGTAGCTATTATCACAACCAGGCAGATGTGTGAGGGCCACGGATGACAAAGTGACAGGCAGTGAGAAGGCGTGAGAGATGGAGTGAAATGCAGCACGGAGCAACGAGCCGAGAGAGAGATGGAGAGAGAGAAAGAAGAGGAGAGAGAGAGAGAGATTTTAATTTCCTCTCTCTGGACCAACGGCTGGTGTCTGTGGAGCACCAGGAAATCTGATACACACTGATTCAAGCCCAATTTAGTCAAACAAAGACATTTATTATCAAAGAAAGAAAAAAGAATCACTATCAATTGATTGATTTGCTGGTTTGTATGGTTTTAAATCAAATACTTATACGTCTGAGACTGTTGTTCGACCAAAACAAGCGATATGGAACCTATGAGGGGCATTTTTAAAAATGTCTGACATTTAATCGACTGAACAATTAATTGATTAATTGAATATTTGATTCATCATTGATTAACATATCAGAAGTGGTTCCTGTTAATAGTTAGGTGATTATAAAGAACCCTGAATTAGGACACTGTGGAACTGCAATTGTTTAATTCTATTCTCTTTTCATTCTTTGCTCTTTATTGTGCTTTATTTTCTAGATTTCTAGATTATCACGTCCTCACTGACTTATATCCTTTAAAAAATCTCTTTGTGTTTCCTTTTGTGCATTTGGTAAAACACTAATTAATTCAAGGACCCATTTGTTCTTCCTGCAGCGTCTGAGCCGCCTGTTCACGTCTTCCACCGAGTAAAAATATTGCTGGTATGAACAGGGAAATTGCAGCTGTAATCAATTCTTTTGTCACTCAAATTAACGAGTGCTAAGTTCCTGCCTTGCCAGCGAGCAGCGCAGAGCAATTCCTCACACTCTGCATGACAGCATGAGGACTTTAAAAGAAGGAGCGAAGCCGAGAGTGCTGGAGGTAACGTAAAGGAAAACTCCATCTCCCCTCCTTCCTGTACATCCATTGTTTCATCCATTACAGTGTAGGCAGGCCCATGCACCACACAGTTACCCAGGTGATTCATTGGCAGCGAGGGAGGCTGCCTGAGAGGACTCCTCCATAACGGATCGATAAAATCCTGTGCTGAGCAGTGACTTAACTCCCACATGGCCGTCAGCCCTGCAGGAGGAGAGGAGGCAGAGCCCTGTGGATTGTGGCAGATCGCTGAAGGATTGCTGCCATTCACTGTTGCTGGATCAGTGTTTTAGTCGCGTTTACGTGTAGTTACACTTGACTTCAAGGAACAAAATCAGGTTGGATTAAACTTTTTTTTCCCGATTAACACTAACTTAAACGTTACAATTTGACCTAAGTAACATTAAAAGCTGTTGAAACCTCCCACAAACCTGTTATATACAATTTCCCCATATTCGTAATAAATCAAATACGATTCATATTGCTGGTGACAGGGACAAACACGTTGTGCCTGTATGAGATATGGGAACAGCCCTGCAGCGAGTCTCGGGTCAGGGGAAGTCAGGGGGACACATGGTGGGACCTGCTGGTGCCCGGTCGTAGCCGTGAAGGTGCCCCTCCGTGCCCTCCAACAGACGGTAAGATGGCCCCTCGTCCGGCAAACACACCTCAGCAAGCAGAGCACAGAGATGTGGTCTGACTGCTCCCACTGAGAGGTGGTGGCAGGTGACAGTTGGGACGTGTGTGGTTACTGGTGTGTGTTACTGAATGTGTTGGTGTGTGAGGGCTGGAGGAGGACAGGGAGGGAGGGAGGAAGAGAGAGAGAGAGAGAGAGAGAGAGAGAGAGAGAGAGAGAGAGAGAGAGAGAGAGAGAGAGAGAGATGACGGATCATTTGTGAAAGCTCCATTCATTTGTGAAAATGGTCGGGATGCCAGTCACTATCAGCGTGTCTGTGATGGCTGTCTGAGACGGGGAAACTGCAATCTGCGGTTCAGAATTTTTACTTTAGGAATGAGAGAAAGAAAGAGCAACTGAGGGACCATTACCATAATGACTCTGTCATCTCTACATCCCTCTATCAACGACCACACATCTCTCTATTCCCCCCCACTGTCTCTCCCCCTCATCTATGAATATCAGCTGTTTCTGCAGCACATAGAAATATATCCCCTGAACAAGTCATTGCATCTCATGTCGAGTCTTGAACTCCCAGCGGGGCTGAGATAAGTTCAACTGCTTCCATCATATCAACTTAAGTAAAGAATTTGCCTTGGAAGTCGAAAGATATTGATACATGCCTGTAAAACACTGCAACTGTCAGAGCTTCAAATATGAAACTACAGCAAGAATTATTAATGACACCTTTGTTTAATCTGTGTAAACCTTTCAAAGTGATGGAAAGTTGTTGACCATTGTTTCCGGCCTTTGTGCTAAGCTAAGCCCCAAACTTCTCATCATGAGAAAGTGAACATGAGGAAAATCTTTCCCTATTTACCACAAAAGTCAATCAAAGGGCCAACAGAGACAAACAACCATTTTTTAGACTTTCCTAATTGAGCAGAACCTCAATCTGCGTGTTCCTGGACTGTGCATCACCAAGCTCTCACTGAAGATCTATCTGGCAGGTTATGCTACCCAACACCTCATAAGGACCCTTAGTCCCAATTCGCAGAACACAGTCTACAAGGCCCACGAAAGGAAGTGGTTAAACCGAAATGAGAGTCTGGTCTACAGATGATTTCCGTTATTTGCGCCCACCAGTTTCCCCCCCCCCTTACCGCTCTCACCTAGCAACAGAGCTGCACAAGGACATGACAAGAAAGGTTAATGCCCCTTGTTTAGTTTTTTTTTTTACATGTGTACCATAAGCAGTTTGGTTGAGCTGGAGCAAAAGTATAAGAATCAGACATTGAGGAGTCTAAATGGAAGAATCTAGTCACTCCGCTGTGACGCGATCGTCTTCAAATGCAGCCTCTGAAGGATGCAGCCCTTCAACTGAGACACAGATATAATATTCGGTGAATCATACCCCCATGGAATCCGAAATCTTGCAACCTAAAATATAAAGTTTGCTGAAACTGTTAAGATTCCACTTCACTCAACACCCGCCTGTTTATTATCACAGACTGGGATGACAGACAGCTAAAGGTATGAAGGGCGGTTTGATAACGTTTTCAAACAGAGAGGAAGGTCGACCTCTCTCTCTCTGCGAAACGGAAATATCACCGACATTTAAGCAACGCCTGCGCATTATGGGCTGCTTGAAATGTAGTGTGTAAACACTGCAGAGTCAAATGTGTGTTTGTGTGTGTGTCTGTGTGCGTAGAAAGATGTGCAGGCCCAGAACAGAGATGGACTCTGAGAGGGCAGCGAGGTCAAGTGTATGTTTGAGACGGAGCCTTTTTAAGAGTTTAAGAAAGTCTAAAAACAGACGACCCGGGGGACAGATGGAGTGAGAGACAGAAAGAGAGAGGACCGTGACTCAGCTGGAAACATTGGGATGATAGGATGGAGGAACGGGGAGAAACCTGCCAAGAAGAAAGACAGAAAGAGAAAGAAAATGGAGTAATAGAGGAGAAAAGATGGACATTAACGAGAAAGGCAACCGTGAGGACGATGAGTCACTGTTGTAAACCTGTGAACGCACATTCACAAACACGTATGCTCCCGAAACCACGATGTAAAACATGCCGTCCTTCAACTCTTATTCTGGAGGCTTTAGTTTGTGATGCTGTCGAACTGTTCTCAGAGTCCTTATAGTATTTTATTTATTGTTATTAGCAGGTAGATGTAGACCACGTTACAACCACAATGGACCCGCCGCTGAGTCCCAATAACAGCAGCGCTATTAAAATGTCATTACGCACATTTATGCTAATCAAAAATAATAATTACTTCATTTAGTTTATAAATAGGCTCAATTAACAACTGAGCCCTTTAACATGTTGTCGTCACAGTGAGGGATTTGCACTTCACTGAAACATTTGCATCCAATTAGCAAAGCAAATTGGAAAAAAAAACATTTCTGCTATTAGCGCCTTGTAAATGAATAAATAAACAGGAAACAGGCACTTTTAACAGAAAGTTTTAACCTTGAGTTCGAACTTTGCCTCTACTGTGATGACATATCCACTAGCTTGTTAGCACATCCAACTTGTTAGCCCAGTCAACTAGCTGGTTATCAAAGCCAACTACCTTGTTAGCCCAGTCAACTAGACTGTAGAAATATTTGGCCCAGGAGTCGTATCGCGGACTTGCTGCTCTGGGCCATGTGATGTTCAGCCGGACCATTCGAGCATCAGGACGCCCGTGGTCGAAGGGCAGCATGACGATGCAGATTAGATAATGCGACTGTCTGCCGGTCACAGTGTCACCCTCACACACACAAAGACACACACACACACACACACAAACAGAGGCGGGGGAGCATATCGACAAAATGTCAGTCTCTGTTTTCTGACAACAGGATTTTCTGTAGTTAATCAGAACACACAGAACCAAAAACCACTACGCCTAATTATAGAATCTAAACCATGGGACTCTCCATCATGTCAATAAAGCTCTTTCTGAACAGGAATTTAAATTTGCAAAAGGGACGGAGACAGAAAGAGAGGGAGGGGAAAAAAGGAAACGGATTGAAAGAGCTGCAGAAGTGACCTGGTAGAAAATCCATAGCCCGCCTGTTATCTGGACGATAATTGGTTTTCCCTCTACGCCCCCCCCCCACCCCTCTCACATCCCTCCTCTTCCTCCTCTTCATCCCTGCCACCACCCCTGCTACACTCCCCATCTCTCTCCTCCAAACCCGCCATCGCTCTTTCTCCCTGCAGGTTCACACACACACACACACACACACACACACACACACACACACACACACACACACACACACACACACACACACACACACACACACACACACACACACACACACACACACACACACACACACACACACACACACACACACACACACCTGGATGCAGCTACAGGCAGGTAACAAAAAGGCAGCGCAGCAGGAAGTTGCAGTAAATACATCTTCTCCGAATCAGGGGCCGCAATGCCCTCGCTGTTCCACCAGACACACAACTAACGTGCACGCCGTCACAAAGGCGCGGCGTGCACACACACGCAGCGAGACACAGGCGTGATTAGCGTGAAGCGTGTAATCAGAGAATGGCCTGATTAGCGGTTTACACTACACTGCAAGACAAAGAGACTCATTTACTCATCCACTTCAAAATAAAGAGACAGAAAAACAGGGGGGTGTGGGGGCGGGAACGCAGGGGAGAGGCTATAAAAATAATTTTGGCGGTGTGCAGATGCCAGGAAGACATACAGGAGCACACACACACACACACACACACACATCCAGACACAGACAAAGAGGCAAAGGAATACAAGCGAGGAGACACACAATTAGGGGAGAAAAAGAGACAAGAAGACGAAGGAAAGACGGAAAGACACCGGAGGACAAGACAAAAGAGAGATAACCACGCAAACACGTATCGTCACACACACAAAGAGAGGGCTGCTGGGTGTGTGGGCTGAAGTCTGCAGGGGGTCTGCTGTGTTCACCAGTTCAAGATTCAAGGGTGCTTAGTCAGCAGAGCTACAGTGTCAGACAAAGACAGACAACAAGGGACGAGGGGTGAAGAGGGAAAGGGACGTCCTTATATGAGGGTGAGATTTGCCAGGTGTGCGAACGTGCATCTTGTCACAGCCCGGAGCCGCAGACACACAACACCCTCACACTCACCTTCAGACCTTTCTATCACTCCTTCTCCTCCCCCCCATCGCACACATACACTCATTATTCCTCCACAAGTCTTTCACCTGACGTCTTTTCCTGCTTCCGTCCTACTCCTGTATTTATCGGAAAGGGGGGGGAGGGAGGCTGCCACTTACAGTTTGAAACAAAGACTTCAAAGAGCAGGAGGAAAAGTGGACAAATAGAAGAGAATCAAATTTCTCCTCTCCCTCTGATTTCTCCAGTCTTAATATGGACAAGAAATGATGCAGCACAGACACGTGTAATCAAGACTGAGAAGCATTGCTGGATACTGATTTGTCTTCCCATCAGTCAAAGTAATCTCCAACTTAACCATCATGCATAAAACAATCTGCAGGATAAGTCACAGCCGGCTGCTTCCGGAGCCTCGCCGCTTGTTGGAGGATAAGTGAATTCTGAATTTGGGAGAAGGGGAAAGTAAAATGAGCCCTTCGTGAATGATAAATTCTCACTTCTTCATTCAGGAGTTTGGAGGCGGATGAATATTTGATACCGTTTTCTTAAAAAGGACTCGTTCATCACGGAGCCCGCGCTGGCCGGAGTCGAGGATGAGGTGACGGCGAGGCAGACTTATTGTGGCTCATTATGGTGAAGACGGAGCACGCCGGTGATGGAGTTAGAAATGTAACGCGGGGATAGGGGGAATTGTGGCGCCGGGTGAGGCACCATCTGCATTTAGAGCGATTTAGGGTCTGAGATATTGAGCTTTTAAGTTTGTTTTCTTCCATTTAGAAAGTAATACAACTTTTTGAGTTTACAGGTCGATAAACTTGACAAATAACTTTTAAAATCTTCAGGTAAACATTTCTATTTCCCCAGAACCATGGTTTTAATGTCATGAAGACACACAGTGACTGTCAGTCGAATGGGGAGTGAAAGATTTACAGAGAACTTTCTAAAACCGATGAGGATATACATTTTTGGGAATGTAATACTTCTGGTAACAACAGCTGTTACTTATACTACATATTATACTGTAAGTTTTATAATCTCAACATTCTTGATAACGATCCCTGAAATTTACTCATAATATAAACTCTTCTGCAGAAAGGTTTTTGGAGATAATTGTTGTAGTTGTGGATCATTCTAATGTAAAAAGTAATGTGATTATGGTTTAAAATAAAGCTTCCTGACATTTTAGACCAAAACAAGGTGATTCTGTTACATAACCAATCGATTTCATCTGAAGCAGTGCCGAGTAGAGACATGACTGTAAATAAGCTCGTCTGAGTAACTGCTGCATCACTGAATCCTACAGGTCTGAGTTATGTGAGCGCAGTGTTGGCGGCCATGGAGAGTAAACTACTCTCTTAATACATTATACCCATTATACATCCTCGTCGTGGTGCTGCATCTAGAGGCCTGTAGCTCTTATTATATACTGAGTGTGGGCACGAGACAGTTACTGAGAGAAAGACACAACAGGAGGCAATCTGCTGGCAGTGCCTGCTGGGAAACGTGCGTCCCGCGGGAGGCTGTCAGCTCGGGGTAATTCACTTCCTGTTTGCTGTGCACGCACTCCCTCACTGTCAGCACCAAGGAAAAGAAGACGAGTGGGGAATTAAAACGGCCGTCACGCACACCCTGGCTAGGTATCACACACGCACACAATGAACTCAGCCCTCAGCTCCATTACTCACTCAGGTAAAGACTGTATCATTGTCACCCACACACCTGTTACAGAAAACACCTGTAAGCAGCCATGTTGTACGTCAGGAAAACACACACATCGTCTGAATGTGTGTTTAATATTCATGCAGAGTTTCTCTGTGACAAGCAGGGTGGTGTTCAGTCACACACACTAATCTGAGGTGATTAGTTGTGTGTGTGTGTGTTTGTGTGTGTGTGTGCGAGTTTGCTGCATAATTGGGGAAAACTCATTGCTCTACACACACACATAAAACACACACATGCAGCCCCAAAACTGAAGATGAAAGTGTTTCGGGAGCCTTTTCATCATTGACTGTGTTACACTGCAGTGCAATATGGTTGAAATTTCTCCAGTATCTCTGCGGGAGAAAGATGCCTGATTTTTTTCCTCATGATCCATGAATTAATCCAAGTGAAAATTGCAAAAGACCTGGATCTGTGCTAATGTCCCATCCTTCCACCAGAGCTGTTTTCAGACATGAACTCTAGAAACTGTCCAGACAATTGGGTCCAGGCATTTTCCGGAGTTTGTCTTTCACATATGAGGAACACAGCAGGTTGTTTTAGGTCGGGCATGTTTCGCAACAACAGCTAAATCTGTGGAACATTCAGGTGGTGGCGCTATAGAGCACGTGAAGGACATGACGTGTAAATTCTGCTGCGGAAATCACACATTTTTTGTTAACAGCTAAACTCTGGAGAATATCTTTAGCAACAGACATTTGCGTTCTCACAGAACTTCAGGAGAAAGTCCGGAAGTCAGTGCTGGACAAGTTTTCATGGAAGCATAATCCTGCTGACAAACAAGCAAACCAACCAAAAATCAATCAATCAGGTGAAAATGTAATCTCTTTAGCGGAGGTAATAAAGCCCTGTTTAAAAGACAAATCCATTTTTTCACTGGTAGCAGTCGTCCTAGTGGCTCATTGTTCTACATCCTACGACAGGATGAGAAATTTGTTCAAACTAAGTTCCTCTGAGAGAAACTGAGCAGAGGTACAAAACACTGTCCTGTCAGTTTAATTCCAAAAAGTATCAGGATTTGACTTCAAAAGAGTCCGAACCACCCACACACACACACACACACACACACACACACACACACACACACACACACACACACACACACACACACGACTTCCCTCCACCGCCTCGCAGCATAGCCGCTGCCCCGACCAAATAATGACATTAGCATTTCTGGCCCTCTTCTCTCCACATCTTATCTACTTCAAACGCTGCTCTTTATTAACTACAACCATCTCTCACAGAGCAGGGAGCCGGGTGGAATGTGTGTGTGTGTGTGTGTGTGTGTGTGTGTGTGTGTGTGTGTGTGTGTGTGTGTGTGTGTGTGTGTGTGTGTGTGTCTTGCGGGGTCACAGCCTTGTAGATTAGTGTGACAGACTGGACGACACACCTCTCCTCCGTCCTCTGGCTGCATGTTGCCTCCGTGTCTCCTCCACTCAGCATCAACACGTTTGCCACCTCGACGGCAGACGCAGCATGGCCACAACAGGAAGTGGGTAAACTCTACTTGTGTTGAAGCTGACAAATGGTGAAGACACGGTCGTTCCCGGCAACGGCCTCCTGGTAATGGAGTCAGCACATTAACGACATGAATTAGGTCGTTCGTTACATTCATGGCTCTCCACGTCGCTGTAGAACAACTGCTCGACTGTGATTAGGTGTTACAACGTGCAGTAAAATGCAGCTTTGGAACGAAGTAATCTACTCACGTGTATTCAACTACCTCAATAATAATACTTCATCGTACCACACAAGTCTTTAAGCTCCATATCAGTTCTTAACTTGTTTATACTGACACACCTGAAAAGGTCTTTATTTGTGTTTACATTTTACTGGACGTCACAGCGTTGCCACATTTTCTTTTACCAATAAATCACTGCCTTTCCGGGGATATCGCCAACGTCATATTTCTCTCCTCGCTGTAGACACCGCCTGGGCAGTGACGATAAATCTCAGGTTGTGGTTGTAAAGATTGGGGGGGGGAGCAGTTCTCAGAAGAGCTCTGGATTCTCCGAATTCCCCATTTGCCACCGTCAACTAACACCAACGTCGCGTCGAGAGGCATGATGGGTAAAAGATGCTCCCACATGGTGATAACAGATGTAGTGCACCAGGAGATGCGAGGGAGAGAGGCCGACCGAGAGAGAGAGATACAGGGGAGGGAGATAGAGTAGAAGTAAGGGAGCAGAGGGAGGAGAAAATGATAAAGAGCGACAGTGGGGAGCCTGGATCGTCCGTCTCTTGGAGAGGAGCGGAGGGAGGAGAGAGATGATGGAGTGAAGTGATGGAGGGGAAGCCAGAGAGGTATTGACAGAGAATCCAGGGCACCAGATGGACTGAGACAGAGAAGAGAAGAGATTTGAGACAAAAAAACAAAGATTTAGATTGGAGGGAGGAATAAAGAGGGAGGATTAGAGCGCTTGTGTGTGTGTGTTGGCAAGTGTGGAGGTCTCATTTTCTTGGCAGGATGATGCAGCAGAGCTTTGGCCCAGACCCTAATGGAGATGTAAGAAGCCTCTGAGTTTGATCACACACACACACACACACACACACACACACACACACACACACACACACACACACACACACACACACACACACACACACACACACACACACACACACACACACACACACACACACACACACCTTCATTGCCTCTCGATCAGTGTGGCTCCAGACAAACCCGATGCCCTGACGCCACAGTTAAACCCAAACTTAAGAAAACACAACGTGCAAAGGTTCACTGAATGAGTCATATACTGCACTCGAGAATATCAAAATAAAAGCCTCTATTGTGATATAAACCCCTACATTTCATTATCACTCGCCCCTTGTGAGACTTAAACACCAAAATTGAGCTGCACAATCTAAGCACAGGTGCCTGTAAATCCCATCTGCACAAAAATAGATGACACACAGATGCTGCTGTGTGTTTGTTCCTCTTAACGTGACCTGCAGTCTCCACAGTGAACGTCTGACCCACTTTAACTGTCCCGCACCACACTGCAAACCAGGCTGGGTTTTTCATCGTCTGATTTGCTGTTGCAGGAGCTGAAGTGCTAGTGAAAAAAAACAGTTTTTCTCTCTCCTCTCTCTCGCTCTCTCTCCGTTCATCGCTCTACACACACCGAAACACACACATGCAGCCCCATGCTGTGAGCTACAAAGATACATAGCAGCTTAAAGACTCCAACACGAGCAGGGGAAGACTTCAGAAAATAAACGCCTGTGAGGATGCCAATTAAAATCAGGGAGACCAAACAGGAGCGTGTGTCTCCTCTGGGAGTCACTTCATTCCACTTGAAGGTTGTTTGTGTGCAGAGGAGGGAGGTAAACACACCTAGCTGCCCACACACACAGACACACACACACAGAGAGAGAAAGACAAGATGGGCTTCCCCCTGCACATTATTGAACGAGGTGGAGAAGAGGCTTTCAGTCCCAGTCACTCCATCAATGTGCTATAACACATGCTGCACGTATATATATCCTCATTTCCTATATGACACACTAGTATCCTCATATACAGGATGTGTACGATGACAGGCTGTCATCACAAACTCATTCCCACTGTCAATATGAGTGTGTGTGTGTTTGTAAAGGAAAATCCAGATGCTCTGTTATACCTTTATCGGCCGGACGTTAAACATTTCCATCAACCTGACTTCTTGTGCAATTTTCATTTGAATCAAAAAGACCTGATAAAGACGAGCGAAATCAAGAAGCGGAAATATTATGAAGAAGTCAAGTGGGCGAAGGTAGAAATGTAGGAACGTAAGAAAAGAGAGGATGTGATAAAAGATGACTCTTCATTAAAACTCCTGCTGCACACTGGGCACATGTGACAATCTATTACACGGACATACAACACTTGTACAATAGAAATCTGGATTTAAGGGACATATTGCACAAATACACATTGAATGAGTCTCAGTACTTCAGTAATCTCTGTTAAAAATAATCCCATTGAAACCCATAGTGAGGTAAACAGATTATAAATGTACTATCAGCAGATTAATCGCATTGAAATCAGTCCTGGAAGAGAAAAAGATGCAGGGATCAGTGCATCTATAATAAATAAATAAAGAACATCATAAAAGTGCATAAAATCTACACAAACCCCAGTATGTGCTTGAGTTGCAATGCATTCTGGTCCATGAAAGCTGCTGTTTGTAGGCAAACATCTGAACATTCACATCCATGTTTTATATTCGTTTAGGGAAATGATCAATGTCTTTATACAGGACACCAGCTGCTGGACGTGTCCCAGTGTGCTACTGTTTCATCGCATGACCACACTAATGGCCGCATGTCGGGCGGACTATACAGTGAAGTCATGTGGGGGCCGACCAACATCCCGTCACTATGTAGAGCACAGGTCATCTACGAGGGAACATGACCCATTAAAGAGCAGTGAGATCATCCAGTATCGATTTTCCACTGTGTTCATGTGCACACCACAAAACTGCAGGGAGAGGGTCGTCTTCTCTACATCCTGTGCTCGTGTGTGTGTGTGTGTGTGTGTGTGTGTGTGTGTGTGTGTGTGTGTGTGTGTGTGTGTGTGTGTGTGTGTGTGTGTGTGTGTGTGTGTGTGTGTGTGTGTGTGTGTCTGTCCATGGTCATGTCCCACTTGGCGGTTTAGTGTGATTCTTTCAGCGAAAAGAGGAACCTCATGACTTAGGAATGCTGTGAATGGCTCAGAGGCCTTAAGATGGGAAACTATGCATTGATTCCAGGAGATCATTCCCATAACATCAGCCTACACACACACACACACACACACACACACACAAAAAAACACACACCCTGACCTCTCTGTTGACTCACTCATCTGCTAGTAAGTACAAAAACCTCTCAATTAGGAGGTGTGTCGCACATCTGGTCACACAGACACACGTGATTCCAACAGATGTGTGTGCGTTCGTGTGTGTGCGTGTGTGTGTGCGTGTGCGTGTGTTTGGCCCACCCACTGTTTTACCGACATCTCCTCACGGCCCAGTGTCCTGACCCAATAAAAGCCAAGTGTGTGTAACACAGTAGGCGTAACTCACCGACAACGACACAACGCCAAACACCAGCAGAGATATTAACACACAATGCATCTGACTAACCTCAACTTTACCCTCCGTGGTTTCTGTTTCTTGAACTTCAGGGTACTGATCCCAGTGCTGCGCTTTCCCTCCCGACATTTTTCCCACAATGCAACTCAGTGTCATCATTAAAGCTCCACGTTAATTCGGCGTTCTGTAAATAATCACTGTCCTTCAACAAATTACACTGGATCCTGATTCACAAAGCAAACACAACGTGTGACGATGTTTACAGGTTCACAATGTGCGAGATGAGATACACACAGTGATGAGCAGAGCTTATTATTCTTGAACGAGTCGTTTTTTATCAACACAAACTCATCTGGTGAAGCACAAACATTATCAGACGATAACTTAAGACCACCCACTCATTTTTAATCATGTTTACAGTAAAAATATGCAACTTTTCTACCGTAAAATAGCAGCTTCACTGACTCCTCACTCTGAAAAGTCAAATTTATGCTCAACGCTAGATATGAATACGAAAAAACTAAATTAAAAACTTGACCAGACGATGGAGCAAGAGGAAGAGAGAGAGCATCAAAAAACATGAATGTCACAGCAGCTCATCCAATAGACATTTCAGTGATGTGAACCTCACACAGGAAACATCAGAGCATCAGCAGGATTCGTCCTCTGGGGACCATGAATCTCTCCACGAGTTCAGACTGATCAAACTGAAACACTGACTGAGCGACGCCAGCAGCAATAAAACTCAGTGACACTATGAAAATTATTACATCTATTATGTGACAAAGCTTCTTCTGCTCTCATAAAAGATTATATGGGAACCAACAGTCGAACATCAGCGTGCGAGCGGCTTCAATGATTCCTCATCTGGACCGATTTATTATCAAGGAGGAAATAAAAAAGGTCCAGAAAACAGAAACACACAATGAGAATAAACCACGGCAGCAAAACCACAACCGATAGAAACGCCGGCTCTTGACCACTTATTGCAGCCGGTAATGAAATCTGTTAGATATCAAAATACAACATTTTATCAGCCCGTCCAAAGTCAAACAAGCGTTTATCATAGCTGCTGAACTTTCTGTGGCTCTTGCAGGTGAGTGCTGCAGTCGCTTCCTCCGAGTGAAGCCTCGGATCAGAATCTGCATTTTAAATACATCCCCTCACGGAGCCGACTTCCCATGAATTAACCAGAGTTTAAATCACGCTGTCTCTATTTTGAACAAGTTCGCTCCTTGCCCTTTAAGGCCCCTGCAGGAGTCCCCAGACCCCTGTGGTTTCCCAGTGTGTGTGAACCTCTGGCTCCAGTGTCTGTGTGTGCGAGTGGCTGGCCTCCCCTCCCCCGCCCGCCACCGTGAGACCTCAGCCTGGTTCGTGAGGCTGTGTGCACGAAGGGCCCTGAGGCGGTACTCCTCCCGGTACGCCCTTGCTTTTGATCTCCTTGTCACCTGGCTCGGCCTCGGCACGGGGAGGGAGGGAGGGGCTGCAGGGGCGGGAGGAGGGGGACAATAACTCCCCCACCAGTTGTTCTCCCAGCAGAAGACTGGTGCGGCTCCAGTTGGGAAACAAAAGGAAGCTTCAAGCAGGTGATTAACCTGCGATAGTAACTGTTGGCGTCGTTTGCAAATTCCTCAAACAAAGTATAATCTTGATTTGATGGTGTTTTATGAACAGCGGCGTGCGCGGTCACTTCACACGTAACGTGGTGTTTTCAAACGAACACTGATTCATGGTGACAGAGGTCCGAGGTGAAGAGGTGAAATCTGAAGTCACGGTTCCACAGGCCTTTGACATTTTGTCATGTCACAGTGGGAAAAGCACAGGAAACAAAAACAACGATGGCGGCTACATACAAGTTGAAAGTAGAATAAACTCACTGACCCCCGCTCACGATGTTCTTCTCTGCTATTTAAAGAATCGCTCAATGTAGACTTTATCGCCCCCTACTGGCCCGTTGTGCTGGTTTGCGTGTTTGTATTCGTTTCTGTGATCTCGTATGTTAGAATCTTCCTTCAAATAAACTCAGCAGCGTAGACAGGAGACATTTGTAAGATCTGTAATGTACGTTGTTCTGTGAAGAAAGTAAAATATTGCTTTGATCGCGTTGTACAATTTGTTCAGTGCCGTTATATCACATGTAGCATTTTGACACGTCACAATAGGAAAGGGTTAAGTTTATCTCCCAACGTGGACATTTCCAGCCTCCGCCCCGCCATCGTGTGACCAGACTGAGCTTTTCAAACGCCACAAATGAAGGATAAGAGCTCAACACACGCTCAAAACTGGACTAAACCCACACAGGTTACTTCTACTGCTACTCAAGAAAAGGAATATGCAGATATTTGGTGCAGAAAAGGTAAAAAAGACACCAGACTTTGTTTTCCATCATTTGAGCATCCCACCGGTTCCTCGTCATGTTCGTGAAAGCAGCATTAAGACAGCTGTCAGGTGGAGGCATGACGGTGCTGTCTGTTCTTTTTGTGCTCAGCTAGCAGAGGCCCCCCCCCCCACGGGGCGGCGGGACATGACGACGACCCCTGTTCCACTGTCCAGTAATAACAGGACCTATCTGAGGTATGTGCCGGCTGCAGATTAGAACACATGTTGGCCCGCAGCCTTTTAAATAAGCACCTTGCCTCACACAACTGCTGTTGACTTTTCATAACACACTTCCTCTGCGTTCTCTTCCTCCCCTGGCTCCTGGTGCCAAACTATTTGATCTCAGGGACGATGTATGGAAACACCGTCGTGCTGATACAGAGCTGTGTGTATATATATATATATATATATATATATATATATATATTTATATAGGGACCAGTCGATGCTGCAGCTGAGGAAGGTGAAGCTGGGATTGGAGTAGTAGTTTCATCACTGGTGCATCGATCTGTATGATGATGCTTAGATATATGACTGACACACACACACACACACACACACACACACACACACACACACACACACACACACACACACACACACACACACACACACACACACACTTCAGGGAACATTACATTGACTTACATGGATATCCTGGTGAATAACTCTAGCCTCAACCGTAGTTATTACTTGCCTAACCCTTAAGCTAAGCCTAGATTTAGCCATAACCTCGCTCTAACCTAAACCTAAATCCTAACCTTTACTTTAACCTAAACCTACTCTTAACCTTAACTTAAGCTTAAGCCTTAGCCATAGTTACCACTTGCCTAAGCCTTACTCTAACCTTAAGATAACCTTAACGTAGCCCTAAACTTTACCTTAACCTTAATCTAAACCTAACCTTAAAACCTTTTTTTCCCATAATGTTCCCACAACATGAGTAATACCTGGACTCTCTCTCTCTCTCTCTCTCTCTCTCTCTCTCTCTCTCTCTCTCTCTCTCTCTCTCTCTCTCACCTGAGCAGGTTGGGCAGGGGGATGGAGCCGGACCCGGACCCCAGGATCCCCTTCCTACCACTCAACAGTTTCTCCACCAGGACGACGTTCCCGGTCCGGGAGGCTTCCAGCAGCTCCTGCTCCTTCCCCATCCCGGACACAAGTTTGCAACGACGGGGGAAATCCGGCAAATATCTCCCATAAATCCTCCAGCTCCAGAGGCAGCTCCTTCCCTCAGTGTCTGCGGGGGGAGAGCATCCCTGTCACTGCATGCTGCTGGTGCCGCTGCCGCCGCCTCCGCACGGTGCTTCCCCCGGTGCCCGCTAACCTCCGTCCGCTCGGCTGCTTCGTCTCCTCCTCCGGCGCTGCCCCGGCTGACGCGCGCTGCTCGCCGGTGTAACCTCAGCGCAAAGCGGCGCTGCTGGGGGGGTGAGGGGTGGGGGGGAGGTGACCGACCGCAGGCTCCGCAGAGAACCGCGAAGTGAACCAACCGGAAAGAAGAGCAACAACCACAAACTCCTTCTGTGTCCGAGCGGAACCTCCGGACTGGACCGGAGCTGCGGCTGAACACAGGCTGGCGCTGAGAGGCTGTTCCCCGCTGAGAGAAGCTCCTCGTCCCGCTGCACTCGTCACCTGCACCGGGAGGAACCGCACTGAGCGAGAGGAGACACGTGTCAGGCTAGACCCCGTCACGGCACCGGGTTCCGGTTACTGCTTTCAGAATAAGAGCGGCCGTTTCCGGACGTGCTGTACAGTCTCTGACCAAGATGCAATTTGAATTTAATAAATGACATAAAACCAAGAACTGAGCAGCAGGGAAATAGAAACAATAGAATCTAAATAAGAGTAAAAGGAAACCAAATAGGAAAATATGGTCAAATTATTACAAATATAGAGAAATATTGGTTGAATTAGAGACTTTTTAAAGGTGTATGTCAAAAGACCAGAACAATCTGCTGTGGGACACCATGGTGACCAGTAACTAAATAGTATTTTTAAGATGGAATAATACTGGACCTCAGATTTGCTACAATATGCAACATGTAAAGCAAAAAGCCAGATTTTAGTTTGTTAAGCTTTATTTCAGACTCATGGGTCCATATCAGAATGAAATAGAAAGAGATAAATGACTAAATCCAGCACTAAAATATAGAAATACAATCATCATACATCAAACTAACAGGCTTTTGTTCCAGGTTTTGAACATGAAGGTTTAGACGAGTGCCCATTGAAAAAGCAGAAGTCATTATCTACGCATGCAACTGCAATTTCAAAACCACTATTAATCAAAACCACACACATGCTTCAGATATTTGTCGTCTTAACATCCGAGACTGATCTTGTGGCCCCCCCGCCATTTACCCTGAGTCCTCTTCGCTGCTTTTACTTTGAAACCCCCGCACTCCTGACTTCCGGTGTGCGTGCGTGTGTCTTGCCGTGCAGCCCCCCCTGTGCAGGCTGGGTGTGGAGGACACAGCTCCAACAGGCCTTTGTTATCAATCTGTGTGGAGTCACATTCATTGTCTCCTCAAACTTTCTCCATCCCACAGGGGTGAAAACAACAAAAAACACACACATGCATGCGCAGTGCTGGTGCACGCTGGAGGTGTGCGCGTGCACGGCTGCAGCTGAGTGCACGAGGAACCAGGTGAGGGCCTGAAATAGATTAATGTGTCATGTGGGGATTGAGAATGGATGTAGAAGGATGAGTTTTAATGTGTGTGAGCTGTGGGAAACACACACACACAGACACACACACACACACGCGCACACGGTGCATGCTGGGACCTGCCTCTCTGTTGTTTAATTGGAATTTGTGAAGAAGTTTTGGCCTCCACCTGCAGCTGCTGTGGGACCTTCTCAAGCCATAAAAGAGCAGCTGTAGCTCAGTCAAGTGATTTCAGGGTTTAAATGTTTTTGATACAGAAATGAATCTGCAGATTATTTTAATCAATTAAGTTTAATTATTTAATCACCCTAATTTTAATCAATCAGGATATTGGCCCAACACAAACACAAACAGTTTACATAGACATACAGAGAAAAGATGCAAATCCTAAATCATTTTTACCAGAAAATACACCTTGTTGATTATCTAAATTATTGCCGGATTCATTTTTTATTAATTCACCAATAGGATGATTATTGCAGCACTATTATTTTAACAATATGTAAGTAACTATTTCATTATGCCTGTTCAATGAGATCATAGATAACCATGTTATGTGTTAGTGTTTTTTGTTGATGCTGTACATTATCATTATTGAAAAGGTTGCTGAAGATCACGGTGACCTGCTGTGTTCTCAGAACGAGAGATTCTGTTCTCTGAACAACACACAACTTGATCCCTCGCTCTTACATCAGATTTCCCACAATCCAGCTGTGCTCGGTGCCGTCAGACTCTCCTACATCCCCTCCTCTGTCCTGCACATTCACACACACACACACACTATATACATGTACGTGCACATGCTTTGCTTACATAAACGCTGCTGCACTGTGACACAGCCGTCATCACAGCCGAAGCATTAAGCTTCAGTGTGTAAACAGTTTTTCCAGCGGCAGAGCAGAACTTTTCTCTCACACACACACACACTCACTATGACTCACTGTGCACAAGTCCTGCTGTAAAATGTCATGACCATTTATGTGCACAAAGTCCACACACACTCCTGCAGGGGTTCAGCTCACAGAGGCTGCACTTACATTTACAGACGCTTTAATCTGCAACACACACTTTCACATTCTTACTCATTCACAAAGTAAGTTTGCATGTACAGAATGAGAGTTGGTAAATCTAATGTTTTGTTTGTTGGTCAGTAAACGAGACGGTGACAAAAACTGCATAAGTCCAGGAGAAGCTAAACAAACTTGCATGGATTTAAAGAACCAGAGGAGTCGGCTTTATTCTCAAAAAGTGAACATGTCTGGCCCTAATAATCTATATCACATTTGATTAAGAGGAAAGAAGAAGAAACAGTCAAAGATAAAACCTTTAAATTCCATTCTCTTTTATTTTCAGTGTTTCAGCAGCTTTGACAGACAAAATACAATTTATTACTTCTCTTTGTCTTTTTTCTTCCTCCACAGGCGTCCAGATAAGAGGAGGAGGAGGAGGAGGAGGAGGAGGGCTGTGATGAACGGAGGAAACATGAAGGGGAAAAAAATCTTTCCTTCTCCATGAACAAGTCTTCACGTACGGTCAAGTTAAAATCCTCTCGTCAAAGTGTTTGTGCGCAGAACAAGTCGTGCCAGAAGAATTGGTTAAAAACAGAAAATGGACAAAATGCTCAGGTTGAGTTTCACATGTAAACTGATGGAGTGGTTCTAACACTTCAGAGTTTTTTATCCTATCATCTTTTGTGCAGTTAAATAAAAAAGTTAATTCTAGTAATTTTTTTTATATTAACATCGACTTTTGGCCGAAGTCGTCACATCAGCACGAAGCGTGAACAGCAGCAGACACGGTCATATTCATTATTAATATTAGGAATTAACATAAAGACACACACACACGTCGTCAGTCACCTTCAATGTGCCTTTATTTACGCCTCTTTTTTTCTTCCACCAAGTAAAACACGTGGGCGACTTCATAAACTGTAAATAAAGATGAACAACGCGTCTCGTCCCACTGTCCAGAAAACATTCCAGATATGAACGCCGCCATCTTGTGCCGATGTGCAGCCTCGGAGCCTAAAATTACAGAAACCATCTTTGTCCCATCTGCTAACATGGAGAAGGCAGGAGTTATACCAGAGGGAGAAACGAGGCGCTCTGGCTTCACTTTTCGCTGCCGTGTCCTCCATCTTTATTTACAGTCTACGTGTGACTTTTCTTGAACTGCTCGCCGTTCGTCGGCTCGTCTGTTCTGATTGTTGCGTTTACAGTGCCTCCGTTGTTTTTTTAAAAGTGCTCCGCAAGGTTTCGTGGCTATTTACACGTAGAAAAATAGGAGGATGGACGCGGACGAGTGCGGGGGCGAGAACTGACAGAGAGAAATTCATCATCTTATAGTAATGAAATGCTTGTTCCGGCTGATACACACACACACACACATTCAAGTGAAACACTGCATCGCCATTCAAAGTTCTGTAGAAAATTCCTATACAATATACACTGTACACACTCGGAGGACGAGTGAGAGCGCGTCTCGTCCCCTCGGAATATGAAAGCGCTAAAACACGAGTTTCATTTGAGCGCAGTGCAAAATTATTTTTTTGAGACATTCCTCTGAAGATTCGACATTCAGTGTTGCTTAACACACACACACACACAATCTAAATAAAGCTCGTCTACGATTAGCTGTGATTTATTTTTTTTGCTCCGTATTAACTTAGAGGACAGACGTGTGGGAGGGACTTCCTGTAGGCACAACCAGATTCAGATCCTCGTCCTTTTTCTTTCACAAACACACACAAACACACACACACACACACACACACAGTCCGACTAAATGTCATTCCTCCCGTTTCCACTCTCCGAACCTCCACAGTCCAAAGTGGAGAACATCAAACAGACAACAAGCGAGTAAAACTGTGTATTTTTGAGTCTTCCCACAGACTCTGCATTGCTTTATGGAGGAATTATTTTTGAAGTCTAAAGTCACATGGAGACTCAATCGACAAATAAGCGCGTAGAGGGAGCGGCTTTCCCTTTTTCTTGACTTGTTCAGGTTGCCTTGAATCATTCTGCCGAGCCTCGCTCTCGCTCGTCCGTGTGGGTCTTTCTCTGCCGCGGTAGACGAGGACAGAGCCGGACCTAGCTGCTGTTGACTTTGAGGTTCTTCATGCGGTGAACCAGCGAGTCCTTCTCCATCTGAGCCTCAGCCAGTGCCATCTTGGCTCGCGACAGCTCCACCTTCAAACACTCGTTCTCGTCCGTCAGCATCTGGAAACAAGGAAGAAGGTGCCATGGAGATGAGTCAGTGTTTGTGTGTGTTAGCAGCATGAAAATAAAATAAACTAGACTCTCACACAGTGGAGCACATCTCTGCGACCCAAACCGACCTGAACATCATTGAACAAATTTCGGTCCTAACCCGTGGTCGGATGGCGTCCCCACACTTTACTCCCACGTGGCTTCACAGAACACCTTTGTTTTGTTTCTCACCTTTTCCCTGGTTGATGGAGGAGGGCTGGGGGGCGGGGCTTGGGTTTGCGAAGCCTTTGATACGCTGCAGACGCCGCCCACAGCCTCAGGGGCCGGACTCAGTGAGCTGTCCATCACCCCGCCCTCTTTTCTGGGTTTGGCCTCCGCTGCTGCGTCCACTGAGAGGAGGAGGAGACAAGAGGAGGGAAATTGTCGATGTGAAGGAGCCGAGTGGGAATTTAGAAGAATTTCATAGGAGCGTGTTGTGTAACTGCTGTGAATCAACCCTGAGGTGGAAATATCTGGCAGGAGAGAATGTGTGTGTGTGTGTGTGTGTGTGTGTGTGTGTGTGTGTGTGTGTGTGTGTGTGTGTGTGTGTGTGTGTGTGTGGCTCACCTCCTATAGAGAAAGAACCATCGTCTCTCCTGTGTATGATGAGACTTTCCACGTGTAGGGTGATGGGCGAGGGCTCAGCGTCGGAGGGATTGTCTCGGGGGCCCTCATCCTGAAAGACATTAAGTAAATGTTAGTTTTAATGTGCGAGAAAAGACGACGGAAAGAGAGAGAGAGAAAATTATGAACGTTTCCACATCAGCTCCACAGCAAATCTACCCCCCCGTGATGGAACCCAAGAGCGGAGGCAGAAAGGTCTTTTCTCTGTCATTAAACATTCAGTTCAAATCCAAATTCCAATTACGGCCGGATTCTAAATGTTTAACTTGGTTTCAGAAGCTGCTGTAAAATATGGCAGTGAGTTATGACACTTATTACAGGTAGAGTTTCACAACAATGAACTCCAATTAAAAGAAAAATCCCAACTCTGAATAGCTAGAATAACAGAAGTGTCCATGACTAAAAACATCCCAGATCCTCACCTTTAGGTTTATATGCGTGTTCCTGACGCTGATCTCCATGGGCAGCACCTGCGGCGCAGAGTCGTCCTCCAGAAAGTGCGCCAGGTTGCGCATCGTGGACATCAGGAAGCTGGCTTGGTATCCGTTGAGACGCAGCTGCAGGAAGCCATTGCGTTCGGCCAGCGGGGAGTGGGCGGCGGCGCAGGGCCCGCTCTCCAGGCGAGCCTGCACCTCCGGACTGTGAGCGCAACCGAGGGACGCCGAGCCGAACTCGCCGCCACCTGTGAGGGGAGACAGAGGCTGTTAGCGTTAGCTCGAGCTTCAGCGGCGTGTCTGTGGAGTGAGCTATGATTCAGCTCAGAGACGTTTACACCTGACGTTAAAATACACCCAATAAGAGAAGAGGATTTCTCATATCATAAACCATATAATATAGAAATTAATTCGGACAAAAAAAATTCCACTTCCAGCATTTTTCAATGAGACAATTGAATTTAACTGTATAAAAAAAACAAAACAAGGAGGTTATGTTATCAAGATCTTAAAATGAGTGAATTTACAGCTTGATTTTATGTTAATGTGATCATTTAAAAACAAGGGTGCATGTTAAGACCAGGTTTAAACGTGGTTAAAGTAAGAGAAGGGATGAAAAAGAAAGTGAGCTGGAAAAAAAAAAGAGAAGCAGGAAGGAATGAGGTAAAAAGGTGGACTGAAGGAGAGTGAGATTCTGTACAATCCCACTGGTTCCTTTCACTGCAGCGATGTTTAATCATCTCCGAGGACGAGGGATTAGAGGGTTTGGTGGAAACTCCCACCTAAGAATTGAGGATTCAAAGTGAGGATTTAACCACTGAATCATTTTTCTTTTTCTTCCTTTTGTGAATTAGACACTTCTCAAAAAATCCGCTCTGAGAAGTTGTGAAAGACGCGACAGGGAACAAGCCGAGTTAAGTGTTTCATCTGTGAATGACCTGAATTTGACTCTCGGTACCGCACAATGTGACGACGCTGTTTTTGTTCTTGAAGAAAAGAGGCAGAGAAGGTGACAGAGTGAGGGGAGAGAATACAAACGGGAGGTGATGAGAGACGAGGAGGTGAGATGTTAAACCTTAGAGAAAGGAAAGTAACCTCTGTCACTTTACACACAAATATTAATTCTGCCGGCAAGCACACGATTACAGGCACAAGTTTTTAATACACAAGAGACGACGAGCTGCGATAAAAACACTCAGCAAGGCATGAAAACGGCCACTTGAAGAAAAAAATGTTAACATTACGACGAGTAGTGCATCACACGTTCTTTCTGAAGGAAAGTCAGGAGAGGGTTAATGACAGAGTGAAAAACATTCACAAAGTCACACATACACAATCCTGTCAGATAAAATTATACATTCTCTCACAATCCTGGGCGGCTGGGATCGAAGCAAATGGAGAGAGAGAGGGAAAAAAGAAGAGATGGGAGTGGGTGAGGTGAAAGAGAGAGAGAGAGAGAGAGAGGGAGGGAGGGAGCCAGCAGCCACAGGACTGAGGAACTGAGATAAGACGGGTAGGAGGGAGAGAAGATGGCCTAGAGTGGGGGAGCGAGGAAGGGGAAGGAAAGGTGGAGAGAGGAAGAGGAGAGGGGGTTAAATGACAGAGGATTAGCAGGAAGATGGAGTAGGAGCGGACGGGAGGAGTAAAGAGGAAAGGTGGAGGAAGAAGGAAGAGGGGAGGAGGAGGGATTGCTCTTGTGAGATAGGAGGAGGAGGAGGAGGAGGAGGAAGGTAGTCAGGGGGAAAATCTGGCGTTTCTCTCATTGCCTGAATCATTGGACTGAAACTGCAAAGTCTGCTGCAGTGGAGAGATGAGGGAGACAGAGGGGGGAGAGAGAGAGAGGGAGAGAGAGGAGGGAGGGAAGAGGGGGAGAAACAGAAATGGCAAATTACGCCGGGAGGAGAAGAGGAAGATTAGGGGTTAATATAGACTGCACAGATAGTTGGAGTTAATTTGAATCTGGCTCTTGCTCTCACACACACACACACACACACACACACACACACACACACACACACACACACACACACACACACACACACACACACACACACACACACACACACACACACACACACACACACACACACACACACACACACACACACACACACACACACACTTAAAGGTTGTGGGCCTAATGTTGCAAATAATGGGACCCACTCACTCCATTACTGTCAAATTTACCCTCACATAAACACACCCTGCTGCTGGAAAATGATACACACACACGCACACACACACACACACGGCTGCTTCATGCGATCACTTGGATTGCAACACACTGAGTCTATGTGCATCTGCAGAGCATGCTGTCGAGCAAGAGTCCCCAGTCTGAAAATGAGATATGACAACAAGGAAAAAACGCCCACACACACTGTTAACACACAAACCATTCACACACAGTTCACAGTGGGCAGGAAAGGACGCGCTGAGGCCAACATGCATGTTAAGTCACAGCTTGTGAGTGACACAGCAGTTACCTTGGCTGCTTTGAGCAGGTATTGGTACTGAACCCACCAAACCTGTGGGGAGTTATGGCAAGGTAAACAACAAGGAGGAGGGGATGGCTCTGTTAGTGTGTAAATATGTTTGTGTGTTTGTGTGTGTAGTAGAGGAGGGGATTCCAACTTGAGCTGCAACCATAGACTCAATATAAAGATGGACGACACATCTCCACTTCTGCCATTTTGACGTCATTTGGTGACGTGGAGCTGCAGTAATGATTAAACCTGCCGGTTGACGCACTCGACCAATCGTGAGTAAGTCTCAGCTGTCACTCATGATATTTCAGCCCATTTTTAGGTTGGTCCTTTTCAAATCCACTAACATGGAGGAGGAAGAGTTTATGACCTGTACTGCGGCAAGTCACCAGGGGGCTTCACTTTTGTGCAGCTGTCGTGACGTCCATCTTTACAGTCTATGGTTGCGAACTAACGTGTTTCAATTATACCAATTAATCACTTTGTCAACGAAACATCAGAAAACGATGAAATATGCTCATGTAATGAATGATAATAGAAAGTAAAGCCCGGTTTTTGTCCAGCAAAGAGTCAAAGACCCCAAAATGATGCAACACCAAGAAAAACACTTAATTCTTCCATTCAAGAACCCAACGTCATTTAATTGTTAGTATTTTGAATGAGAAACAACTGCATTGCCCAAAAACTTTGAGATAAGTTTAAAAGTCGCAGCTCTACGTCTCTTTTTTCCTTTCAGCATGTTTAACACCTGTTAAGCAGCGATATCCTGAGATCACTGCTGGTCACTTCACTTGTCCTGTGTTGTTGGGGGGTCAGTAACGGAGCATCCTGCTGGTTCAAAACCCAACAACTGAGCCTCCAGTCTGTTCCTGGACCCCCACCACACGTCCTCTCTCTCTCTCTCTCTCTCTCTCTCTCTCTCTCTCTCTCTCTCTCTCTCTCTCTCTCTCTCTCTCTCTCTCTCTCTCTCTCTCTCTCTCTCTCTCTCTCTCTCTCTCTCTCAACATGCCATCACAGAGATCATAAAAATAATCTATAAGAACAGAAGAAGAAGTTGCAGAATTCGTATTTGCTGGAGCTTTATTTAAAAATTAAGATGGGTCCTAAAAAACAGTGAACTTTCTGCGTAGAGGATGTTGCTGCTTCACTCCTTCACTCTCCTAACCAGGCTTCATCTTTCTTTCTTTAAAGGAAAAAGCTTGTGTTGTGGACGGCTTTCATTTGAATTGGAAGCGTTTCTCTTATTCCAGTGTCGAGCAGTTTTCTTTCTTTTCTTTTTGAGGTCATGTGTCTATACAATAGTTATCGTACCTTTTTTAAAATCAGTGTGTTAATGACTGTTTGATGTTAGAATAATGTACATAGCACGCATTTTTAAAATGTGAGTCCAAGCAGCCGTGCAAAAACAGATAATATATCCGTACGACATATCAGAGCTGAAATGAAAAGCTCCTTGTTTCATGCTCAGTCACGTAGAGTGTAAGTGTTGTGTGTGTGTGTGGACGACTTCTTACCCAGGCTGCGGTTGCTGAGGTACTGTCTGAGGCTGACGTTTCCCAGCTGGCTCGGTATCACCTGGCCCACCTCCAGAGCCACGGCCGTGCTCTCGCCCACCACCTCCATGCCCACGCACACCGACCGCACCTTCAGCACCAGCACCGACACCTGGAGGAAGATGACAGACGACATGATCAGCAGCTTGATCTCGATTTCCTCAGTTGATTTAGATAAATACACACGTTTCTGGAGGGCGTCACATCTTACTATATCTTTGATGGGCTCGTCGATGCTCTGGGAGGTGGCGCTGACCGTATCGGGGGACACGCCTCCCTCCTGCTCCTGACTGAACGCAGCCTCGGCGGCGCTCTCTGTGGCGCTCTGCTCACTGACGGCATCCTTGAAGCCCGACATGGACACGTCATCTAAACATGGAGACATGAAAAATATGAGGACTCACACAAACAAGCACACAGAGGACACTACCTTTTATACAGCCTCAAGCTTTTTGAATTCATGCACTGACTCTAGCCTATTAGCACAATGCTGCCACCATCTGGTAAAAACAGCTGCCTGCAGGTACACATACAGGAATAATGACTTGTTCCCTTTAAAGACTTTTTCGTTTGTACCAGACCCTGAATAAATAACGATTATTTTTCATGTGTGTGTGTTTGCTCCACCTCTCTCCAGCAGGCTGTACGCGTCTCCGTCCTCCATCAGGTAGCTGTCAATGGAGATGTTGTCCAGCGACTGCAGGGAAGGGCTCTTCTTCATATTCTTGTAGGACACTGAGAAACTGGACTGAGAGCGATCGCGCATCAAACGACCACTACAGCAAAAACACACACACACACGCATAGAGATGAGATTAAATACCTGTCAGAGAAACGTCACCATGCATGCTATAGATTTTTAAATGACACATTTAAAAGACAAAGATCGTAAAAGACACAGATTAATATACAGACAAGAAAAAAAACAAGTGTGTTGCTTCTGTTTCCCCACATCTGATATGAAATGTATTTTTTATACAGTCACTGAGCCGAGACTTGTGCGAGGCGACTGCACAGAAAGCTGACAGGGCTTACTCAACAAGTCATGAATTAAATATCGCTCAACTCCTTTGTGTGCTGTTGTTTAAGGCCGTGTAAGAACCAAGTGGGCCACCGTCCCGGGCACCAGAAATGATCCCAGGATCAATCATGACGTACAAAATCAAAGCAGCTCCCAAAAGGCCGGGGCTGAAAAAAAAAAAGGGGCTTCCAGTTTCATCTCTACCTTCATCACAAGTCGGTGGTTGGACGCTGAACACAGAAAACTCAACAAACAGACCAGCGTGTCATGCTCTCATGCAAATGCATGCCCACAGGGGATTCACACAGGCACGTTTGAACTGATTTATATTCACAATCACGGGGAACAAGGACACACACACACACACATATGCACCCATACACACTGTCACTATCACAGCGAGTCACAGATCCAGTGCCTTACATGTTGGACATGGAATAAAGGGAGGTGGATCTGCTGGAGTTTGAAGAGCTGAGGAGATCAGAAACCACAGACAAACTTCCTTTCCTTGGTAGAGAGAGAACACACACACACACGCAAACACACACACACACACACAGCTCGCATTGGATCAAAGCAGCGGTCAAGAGGCAGAAAAGGAAGTGGATGAGTTGAAAGATGACAACATGTATGGTGCTGACAGGCAAGAGATGAGGAGAACACACAGAGAAAGACATGGCAGCTTCAGAGCAGCCAACACGCACTGTGAGAGACACATGAGGACGGACGACTGAGAACTCAGACTGACAAACACTCATGAGGGGGTTCAACACACAGAGCTTGTGTTCAGTGATAGACAGATTCAGTGAGAGAGGTATTCATCAAGTAGGTTCACAACTATGAGGCGATCTTTTCAGGGCTCCAGACTGATCCTCAAGAAAATGATTTGCTACTTTTAATTTATTTTATATAACTGTAAATCAAATATATTTGGGCTTTGGACTCAGTGATTAAAAGACATTAAACTCTTAGAACTCAAATATTTTAGATTTTTAACAACTTTATCAACAACTTAACACTTTTAAATCTGTTGATGACCTTGTGTCCAGCACTGACAATGTTTTGATTATATTTAGTGTGATATCAGTTCAGCTCAGGACATTCTGACGACATTTCGGTGACAAACCTGGAACTTGACTGAGACATCTTAGCAGCTGCAGCTTTGTCTTTGTCGCTCCAGTCTTTGCTGCTGATCGGGTCCGACAGAGGGTCACTTGTGTGGGTTCTTGAGTCCAGTCCAACCCCCGTTCCGTCACCCACAGTCAACCCGTCCACCGGCCCCTCACCAACGTCTTCTGAACTCCTCTCCTCCAGTGAGGCTTTGTGATTGGAGTCTGGGGGCATAGTGGTCGTGGAGGTGGGGACGAGGGGGGCAGGACCCTGCGTGGCCGCGCTCTCTGAGCCTTCACCACATAACAGCTGGTCTACAGTGCATGACCCTTCATTCCCCTTCTCCCTCTTCTCTGCCACCTCTCCCGCATCGCTGCCTGGCTCCAGAGTTCCTCGGCTCTCTGATGGCGAGAGCTCCGACACCAAAGGAGACCGTGAACCTTCGGGCTGGGCGACGGGCTTCAGGAGCAGGGACACCTCGGCGCTCTTCAGCAGGAGGCCCAGGCAGACGGTGAAGGGCTGGTGGTCGGCAGGACACTGAGACAGGTCCTTGCGTTCCCTCTTGGAGCCCATCGCCTCCAGGTCCTGCTGCAGCGTCTGCTGCAGGGCCTTGATGCTGCGCTGAAGCTGCATCAGGAACACATACTGCCGGTGGCTCACCTGCACACACAAACACACACACAAAAACAAGGTGACTTTATAATGACATAATGGGTGATCTGTGGTCAATCAAGCCTCTGAATCAATAGAATAAGGGAAGAAGAAACTGCAACAGTCCTGCTCTTGACTTATCACTATGCATACAGCATCAAATCCATTTAGCTATTGGGGATTATCCCAAATTTACAGATGAAACAGATGAAACAGAGCAGTACCACCGAAGATAGTGGGAGGCATGGTAGCCGACAGTTCAAGTGAGACGACCATGGAGGAAGAAATGTCAGCAGCATGCAAAAACAGTCCACTTGTGACCTCAGGGCGGAATTTCTTCCCCTCACAAACGATTCTCGGCCAAGTGCCAACACCAGAAAGTACATTAACTTGAGAGTAGATCATTTAGTCCATCATTTTGGCCTTTGAGCGAATTAATGACAGCATGAATGTTTATTATCAACAGCTGCCGTAATCTGCTGCAGGCAATAACTGTCATTTCAACCTGGGAAAGTGCTGACTAAAAATGACAAGCCTGCCGCCTCAACATTTTGTACATTATTCTTCATGACTACAAAATAAAACCAGCAAGGAAGGAAACTCGAGAGCTCAGAAAACATAAGGGTTGTTAATGTGTGTGACCTTGTTTTGATATGAATTCTTTTTTAAGGATGACAAACATACCTGAGCACTTAAATGCTTCTGCACTTGCACCAACACATGCACGTCTGCATCTTTACTTGATGTTGATGAAGAGGAGGAAGGCAGACTGTCCAATGAGAGGGGCTTATGGAGTCCGTTACTGGGGGGCGGGGTAGCATCAACGCTTTGAGATGATGCTGCTGCACCTTCAGTGGTGTAATACTCCTTCAGTAAGCGTTTCCTCTGCTGGCGTGCAACAGATTCTACGGATGTACTCGGGGACAGACCTGATCCAGCAGCAGCTCTCAGCCTCTCCTGGTGCTGGAGGAGCTTCGCCGGCTGACACGCCCACACCGTGAGGGGGAAGGAGTCCACAAAAGGCTGTGGTCTCCCTTTGCCCCCCCGGGTGCCCTCATAGTCCACCCAGAACTGGGCGAAGTGCAGCGCCCAAAAGTCTGTGGCGGCCGGCATCTTCAGGGAGTTTGTTCCCATCGTCGGCACCACCAGGCCCCGGTAGATATCGTGGAGCTTGGTGTCTTGTTCGTGCGCGTGAAGCTGGAAGACGGGATGGAGGAGGGGTAGGGAGGAAGAGGAGCGAGGGAATGAGGAGAAAGACGAAGAGAAGAAAGGCTCCTCTTCGAAGGACTGCAGCAGGGCCTCGAGGTGTGAGCGGGTGCAGTTGGCCGGGTGCCGGGTGTTAGTGGCCACCATCTCTGAAGTCTGTATAGAGATGGAGCGAGGCAGGTCAGGAGGAGAGGAGGCGTCTCTGTCAGTGGGGATCACCAGCTGATGGGAAGCACAAACCAAGAATCAGGGATAAACACCATGAGATAAGGTCAGAGATGAATAAAGATCACACGTGTGCTGTCGTCTTCACCTTGAGCATGAGGCCGTCGATCTTGATGTCCACATGCTCTTCAGGTTTCTGCGAGTCGCTGAGCTTGTAAATCTCCATGAACTGCTCCAGACTCTGCCTGAGGTCGAGGGCGAAGAGGTTGATCCACACCAGGCTGCGAGGATCCAGGACCAGCTGCAGGGCGTTCAGCTGGGCATACAGGTTGGGACATGGGACTGGAGGAGCAGGAGGAAGGGAGCAGAGGTGGAGGAGAGATTGCATTAATTTGTCTTTAAGCAAACAGCAGGGGGCAGGATAAGACATTTGTTGTTTTTTGAAATTTGGGGGGAAAAACCTGGTGTAGACCACAGAATCATTAGTCAGAGAAGAAATCCTTTAAATGTTCAACCAATGTTTCCTAATGGGGAGAATCTGTGAGAAATCCATAATATGAATTAATTGGGTGATCCCTCATTCCGAGCACTGAGTGCAATTCAGAAAAATCAATGTCCTCAGGCACACAGGACCTGACGCAGCTGAATGAACGAGCTGAATAGATCTTAAAAGGGAGGTGAGAAAAAGAGGAGTCGCTGGCAGTGTAGAACACCAGCTTTTTACACAGCTCGTGATTTACTAATCAAGATTAACCGTTCTAATATAAGACGCTGCTTTCGTGATTTCACTGAAGCTAGGGTGTAAAAACACAGAAGTCGTACTGGGATAGTCTTTTCCATCAGGGAAGTAGTACTCCGTGAACTCTGCGTGGATGGCTGGCATCTCTGGGGGAAGGTACAAGGACTTCTTATTGCAGGAAATCATGGTTTTGGGGCTGGAGCGACGTTGGTCGGCCGTCGACACCTGCAACACAAAATAGACGAAGTTGGTAAAGGAGAGAGGAGATGTATTAGTCTCAGTGACTGCGTATTTGAAGCTTTGTACGACTGAGGATGTCTGTGGTGACCTGATAGATGCTGAAGTCAGCCACCCTGAGAACGATGGAGCTGGACATGAGCTGGGTCTTGGAGGTTTGTGTGGGAGGAGGACTGAAGGAACTGGTGGAGCAGGTGTTTATTTTACCTGAAGAGGAAGAAAGAAAGCGATGGAAGAGAAGAAAGAGAGAAAGAGAGGGGTATAAAAATGAAAAAAGAACAACCAAGAAGGAGACAAACAGATCGAGCACTCAGTTCTCCGATAGCAAACCACTGGGCCTGGCAAACAAGGTGTGCATCACCGCACAAGTCTGTGCGCACACACACCGCGGTACCTGGCTCTAGGCACCAGCAGCACTGGGCTGGAGGCTGTGTGTGTGGGCTCCACTCTAGGAGTCCTTCATCTGCCTCCCTAAGCCCTACTCCTCCTCCTGATCTCTTCTGACTTCCTAGAGGCCCATAAACATCGTAAACACAGAAAACCCACATAAATGCTGGTGTGGTGCAGCGTTTCCACCAAAAACGCACACCTACAACAACTTGAGGGAAAACTCTTACCATGCTGTGGGGAGCCGTGGGCAGGGTCCGCGCCTGGCTGGTCTCGAACTGCACTCTTTAACATCTCCACGTTGGACTTGAACTCGTCGAGAAGGTTCCGCACCCAGCCCTCCCTGGTCTTAGTGGCTTCGCTGTAGTGCATCCAGTGGGCACAACTTTCCCCTGGGGATGTTGGAGAGAGGGGAAATGGGTGGTAGGTAGTTGGACGTCCGATACAGTCAGAAACACCAGATGAAAATATGACTTTACTCTTTTAAGCTGTGGAAAAATCTTAATATCCTTCAAATCTGCATAATGTAAGTTAGGAGAGGCTGGTTATTAAACTGCTGGATGTGACACAACAGACAGTAAGTATTGCATTGCAGTAAATAGGTTGCAGTGATTCATGTTGAGCTGTTATTGGCCCTGATTGATTCATACCTGCTCTGTGGAGAGGGTAGTAGTCCAGAGTGATGGAGCTGAAGGAAAGCTGCATGGCCCCTCCTGTTATCCTCTTGTTAATCACTGCACAGTGGAAGGAAAAGCAGAAAGACTAAAATAAAAACAAGCCCCAGAGTTTGTCTGCATTAATGTCTGTGGTGAAAAGAAATTTGAATTAAAAACAAGAAAACAAGGATTTATGTTGTGTAAAAACATCTGTGGCAGTGAAGTTCTTCTTCTAAGACTTCTCTGTGTAGCTGACAGTGTGTGTTCAGTACGTGTAAATCTGTGTGTATGGCACCTTTGTCCTTTGCATGGATGTCATCACAGATGTGCAGGTCCAGATGTGTGATCTGGAGGTGGTGGGACGTCTCACATACATCATAGGCGCTGAACAGCTTGGCCATGGTCGCGCCCTGGTCAGCGGCTGTGGACGCCTGCTGGGTTCGCACCTGCTGGGCTGTGGGCGGTGCTGATGACGCCTGGTGAACCAAGATGCATATATATCAAATAATGTATACACAGAGTTTACAGCCAATCGGGTTCAAAGTAACAGCTGGTTCAGGCAGTACTCCATCCATCCAGCAGATGGCGTGTCAGACCAAATTACAGAAAACACAGTACAGGAAATCAGATGTGGATGTGGATAGATGTGAATCTTTGTGGGTTATGAATGTAGCAGAGAGCAAACAGAGAGAGTTTGTAGTTGGTAAAGATTGACTCTGGAGCCTGGTCTACATGTGGATGGAGTCCATATCTCTGTTAACCCCTCAGTGATGCTGTGCATGTGTACCTGGTCCTCTGTGGCCATGCTCTTCCTCTGCTGGGCGGACTTCTCCATGGCCTCGCTGAGGGACTTGGCGTACTGCACCATGGCTTTGAGCTGGGAGTCGGTCAGCACCCAGAGCAGGTCATCCAGGATCAGAATCAGCTTGGAGGCCACCACGTTACAGTCCTTGATCTGTGTCAGACAGAAGCCATGGTGTTAACATTCATTATGCAGGTGTGGTTAGCTGGAGAGCTTCATTTAACGTCCTGTGGCATTTGTGGTTAAATTATATAACTCTACATATACAAATACAGCACTTGAGGCACACGTTAAGCTGTTACTGAACCAACAGCATTTATTTAGAGAGAAAAGGTTTTCGTCTAGAAGTAAAACCTTGGTTCAGCAGTTAACTTCAGCCTTAAGAAACAAATGATGTTAAATATCTTCAAACAACAAATAAAAGCTGTTTTTGCACTTAATACTGCATTTTATTAAATATTCAACACATGCATTAGTTGTTTTTTTGTTTAAGTAAACACTGTTCGTGTGATGAATGGCTGCTGCAGCCTGCGAGTTCAAACAGAGGGATTATTGTTCACAGAAGACAACAGGATGTTTGTGTTCTAACTCTGGTTCATCAAATTTCGTGAAGTGAAAATGTCTGAATCTGTGTTTGTCTCTGACCCGCCGCTTGAGAGTCACTCGGATCCTGGACTGGTTGGTGATGAGGCGGATGGGGGCGCTCAGCATCTCGTGCTCGGTGCTCTGGATGGCATCTGCCTCGATGCGGATCATCTGCCAGCTTATCTCCTTAAATGTCAGGACCTGGACCAAACAGGCAGGATTCCATTTAGAAAACATGACAACCTCATAGTCTTTACTCAGATATAAAAATATACCGACCTCTCCCCTCTGAGGGTCCTGGATGCGGGTGAAACGCAGGTCGCCGATGCTCCAGCTGGTGTTGACGCTGTAGACCTGCAGCTGCGAGAGCTCAAAGGAGGCGTTGAAGGCCTTGGCACTGATCCGGATCACTATGGAGTTGATGGAAAGAGATATCCCCTCCACCACCTTCTCAGCGAAGCCATATTCACTGTAACACAGACACACAGGTGGACATTAGTGGAGGGAGGTGAGGTTAACAAGGTGGTAAGAAGAGCTTAGCAACAAATGGATAGAAACGTATTGTGAGCCAGGATCAGGATAAAACTTAATCAGTCACATTTCATTATCTAGATATCTAGTTATAACCATAACCCTCAAATTTGTGTGTAAAAAAAAAAATCACGGCGCTCACCTTTGTCCGGATGCGGTTGCTATGGGAGACGGGCCATTGGGGGGACGAGGTTCATCACAGGTACTCATCTCCATCACCACTTTATCCAGGGTCTGAAACAGGAGGCAGGTCACAGGCTCAAATACAGAACATTTACGAATGCCTACATCAAGGTTTCTTTTTCTTTTTTTATTCTGCTGAGGCCAACCTACATTCTACTGTTTTTACTTATGTCATATATAAGGTACCGGACATTTATATCCGGACTGAGACTTGTGGAACACACACCAAGCTGTGTTGGAAAAAGTGGCGCATGTTCCATTCTGTTGTTGTTGGTTTCCATCAGTGTGTGTGCTGGGACTCGCAGCTACCTGGGGACTGGGACCAGCCTGGCGGTCTATCAACCTAACACCTGCGCCCCGCTCAGCGAGCTGGCTGCCACGAGGGAGAAGCTGGCAGCAATGACGCTGACAGAAAGCAAGCTTGAGCAAAAATCTCTGCGCAATCATGCAGAAAATCGAAGCGCCAGCTTGTAACTCCTACAAAACCCAGGCTGAGGAGCTCTGGAAGACAAACCAGGCTCAGGACAAAAAGCTGAACACACTCACAGAGTCACAGTGCATCAATGGAGAGTTTCACTGCTGCTTTAAGAAGCTCGTGGGTTCATTTGATCTAGACACACGACTATCTAACAACTTCATCCTCACGGCCTCGGGAATGTACAAGTTCAGTGTCTACAACAACTCTGGACAGCCCAAGTCTGTGGTGTCACTCTTCTTCTTTTCAGTTCGATGTGGGGCCCCTCCAAGTCCTTTTCACCTAGGGCCCCCAAAGTCCCTTGAAACGCTCATGTCACTGATGATGAACAGTCACAGGGTGGTGTCTTCCTGGGAGACTGTGGGTGATGACAAGACGCACAGCAAACACACCCGGAGGCTGGAGACGGCGTGTTTGTGAAGCTAGAGGCAAACCGGGTGCCGTCATGACGATGACAACATGTTCAGTGGATTTCACTCTCTTCACTTTGTGATAAACTGCATCATGTAACATGTGATGGACAAGAAGTAAATTATGGAGGAATATCTTTGGTTAATCTATCATATTACACTGTAAAACACAAATTAGTTTGATTTTACTAACTTTACTAATCTATTTGTAAATTGAATTAGGAAAGATTAAATGACAATACATTTAAAAGAAAAAACTTATCAATGACCCTTATTAATAATGTGTTGTAGGTCAAACTTACCAAAGAGATTGGATGAGTCTTCAACTTTGTCCATGGTATCTGTAAAAAAAATGAGAACAGTGGTTCAGCTTTTCAGCCTTGTGATATTCTGATCGTCCTTTGTTCCTCCCAAAATAACAAAATAAATTACCAGTCAATCGGACATACAAATGAAATTAAATGCAACTGAACTGCACCAAATTGAGTCAAGTCAAAACAGCAGGAAAGGCAGCTCAGAGAGGAAGGAGTAAAAAGAAGAGTGGAGACTGACGGGCAGTTCCTTCCATGCAGCCTCCTGATTCACGTCTGTGTCATATTATATAGGAAAAGAGATTAAACTTTAATGTTGACTTGCAGTCAACATTATTGACTGCAAGTTATTATTTTCCACAGAGGGCCTCGTTCTGCGAGACGTCATAAATCAGAAGGTGAGAAACAGTGTTGGATTTGCTTCACTAATAGAATTAGACACATTTCATTCAAGTGCCTGAGTTGTAGAAATACTGTGAGGTGCCAGTAGGGGGTGTAAACTCATGTCTGTCACTTATTTATTGCAGTGTGTGTATATTTATGAGTGTGTGTAAAACTACAGGAGCATCACCTGCTGCTACAGAATTGCTTTTGTAAACTTTATACAAACTATATCAATCAATGGAGCGACTTTCCTTTCCTATCAACCTGAGCGTCAGTCTTTTAAAGGGAAGAGGAGAAAGTGTTGACTGTAACAGGAAGATGACATGGAGATCTAACGAGAGGAAGTGAGATACACATCTGTGACCTCTTCTCACTCTCTTTTTACCAGTTTACCAGTAAACAGGGAAATACAGGCAGTGACACAAGTTTCCATTCACCGGCTCCACTGTTCCACAGAAATCTGACACCCTGAACACTTTCTGTAAAGGATGTGGGTATTACAGCTGCAACACTGCATCACAAAATAAACCTGATTAAGATAATAGTCTGAATAGGAAGCTGCCATTTGAAAATAATTCTCTGATTATCCTAACATGAATAACGTCATTGTCAGATTAAGGAATAATCAAATTAAGACGGTTAATAAGCCACGTTAAGAAAGACGGCAAACACAGTTGATAAAGTAGTTTACGAGCTGAGTAGGAAAGTAGTGAGGAGGAAAAGATGCGGTGGAAGGTTAGACCTTGGTCTGAATGAAAGGTCCAGTCATGACGGAAACTGTGCAGCTCCATTCACTGTTTCCAGGGTGTGTCAGTCGGCTCATTCTCATGACTGACGACCATAACTACCATCAGGGGCACCACACAGCTCCAGCAGAGAGAGAGTGTGCATTACAACTTCGACTCATTGGTTGTTAATAAGTGTGTCGACTTTACTCCGACCTGATTAATGTGCCTGTCTGCACCGAAACAGAAGAGATATTGTTCTCTTGGTTTCATGCCGGAAGAAAAACCACATAAATTAGCTGTGCATGCAAACTTGAATGTCGATCAGCAATATCCACCTTATCTGTACTTTGGTTTTGACTATAGCAATAAGGAAAGTGACAAAGTCTAATTTAGAGAGTTTACACCTTCAAGCAATAAAGTCTTAAACCCAGAGGCTGTTTTGTTGCATATACTTGAAAAAGAAGATTCTAATGTCTGTTTAACTGCAAAAACCTAAACAGAAAACAACAACAAGCTCTTTTACAGAAGGTTGAGGACAAATGTCCGGACTATTTTTTGGCTCTGAGCTGTTGCAATGAAAATAGTAATACAAAGGGCTGGATGTCCAGTAACCAGAAGGACGGTGGTTCAATTCCCGGCCCCTTCTATCCAAATTGTGTGTGACAGAAATAGCACCGAGTATATAGGTGCTGTATGAATGTGTGTGTAAATGGGTGAATGTGACCTGTACAGTAAAGTGTGTTGAGTTCATAAGACTAGAAAACCAATATATCAATTCAGTCCATTTACCACAACCCTCCATAAAACCACATGTTTTTGCACTTCAGTATTTCAATCTTTATTTCCAGTAAAGAAAAGAGACTGTAAAATGTCAAACTGTTCCTTTAAATGCACAAACTGTCTCTAGGACCGTGTCCCTCACCCGAATGGCGGCCTTGTTGCACTCCACGCGGTTGATGGCCAGCCAGGTGGGCAGGTCCAGCAGGCTCTGAAGAACCTCCTCATCCAGCTCCAGGTTGGTGAGCTGGCCCTCCCCCTTCAGCGTGCTGAGGTTGATCTTGTCCGGCGACAGGTTCTTAGCAAACCTGCGAGACACAGATGAGAAGAGCAGCCTGTGAGCCTGGGAATATTTATAGAAGCAGGATCTTGGCAAAGCGACCGGGCGACAAAACAAACCCCAACTGTTGGGCTTTGGTGTGTCGAGTGAGAAGAGAGGGTTTCTTTTTATTCCCCAACAGTAATTTTCCTACAAGACAAGCCCAAAAATGTCAGTCTAAATCAGAGTTAATTAAATTTCAAGAACAAAACCCACTTCTTTTAATAGTACACTCAAAAATAAACCCGTATTTAAGGGTTGACAACATATACAAGTTTGCTTTGTTTCCAGAGTTACAGTTTAATCTGATAAAGATGTGGAGGAGAAAGGATCAAGGTACAGAGGGTTGACTAATGAAGAAACCTCTTGAGCTGCTATATGACGGATCTAAAAGGCACAAAGGGCCTAAAAACAATCTTTAATTAAGCTATAAACCAAAATTGATATTTACAATCTCAGCCTCTTGAGCAAACATGTAAAAAAAAATGTGTATATATGAAGTGATTCTGTTTGTTTGGGCTTTTTGCTCTTTAGCTTAAGTAAACAGACTCGATGTCCCTGACAGTGTTTTCCAGAGCCATTCACTGTTTGATTATTGGTTAATAGTTAGCAGAGGGTTCAGATCCTGAATGGTTTATTGACCTGTTCATCTCCACACAGCAGATTAATGAAATCTCGTAAAACATGGACAGTATTGATTTCACATTCTCTGGCTGTCAAGAGCGATGCGCTCATCAACTAAGTGATGTACAAAGGTCAAGTTCAGATATTCGTGCACAATCTCCTGCTGCACATCCAGTTGTTTAACTAAAATCGTGGCAAATTCACCCTCTTTTAAAACACAGAGCGCAGCAGAGCTCGGCTAATCTCTCACACGCATGCGGTGCCAGATAAGAGTTTCACAACTAACACAGATCAGTGACCTGCTTATCGAGGCCGTGACATCCAGACAACAGGATGGAAGTGTTCTAACTTCCCTTCTAACTTGGATGCATGTTAGTGCACATGACTGAACAATGGCACCAGGTATCATTTGAAATCAGTATCAGCGGGAATAACCTGTTTTACCGCACATAACAATGCTGCTTTTGTTTCCCCTGAAGTCCGCTGCACTATTTCCTCATAAACATATCACAATATCTTTAATACTGTATGAAAACTATGACAGGAATGTTTCATCATAACGGGAGAAAAGAAATCACGACAATAATTTATGGTAATCGTTTCAGTGCAGGGGGAACCTGGCAAATAACTAAATGTCGACCGAGTCAAAATGTGATAAAGACAAATCAGTGTGTAGATGAATTCTGAGCGTGTAACATTTGATATAAGGGCAGAGATCAAAGTTTCTGTCCTATATGCACTTTGAAATAGATTGTATGAATGAAGAAAAGCAACATGGAGCTCGACATGAGGAGATGGAGAGAAACTGTCAGTGACCAGGTGACCTTCGGAGTAAGTTACCACGTTCACTCTCTTAGAGTTAAAAACTGTGTCTCAATTCAGGGGCTGCATCCTTCAGAGCACTCGGTCTACGAAGGCGTGGCCTCCTAATTTTCTATTTGCACCACCAGCTTGTCCGGCTCTCTAACCGTTACATCATTGGCTACTTTAAGCAGCTGAAGCCACCAGCATGGCTAGCTCATTAGCTTCATCCCCCGCGTGCAATGCATCCTGGGATAGGTTGGCCCAAGAAGGATCCATCCATGGGATACTTTGTGTGAAATGCACCATAAGACCAGGGATTGCTAAAAACTGACTTATATATTGTACCCGACAGCGAAAACACTGCACACTAGCAAAGAGACTGAAACTGATGAAGCTTGGTTGTGTCATTGTTCGATGTCTGAATGAGGCGCGGATCGACACCCGCCTTTTGAATTATTCAGTCTGTCTTTCCACTCAACACCTTCTCCTGACCGTGTTGAATTCTTCTCTAATTCAACTTCCCTGTGAACTATTCAGCAGTGGCAGCACAAATAATTGTATGTGCACTTGTCCTCACAAGGGGCACACCCACAGTTAGTTTGTTTCTCTGGGTTGGATGTTGTCGCTGGAGTTTCTCAGCCGTGTGACCAGTGAAATATTCATCCCCGCTGCTGATCAAGTATCAGCCAGCTCGCCAGCTAACCTCACCCACCCGCTCGCTCCTTATCTGGCTTCTCAGCCACATCCTGCTTCCTCTCCTCCTCCTCCAAACTCATAAATAAGCCAAACCTTTGATCAAGTAATATATTGTTGATCAGCTGTCTAATATCAAGGCTACTAACGCTAAGTAAGCAAAGTTACACAGACAGATAGCTGACGTATAAGTGTGAGAACAGCAGCAAGAGGCGGATGGTATTAAGTTCACACTCAGTCATCCATCTCTTTGATTTCTCCTCTCAAGACTTCAGCCATTATTCCAGTCAGCAAGGCCGAGCTCACCAGACCAAAACAGGCCCATAAAGAGATTAGGAGCAGCCACTGGCCGGGTCTGCCCGCCTGTCAAACACAAAATTAACCACTCAACATTCCTCTCGCTATAATCTAGTTATAACCCCGCCATCTTCTTTCTTAAGTGAGAAACTGCAAGGTTAGATGCATTTCTTTTTAAATAATCTCCACATGCACATATTTTAAATTTAAAATGTCATGTCAAGGCAGTTTTTCCTCATTGCACAGCACAATACGAGCAGAGCAGAGTGAATCCTCCGCACTCGTCTGTGAAAGGACAATCAGAGTCTCCGAGCTTTTCCCGGCTCTGATGATGCATTCAATGGCGCAGCCTGATGACATCAGTTGCCAGAAGGAGCGGCGCCTGAGGGCAGATGGCCAGAGTGACTCAGTCAAACCAGCTTGTTTTAGCAACCGACGCTGTGGCAACGTAAAGAGAGAGAAAGAGTTAAAGAGACAGAGACAGACAGAAAGAGCGGGACACGGACAAAAAAATAAAGAAAAAGCAAGGAAGTATCCTTGGGAAACTCTCCTTGAAATTAGAAATGTGGTTCTCCAGGGGAAAAAGTGATCTGGGATGTTTCCACATTCTTTCCTGCCAGGGCTCATTTGACCGAGCGGCAGACTTGGCTCGACTACATGAACAGAGACTGACAGTTAAACGAGCCTCTAAATCCCTCACTGGTCCATTCGGGGTCAACAGCACACAGTAATGAGCCTGGAGGAACGGTCCGACAACTCATCTCGATAAAGTGAAACAGCCACTGAAGCTCACAGGATGGCAGTGATAAGATGATCCAATCAATAACAGAATCATATTTAAAAGGTGTAAAACCCTCCGGTCGTTTAATTCTGGATCCACACGGAAGTGCAGTGGGTTCTTTCTTGGCCAGTGTCACATCCATGCACCAGGTTGTGTTTAAATCCATTCTATAGTTTTTGCTTCACAAACAAACTAATGGACACGGGTGAAAACATCACCTCGCTAATGTTTTATGACGGAGCAAGTTGATCGAATGTAATCTATTATGATTGACTTTAAAAAGTATTTTTATTGGCCTGTCAGATGATAAGTTGTCTGCTCCCTTCCTGCGCTGCTGTTGGAGGACTGAGGCTCTGCAGTGCTCAGAGGCCGACTGCCCACTCTGTGGGTGAGCTGGCAAATCCAATGGAAAACTTAAAAATAACGTGTTCCCACATTCGTGAAGCTTTTCATAATGATCAGTTAGTGTTGTCTAGGGTCTTTTAATATTTAGATGAAACAATATAAATATGAGGAATCAACCATTTAATGAATTTTATATTATAAATATTGTCTTCTGTTGTATCAATGTTCCTGTTTTATGAACCACCGCAGGTTTACACTTATGTCACAGCTCTTTGCTCAGTGTCTGTTATGAAAATATATGTTGATGAAAACTAAATTACATTGTGCAACACGAACAAAACCATTATTAAAAAGACTGTGACGCCTCAAACTTATCATCAAGAGGGATGACTTGCGTTACTTTCCAGCCGACATACACAAAACACCTCTACACACATCAACATGTGGACAACAATTCAGAAACACACAAGCAGTCTGTCAGAGTCCAGGGAGTTTGTGTTGGCAGCAAAAGGCCCGAGAGTCCTGCAATATTTATGACCCTGAGGAAACGGTGAAAAGGTTAGAGCGAAAGAGAGAACAATCCAAGAACCCCTGGTTACGCAGCAGCAGAGGACGCCAAGCCCTGGAGGGACAGGGTCCAAATGTCGCCCTCTCACACATTCAGCACACACACACACACACACACACACACACACACACACACACACACACACACACACACACACACACACACACTTCACAGCTCCGCAGCAATTAGACACCCACAGCAAGGCGCCCAGTCATGACTCATGCCATTATAGCCTTCCCACCAACGGCTCGCAGTAACGCTGAGAATAGTGGAGATTGTCACGATAATGCATCATCATCACGCAGCCTCAGCAGGATGGAAAGAGTCAGGTTCCTGATCACAGACACAACAGCAGGGATGGACCCATCACTCCCACTGCGACGTGCACTAAATCTCCACTGGTGAAGAGACGTGTTCCAAACACTGGACAGCTCATTCATATGATACCGATATACAGTACATATTACTTTACATATTATTATTGGGGTTGTCTACCTTCTTCTGATATAGGAAATAATGTCATAATGAGAAATCAGTCTTTTATTCTAAAACCCAACTTTAATAAAGATGAATAATATAAACCATGAACATTACAAAGCTGTTTTCAGACATGATCTCAGGGGAATTTGGTCCAGACATTTTCTGGAGATTGTCTTTTACATATGAAGACAAAGCAGGAGATCGTGGAGGTAGAACATGACGTATGAATCGTGCTTTTCCAGACATTTTCCTGCTAAATTCTCACATGGGCTCACTCTGACATTATCAAGATATTTTACCAAGGAGCTGACGGGAGAAGTTCCAGAAAGTGTCTGGAACAACTGACTCTGAGATCTGAGTTCTCAAATCCAGCCCCTCTGGAAAACTTCAGGGGAATGTCCAGAGTTCTGTGCACGTGTGAAAGCAGCTTCAGAGTAAAAATGATTCCCTAAACTGTCTCCTCTTCTACACATTCAGCAGGAAAATGCTTTACTGAAGCCATCGGGTCAACTCTCACATAACACTCTCCAGAATGACCGTCACATACCAGCCTGACTGTAAGAAGCCTAATCTTCCAGGCTGTGAACTCTTTCCATTAGAGGGGGAAGTGATAATCTTTTCATTCTAAGGACCCACTCAGTTTGTCTTCCAATGGCTTTGTTTAATGCACAAACAAGCAAATCTCTCTCTGCTGTTCAAACCGTCTGCAGTCCCCTGGGACTCCATGTGAATTATGCTGCCGACAATTAGCAAGAGAGTGAAGGTCATGTGTCACTAATAAGCTGCAGGGAAGGAAAGGACGGGACGGGACGGGACGGGACGGGGACAAATTCTGAAAAACAAAGTTGAAAGGAAAAGACGGAAACGATAATGACAGACTGCAGGAAGGAGGGAAAATTGGAAGGAAAGCAGCGTTTCCTCTGCTCTTATAGACCCGTCATTCACACAACGTATTATTCTCATTCTTCAGTTCCCGATCTGCTCGGTCCACGACGCTGCTCTGTAGCCGAGTCTGACCTTTCACTTCAGATGCACGAGATCGATTCTGCTTTGGTGGAACAAAGCAAAGAGAATGTGACTGAGCACGACAGGCTGTGCTTAGCTGTTTCTCCATCCATCTGTGTTTCTGTGAGTGTCCCTGTGTGTAATAGGATATTGCACCGTCTGGCTCTGCACCAGGGGCTTGTCGATGATCTAAACGTGTGTGTGTGTGTAATAGTGTAATGCGCACACACACACAGACACACAAACACAGCTCATCATCATCATCTCACCCCCAGGGGCTACCTGAGTTCGACAAAACACTTCATCAATACCCTCTCACGTTAGAAAAACACACAACGTACACACGCCAACAACTCGGACACGTCGTGTTACATTCACAAACTCATCGTGTCACATGAAAAAGGCCCCCCCTCAACTCGTGTAATATGTCAGACACGCGTCGGCGCACTTGTCTCGGCCAGAGGAGGAACAGCCCTCGCTGACGTCTGAGTCGATGAACTGTAAAGACGTGGTGCCACAGCCGCCTCAGCGAGACGAGTCCGTCCTGGTCGCAGAGGGCATCGAAGAGACGGGTGTCCTCTGCAACAGTTCAGCACGGAGGCTACGCTGACATGTTGACACCCACAACATAACCTGTAGCTGTGTAAGCAAACCTACGGTGTTGTATGAGTAATCGAGCAGGAGGTGCAAACTATTCCTGGCTGGTGCTGAGGAAGCAAAAGACCAAATCCAGCCAGAATCGTCCAAAACATACATAACGATGATAATAATAGTAGTCGAAGGTTTATTTACACACTGGAGCGAACGAGATGATGCTGCTTCTGACACCAGCACCTCTACCATGACATCACTACCAAGACAGGTGCAGGATTGGACGACTGCCGGACGGGTCGCCTTGCGTTCGGCGCAGCACCAATCAGGACATCACAAGGTGGATCAGATGTCGAGTCCAAAACGATGGATGACATCACTACTCCTCTGGTCGCTTCCTGTCAGCGGTGATGCTAATGCTACAGAGGCAGAAGCACTTGTGCCTCGACACACAGAGCAGCAGGACAACGAAGGGCAAGGCACACAATGGGTTGTGTGTTGCAGGCGCTGCAAAGCTCGGCTGTGACAATGTGTGTGTGTGTGTGTGTGTGTGTGTGTGTGTGTGAGAGAGAGAAGGTGAGAGAAACCACAAACATCATTAAGGTTTTAACCACAGAGTGAAAAATGACCCGCGATTCATTCGTCGAGCACAATGACCTCTGTGCTCTGCAGAAACCAGTCTCCCTGCATACTGATGAGCTTCAAAGTCCAAGTCATCAGTGACATGAAACTTAATCTACACTATCACCTCCTTTATCATTCAAGACACTGGGAGGACTTGGGTTTAACGTGTGAATGTGATCTGTAATGGTTTCGTTATCGGCGATTTCCTATGTGCAGCGTGTTTCAAGTTCTCCCACTGGAATGAAACAGGAAAGAAGTGCCGTTGAAAGTCCGCTGAGGGACAGTGGAAAAGAATGAATAATGCATGTGAAGCAGACAGAGCTGAATGCTGCACCCAGGTCAATACTAATAATAATAATAATAAAAGAAATGGAGCATGTGACAGAATAATAAAACTGATCCAGAACTGATGACTTGAAGAAAAAAAATGTATTTCTTTCTGTTTTATTGCTTCTTCGCTTTATGTGCAGTGCCCTTGACATTCTGCTGTAGCTCCATAATGAATCCCAATTTGGATCGATAAAGTTCATCCACCTTTATATCTATAAAAGCTGTATAGAAGTGATATTAAATGTGTTGAATTAAAAGAGAGAGTGGAGTGAAGGGCCTGGAGGGTTTCTGCTGGTTGTTCATGTGGAGGATGCATCTTCTCTAAAAAGGCGAGGCCAAGTGTCGAGGAGGCCGGAGACAGGAGGTTTGAACCCCGTGTAAACAAACCTGCACCCCGCTGAATCACCCCTTGCACCAGCCCCCCCACCCCCTCCACTCATTTCACAATGTGTCTTTGAATCAAAGTCAAATTTACGTCTGTGCGTGTGGTGGATTTTTGCATGAAGTGAGTTTAAAAAGGCCGGAGGATGATTTGCATCCAGGCTGAGATTGTTGCTTTTAAATCAACCTGGCTCAACCAGTCGATTCTCGTTCAACCTGCCGCGGCAAGTGTCGAGAGATTAGCCGCGAGCTACCTAGCTAGCTAGCTAACCCCCCCTCCCCCGAAGCTAGCGGGGTTAGCCCGGTCTAGCGGGGTGGCCACGTCCCGGGGTCGAGGCGGGGTTGACGTCCGCTGAAAACGCAACTGACAGTCGGTCACACAGCAGGGGGTGCGGGCTCCACGGGCTGCACCTCCGAGCGGAAGCGTCCCCACCCACGTCCAGTGAGCATTAAAGGTGTTTTTCCCCCTCGTTTAGCCGAGGTGACAGCTACACGAGCGGTGGCAGCTACGTGCCCGCTGATGCTAACTGACCTGGACAGATGCTTCAGGATCTGCTTCTTGATGAGTCCGGCCATGGTCCGAGCGGATCCGGGGTCCGAGCCCCCCCCTCGGCCGGGTGTCTGTCTGACGGGCGGTCCGGCTAGCTTGTTAGCCGCTAGCTGTTCTCCCCACTCGAGGCGCAAAACGCTCAAACTGCGCTCCCGGCGTCGGGCTTCATCTCGGCTGCGCTCCCGCCTCGTTGTCCGGGGGATGGATGAGGCGGCGGGGGGCGGGGGGACGGCATCACACCCAGACGATTAGTACCGACGTTAGGTCGTTTCGCGTGGAGTCACTGGTTGAAACGCTCCGGGACGCTCCGGTTCTTCTCCGCGGTGTCTCACAGAAAAAAAACCCCGGACTGATGCACCGAGGAGCGGCGTCTGTTGTCACGGCGTCAGGGTGGCGCGTCATGCTGCCTTCAGGGTCCGCTCGGACACCACGACACTTTGCTACCCAGGAAAAGTTTGGGTTAAATTACAGGAATTATTCATAATGTAGTCATTTAGATTTGTGTTATTATGCATGTACTGCCCCCAGAAAATAAACCATTGATGCTAAAAGTTGATTTAAAAGTGTTGATCTCAAACATGTTTAGACTTTTAACCACATAAAACCATGAAGAAAGGTAACTTATATTAACCTGGTAGTGATCTGCCTATTACAGACAGGTGCTATAATAACTTAATGGAAATAAATTACCATTAATACACATTTATTTATTGTTTAAAACAGTATTTCATTATTGTGGTTGCACATCTACATGATGGCTTTGGCTTCATGGAGATGATCTGTGTTTTATCCTCATCTCACCATAAAACGCTCCTTTAGCGACATCTAGTGTTTGAACTGAGGATGTAAACGTGCATCTATATTTATTTTAGTCATTTTTTATTTTTTGTGAATGTTTGTAGGTGAGATTTTGTTTTTCATGCAGAAAAATAATCTTTCTCTGGGTGGTAGAAGGAGCTTAGTCATAAAACTGTTGTCAAAACAATGCAACTGGTAATAATTCAAAAGTCCAGCACTGCTGAGAACGATGAAGTAGGATAAATATGAATATTGCTGCAATACATGTGATTCGGTTTCCAGTGACACACTCACTTGTTAATTAAGGAAATCACAGATTATAGGGCCATAAAATGACTCATTCGCCTTTACAGCCTATTACAGGAAAGGGAAGGACTCGACTATTGGACTTTTTCACGTCTTTGCCTGTGCAGATTAAAGTTATGGCTTCCTCTGAGCCTGTCTGTGCAGAGAGAGTATTGGTGATGCAGCAGCAGCAGACCTGCAGAACCGAGGCTGCAGAACTGAAGCTGCAGCTGCCACGTATGAAAGGAGGAGCGAAGAAAGTCAGGACCCTCCCTCCCTCCCTCCCTCCTTCATCACAACGCTCTGCCTCTAAAAGAGCCGATTGAAGAAAGTTTGCATCAGACTTGTAACATCATTTGTGGAAGTGTGCCACAGCTGTAACACACATATATATATTCGATTGTTTGATGCCCCTGACGCACAGATTGATTGACTTTTGAGGATCATCTCCTTTGTGGCTGTGGTTTGTCCCAAGATGGAGCGTCTCCCCTATTATGAACTGCAGTGACTGTCTTACTTCTACAGAATTAAAAAGTGACATTAGCCAAATGATTACTTTGATTTGAACCTTGAGGAGCCATAGCTGCGTCTCCAAAAACGTCCCTTAGCCAAGGAGGTCTTGTTTTCACCCCTGCTCGTTGGTCTGGTTTCATTACACAAAAATCACTGAACGAATTGCAATGAAACTTGGTGGAAGTTTGCGTCATGCATCAGGGAAAAACTTATTAAACTTTGGTTTGGATCTGTATCAGGGCGCGAGCTCAGTAAATACTTTTAAACTTTCTTTAACTTTGAGAGATGTAGGCGTTTTTCAACGTTTTCATAAATTTCTCAGGAAATAATTAATGGATCTTGAAGAAAATAACCAGGCACATTCAAGGGACTGATATCTATGAGTGTGCGTAATTTGGTGCGGATTGGTTGATTGTAAAGATACTTTTGGGCTTTGGAACTGGTATGAGCTCTACTGTGCCATTTTAGCTGAATTGGTCTCAGAAAGGTAAAATCGCCAGTAACCAAAGTGGAGGAGCAGCAGAGTCCATCCATTGTTTCCTGGAGGGGACCGTGGGACGGCCCCCATCCGCATACCTCAGAGCAAACGAGCCCCGTGGACAGACACGACGCGCTCACTGATACGCTGCTGCTCCTGGACGGCGAAACTCACTCCGCATCCACGACTGCAAAAACCAGCAGCTCCCCCTTCACACACCCACACACCGCGAAGCTCCCTCCACTCCACAATGACGGCAAAGAACCGAACCAAGAGCAGCTCCGGCGAGAAGAGCGCAGCGCCCGTCAGCCAGGATGAGGCGCCGAAGAAAACCCAGAAGAGTCCCAGCAACGGGTCGACCGGCTCCCCGGGACCCCAGGGGCCACGGACGCGGGGCTACCTCGGACTCGTCCTCAACACCGTGTTTTACGCAGCGTTGATAGGAGCCGCGGGGTTTGCAGCGTTCTACCTCCAGCAGGTCGTGGAGGAGATCCGAGAGAGCAGCGCCAGGAACGAGCAGAGCGCACAGAGGAGCGCGGAGCTGGGCAGTAAAATGGAGATCGTCGTGCAACAGGTATGGAGCAAAGTGATGCTATCAGCAGGGGGTGATAACAAGAGAACGACTCAACTAGATCAGCTTCAGTGGGACCTAACTTCTTTTTCATCACTAGAAAGTGATGGATGTGAAGTGTAGACCCTTGTTCTTTTGTTTTACATGACTTTATATGCAGTTACATAACTTTCCACATACTTGTACTTCACGTACTGGAGTAACACGCACAGCAGGTATGTGGTAAACTGCACTGATGGATGTGGTCAACACCCTTTTAAGTCTATTACCACCGAGCAAACATCCAACGAGTAAAATCAAAAGTACATGGTTCAAATAAAAGTGCTGCTTCTTGCTTTTTATTTCATCATTTTATTTTGTGGAGGGTTGTTTAAGCAGCAAAGAGCAGATAAGGATCAGTTCACACTGTCGGGGGGAGGGGTCCTCTACAGTTTGTACGTAAGCTAAGGGCCATTTCATGCGTAGAGTACGGGAGTTGGCTCTTTATGGCTGATGACTAACTCTTTCTAAGGACTGAAAGTTACTTGGAAATCTGTGTCCTTGTTCACTTGATTACATCATTCATCCACAGTGTGCATAACTAATCTCAATGACACTTCTTTTATTGACCGAATATTGGCGAGGCACACTTCAGTTGTGTGACTCAACTCCTTTCATGCAAATGTGTATTTGTTTTGTCAAACTTTAAGGCTTTAAAATTTTTATAACATGACAATAAATTCAAATGAGATCCCAATTAGGTCATTTCTAATTATTCAGATGAATTGGGAACATTTTCCGTGGGTTGAGAAAAGTTTCCTACTTCCGAAGCCAAATAAAAACCTAGTGGATCATCTGAAAAACGCATAAAGTGAAACGCACAAAGTAAAAATAGGCCTTTCTCTTTCGTCTTATGAAAAGCACACTGTTTTCCTGTCTTGCTGCGCAGGTGGAGTCTCTGAGGAGCTCTGTGGACGGTCTGGACTCGTCGCTGGGCGCCACACGGCAGGAGCTGCAGGGGGCCATCAGCCGCATGAAGACGGGCGAGGTGGAGACGAGGAGGGTGAAGGAGGCCCTCCAGAACCTCCAGAACGACCTGCTCAGGGACCTCTCGGAGGGCATCAGCGAGGTGAAGGAGGCCCGCGAGAGGGACTTCTCCTCGCTGGAGAAGACGGTGGAGGAGCGCCTGGCCGAGGTGAGCCAGTCCATCACGGTCAACATTGCAGAGTTCACTGAGGCTCAGGGCGAGGCGCAGAGCCAGTTGGCTGACATCAACGCCCGCCTGGGGGACGTGGAAGACCCTGCACTCATCAAACAGGAGCTCGCCGCCATCGTCGAGGATGTGGCTGAAATCAAGACGTCCAAACAGGCGGCGGACTCTTCAGCCAACTCACTCAGGGAGCAGATTGGCGCTGTGAGGGAAGAGCTCCAGACTCGCAACCAGGAGGTGGCCTCGCTGTCTCAGGAGGTGGAAACGGTGAGGTCGGTGGTTCTAGAGACTGTTGGGAGCCTGAGGCAGTCGCTGTCGGAGGCAGAGGCCGAGGTTCAGGCCCTGAAGGACAAAACGCTGATGGTGGAGGGCGTGGTGGAGCAGGCCGCCGAGGTCGCTCGTGACGTGGAGAGAGAGGCGAACGCAGCGGCCGCTCAGGCCCAGAAAAGGTCAGAGGAGCTTGAAGCGAGAGTGAGAGCATCAGAGGAGAGTGGAGACTCCCTGTCGGCATCAGTGTCAGAAATTACCTCCAAAGTGGAATCACTGCTCGCTAAGCTGGACACCCACGAGAGCGCTCTGGCTGCGCAGGTGCAGAAGGCCAAAGCTGGATTGGAGCAGGAGCTGGAGACGCTGGAGAGCAGCCTGGGGGAGCTGCAGTCAAACGTAGTCGATCTGGGTGGAGCCGTGAAGGACTCCAGTCGGGTTGAGCAGGTGGAGGACTTGGAGAAGAGGCTCGCCGCTCTGGAGGACAGCAGCAGCACGAAGCCCGAGCAGCTGGAGAGCCTACGCACGATGGTGGCTGGGCTGGAGGACAAAGCCGCCAAGCTTGAAGGCCACGATCAGGCCATCGCTGCTCTTCAGGAAGCTCTGCAGGAGACCACACAGAAACTGGCAGGCGTCTCCAAGAAGAAGAAGTAGTTCGGTGAGAGACGTGACATCGGGAAACTAGAACAGGGACAGTGATGAATCCAAACACAACCCACTCCTCCTAACTCTATGAAGAATTGAAACACAAAACTTGATGGTGCACACTTGAGGCTTAGGAGGGAGGGGCAGAGCTGGACTGCTGAATCTGTGGATTCAAATCCACACCCATTCTGCACTGTACTTTTATTTTAGAATGTTTTATTAGGTTGGTTTTCTTTACTTTAAAGTTTTCTGTGCCAAGGCTGCTTCTTTTTTTTTACCTCCTCATGAAAATGAAATAATAAGCTCCTCTTGAACACTCCTTTGTTTACTCATTACATTTTGTTGTTGTTGTTGTTGTTGTTGTTGTTTTACAGGAATAAAAAGCTTTCGTCCACCAACAATTGTGAGATATTATTTCTTGGCGTGAACTAATGATTTGTTGCTTTTTAGTTTAGCTGATGCATCATGGAAATTAAATTGTACACTTGTTAATGGGCATGATTTACCTGAGGGCTGCACAATCATAACTACAACTACTAGCGGATAATTCTATGAATTTCAATTTATCCCACAGCTCCAAACCATTTTTAAATCTATAGCAAGACATACAGTAACACACATGTGGAGTCAGACTGATGATCAGTCACCTCTTACTGTTCCCAACTCTTCAATCTGCAAACAGCGGTGCAGAGCAACAGATCATTTCCTCTGTGGACGTTTAGTTTTGACCGTCGTCCAGCTGTTCTGCAGAAGTGTGCTTCCTCCTGGTGGCGTTTGGCCACTTCGCTCGACGACTTCAAAGTTACCTGTTTTGCTCGAGGGTGTTTAAAACAAAAGAAATACTTTGCAGGCCCCGGGAGAGGTGAGCAAATACTCACAGTACCGGTGCTGCAGGTCCGAGCGGTGCAGAGACCTTCAGAGGGGCTGCTGCTCACAGTTCTGCACATGGAAGAAGATTTTAAAACACCATTAATACACAGATGTAAACTTAGCAAGTCAAATTCAAACAGAGTGAAACATTTAATCTTGCAATCAGCATCATAGTTTGATTTAACAGAATTTCTCCTGAGGTGAACTTACCCCGAACTTCTCCTTCTCGCACTGAGCGTCCAAGTGCACGGGGAAATATTATGTAGTTGTGGAATTTCAAGTGGCTTCGTTAGTCGACTAAAATGAAATATCTTCAACTCTGAATGACTGAGATTCCTCATAGAAAAATTATAAGCTATAGTTTTGCAACGAGGCAGCGATTTGTCTACATCCTCATCTCAAGGTGTAAAAGCTGCATCAACACTTGAATTTGATAAAGATCAAGTTGTAACACCAGCGTGTTTGTCTTGTGAGTTTTATCAGGGATACGTATGCGGTGCGTCTTTGGTTTCTTCCTGAGACCCTTCTCATGTCTGTTTGCTGAATATGAATGTGAACACACCAGCCAGTTAGCTTAGCATAAATTATAAAAGCTCATTCTTGGCCCACACATGTAACTGTAGATAATGTATAACCCTTGGTCAGTTGTAGCATCATCTTTATTGTGCAAACATGAATGTGACATCTATAACTTTATAAGAAGGCTTGTGAGCATATTTCCCTAAATGTTGAACTATTCCTTTAAGCCATTATTCTGTGTCCTGACTGAATACCGTTAAAAATTAAATGCCAAAAATATAAACTTTTTCTATATTTAAGAGCTTTGGAACATTTAAAACTCAAATAAAACCAATGAAAATAATCAGAGAGTCATGAATCTTTGTCATGAGCTCATGAAGCTGCACACAAACCCAATCAGTGAGGATTTATGCTTCAACGCTGCAGATCATGTCCGAGTTTGTTCCATATTTATTTCAGTAATTCAGTAACAGCAGTGTGACAGTTGACCAGATGTAAAACTGAGAGAAAAGCAAATAAAAACAGTCAGTCTGAAGCTTCGTCCGAGGATGAGACTCATGTTGGCCGGTGCATCTCTCCAATATCAGACATATCAGCTATTTCACTAAGCTGTTTGGTTGTGACACTTAAATCTCCCTCTACTGCAGTTAGATTAGTCAGAGTCTGTCTAAGCTCTGTGATCTCCTGCTCTCTGTTAGTGAGATCCTCCGCCAGGCGCCCGATCCGCAGAGTCAGATCCGACAGCTGAGGCTCAAAGGCCCCAAAGTCCCTCCTGATGTTGGCCACCTTGGGTTTAAGGTCACTGGCAAAGGTCAGCGTCCTTATGAGGCGAGCTCTGCCGCTCTCCAGCTCCCTCAGACGCTCAGAGATCAGATTGTCTGCGGTGGTGAGTTCAGGGACACGCTTGCGGAGCTGCTCTATGGCCTGCGCGTTGCGTTCGGACGCAGCCCGGAGACTGGAGACCCGCTCCATGCTGCTGGTCAGCACGTCCCCGATGCGTTGGACCATGCTCTGCTCCATCCGGGTGGTCTGGTCCTCCAGCTCTCCAACCTGAGCGAGCAGAGCCTCCAGCTCCGAGTGCAGGCCGTCCATCCTGCGCACGTCGGTCCTCACTGACGCCACCTAGAGGGGGATACAAGAAATAAAGAGACTGAGAAACTTTGTAGGACAAAATATGACATTTTAAGTGATTATAAAACACATTTTAAACAAATTTCTGACATTTTATAGCCCAAAAATTTAACAATAAAACATTTGGCAGATAAATTGATGAGAAAACACCTGATTTTCCTACGTACCTTGTTGGCAAAGTCCACAGTGATGCTCGAGGTGCGTCCCTCAATCTGCCCCACTGCGTCTCTCAACGCGTCCATGCTGGTCTTCAGCTGAGCTCGTTTCTCCGTCAGCCCAGACGCCCACTCCTTCAGCCGGCCGACGTCCTGCTCCAGAGCCTCCAGCTGCGGCCGCAGAGCTCCAAGCTGACCCCCCAGACCCTCCAGCATCAGCTGGACGCTCTCGCACTGGAACACAATGCAGTACATGGAGTGGAGGAGGTGAAGTGAGAAATCATCTCGGGGGGGAAAATGGTGCTTTAAATACTCAACCGTTTTGAATATGAGAATCAAACAAATTTGCACAAAAAAGCACAGTACAAAAAAATTATTTTATTAAATTAAACCGTGATTGTTTTAAAATGTGAAACTAAAATCTAAATATTAAAGTTCATTACACAGACTGATGAATGATTTAGTCCAACAAATGTCCAAATCCACGAGATAATAATGTCATCAAGTTGCCTGTTTCTTCACAAACACTCTAAATACTAAAGATATTCAGTTTATAATGGAATAAAAAAGAAAAACAGCAAATCTGCCATTAAAGAGCTGCAACTAGAGACAGTGCAAATAACTGAAGAATAATAAATAACTGCTGGGGAAATCTAAAAGCATTAATCTACATTAACTGAGCCACTAAAACATACTATTGATTGTGTGACACTACAGTGCAGTGGTATCAAACATTAACACAGATAATAAAACAGAGCCGCTCCTTTTCCCTGGCTACATGAAAACCGTGACGTCATTCAGTGATGGCATCAGGAAGAGGTTGATTTATTTCACCCTCCTCATATTTTTCCCACTCCTCCTCCTCCTCCTCGTTGTCCTTCCATTCCTCCTCCTCCTCCTCTGCCACAGTGTCTATCTCTCCGTCACCCCTGTTCTCCCTCAGCACCATGGTGAGTTCACGGACTGCCTCTTTAACCACGGACAGCTCGTTCTTCATCTTCAGGATGCTGTTTTGAGCCTGCAGTGTGTCCAGCTCCTGACGTATCTCCAAGATTTCGTTCAGCGCTTTCAGCATGCTGTCCTCGGTCCCGAACACCTGTAACGTCACCTCCTCCAGACGCCTCTCCGCCCCGCTCAGGTCGCCCCCCAGCCTCAGGATGGAGCGCACCGCCTCCTCCACCTTCGGCAGGTGCTGCTCGCACTCCTGCGCCCGGGGGATGTGCTCCTGCAGCTGAGTGTTGAGTTCGGCCTCCCTCTTGCTCAGGCTGCTGATCTGCTCCTCCAGCTTGTGGATCTGCTTGGTGTTCCAGTCCAGCTGGTCCTGCGCTCGCTTGGCGTCGTCCACCTCTGTGCGCTCCAGAGCTCGGGCGTTCCTCCTCGTGCTGTCCTCCAGCTCCTCCAGCCTCTTTGCCAGCGACCGGCCCCTCCGCTCGGCCTCGTTCACCCGATCGGTGGATCCGGCGTGAGCCTCCCTCGACTCGACCTTGAGCGAAGTCAGGTCAGAGGTGACGGCCGCCAGACGCTCCTGCCACGTCTCCGTCACGTTGAGGAATCGGGCGTTGACCGCCTGCAGGTCACGGGAGGCAGAGTTTTCGTCGGCCTGCATCGCCGTGACAGCAGCGTGGAGGTCGGAGATGTCCTGCTGGAGTCTTGTTGCCAGGGAGACGGTGGAGAGCGCCTCCTGTAGGTCATCCTCAGAGGCGGCAAGCTGCAGCCGCAACACAGAACATGAGGGCTGTTTGTGTAGGAGCTCTATGGGCCTCAGTATTTATATATAACACATGAACAGTGGGAAACAAAGCTCATGCACAGAGAACAAGACTGTAAAAGATAAAGTAATAAACTGAAGGAGCACATGAGAGTAAAGGAGGCAAGTTTTTCTAAACTTTTTTTAACTCAATGTTAACATGTAGAGGACTTGTACATGTACGACAGTGATTCCTAAATGTTTAGATCTAACATAGATTGTTAATTTTCTTCCGTTGTCCTAAAATCATGACAAAATATTACGGCCATCTTGATATCATTTGTAGCCAGAGTCTTGAGGTCCTGCCCATACACGTGGTCGACCAATCATGAGTCAGTCTCAGCTGAGGTTGCGCCTCATTTTTATAGCATCAAATAACTAATTAAAATAAACTTACTGGAAAAATTAACACTTTAAAGACATGATGGGAACTGCCATTTTTGTTAAATGTGTACTTTGACTTGTTAGTTTGACCCACGTCCCGTCCACTAACGTGGAGGAGGCTGGGGGGTTTTTTGTACTTCAAACTTCTCTTCAACACAGTTCCAGACTTAAAGGTTCAGTGTGTAGAATGCAGTGACATCTAGTGGTGAAGTTGCATGTTGCAGCTGAATACCCCTCCCCTCACCCTCCACTTTCAAACATGAAGGAGAACCTTCAGTTGTCATAAAATACTCAAAAGATGTTTAGTTTTAGGCTACAGTAAAAAACATGGCGGCCTCCGTAGAGGGGGCCTGCTCCTGATGTAAATATAAAGTATCTTAATATAAAGGGGCCATTCTGGGGTAAAGAAAACAACAATTTGTATAATTTATATGAACAACACTAGTGAAAACATCACTCGGATTTATTTTATATTTAATTTCTGCCAGTAGATCCCTTTCTCCTACATCTTTCACACTGAACCTTTAAGACTGTGTGAGTGTAAACTAATTAAATTCCACTAATCTCTTCACCATTTCTCCAAACCTGTGCAAATAAAAGCAACAAAAGACAGTGTGTGTTGTTTCTTTTTGTCATTTGGATGAAATGGCCCTTCAGCTCCAGGTCTGTGAATCAAACGCACCTTCTGGGAAACTCTCAGGACTTCTTCCTCCATGTTGAACAGGCTGGAAGTTTTCCCCTGAAGAGATTTGTACTTTTCCTCCATGAGTGAAAACCTCTGATTCTGCTGCAGCACCATCCTGGAAACAACAACAACAACAACAACAACAACACACATTAGCACAGACACACACAGACACACAACAACAATAAAAGTGTGTTGGATCAGACTGAACTCACCAGCTCAGAGCTCCGCACGCAGCCACGCACAACACGCACATGATACTCCTCACGTCCACACCCGGAGACGTGTTCGTGTTTCCAGGCTCCGTCTTCACCTTCGGGCTTTTCTCCTTTTCTTCATCTTTGCTGTTCGCTGCTTTCGCTGTTTCTGACTCTTCATCACTTTGCTTCGGGGTCTTTCTCCTCTGCTTCACCTCAGAGGGCATTTTAAACTCTCACCGCGGGAAAAACTCACAAGTATAAAAAGCGACAGAAGTTACACGTGACGCTGCGAAGTTAAATAAGAAATAAAGTTCATCATGTGAAGAAGTGGAGAAATTAGATTGAGCTGCGTTCACGTTCCGTTTTCTTCAGCTTCGCAGCTCCTGGGAGAAATGTGGCCTTCAGGTGCTGTTGCAAAGCCTCGTAGATATTAGCTGCTAACGCACTTTAGATGAAAACACCGCACGTGCAGCTGTCACACGTGGATCAATATGAATGAGCGTTTTGTCTTTTACTTCAAGAGGAAAAACAATATTGTTTAAAAGTTACACATTGTAGTAAGTTTTTATTTGAGCTCCTGCTGTGATTTGCATATTTCCGAAAACCTCAAACGCATCAGCAGTTTCACCGTCTTCCTTGGGGAAATGTTGCCTTAAAGTGTCCTTAAAAAGCTCGTACATACGAACTGTTCAGGCATTTTACCTTGAATCTTCGTGTCGTGTGTAATTAAAACACACACAACACTTGAATGTGTTTTATCTGCAGCTTGAAGAGACAAAATGCTTTTTAATTAAATTTTAATTTTCAGTCTTGTTTGTAATTTTGATCTTTGAATTGAGGTCCTGTAGTGATTGTCATGTTTCCGACGGAACAGGAAGGACAGCGAACGCCTCACATTCCTTGGAAAAATGTGGGCTTCACGTGCTCTTCAGAAGCTCGGAAATATTTACAGCTGAGGCCTCTGGGTTTCAAAAACCGCACGTGCACGCGCAACACATACAACTATTTATTTAGTGAAAAGTATTTGGCTTCAAGAGACAAACAGCTTTTAGATTAAATCGTAATTTTCTGTATTGTTCACGAATTTGTTGGTTCAATTGAGCTCCTGTCGTGATTTTCATATTTCCGACAGTGAAGGAAGTACCGCAAACGCCTCAGCCAGCCACGTAGGCGACGGCCAGTTTTTATCCCGGAAGCGAAGCTGCAACAAATACTTTTATTAATCAGGTGATTGGGAGAAAATCGATCCACGAATATTTTTTGATTGATTATCAAGATAATTTATCAAGAAAATTTGTTCCCCAACTTCACGTAGTGTCTCACATGTAAAAATGTCCTTTTCTGTTTTATAGGATTGTAAATTTTATATATCTTTTAAACACATTTGAATTTGACAACCAAGAAACTTATGGATGGGTATTTTACAAAATGTTCTATTATTTAAAAAAAGAATAAAGCCTAAAACCATGTAGAATTGCACACAAGTTACATAGGACACAGAGAAAAACAAATTAATAAAACAGAGGAATTCATACGCGAACTGTTTATTTGGCATGTTTCCAAAAAACGTAACTTACACTTTAAATGTCAAAAAATTGTCAAAATCTGATTATCAATATTCTATTTTCTATAAATGCTCGTTCAAAGCCGTATACAACATAGTATTCCTACGTTACAGTAAATATCGAGCAATTCTCCCCCCCCCATTATGGTTTAAATGAATGGGCTGCAGCAGCCGTACGCCATCGAGTACTCAGGATGTGTCCGGGTGATAAAATAACTACAAGGGGGCAAACATGCACAAGCTGCTACTCTTTTATGAAACATTTAACAATACTCAACAGCAGAAGACACAAACTTACAAACGTAAGCAAAACTCAAGTCAAGCAAGGACGCAGCATCAACTTAAAGAGGCAAAGGTTCGTCACATTCCAGCAAAAGCTGCCACGTGCAAAAAAATTATGTGCAAAAAAATAAAATAAGGAACTGACGAGAGGACTCCACGATATTGCAAATTTCAAGACGTTATGCTTCAGAGATCTTTGGTCTAAGGCATACAGTGATGGAGTAAACAAATATTTGGTCATTGAAGGATGTGAAACGCTTTTAGTGCTTCGTAGTGTTTCATATTTTACTCCTGAGAAGCATGAACAGTACAGTGAAGTAATCGGAAATGAATCCATCCTGTCCCCAGTCCGGGCGTCAGAAACACTTAGTGCTTTAACTCGTGAGTAGACTTCAGGTAAAAGCTGTAAACAGACTTCAATCTGCTTCTCCATTGCTTTTAAATATCAAATCCAAAATCAAACTTTAGCATCACTTCTCGTTCTATTTGTGCTTCATCACTGCCTCGGTTGTTTTTGATTTATTGAAATATATCACTTGGACCTTGGCGGGATGTTGCACCAACAAAGAACTTGAACTTTAAAGGTACGGTTTACATTCATGTTTTGGAAGTGGACATGTGTTTCTTGATATCAGGGGCTGAACGCTACAAACATGTCAAACAGCATCAGGAAATTTTACCCTTCAAGAATCTGTGTGCCACTTAAAAAATATGCCCAGAGGCAAAAACATAGGAATCCACCGCAGACGACAAAAACACAATTTTCAAAGCAAACATCATCGGAACCCTCCCAATTGAAAAGAAATCTCTATATACACATATACGTGTTACCATGTTGACCTTATTCTTGATTGTAAAGTCTGGATTAAGATTAAGAAAGAAATAACACTTGAGTTTTATAAAGGAGACATATTCTGCTCTTTATGAAAAGGTTCACGTTCTCTAATGTTCAGAAGACACATCACTTTCCTCAGACTGTCCATCGCTGCAGCTCCTCTCATCAGCCTCTGTCTGAAACACTTGGTTTTAGCTCCTGTCTCTTTAAGGCCCCCTCCTCCCGATACAGCTCAGTCTGCTCTGATTGGCCAGCTGGCTCACTCTCACTCAAATGTGTTTTCTGAAGGTGAGACGAGTTCCCTTCACCGCTGACTTTGGACATTTTAACTCAGCAGAATTTGTACACACACACAAATCTATTTAACACATTAGAGGAAAGAAAAACTGAATAAGCAGAATATGTCTCCTTTAATAGGAATGTTTGACATTTTGGGAAATAGTGTTCATTGTTTTCTTGGTGAGAGAAAGATGCTGAGATTGACACCACTCTCATATCTTAGCTTAGCCTGACTCTGTCCATAGGTAATAAACTCCTCCTACTGACAAAAAAAATGCATATATTCAAAAGTGGCATCAAATTCTAGGCAAAGTGCACTTCCCAAAACATCAAGCTTTTCCTTTAGACCTTTCTAGCTACTTATCATCACTGCCATCCGGTCCTTTTCCACTAAGGATGCATAACCTACAAAAAAACTAAAAGGAAAAACGTGGCTACTTGCAGGAGAATGAAGCTTATCTGCGAATTAGATCAATACCAAAGTCCATAACTGATATCATCCTCAATTAGGAAACACATATCTGGTCCCCACAAGGCCTCGTTATCAGCTTTTGGTACCGCCTGTGGAAGAGCAAACGTAAGTGCACTTTGGGGACGGAAAAGGACACTTTAAAAAACGGTGGGAATGTGCAAGATTTCATAAAATAAAGTACAAGAACACACTGCACAGAGCGTGTGACGAGTGAAAGTGCATGAACCAATTCAGTTTTTTTACAACTGAACTGTCTCTGCTGTTTAGGTTTTGACCTCATCAACTTACGGAATCAAAAAGTAAACCCTTCCTTCATAACACCAGAAATCTCCCACCTGCTACATAAAGTATTTTTTTAAGTATTCAAACCCCCAAAACCACAAATCAAACCAAGTAATATAATGCAAACGAAATATTCCACATGGTTTCACTTTACACAGAAATCGCACTTCAAGATGTCTGCAGATGAGCAAATATTGTGCTTCAGTCATCCTGATTCTAACACCAGCTTTATACACATTATCTGAGAAAGAAAAATAGATGTAAATGTATACAGGGTCACTTTAGGGCTAGAGTTTGATGCATCCAAGCAGAGATTCGCTCAGAGAGCTGATCTCTATCCGTCTCTCACCAGGTAAACTATCAAACTCCGGTTATGTCGACGCCGACGACACACGCTGAATCCAAGAGGAGACGCATCATGACTCAGGTACTGTAGTGATCCTGGGGAAAACAAAATAATATACATCATTAGGTTATTATTACTATTCATTGTATGATTGGAATCAAGTGCTGTATTTCGGACTGACCTGAATTGAGTTAACTACACCACTGGCCATGACTGAGAGTTTTCCTGCGACTGAGCGCACTCCCAGTTTGAGCTGCGACATGTCAGGAGCGCTGGGCAGCACGTTGGTCAGACTGTACGAACTCCCTGTGTGCACAAGATTCACTCATATCAATCAATGCAGTCTTTGGGTCGTCATACGTATATGCATTTATTCATGAATAACATGTTTGAATAGTGAGTAAATCATGTGCAGAGTTGTTTCTGCAGCGCTGCGTTACCGGTCTGTTTCTTTGGCTCATCAAAGAGGTCTGCGGAACTTATAGACGCGCTCCCAGATAATCTTTCCAGTCGAGATTTGGCCTCGTACTAAAGAAACAGAAACACAGACAACGTTTGAAATGTTTCCAGCAGTGATTTTTCTGAGAACACCCATTTTACGACAGAATATGTTACGCAGCTGTTGAAATATGACATTCAGTTAGAGACCTTAAACATGAAGAACCGTAAAAAGTCGAGAGATATTTTCAAAGGTTTACTACAACTCTATAAAATGAATATTAGCTCTAGTTCAATCCATGATTAGATATGTATGTGTACATATAAAATATATTCCATTAATAATATATCAAAAGTGTACCTCAGAGTGGTCTTGTTTTCCAAAGTACATGTCAGAGGAGATTGCTTTGACATCTCCAAACTTTTTCCGAGCTTCTCCCGTGTCCGACACTGGCACTGGTTCTGGTTTCCTCCTGGCTGCGTGTCTGCTAAATGGAAGAAATAATAAAATTGTAATCCAATCAATTACAGCATCAACCATTATTCTGATATTTAAAAAAAGAATCACTTAGCTTGAAGTGCATAAGTCATGAGTCACTGTCTCCTACCTGTTGTCAAGTGAAGTTATGATGGAGGAAGAGTAGAAGTCTGGCTCTGGTTTCTTTGTCACCTTCATCCAGCCTCCTTCCTCGACGCCGTCATCCCACCGTGAAGTGAACTGATCAGAAGATTCTATCTGTTCCTCAAACCGGGACACAGACCTGAAGAAAGAGCAAGTTCACATTAATATCAGGTAAGAAAAAGAATCACTCCAAGCTGTAGAAAAAGGTAGATGGTGGTTCTTCATCTGACCTGGAGGTGAAGGACCCTTCATCATCATCTGGCTCAATGAGCCGCCGTCCTTTGGTGGTCTTTGAGCCCAGTGTATTCTCCTGCTCGATCATGTGCATGTCCGAAGTCACAGAATGTGAAACCCCACTACAGAGACAAGCAGAGACACAGTGACCATATGAGAAATGACAAGAGTTCTTTAACCAGGTACAGGATCGTGAGTGTTTTTCTCTTCATCTTCATCAACGTACCTCCTCATGCCTAAACCCATGCCCAGTCTCTCAGCTTGCTCCTTCTTATTCCCCTCTAATCCCTTCAGCTTCTTATCCTCAATTTTCCTCTGCTGCTCAAAATCTTTATAGGCCAGTCGCAGCGATGAAGAGCTGAAGAGGAGGAAGACAAGTTTAAAAAGGAGAAAAACCCAAACAGGTGATTGAAAAATTACCAGCTAACCTCTGACATTCTCATGGAGGGTGCAGAATCATTTGCTTCAAAATAATCAAATTTACGTACATGGATTCCTCAGGTTGAACACTCTTCTTGGTGCTCACAGCGCCGTCTTCTTTCTCTCTCTGCTTGTCGGCAGCTTGAGCTTTCTTCTCCAGCTCGGAGAAATTCAGGCTGCTGACCTTGTGAGCACCCAGACCGCCCTTCTTAGAGCCCAACTTCCAGCAAACATTCAGTTAAATACGCCGTCAAATAAGCAGTAATACAATGAGTCTACTTTCAAAATAGTGCTGTGTACATACCGTTTTCTTGGCAGCGGTGGGCTTCTTCTTAAAAAGAGAGGACGGCTCTGGAAGGATTGAAGGACGGTTAAGTTACATCTCCTGCAGTTTAGTCATAATACAAATACAAAAATAAGATCCTGAAGCCAAAACATGAAGACTAACCTGGATTCGCTTTTGGAGAAACACTCAGCGAATCCACACTTGGACCCTCCTCTGTATTACCTGAAAATGAGGAACCACATCAATTGTCTGGGGATAAATACAACTGTTGTGGTTTTGTGATGTTTCTATGTGTTATATCGCTCAGGAGAAGCAGTGAATACCATTTTTGTCTTCATCTTTTTCCGGGTATAAACTCTTCTCTGATGTGGAGGAGCTCAGATTCATTTCGGCCGTATTCACGTTTTTAGGAACCTCCTGGGAATTGAACAGAAGCACACGATGAAATGACTAATCTTTGTCAATGTGTGAATATCCAACGCGCAAATATATGTGGATACAATCACACCGAGGCTAGTCCAAGTGCACCCCCTCACCACTGTATGCAGACTGAAGAAATCCACCTGCTTGTCCTCCGGTAATGTTGGAGAGAGAGGAGCCTGACTATCAAGCCACAGCTGCGGAGAGGAAGGAAGAACCGATTTAACTGTGAGGGTGTGGTAAGCAAATTAAATTGTTTTACCACGTGTGGACTCAGCTCGAGCCTTCCCTCACTCATTCATTCATCTGTATTTCACCTCAGTGCCGTGGCGTCTGGTGGCTTGTGTGGCTAAATTCTTTATCTTGTCTCTGTACAGCTGAGCAGCTCGGCTGTTGTACTTGGCGTTGGCAGCGCTGGTTGTGCAGCCATGTTGACTGAAATAAGAAGTCTGCCACAGGAAAGTCAAAACAAACAGGAGTCATCAGATTGAATCCTGTGTCGTGTCACGTCATGCCGGAATTACAGCCTGTTGATCTTTGCCCTCGAGTACTTACCGCGCTGCAATTCCCTCCCACTTGCATACATCTCAGCTGGTACCAAGACCAATTGAAGTCCAGTTCCGTAGATCTGTGTAACAAAGTGGAGTTAAAGAATATGTGATAAGACAGAGACAAGCTACTACTCTAACTAACCCACGTTCTGTTTAGAGATTAGCACGATTGTTTTTACAATTAAGACACATTCAAATGTCAGACAAACATTTTCTTTTAAAACTGCTGAGAATTGAATCCTGTTTTTGTGTCTTCATATCTAGATTATTGCAAGTCGTTATATTCATTCCTCAGCAAATGAAGTTCGTCTGGAGAAGCCAAACCCTCTGACCCAGAGTTCGGGTTTGAAAATGGCTTTATTACGGTGGCAGAAAGAGCTCAACGGAATGCAAATAAAAAAAACACATGCAAATAGAAAAAGCACGTGCAATATTGAGAAAACAACTTTGAACACTGAACTACAGCCAGGTTCATCACTCATTTGGGTCCCCTGGAAACATCTCCATTGTCGTCTTCGCTATGTATTTGCATGTGTTTTCTTAAATTTCAGAGCGTTGAGCTCTCACTAAATGGACAGGGCCCTGAGTACATTTCTGAAATGTTTGCTGTCGAGAGGATGAACAGGCCTCTCAGACTCAAGTATATTGTGAAGTTTTGTTCTAATAAGCTTTATTAAAAAGGTCCTGACTTACCTGATAAAGCTCAGGTGCACCCCCAGAGACCTGTGGGTGCCGGAGCAGTCTATACACACGAACACACCGTAGGTGATGCTGGCCCAGCTCGGGTTTTTAGCTGCACAGTCAAAGCAAACCTGTGGGGCGAGATGAAGAAAGATAATGAAGCTTCAGCTCAACACTTAAAGGGAAAGTTCACCCCAAAAATGGAAATTCCCTCATTATCTACTCACCACTGGGCCGATGGAGGTGGTGGGTGGGTTTGAGTCCACAAAACATGTTTCAGGGGTAAACAGTGTTGCAGCCAAATCCAATACAAGTGAAGTAAATGGCGACCAATTCTTCAAACGTATAAAAACAACAGAAAACAACAGAAAATGCCTCCATACGGCTCGTGTGGTGTCATCCAAGTGTCCGTAAGCCCCGTTAATCATATACGACTCGAAACAGCTTCATTTACAACATGATTTTAGCCTAAATGTTGGAGCGTGGTTCACAGAGGACATTTGGGGGCATGTTATGTTTTTCTTTTACGTTTGAAGAATCAATCACCATTCCCTTCAATTGTATCGGATTTGGCTGAGAGGCTGTGTTTACCCCTGAAACTCCCGAAACATGTGTTGTGGACTCGAACCCTTCACCTTCCACCTCCATCGCCACAGTGGTGAGGTGGATGTGGAGTGAACTGTCCCTTTAAAACAGAGGGATTGACATTTTTGACATGTCACCTCTGAGTGTAAAAACCAACCGATTGTGTCAGTAGTGGAAGCAGCTGCTGGTTCCAACAGCTGTTCGTGAACTGGGCTGTTAAATTAAACTGGTGTCACTTCCTGTTTCCTTTTGCAACGATCCCACACGATGTCTTTACAACAGGAAGTGACAATGTGGGAAGCTCGTAGAAAAACAAACAGCGGCTAATGTCAACTGTCAAAACATGGAGCTAGCTAGCTCGGCTGCTAGCCACCAAGCTAACGCTACGTCCGGTTACAGTTTCTCGCACTTTCCCGTTGTAATTCTCCGGGAAACGTTAACGGAGGCTGTTTTCAACCGGAACCAACGTGTTTCCAGCGCGACATTAGGGGGATAGGAGCGGCGTCGGGGAGATCCCGGCAGCGGCAGCCGCCTCGGTGCTCGCCTCAGTGCGACGTGTCAGACACCCGAGCTGAACTTCCTCGTCGGGGCAGAACTCACCTTGTTGGAGGGGACGGAGCGGAGCCGCTTGAAAATGGCGGAGATGTCCGGTTTAGCGGGCTCGGACATCGTCGCTGTGGTCGGTTGTTGCTGTGGTCGGTCGCTTCTTCGCCCGCTGAACACACGAGTGACGTTTACATGTGGGAAAACACCACGGTTAAAAAGTCAGTGCGACACGTCGGTGGAGAAACAGCACGTCCCGCCGCTGATTGGAGGAGAGCGGCCCGTGGTTGTGTTGTGGTCGCCGGGGATTCTGGGTAACGTAGTTTCACCTCGACGCCTGTGGCTCAGCTGACTAAACAAATGGGAAATAAGTATTTTAGAAGTATTATTATTTATTGTTGGACTTTTTTTTTTGTTTATACACATGTAAAAGTATTTAATATGACTCCATGTACATTTAGTGTTATTTAAATGTATTTAATTTTAGTTTATTTCAAATGTTATGTTCTTGATCATCATACAATGGTAAAAAAAGGACAGTAAAATAACAAAATAAAATGTTCTGATAATTATAATATTGTTTGTTATATATTAGGCACTCCATACTTTTCTGAAGTGTTGCTTTTGTATTTGTACATGATCAGTGTAATGTAAAGCACAATTAACGAGGGCTCCTGTTACTTTTTGAATAAAAAACATTTTTGTATCACTACCCTTCTAATGACCCGTATTCATTTCCTGTTATTTCATGCATGTGTCTTTGCTATATCTTTGAAATAAATGTATTTTATCATTTAATATCCTAAGTATTCATTAAATATCTTGTTTTTGATCACTACAAATCATTACTTTCCTTTTCCAAACGTGAATTTTGGTACTTATTATATTACAATTTTAACCACAAAACAAAATCAGCACTCAGGACAAAATTGAGTATTTTCTTTCCAATAAATTCATTTATTATGTTGTGGAACAACATTTTTACAAACCTTACTGTGCAAGTACAGCTGTTGCGTGTTGACGACAGCACGCCCTGAAAACGCGGAAAACGTCTCCTTTCTCTTTATTATTAAAGACAAAAAATAATCATCTTCCTCTTGTGCTGCAGTTGAGGGCATCAAATAGCATATTTCAGTGATTTCATCAGAACAATAGGCAGTTAATGAATTTCGAGCTTGCACAAGAGGTTTCTCGCCTGAAGTTCAGCTCTACAAAAAAACTCAAGCAGACAGAACTACTTAATCCAAACATGTATTAAGGTTATGAAATCAGGCACGTCCATTCATGTCATAGCTCCTTAGACAAAAAATCAACAATTATTCACAAAGTATTTGTCGATTTACTCCGTGAATATAGCCCTCTCTACGAAGGGGGGGGGAAAATAAGAGTCATATTTACAAACATAACAAAATGACAAATTCAAGGGATATTTTTCCATTAGACATTCAATTAACGTACAAACTGATTCTCAGTCACAGCATTTTAACAAGAGTAGAACAAAAAAGCACTTGTGGCATCATAAATTAACAATCATCAATTTCCAACTACATTTCATCTGATGTTGACGTAAGGTTTGTTTAATCCAGGCTATTTACATGCACGTATGGAAAACCACACTCGCCTGTGGTTTTATTGCTATAACTTGTAATATATTGTCAAACAAAAAAACACTAAAACTCTCCCATAACTGTATTTAACAAGAAGTGAGAGAACTAAAACATGGGAGATTCAAGTGCGAAAATCTTTCAGTGTCGAGTGGAAATAAAACGTATAGCATTACAGTCTGCGACAGAAAGGAGATGTTTGGGTGGATAGTTGTTCGAGGTGTGAGTGATGGCGAAAAAACCCAGCATCAGCGATAGTGAATGATGGACAGGTGAAGAAATACAATCAGTGAATATACATTCATTCGCAGTGACTCGAGGAAAACCGGCCCACTGAGCTAAATGAGGACTATGTGAGGATTATGTCGTTATCATTCCTTATAAAAAAAACAACCCGAACAGTCAAACAAAAACCCCTGAAAGGAACGACAGAACAATGCAAGTTAAATCTGACGCAATACTCGATATAAGGGCTTTTTTTTCTGCAAAAGTTTCTTGAAATATTTATGAAATGGACTTTTATTAACAGAAATGGTTAATCAAATTTATAAAAAGGGTCGTCTCCCTTAATGAATCCACAGTGGCTTGCATATAAAGTCTGCATGGCTAACATCGCAAAACGATTTGTCGGAGTCATCCCAGTGTTTCATTAAAACAATATATAGATTCACACATAAAGTTCATTGAGTTTTATCTAATATATATATATATTTACTAGAATACCTATTATTTTTGTAACAGCATAAATGGGATTTTAAGTAACATATTTTTACGCTGACAGCAATTTCGTTTTCTTCCTCGCCTGGCAACATCTGGAAACTGGAGGTTAATCTCCACCTTAGCACTTTTCTACGACGGGTCAAAGCAAAAATATGTCAAGTGGTCCTGTTATAATCCGCATCCTCTCCGTCCTTCTCCCACGCCGGTCCAGTCTCCATCAACAGGGAGCGAAGGGGTGAAAAATTCAGGCCGAGCCTTTTCCAGCCGCACAGTCATTTCTTAACAAACCACTTTCTTCACATTCGTTTTTCCTCTGTGACAATCCACTACTGGATGGCCTCCACGTAGTTAGCAGGATATAGGCCCGTTTTTCCGCCCTTGAGTTGGCCTTTGCACCAACCCTGATCGTCTTCATCGCCAATTTTGGTTAATTCATCCCCTGGAAATGGAGAAAGAAACAGATAAATACTTTGTTTTTGTAGTCTGGTTTCTTTCGGAATCTTTCACTCCATCTCGGCTCCATACCTGCTTGGAAGCTGAGCTCGTCCTGCTCCTGCCCTTCATAGTCGTAGAGGGCTCTGACAGCCACAGATAGCGGAGAAGCTGACTCTTCCTCGAACGGGTTCCCTTCACCATTGGCGGAGAATGGGTTACTTCCTGTGTCCTCATCTGACCAGTCTGGAGTCTTCTCCATGCTGCTCACACTGGACAAAAAGACAGGACAGACACTTAGAAACTCTTGTAAATCTCAGGGCCTCATAGACGGACAGGACAACCCAGCTTGGCAGGCGTAAGCAGGAGCAAAAGTTCAATGTTAGAGCAAGAAAAAGCAAGAAAAGTAAACACAACACCAAGTAAAGTCACGTCAAAACACACAAAAAGCCCGAAAGCTTCTCTGAATCCACGGATAGCTTTGGGCTTTATCCTGAAAACAACCTCTAAACGAGTGGGAAACATGCTTTAGTATGACATCAGAGCTACAAGGCAAGATTTGTGTTTGTGTCAGGCAACATGATTCAAAAGTTACCACTTCAAAATCAAAGGCTAAAAGTGAAAGTGCACACAATGAAACAAAACAACACATCAGAAGACACGTGAAAAGTTCAGTAACAAGCAGCGACGCAGATCATGGGAGTGGATGCATGATTGGTGTTTGACCTGAATGGCCAGTAGGGGGAGCCACTAAAACACCAAAAAGAGATTCTGGCTTTGACAGACACGATAGTTGTAAAACAGTAAATACACACAAATGATTTACAGTCAGACCTGGTCACAGCTGCAACATCTACTGTTCACCCTGTTAAATTTGAGTATAAAAAGGCAGTGTGACATTTTACCAAACAGGTTGAAGTCATGTATTTGTACCTTAATCGTACCAATTTAAATTTCTATTTATGTGTATGAGTCTTTTTTAATGTTATATTGTGTTTTAATCATCTTTTAACTGTGAAAACATATTAACCAGTATAAAGTGTATACGAGTGTGTAGATATTCAGATCTGACTGTAAGGCGGAAACATGCCCCCCCACAGCACATCACATGTAACGTTCTGAAAAACATGGCACTGTTAGAAGTGAAGGACAGACACACACTGTTTTTGTGTGCCGTGTCATTCCAGTGACCATGCAGAGCAGCACAAGAACCTGCCACCTGCAGGACGAGAGGGGGACACCAGAGAGAAGGGGAACAAAGTAAAAGGCAGGAGACGAGGAGTGAACGGCAAACCACGGAGAAGAGACAGAGAAAAGAGGGGGCGAGAAGTTTTCCCCCTTGTTCACCAACGTTTTTATTTCCTCTTTCTCCACACTGATGTGGTTGACTGTGGTCTCCTGCTCCACAGCCATTTCCTCCTCCTCCTCCACCTCCTCCTCCTCCTCGTCGAAGGGGTTCGAGCCCACTGCTGCTGTTTTAGTGGGCACAGTCAGGCTGACGACATGGAACACAGTGAGAGATGGGTTGTTGACATGAACTCACACGTATAAATACACACCTGTGACAAACATGACCGGGGGAGAAAGCGTGACAAAGACGGAGACAAAGAAGCATCTTCCACTGCAGCTGCTCAGTTTGATATTCTGACCTTAAATAAAACCACTTCCCCAAACAGTGTCTTTTGCACACATCAAATACTGACTTTGGTCTGGAACTCAAGGTTTTTAGCACAGTAGTATTTTTGTAACAAAGTATATAATTAAAACCCTGTTAAGGAGTTAAATGAAAGAAATAATCAGCCAATTAATGGAGTAAACATAAGCTTAACCTGTTCGCTACTTCAGCTACAGTTTTCTGAGATGGCAAGAATCAATGGTTGCCTCTTAAAAATAAGAACCCTGCTTTTGTCAACCACCCAGTGTATCATGTGTCATAATATCACACAGATGCAACCAACATCCCTCGACCACCATCAGCCATTTCCTTCTCCTTACAGTTAATTTCCTCCAAGTCTGTGGGATTCTATCTTCAGAATAGACACGGTTTCTTTCACAATCTTTTTTAAGTCATGATACTAATTGCTGATATGTCAAAAGATACACTTTTCGTAATATTTCCACATTATTCTCGTAATCTCCCTAATACTCCATTGTAGAATTGAATATGTGAAGTGAAAGAAAACAGCATGGCCAGAGTCAGTTTGGGGAAGTGATACTTTTGAGCAGAAAATGATGGAGACAGATGAGCCAATAATCATTGTACTTCCATTTTACAATAAACAACAAGGTATTACAATCAGAGAATAGAACAACTTCTTAAAACTAAACACAGATAGAAGAGACAACGTGGCAACAATTGGCTTTGTTATGATAAAGCCTGCACCTTATAATTAACACAACCTTAGGAAAACATTAATAAGACACTTCCCTGAGTGACACATCAAACACTGTGTCTGCTCAGAGTTGTGTCTGTGCAAAATCTCTCTGAAAACGTCACACAAGTGCAGTTTGTTTCCTTCCATTGTGACGTTACACATCAAGGGACAAAACTTTGGTGCAGTCGACCTCATCAGAGGAAACACAGGGTTTCTTTTCTCCATTTACAGAAATATTGGGCCGTTAACAGCAGACGACATCAGTTGGCCCTGGAGAGTGTGAAGCAGAGAAACGTGAACGCCTTTGTTTGTACAGTCATGCCATGCATGACTCCTCAGGCTCAACTCGGAGGAGTTGCAACAGCAAACACAGCTCGAGTAAGAGTCCGGCACAAAGTTACTTTAGAGGGTTTCAGTCAACAAACACACTTGATCTTGCAAATTAAACGGAAGTATTTAAAGAGCTGTATTTCTATCTTATCCATATCCATTATTGTGTATTTATTTTTAAATTCTCCTTATCACCTAATGGCATCTCTTAGATGTGTGAATGGAGCTCTGCTCGCCACAGCTGGTGACTAAAGCTGAGCTCAGTCAAACTACAGGAGTTTTAAATACCTAACCAACTTGAAAATTGGGTTTCATCATGAACAAATGGAGAATATTCACATATATTCTTCTCTTGAATCTTAAACATGCCCACACTACAAGATTTTGAATTATTAGATCAGACAGGCAGCATCCAAATGTGGAGGAAACGACAGGGGAAACAATGTGCTGTGTAAATGCTGGTTGAGGGAGCAGCAGAGCGTTCGACGTTTTCAAGTTCAGAGGTCAAATGCTTTCCATGCCTTACATTCCCCGTGTTGACTCCTCCACATACTCCTCGCTCGTGATTTCTGCACACACCCCACTTGTACTGATGTGTGGATAAGGGCTGATAGCAGGTGTTTGTACATTAATTCATAAAGGAAACCTCATTACGGCACCACAGAGGAATGTGAGGCATTAAGACACAGGCCAGGGAGCTCACAGCAAACCGCACTTAATCCCGAAAAAAATATAACACACACACACACAGGAGCTCACATCTTTCCGAATACATCTCTGTGCAATGACTGTGTGTTGTGTTTTGACTGTGATGATTGCGGCATGAAAAGTTATTTTTACGTTCATCTACTGTTTGTTGCCATCTCCATGCACCACTGTTGCCACAACACCAAACACACACATTTCTCTGCCAGAGCACAATAACTTGTTTATCTTATGTCGTCTCAGAGACATTGCATCACGTTTTGAAAAGCTGCCAATCGAACATCAAGTGGCTCTGAAGCTTGTAGAGACATTTAATCCCTTTATATGTAATTGGATCATTAGAATATTAAATCAATGATCACAAGTCCTGCATTGAAATCAATATTGAGGGACAACAAGGATTTTGTTGCCGTAAATCTCAAATAAAGTTAATTATACGTGGTTTCTCTTTGCTTTGATGGACTAAAAAACTGATTACGTGCCACATCTTGTTGGTTTTCTATAAATCAAACTCAAATATCTAAATTTTGCTTGATTATTTATGTGAACCAGAAATGTCTAAAGAGAATTGCAGGTGTTTCTGACTTTAACAACACTTATCCTGCCTTCTCTGGATTTTCCAGTACCAATATAAATATACTCTGAACGGTCTCGCTGTGTATGAGTAACATTTCCACATTACTTTTGGCTCACTTTGGCTATGGACCAGCAGACTCCCCGTCTCTCGGGGATGACTTCTTTCCCAGCAAACTGTAACTACATGTTTACTGTTGCTATGGAAACGTCCGTGCTACTTGACGTCAGTCCCGGAGCTTCCCCTCCCTTATGCAATGTTTTACAAGGATTCCTTAAGAAGGGGGGATTATCTGAGATGTGGAGAGGTTTGGATTGGAAAGTCAGAGCGCGCGTGTGTGTGTGTGTGTGTGTGTGTGTGTGTGTGTGTGTGTGTGTGTGTGTGTGTGTGTGTGTGTGTGTGTGTGTGTGTGTCTCAGTTTCCTGTGTGTTTGTTAAGTGATTAGATATCTACCTGCTGCTGGTCTTGACAGACTGAACAAGCTGGTCTGATCCAGTTTGACTGATGCCGGTCAGCGTGACGCCTTCCGATGGCTTCTTCTTTTCTCGCCTGCTGAGTGTTCTGTTCAGGTCTATGGACCAGTCCTGATAGACACACACAGACACACACACACACATATTACTGTGAGACATTCCACCTGTGACTGTGCCAACTGACTTTGACTTTGAAAGCGGAGGGAGAACATCACAGGCACTGCAATATAAACACACACACACACACACTTTATCACACAATCCAACAATCTGTGAAACATTTCCCAGACTGTGGCACCAAATCTGGACTTTGAAACTGTACATGCACATGTGTGTTTATACAATACTGTGCAAACCTCCTGATAAAGAGATGAGAGAGAAAAACATGTACAGAATCCATCACCTGTTGAAAGAAACACAGCACCAAGGGATCTCCCCTCCACCAGAGTCCAACCAGGGAGAGTGAGCCCAAAAAAACGTGTCTTTTATTTATAAATTCAGTTGTAAATGTTGCTCAAAAGCATCATGTCTGGTTCCATCGCTCTATTTTTTATAATGGTGAACTACCCAGTTACCCGTGGTGCTTGAAATCCATTTTAACCATTGAAGTGGCCCTGCACCACTTCCCCCTGCAGACCTCCTCATCCCTTATACCACTGCTCGTACAATTTGATCTGCTAAGATGTTGCTTAGGTAATGGGGCTAAAAATGAATTTCCATAATCCAGACAGCAGTCTCATATATATAAATTATATATAATATATAACAATAGTAAGTGTGACCTCCAAGCTTTCCAAAGGGCTCGTCTGACCGCTCTGATTTCTCAGGCCTCTCAAATTTAAAAGATCAAAGTTGTTCCGGTCTGGCCGACGACCTGAGACTCTGAGACGCTGCTGAGCTGATGTTCTTCTCCACATGGAGAGCACTCATGATTGAGGAGGGTCACTGAGGGGTCAGAGTTCAAATGTGAACAACAACAAGCTGCGAAAATAGTGGTATAGATTCGAGGATGTTTGACATCCAGGAAAAGCTACGTAAACCTCCCTTAGTTAACAGGAGAAGAGGCTGGAGAGTGGATGCAGGTTACGCCAAACATTTTCATAAACATACAGAACTATGGCAGAGACGGGGGTGTCTGTGTACAGTGCACTATGATTTGCCTTTTATATCTTATATAATTCTCTGGACTTTGAATTACAAGATACAAACACAACCACCTCAAACACACACAAATGGAAGCAGTAAGTGGTGAGTGTGTTAGTGCTCTATAAAAAACAACAAAAAAAAAAAAACACGATCTCCCCCCCTCCCATGGCTGCTGTGACAGAACAGCCCTCCCATGCAGAACTCACTACAATGAACCTTCTCTTAAAGGAGCGAGGATGGGACCAGTCCAAATTCTGTCAGACACGGGAAAGGGAAGCAGGTGTAAAAAAAGGGTTAATGCAAAAAACAATTTCTAATCCTGAAACTGTGGAGGTACAAACTACAAGCTGCAAAAAATGTTAGTTTGGGGATGCAGCAACAAAAACCCAACTGATTTATCTTTCACAGACAGTATCTGCATATATTTTATGCAGAAAAATGGGGATATTAAATAAACAATGCAGAAAAGAAGGTTATATTTTACATCAAGTTCTATGTATTTGATTATATTTGTGTTTTCTTCGTATTTAAAGTTATTTATAATTAAAGGTTATGGTTTAACTGTAAAATATCGTTTATTTCCTCGTTTGATAATCACATTTTAGGAATTTTTTGTAAATATAGATCCACTGATATTTCACTACTGGGGATTTTTACTTTCTAATATCAGTATCTGCATTAGCTCCCCCAAAATCCATACTAGAAGTAATAACCTTAATCAGCAAATTACTTCAGGAATTACTTCAGCTTGTTAAAACAACTTAAAACAGCTAAATGACAACAGCCAGTAGCTTGTACAAGCAACTAACCTTTTATCATGCATGTTGTTTTTGACAGCCTATTAGTTTCTTGTGCACATCTACAGCGTTGAGGCTTATGTTTGAGTATATTTTTGACAGAAATGAGATTTAATCCTCTTTGTCAAAAAAGTCTTGCAAGAGCCAAGCAGTAATAATGATGGAAGTTGTAAACGGGGGCCTCACTGGAACAGTCATACCTGCAAGAACACTCACAGCAGCTTCATAAATTATGGCACAGAAAGCACATGCAGCACATTTTGGCCTTTCCTTCCTTCTTTCATTTTTCACCTCCTGACATAACATCGCTCTCACTGCCACCCCCCCGACAGCCAAGGAGAGATTTACTTCCACTTCTGCTGCCAAACAGCACACTTCAGCGACAAAGCTGACACCAGGCCATAACTCCAGCTTGGGATCAATGCACATGGAAAATAAAACTATAGCAGTGCTCCGCTTGAAGATTCCTTCTCTCAACACTGTTAAGTTTGTCTTCTCCTTCTGACTGATGCTTCTCACAGTTGGGCCACTCAGAGCACCAATGGTCCTTAAGAGGACACAGTAGGCATCTCCAGATAAATAAGGACTTCACTCTTAAGTACCCTACTAAATAATAGATAAAGACTATTACTATGTGTATTCATCTTTTGAAGTCAGCAGCAACAACAATCCTTCCTTAAGAGTACTTCAGGATCATAACCTGGTGTGTGTCTGTCTCTAGATGATCCACATTCATTCTTCCCCTCTCATGAACTTACCTCAAACTGGGGCCAGTTCATTGGCATGGCGGGGCCGTGATTGGACCGGAACCATTTCAAGTCCTCTTCAGCGTCAGTGGCTGAGATTGTGTCTTCCATCGTCTGGTAGATCGTCTGGAATCTGACGGCACAGAACAGGAAGTACATTATTTTCTGAGCGTTTAATTAAATCTTTGACGGACTTGGTTACTTGGGACAGACTGACTTGTGATTGGTTGAGAGGTCCAGGTGCTGTTTAACCTCCAGCAGCAACTCTCTGAAGAAGCTGATGCGTTTGTCTTCAAACTGCTGCCACTGCTCAAACACCTGCTCCATGTTCTCCATGTACTGAGGGGTCACCTTGTCCAGCTCTTCAAGGGATTTATCATAGCGTTCTTTAGTCTGGACGACAAGAAGGGACAACGAGATTACAATTAAAACATGAATTTGTATTTGAAAGGAAAATTAAAAAGAGAATTTTACTTTCTCATCCCACTGTACGGAAAGTCTTACCTTCTGCACCTCCTGCTGACACTTCTCCACCTTCTCCTGGAGCTTCTTCTGCGCTTCAGGGTTGTTGTTGCTCTCTAGTTTGCTGTTTGTCTCCCTGCTGGCCGCCAGCTTCTCCTCTTTGCAGGCGGAATGATAAGTTTTCTTCATCGTCTCCACCTGTGGATTCCAATAAATATCTTTAATATCAACACAAATGATTAGATAACCAAGTACTTTATCTGTTCTAGGAAAGAGCTAATGCTCAGACAGACAAGAATAGAGGAAGCAAACTCATCCAGCCTGATTCTATTTATGAAACGTCGGGTAGTACAGTCTGACTTTGGGCCGAGGCCCAAGCAGACATGTCAGATCTGGTATTAACATCTGTCCTGAGAGGTCCAATGACAAACGGACAGGGCTTATTTAATCTGTTCACATCTGGTATTAAACTACTTCCTGAATGTGTGACCACATGTGATCAGATCTTACTTCCCCCCTTTAATCGCAAATACATACTATATTCATAATTTCTGTTCAAGAAGACCAAATTATGTTGTGTGTTTGATTATACAGATGAGCCTGTTGCGTGTGTTGGCGGAGAGAGAGAGATTTAAATCATTAGGTGGGGGTTCATGTTGATATTGTGGCCACAAACAATTAACGTATGGTAATTGAAGAGTTTAAATAAAAGTCAGATTCATTGTGAAACTGTAGAGAATCAGCTGAGTAGGCGTTCACACAGCGAAAAGAATGATAAATGGACAGAATGTATATAGCGCTTTTCCAGTCTTCCTGACTAGTCACATTCACACACATTCATACAGTGGTTCTATACACAGCGCTTTTTATATCACATACCATTCATACACTGTCAGCAGAGCCGTCAAGGGCAATTAGCTCAAGGACATTTTGGCATGCAGACTGGAGGAGTGGGGGATCGAACCTCCGACCTTCTGTTAGACCTTATCTCAACCTACTGAGCCACAGCCGTCACAGAATGTGGCCCCATGCGTCTCTGATCTGCTCAGAATCTGGTCCGAGGGATCAGATCTCAGGACGCATATGGATGTTCAGGGTCTTAGAAAACAAGCCTGCACAACTCTTCCTTCTCTTTAATTTGCTCAAACTGTCAGTCATGTGTTCCTCTATTTGTGTGAGTGTAAAGGCCGGTCCTCTAATATAAAGTTCCAACACTGGCTGTCATTCTGAATGTATGTACTCCCTTAATATTGACATTCTGCCTACGTCACCCATGTCAGCCCCTAATTTTCTAGACCAGTTAATTACTCTCATTTCCTCTCTGCCCTCCACCTCTTGTCCGCGTCTATACAGTGGATCAATAAGTCACTATGGCTGCGACACTGCATTGTTCTGTATCTGCTCAGTGAAAAGGCCAGGATGTCACAACCCCTCTGGTGACATCACTCACACAGGAAATAGGGGGGAAAAGAGCCTGAAGGTTACAAAAATGTTCAGCGGCTTTGAACACACAGATATCTGCTTGTACATGTGTATATGAGCCTGCACAGAAACATAAAGGAGCGTGAGTGCTGCCGAGTAAACAGGCTGCCAAAGGGAACGCACTAGTAGGAAATACATGGAGCTTATTTTGAACTAAGAGGTGACAGTGGCCTTGGGGCTTCCTTCCTTTCCACTGACAATCAAAGTCAGACAGGATAACTGGCTGCCACCTCGGCACAATGTGACTGATGTTTGGCAGGAGCTTCAGGTTCATGAGCAGCACTTAGAGGCTTCAAATGTCCCTGTGCGTGTTTTTTGTTTAGTAAGCAGGTAGTCATGGAGAGAAAAGAGACAATGATGTGTCAGTAATATTGAATCATGTGAAGTGAACGGTAAAATTGACGTTAACGGCTTTAATCAGTGAGGTGAGAAATTACTTGCTTAGAAGTTTATAGTTTGCAACTCAAATGGAATATTTGTTATATATTTACCGACTTCCTCAGGAATAATTTATTGATCTCGATATCAATAAATCTGGCATATTCAGAGTACTGATATCTATGAGTGGGTGCAATTTGGTGCAGCTTTAAGCTACGGATACATAAAGACCAGGTCCAATGTCAGATGAGACCTGAGCCTCTCATTCCTGACATCATCGTTTTGAGACGTGTGACTGATGAAATGAATCATGATTCATTGAAATACTTGCAGGAAAGATGAAATGCTTCGTAGTTTGTTTTTATGTATATTAGCACTTTTAGTCTGCAAACATGTTTGACCAAAGTTTGAAGAAATCCGCACCTCTTTGAGTTTCTTGGCCCAGGGTTTCTGAGCCTTGCGGAAGCCGTCCTCAGCCTCTTTACTCTCTTTAAAGCCGCCAATCATCTGTTTGTGGTAAGAGTCTCGCTGCCAGTTCTTCAGTTTCTCGTAGTCTTCTCCCATCAGCGCTGCTTTCACCTCCATGTGGAGCTCGCTCACCTTCTCCGCCTCCGTGCACAGAGCTGACCAAGCCCGCTCCAATGTACCATACTGAGGACCTGAGAAAGAGTTATTCACCCGTCAGTATTTGGACATTGACGTAAATGCATCAATAATAATTGCATTAGCACAATGTAGCGCATCGTGCCTAAGAGAGTGAAGAACACAATCACATTTTGATGTTTATGTTATATAGAGAATTGGATTAAAAGCATTTTTACTTATGTACCTTTATCTACGAGTTGCCGCCAACGTTTGCCCCATTCTGAGAGCTGCTGTGCGTACGACTTTTCAATACGTGCCCGCTCATGGAGACAGTTCATCAGGTCATTACAGAGCCGGTTGCCATCGTCTACCCGCCTCACTGTTCGCTTGTAGTTGCCGACCTGAGGAACCAGGAACAGAGACAGAGAGGTGAGAAAGGGAAGTAGAACATCCGTGGGAAATGTGGACGTGCAGAGGAAGTTATGTTGTCTCACCTCCCAGAAGCTATCACTGGAGACATCGATCATGGAGTCGTCGTAGGAGCCCGACATCGCTGCTGCCTTAAGTTACACTCAGTTTGTAGGGCCTGGAAAAATAAAAACATAAACTTAGGTGAATGTGATGAATACTACGTCACCACTGAGTCAAAGACAAACAACTACATGGAATATCTGCATCTACAAACAATCACTTCAAGAGCAAAATGTCATAACAGTGAATGTTGTTTCACTGTTTATCTTGTTTGTTCAAGTTCTGTTTAAAAACACCAGGAGTTACGCTGACATTCAAGAAAGTTAAATATGTTAAACAAAGAAGAAGAGAGACATCTTTTTAGTGCATTGATCTCTGTATCTCTGTGTGTGTGTGTGTGTACTATGAAACCTACAGCATCAAACCAACAGTGATAAGAGGAGTGATATGGAGAGTGGAAGAAATGGAAGGGAAGAGAAAGTGTGTGAAGTGGTTTGATAACGGAGGCAGCAGGTGGGTGTTTTCATCCATTTTTAATCAACTCATCACATTCAACACGGGACAAAATCAATCCACAGTGGTTGTTGGCAGCAGCACAGTCTCAGCTGAACTACAGAAGAGTGTGTGTGTGTGTGTGTGTGTGTGTGTGTGTGTGTGTGTGTGTGTGTGTGTGTGTGTGTGTGTGTGTGTGTGTGTGTCTGACAGCTAGATAGAAAAAGAGACTGCACACAGTGGGCAGCTTCCGTATCCGTCTCAATGCTTCCACAGACAGTCCTCTGTTACTCTCCTCTCCCCCCTCCTCTGTCCTCACATCCATTTCAAACCCAACATCCCCCCCAAACAGTCTCTCTTTATTTATCCCCTCATTCCTCCCCTCCATCCTCTTCCTCTGCCCATTTTCTCATTCCTCTCCTCCTCATCTTCAGACTGGAGCCTCTTCTCCTCTCTAGTATCTCTTGCAACTAAATACATTCAGACCCTGGTTACGTGCAGCTGACACAGACTGACAAAGACTGTGTGTGTATTATATATATATATATATATATATATATATATATATATATATATATATATATATATATATATATATATATATATATATATAAAATTCACATATACAGTATATTTATAGTTACGATTTTCTTAATGGTTGCTTGCAGCTAAAACTATTTGTCTTGTTTTAAAAATAATCACAATTAAATATACTTATGACCGCGTGTTTTTTGCATTTAAATGTGATTCATGACAAAATTCCCCATCTCTAATTTGGAGCGGTCCACTTGTGATCAGAAGATGCATTGTGTGTGTGTGTGTGTGTGTGTGTGTGTGTGTGTGTGTGTGTGTGTGTGTGTGTTGGTCGGTCAATGGTTAGTGGCCCGTGCCCCTCGAGGGCAGCATTTGGACAGAGGGTAGTATTGTGGTCACCACAGGACGAGGAGGCGAAGGAACAATCCTCCCTTTAACTGTATTGCTAGTTTACAATCAGGTCAGTCACACAACCAAATACACACAAAGCCACAAACACAAAAACCGATGTTTTCTGTCATATTTCCAGAGAAAACTTGATTATCATTTTTACAAGACGGAAGCTTAAAATTAAATATTGATCAAGTAAAAGATCAAAACCATAATCTGAGAAGAAAGGGAGTCAGGGGACCGTTTAATGTGATCATAACCTTTTGTCAATTAATTATTTGCCATAGAAAACAGTTAATATCATTATATTAATCAAGCTGTATTTGAGTCTATGATTTCAGCATTTATATTTTGTGTATCAGAGTTGAAATCATTTTGAATCAAAGAAGCTTTGACAAAGCACATACATGACTGTACTATGCATAAATACTCCTGTGTGCTTTTATAAGCGAAAGAGACACAAATCCAGAAATGATGACAAAAGATCATGTCTGAGTATGAAGATCACACTTTGTCCACACAGTTTTTTTCGTCTTGCAGCAGCTGTCCATATTCATCATTCACCGATCACTACTGCAGCACCAGAGAGGGACACATGGAGCGAGCCGCAAATATCTGCTCTAAACATGGCAACAAGTGCTTCGCTGCTTCAGAGAAACCGCCACAAGCTCGACAACACAATCACAACAGTGGGATTTACAGCGTGTGACAACTTTAGTATGAACAAGTTCCTCCTTTGACACACAAGGAAGAGCTGAGAGATCACACAACACATATGAACAAATACCCAGTTACCGATGATATTACACACTCCACTTACACACACAACATTTTGAGAAATGATCCTGTGATGTTGGTACAATGGAAATTTAGTTTTAGGGAATTTTCACACTTGTAAGTCTGAAGCAAGGTTTTAAGTTTTTGTTATATTTGGTTTCACATCGTAGTCGTTATCACCTGAATGGGCTGCGTCTACCTATACTTGACAATGATTGGTTTGTAAAAGGGGCGTGTGCGTCTGACGTCGGTGGCGTGTTGTCAGTTTGGAGGGGAGTAACCTACTTCTCGCCAAATGAACGTCCTCCTCACTCAAACATTGGAGCGTGATGAAGACTGCAAGTAATCCTGCGAGCTGCTTCCTCTTCTTCTTCTATTGTTTAATGCCGTCTCAACTTCTTGCAATTGGTCAGAAAGTCCAAACTATGCAAAAAAAAAATTGTGTTTTCCCACCGTAAACGAACCGAGCCGTGGTTCAGTTTGTTCCGGATTGAGACCTCGTCCTTTGACCTAGATGCAGCTTCATTCTAATGACAAGATTTTAAAATTAGACTGATGAATGGAAAATGACCTTGCAAGCCAAAAACATCTACGATATCTACAACAATCTATTGGGAATTCCTTCAGCACAAAAGCTCTTTTCCCAGGTCCGATATAATCAAGAGCAAACAGGAACAAACGTCCGCACACCCTTGGCTCTCTAGGACATGTGTGGGGGGGCTGTGTTAAACAATTGTACATGGCTTGACCCAGAACTGTAAACAATGCTCTTGACTAAGCTGAGGTCTGAAGTCCACTCAATCTGTCACTCAGCAGGAGAACGCTGATATAATTCCACACTCTGCCACATGGGAATGAAGAGAATATGTAAACAACGCTAAATGGATAAACTGCTATTTAACTTTGTCTTATTGTCATGTAAATAAGCAGCGAGAAATAATTACACGGGACAATCTGTCTTGGCAACAAACGCATGATTCCATCAAGGCTGCAGAAAACCTGTGTGAATGTGGGTCCTTATGATTACAGTCTTTGAGATTACGTAATCAAACACAACAATGATATCCACTAACAGCTGATAAGTAAATGTACTGAGCACACAGGAATCTGGCTGCTGAGAACGGTCTCAAGATAGAAGTGAGCAAATGCATTCCTCAGTGCTGCCATGCCTAAACTGAACCTTGGCATTAGGAGCAAGTTCCCATACTCTCATTATCCATCTCACCCATTTATCAAATACATTTTTTTTAAAGTAGAAGGTGTCCTGTGATAATTAGTGAATGGTAGAGAGAGAGCAGCAGCTGCCTGCAGCCAGTCAAAAAGGGGAGGAGATGCACAGAGTGAGACAGCAAAAGGAAAAGGTGACTCGCGTGTTATTAAAAGCACATGAACGCTGAACTTGAGTCACTACGAAGCAACAGACACGAGATCCAAGTGTCCTTTCCCAGCTGGTGCAAGGAGGGAGCAATTCGAAGGAGATGACGACGACTGAATTAAAAAGGAAGAAATCATAGACGGTATAACAAGAAGGACGAAATGAAGCTGAACCGTCTCGTTTGCCACTAGAATGTCGATACCTGACCATTTTGAAATGATATTCAGGTTCAGGTCGGGTTTTTCCAGGCAACAATGCCAGGCTATCTAGTATCTAGATCTGCCTGTCAGGTTTCGGGTTGGGCTCAGCCAATTATCTCTCAGTTAGGGTAGTTCTTATCACACTGGTGTTTTTTCAAGTGTTTGGTATTTATTAGTTAATTAATGCAATAAAAATGGGGTCAGAGGAAGAAGGAGACACGTCGATGCAAGAGAGGGGCTGAGCTAACTGTTGGACAGATGGCAGGACGAATACATCCTTGTGTACAGGAACATAGTCTTTCCCACAAACCAGCAGCGAGCTGTCTATTCACGCCATTTTTATATTTCTCAAGGTTCTCTGGGGGTCGTCACACAGAAACAGTGTCAGGATCAGGAACTAAGCAGAGGAGCAGGAAACAACAGGATACACGACCAAAGAGATGAGAGCAAACACAGCTGACCAGCCTTAAAGTCTGTGTGTGTGTGTTTCTATTGATGGGTGAAAAATATAATCAGAGCACGTACAGACCAACCTGAGCCGTCACACACTGCACATGCACTTTATAAATGACCACTTCTGAACCAGGAAGAATCATGTTTGTTAGATAAGTGAGATTAAGTTGTATAAACTTCCGTGGAATCAAACCTGTCACAGCACAGAGTCTTATCAGTGTGTGTAGCAAGGACATCGCCATGTTAATGTCACACAATCTAAAAAGATTCATTCTGCCTCTGTTTGCTGCTGGAGAGGGGAAACATGCGCAGTAAGCAAAACCACACTGGGGGCTACTGTCACGTCATATTGTGTTTCCTGCTAAATACTGAAACCTCCAAGTCCCGTCCACGCAACCAAGACCACACGGTGTACACATTTAAAAGAAAAACATCACTTCCTTTGCCTGAGTAATCATAACTATATTACATAGAGATAGACCAGACCCATTTTCAAACTCCACCTTCATTTTGATCTTAACCACACACCCAGAAGTTTCGTGACTGTACCTTGCACGGTTATGACGCCATCGTGGTGACAAAATCTGTCAACAGAAAGACGAACAAACGGACGGACTCTCAGGCAGACGCATGGACAAACAAAAAGACAGAGACTGATAAACACCTGTACTCTGTTGTAATTCCTGCTACAGTAAGTATCTCTAGGATCTAATTTTGCAATAATGACACACACTACCAATACCAGCCCTGCTGTTCATGAACATTTCAGGAAGACAGAGTGATTACATAAGAACTGAAAGCTTACTATGTTCCGCGTTGCCCAATTAAAATTGCTAACCGCAGGTGATATTTTATTTTTTCTAGTATGTTTCCATTTCCTTCTTTTGTTGCATTAAACGCCTGCAATACCTCACAGACGGAGGGGGGAGTGCGGCTGAGCTGATCTATCCCTTCAATATTGCAATTCCACAGCAGGACGTTGCTAAATCCTGACTGAGCTGCGAGAGAAAAAATAATACAGTCATTCCTTCGCTTCCTCAAGCTTGAAGGTCAGAAGTTTCCACGGCCACTGCAGGTCACGGCCTTGATTTTATTTCCCTGTCAGTCAATCACCTCTGCCCTCTTTCCTCATGTGAGCTCAACAGCTGCATGCGACTGCTGAACTCACAAGAATATGGCCTCTTAAATGTAGAGTCTCTCCATTACAGACCCACACCCAGAGCTTTATTCCACAGTCAAGTGAATCAAAACATAAGACAATGAAACCGTTGGTCCATCAACACCAGTGTCAACTCTAGCTGAGGAATGACTGACCAGTCCGCCTGCTCCAAAACCTTTTCTCTGTGGTCAGGGGGAAACAATGGCATTTGTTCCATACTTTCAGGTATTTTCCACTGGAACCGCCTGCTGCGCGGAGAAGAACATAATGGAGGGAAATTCAGTATTACATGACAGGGAAGAGGAGATCCTTGCGTCACCGGCAGGCAAATTCTCATGTGGTGCATTTAAAGCTGCAGCAGACGTTTCAGGAAAGTGCGATGAAAGCAAGTTCATCAGCTTTTGACCTTTAGAAGTTGTGTTCTGTCCACATCAGAGATACTCGATATGAAAACAATAATCACAGAGGACCAGTATGTTCAAAGTGTTGACAAAAACCAGAGGACCTGGGAATAAAGGATGCAGCCATTTTCATTATCGACTGGTGCTTATTTTCTTGATTGATAATTCCAGTTATGATTTCCTTGAATCCAAACACCTGTATCGACAGGACCACGATACCACGGCGCCATCCCCCACTACTGCACAGACGCTGGCTCCAAAAAATAACATCATCGGCTCAAGATGGCAGCGTTCGTATGTTGGATATTTTGGCTTCATCTCTGAATAGTGGGAGGAAGTGGAAAGGCGTCGACCATCTTTATACACGGCCCAATGGTCTCAGCTGTGAAAGCACATTTAGCAATTTTGAAGAGTCCGATTTGTGATGAATTTAGTGGTGAATCGAAATCAGTCTTTCTTGTTTCTAATCCCTTTCATAGAGGGAGTTCCAGTTTATTTATACCGACAGGACACAGCTCTGCAAGACTAATACACCAACACAGATCCTTAACTGGAGAGCAGCCTAAACTGGAACACCTATTCTAACTTTAACTCAGTTGAATACCCACACCCACTTTTAAAAAAGGGAACCAGCGGCTTTTTTCACGTGGGCTTTCACTACTGCTTTACCCTGACAACACTACGCCTCATACAAACACAAACACATAAAACACCCCCACCTTTCTTAATGTCACTCCTCCATGACTGATAACTTCCAGTGATTCATTCATTACGATACGATGAGTTCTGGCCCCCAGGTTTCGCTGTTCCCTGTGATTAATGACCTCGTGTTGATAAGGATCTCACTGTAAAACGCAACGAAGTGACTGAGTCTAATAAGTCAGGTACTAACACACCTTTGTGTGGATGGAACTTGATTTGAATGACCAGGAGAGTGGACTTGGTGGCCCTGGAGCAGATCACAGCCCTGGAGCAGATCACAGCCCTGAGCAGCAGAGTCTGAGGAGCAGCTGAGAAGTGGACTTGTATGTATGTTGTCATGTAGGCATGTGCAGGACGGCACGACGCGGACTTAACGTTATCTATACCCGGGTGAGCTGCCCCACCCTTTATCACTCCAGGCAACGAAACACGAGTGTCTCCCGGCGGAAAGACAGCTGGGCTAAAAGAAACCTCTCCAGGAATTAACCCGGGTCAGGACAACCTTAAACCCACCATTAATCACAAAGGTGGTTTGTTAACTGCGAACCTGTCGGTGCTAGCTTCCATCTGAGGAACTTTTTTAATTCCAACCCGAAACACCCGCGTAACCCAAACCAAGTTCCAGTGAATCAATGTGGAACTAGTCACACTGTATTTCCACACTTTACCTCGTGTGGTAAATATCTCCAGGTCCGAACAGCATCGAACCGAGAGTAAGTTAGTGAACTTTAACGTTAGCTCACTAGCTTTACTGGTAGCGAATTAGCCGCTGCCCCCCTGAAGTACATGGGGGGGTAAAAAAGTTTAAATTGTACAATTCAAAAGCCTCAGTGTGAACGTACCTGGGTTTATTTTATTCCTCCGGACGGTTCGGGTTCAGCTGAAGAACTGTTTCTCGTCTCGGTGCCGCGTAAAGACTCGTTTTGGGTCGTTTTCTCCGCTCGGCAGCGGAACCACCGATCGACTGACTGACACCAGCGTCATTTAGCGTAGGTGACGGCCACACCGCACATCCTGTATGGATTTTCAGAATAAAACCGAGGAGGGGCAGGCTGCGTTTTGTTTCTACATCAAAGGAGGAAATTGGGAAGAAACTTAAAGAACCACTTTTAGGACCTTTGTTCTTTTATTTGTATTCTGAGGTTAATTGTTTCCTTTTGATATGCTTCTTCTATTGTCTACCTTTCATGTATTAAACTTTTAACTTGAAACTGTCTATATGTATTATCACTGTTAATTATATTTGCTGCAACATAAAGGGATAGCTCATCCAAAAATGAAAACTCACTCATCATCTACTCACTGCCATGCCGATGGAGGTGGTGGGTGAAGTGTTTGAGTCCACAAAACACTTTTGGAGTTTCAGGGGTAAACAGCGTTGCGGCCAAATCCAAAACAAGTAAAGTTAATGGTGACCATTTCTTCAAACGTGAAAAAACTAACATGCTGGAGTATGTGCTCGTGTGGAGTCATCCAAGTGTCTGTAAGCCCCGACATTCAAATTCAACTCAAAACAGCGTCATTTACACTGTGTTTTAAGCCTTAAACTCCTCTGATATCCTCCTCCTACTGCTGCAGTTCTCTGAAGAATTGGTCCCCATTTACTTTAATGTGTTTTGGGGACTCAAACACTTCACCCACACCTCCTAGTGGTGAGTAGAAAATGAGTGAATTCAGAATATATATTTTTTTAATACTTTTTATATTTTTTATTTATACTTTCACACACACACCACAGAAAATTCCTTGTATGTGTAAACCTACTTGGCAATAAACCCTGATTCTGATATCTGAGAGTATTTTTGCAGTAATAGCCATTTATTTTATTTAACTTTACATGACTGAGCTATAATTTAATATAACTTATCTAAATATAGCTTATCTAAATATAGATATCAGCTAAAACCAAACAACATAAAATCCTGTTTGGTAATTTGAATAATTCTGTTTAAAAACAATAACTGGCATGATTGTTCTCCGGTGTCAAGGAAGTATCAAAACTTTTACTTTGATAAACAGACTTCCTGATCTTTCAGTCTATTGCAGACTATTTGCAAACTATGAAGAGGCGCGCCTGTCTGACGTCACATCCCTTGGGCAATTTCATCCAGAGGACCCTGAGTGGTTCCCAACAGGGGGTCTGAGGACCTGAAGGGGCCCTGGAGAATCTTTTCTGGCTGTAAAATGAGTAAATGAGGAGTCAAATGAGGGTCAGGTAGATTTCTCTTATAAAGTCATCAGAGAAAGATTTGGGAGGATTTATTGCTTTTCAGCTCATTTCACTTCACGTAAGGCAAATCTATGAAACCCCCTCAGGTCTTGATGATGATGTTTGTCACATCATTAATTTACCGAATGTATTGTTTTTGATTTCTTCTTGTGATTATTTGTTAATAAAAGTCAAAACCAGATTAATTAACCTTCAAATACTCATTATATGCACACAGCAGAACATTGGTATAGTTCAATAAGAAACCCATAACTAATTGCTAATTAAATGTAAATAAGTAAGGATGTGTCAGGTTAATATTACTTGAATAAAACCGGTTTAAAACTATATTTTGGTTTGAAAATGTAATGTCACGATGAAGGACCTGCTAAGGAAGTTATTAAGTTAAAGTTTTAATAATAATAGTTACCTATGGCAGCCAAGTTCACAATTTATATCATAGCTCTATATAAAATATAGTAAACCTGGCACATGTTTAGGTGCAAACTAAACTAATTATCTGAAAGTGAGTCTCCTAAAACAAATTGAAAGTCACAGAGATTGATAAAGAAAAAAGACTCAAATGCCTTTTTAGAAATAAGTTTAAACCGTCTCTTGCACATATATATATATATATATATAGAGACACTTTTACTCAAGCAGAAGCCATTAACTTTTTAAACATGACCAGATATTTATAGACACTGTTATCTACAGCTGTATATTTGAATTTCTATTTTATCTTCATCAGTTGCAGTCTAACAGGATGTAAGAACTGCCCCCAACTTAAAAAAGATTCTTGCTAATCAATGAGGTTTAAACGCATCAAAACGTTCTTAAAGGGCCACTACACCCATATATCCCCACATACCCCTGATTTAAATGTAAAAACGTGTGTAGGCAGCACCAATATGGATATTTTATTGAAAGCAAGACAAAAAATGAAAATGAATTGAAATGATAAATGTGTCATACAGAGGAATGTCATTATGCTTTTATCTCACTGTCCAGCAATGACTGACACAGATCAGATGGCTACAGGGGAATTTAGTAGGAAATAATAGATCAACACACACGTGACTTACTGTATTTGCCTTGTTCTTGCAGGAACAAGGAGAAAACCACTTTCAAGGTACTACTAATACAAAAGCAAACATCAGAATAGATTTCAATCATAGACTGTAAATAAAGATGTACGACATGAAAGTGAAGCCAAAATGTCTCGATCGCCACCTGGTGGCTGGCTGCAGTGTAGGTCATAAACCCCGCCTCCTCCATGTTAGCAGACAGGACATGGACACCGGAAGTACACTTCTCTAAGATGGTTTCAGTGATTTTAAATAGTTCTTATCACACTGATTTTTGTTAAAGTGTTCATTTGTCCAGGAACTCCAAATGGCTCCAAATGACGTCATAGGCACAAGATGGCAGTGATCATATCCGGGATATTTTGTCTTCATTTCTGGAGAGTGGGAGGAAGTGGAAACGCGTCGTCCATCTTTATATACAGTCTATGGTTTGATTGGTACTGTTCCAGCATTAACATTAGACTGTTGCATTGTAATATTGAAATAAGATGACATATCTTGCAGTTATTTCTCAATACTGTTAAGCCCAACATTAGTAAAAAAAATAAATATGGACGTTTATTAATCATCACTGATTCAATATTTCAGCCTCTGCAGGAAAAATGCAGATTTATATTTAACATAAATGTGAAAATATGCAGCAGTCCAACTCAAAATGCATAATGGGATATCTTTAAATAAAGTGATAAAGTGCAACAAGGTTCAGCACTGAATACAATCTATCTTAAAGCGCCCCCTACCCCGCGCGAAAAGATAATGAACAAATAAAAAATTATTAAATTCATCTATTTAAGGGTCATTATACATTTTCTTTCTGTAAATTCTATCTATCTAAGTATCATCTGCCTATCAATAAATCATATCTAAAACATCTGTATTTCCATTCACCTTATCTCACAGAGCTCCTTCATTTTAGCATCTGTTTGGTGAGTCGAGTTAAGATGTCAGTGCTCAGTAATCATGCATAGCTCACGTTGTTAATTCTTCTTGCTCACGTTGGATTTTCGTACTTTGTTTTCCAACTGGCAAAACTTTTTTTTTACTTTGTGTAACTGCCACTTTTCTATTTGTGGCAGGTACCTGAAATCTCCAGCTGTCGGAGCCGTCTCATGAGGTTTCATTCAATATTTTCTTATATCAAAGCATTTTTTGGGTCATTTTTCCTTCTCTTTGTAAAGAGCTTGGTCTGGGTCGAGACCTGTTGCTGTTTCAAGAGACCAAAACTTGTTCTGACCTCACTGAAACCACATACCATTATTTTTTTTACATTTCTGGTTACACATTGATAAGAACAGCCTCCAACCTTTAAACTCCAAATACAACATGACCTCATTGTTGATTTTCTCCCCTCCAGCAGTAGGGTTATTGCCCCCTGTGCCTCAGTCAGATGTGGAGAGAGAGAGAGAGAGAGAGAGAGAACAGTCCTCTATTGGATAGTTGGAGTAAAAAAAGTCTGGGTGGTCCTTTTTTGTATCCCCCATGCTGGACCCTGTAATATTGTACAGGAAGCCATTAAGAGTCAACAATATCACCTCATTTCCAGGTGGCGGCGGCGGGGCGAATGCCTGCACTCCCCTTGGAGCCCTTTGACCCCAGCGACTGACCAGAGCGGCTCCGCAGGTCGCGCTCAGCATTCTCGCTCTGTGCCTGCTCCTCGTCGTACCTGGTAACACCGAGAAGGAGTTCGTCAGTGGAGTGATGCAGTACAGAAACACATGTGAGCGAGTTCCTGTTGCCACCTTTGTTTGCCTTTACATGGGGAACAAGAGGCTTAACGCTAACAATACCCCCCCGGTAAGCACTAAGCAAACAGTATCCTCTCAACCATTCAGAGTGGGCTATAGCCAAATGACCTCTGCCTAGATTTTGGAACAAGTCACATATGGCCTACCCCAGCCCTTCGATAGCTCAGTTGGTAGAGCGGAGGACTGTAGGTTGTAATACAAGGTATCCTTAGGTCGCTGGTTCAAATCCGGCTCGAAGGAGTGGCATTTTAACTATGCTAGCCACTCAACAGAGGATAATGTCAGTCAATCAACCACTGCAATATCTGAACGGATGTTTAAAGGCCCCAGATGACACATCTTGCTGATATTGGTGATGTGGCTACGCTTTGTATTCGCATTAAAGAATGACCATGTTAATTGATCCACTAATGCAACACGTCAACAGACGTTGATGGTCCCAAGAGGATCAATCCGACTATTGTTTTATCAATGGGTGTAAGTGTAACCTAAAATCCTCCACTATAACAGCTGTGCTCAACTCGAACAATACCCCCCCCGTTGAGCTAAGTACACATTATCTCCAAACAATTGAAAATGGGCCCTGGTAGTCAAAAGACCACTGCATGTATCTGAACGACATGTCCCTGGGTGGTGTATCCAACCCTTCGATAGCTCAGTTGGTAGAGCGGAGGACTGTAGTGGAGAAGAGAGGTATCCTTAGGTCGCTGGTTCAAATTTGGCTCGAAGGAATGGCATTTTAGCTGTGCCAGCCTGTCATGGACCCCAGTAGGCTACTAATATGCACTTAACTGTGTTTATGTGGGCGGGTATACACCAGCCTAATTTGGTGTGGTTGTATCGAACCCTGGAGCTTACCTTTTGTCCAGATATTCATAGTTCCCAGAGGATCAATCTTACAGTAACTTTTCCTATGAGGGTCAGGGTCAAGTCATCATTAATGCTCTAGCAGGCCTTCGATAGCTCAGCTGGAAGAGTGGAGGATTGTAGGGAATATACCAGGCATCCTTAGGTTGCAGCTTTAACTCCGGCCTGAAGGACTAATATTTAACCACATTACACAACAGTATCATTAAAAGCTGTGTGGCTTTAGTCATGGCAACGACAACTGATCCCCCACTTAAGTGCATACTGAAATATCTCATCAGCAATTAGAAGCCTGGCTATGCACCATTTCTACCTTCAACTCTATGAATCTGACTTTCCCTTGAGTACCACAAGGGCACTTGGAAAAGAGCACAGGCAGAAGGGTCGATGCCCTTGTGCTGAGCAGATGTTGAGCAGTTTGTTTTGACAGATGCTGCTTTTTCAAACTGGATGTACCCACTGAGTCATGGATCTCTGCCGCTGCCACAACAAAACTCTTCTGCTTCAACAGTGTGCCAAACATGACAAACATGTTTCCATTCCATTCATTAGCTGCTATCATTCTTGTAGCTTTGGAGGTCTGTCATAGTTACTACAACGCTCCACTCTACTGTGCTTAACTCCAACAACAGCCCCCTGGTGAGCACTAAGCACATATAAACCTCCCAACAATTGAGAATGGACCCTCCATTGACGAGCATGCATTGTGCAAAGTGTTCTCTCAATTTGTCGCCTGTGGAAAAGCAGTCTTGTCCCTTCGATAGCTCAGTTGGTAGAGCGGAGGACTGTAGTGAGAATAAAAGGTATCCTTAGGTCGCTGGTTCAAATCCGGCTCGAAGGAGTGACATTTTAACCAACACGATGTCAAATCAGCATTAAAAATACCACAAAAGTCATTCCTTGTCCCCTGATGATTTCTCCTGCAAAGTCCCCAAATTTGTCCTCCAACAACACCAAGACGTTAACTGATAAGAACCCTATTCAAGTATCACAACATTCTTTGTCCCCGGAGGATGAATCGCAATACAATTGTTCTCCTGTCTATTCATATAACAATATCGCATTCAGGAGACATACTGGCCCCACAGTGCTTTGTCCTGCTGAATCCTCAACTTTTGCTCTAGTTTTGATGTATAGAGTAGGACTGGTCTTATTTCAGATCCTGTATGCTGAACCATAGGCAATGGGGTGCACAGTACAAAGTGTCCCAACAATTTTTCGTCTGTAAACTATCATATCCGTCCCTTCGATAGCTCAGTTGGTAGAGCGGAGGACTGTAGTGAGAATAAAAGGTATCCTTAGGTCGCTGGTTCAAATCCGGCTCGAAGGAGTGACATTTTAACCAGCACAATGTCAATTTAGCACTCAAAATACCACAAAAGACAATCCTGGTCCCCTGAGGATTTCTCCTGCAAAGTACCTACTTTGTCCTCCAACAACACCATGACATTAACCGATAAGGCCCCTATTGAAATATCACAACATTCTTTGTCCCCAGAGGATGAATCGCAATACAATTGTTCTCCTGTTTATTCATATAACAATATCGCATTCATGAGACATACTGGCCCCACAGTGCTTCATCCTGGTAGTCCTCAACTTTTGCTCTCGTTTTGATGTATAGAGTAGGACTGGTCTTATTTCAGATCCTGTATGCTGAATCATATGCAATGGAGTGCACAGTACAAAGTGTCCCGCCAATTTTTGGTCTGTAAAATATCATATTTGTCCCTTCGATAGCTCAGTTGGTAGAGCGGAGGACTGTAGTGAGATTAAAAGGTATCCTTAGGTCGCTGGTTCAAATCCGGCTCGAAGGAGTGACATTTTAACCAGCACAATGTCAAATCAGCATTAAAAATACCACAAAAGACATTCCTGGTCCCCTGATGATTTATCCTACAAAGTCCCCAATTTGTCCTCCAACAATACCATAACATTAACTGATAAGGCCGCTATTGAAATATCAAAACTTTATTCTTAGTCCCTGGAGGATGAATCGCAATACATTTGGTCCACCATCTATTTATATACCCTTTATCTGGTCAAATGTTATTTTGACTACTGTTTAGTCCTCTATTCTTAAAATATAAGTCAGTCAATTCACCACTGGCATATCGCAATGGACATTCCTGGTCCCCAGATGATTTAACCCACTGACTTATCCTCCATAGAACCATAATGAGATTGTGTCTTTAGTTCCTTCTTGAAATATTGCAAAACTACTTGATGTATTGCTGTGATTTTAGGATTATTAGGATGAATTACAATACATTTGATCTTCTGTCTTTTCCCATTGCCCCATCATCTGGTCAAAATGTTATTTTTTGACCTAAAGGGATAATTCGCCCAGAAATTGAAATTCACTCATTATCTACTAACCACTATGCCGATGGAGGGGTGGGTAAAGTGTTTCAGTCCACAAAACACTAGGAGTCTCAGGGGTAAACAGCGTTGCAGCAGAATCCAATACAATTGAAGTAACTAGTGACGTAATAAAACAACACAAAAAATATAACATCTTCATACTGCTCGTGTGGTGTCATCCAAGTGTCCACAAGCCCCGACATTTAAATTCGATTGGAAACGGCATCATTTACACTGTGTTTTTAGCCGAAATGTCTTCAACGTCCGCTAGCTTAGCCACTTCTCGTGGTATAGAGTAATCCAATATATCAGATACTGTATGTTGAACCATATGCAATGACAGTATGAGTACCCTCATAGCCTAACAAATTAGACCAAGATGTAGTTTTCTGAGAGCAGCAGAGAACTCAGTGATTCAGGTCAGCGTAAACTTGTTGAAAGAGATTGTGTTGCAATGTTGGACATTATGTTCCACTATTGACATAAATGTCACTCCTTCGAGCCAGAATTGAACCAGCGACCTAAGGATGCCTGGTAATTTCAACTACAGTCCTCCGCTCTACCAACTGAGCTATCGAAGGGTGCCTGAATGCAAAAAACTGTATTTTTAAAAAAATGTTATTACACCGTAATAGATTTAATTTTACAGTGTAATAGAGAAAATATCTGTCTGACAAAAATATGAAGTAAAGGTTCAAGGTACTGGAAGAGAAAAAAAACAAATTATTGTTCTGCAGTAAAATCAGTCTGAACATTAATGTATTGGAATTAAAGAAGATCTGTAGCGATGCATCTGATGAATCAGTACAAAGACCAAGTCTTTTGTCTTCTGTGAATGAAACAAACACAAACATATATATTGCTGCTACTTGTCAACTACTCTTGAACTACATGGGTCAACAGGTGGTTAATTATTTACAGTTCAGCATAAACTTGTTGAGTCAGATTGTGTCCTTGTTTCAGGTGGTGCTGGACAACACTGTTAGAGTAAAAGATTCCTTCGAGCCGGATTTGAACCAGCGACCTAAGGATACCTGGTAATTCCACTACAGTCCTCCGCTCTACCAACTGAGCTATCGAAGGTTGGGAAACAGAGGAATGCACCCCCACTCAAAACAGCGAGCGTTCACTTTTGAGTGCTATATTTAGCTGCTGTGTGACCCTCCAGCTACGTTCAGTGTGTCTGAACGTAGCTGATGGATTTCGGTGTCACTCACAGGACTTGGTAGTTGCCCAGGGCCTCCCAGGGTGGGCTGCGGTTCCAGCGGCAGTCTGGGATTTCCCCGTTGGGCGTGACGATGTTGAGGGTGTCGTTGATGAGGTTGTACTTCAAGATGCGGTCATTGGCTGTGCTGGAGGTGAGCGAGGGAGACGCATTGACCTGAGGAGTACAGAGAAACAGAAAAATACATTTTATGTTAGAAGAGAAGGGGTTTTGCTTCTAAACACATGGACCTCCAGTTGAGAATTACTGCCCTGTCGTTGCTTGCCTCCGCCAACCACTGCAGGCAGCATACTTTTTTTTAGCCCGACTCCCAAGAGGTCACTGTGACCTTTGTGAAGAAATTCTGCTGTGGTTGGCTGGAACCAGTAAACTTATATGGGTGCTCAAAGAGAGATTAAGCAATTACTCTGAATTACTCTCAAAACATACACACACTTACTTCCTTGAGTACAAACACAAAGACTTCTTTACTCTATTGATACACCTTTTTAATGAGAGTTGGCTACGAACACACATACCTTCACAACTATTGTAAGGTCAACCAGAAACAGAGCAAGTAGCAAGTAGCAGGACTAATGAATGACAGGGAGTGCTCCTGACAAGGTTTGTGGCACATGTTTGATCCGTCTGTCGCTGTGGAGTGTCCATGCCCTACAACCAACTGGGTGTCGACTAAAATAGATCAGATCGGTGTCTGTGAACAGAAATAGTTGAGACCTAGCCTGGAAACCCAGCAACTTCATTGTGCAGCTGTCAGGAGCGAGTGCAGTAAAAAGATGACAGCTTCTCAACAAGCAATATATTCAGTTAAAGAAACCAGAGAAAACAATGACAAAGGCCTCATATTTTAAGGAAAACACCAGCCAGCGATTAGCCTGTACCAGCCTGTATCACTTGGTTCACACACTGCGTTGGTTGCAATGTTTTACAACGGGTATAACCAGACTAGAATGGGTTAAAGAAACGCCCTCAGCACACAATTAAAGACACAGAGGCACACATCCAAACAGACACACACAAAGATCAACCTTAAGGCCATTTAAAATTGCTCAACCCAAAGTGGAGTCACTGTGCAAGCATGTTAAGTATTGGGCTTGGTGAAAATATGTAACTGTTGCCTTCAGGAACTGAGCAAAAACATGTTTTTATGGAGCAGAGCTTAATATTTACTCAAGTAAACCCTTTTTTATTTGAGTTTGTAGGTGTGTATATTTGCATAATAAACTCCTGTTAAATGACTCACCTCAATAAGCCACGGCTTCAGCTTGTCATCGATAATGATGTCATAGCCGTAACATTCAAAACAGTGCTTGTCATTGTTCATCACGGGCTGAGAGAAATAAGAGAGGGAGACCAAATTAGAGCAAGAAATTAAACAATTAGCGATTGTGATATATCACTATTAGCACACAGCAGCGTGGGTATAGAGGCCTGAGAGGGGAAGTGGATTAGATCACTTAGAAGGAGAGTGTGTAGAAGTGTGTATTGCTATGACGTCAACCAGTGTGTGAGATAAACTGTCACATGAGTAAAAAGGGAACTTCTACATCACGTCTACTCACAGCCACAGCTTTCAGCGACTGCACCACAATCCAGTGGATCTGGTCAAAGAGTCTGCTCGTCACCTCCTTTCCTCTGGTGCTCTCCAGGTACAGACGTAGGTTGCTGACCGTCCACTTGCCTCCATGAACATGGTTGTAGTCGTCCTGCATCAGAGACACACAGTGTAAATATGTGTTGGAATATCTTTTTTTTTTAATGGATGTCTGGTGTAAAAAAGATGCACAGATCAACTCTCAGAGGAAATCTTGTCACCTGGAATTCATTGGTGTCTTTGGATCTTTTAAGCAAAAGCTACATCATACTCTTTTTAGCTTAAAGGAGCAATCCAGTAATTTTACACATCAAAACAGTTGAATATATCTTCATTAGCTCTGAGGTGAGGTCTCCCGAAGGATGTTACGGCATCTGCTGCATGTTGAGACCCCTTTAAAATCCAATATAACCTTTTACTGGTCCCTGACAGTGATTAAAACAGGACCAGACACGTTACAGACTTACCCCGTGTTTCTGGATGGCCACGTTAGTGAGGTGGACAAACATGTTGTCCAGTTCACTCGTACTGGGCGTGTACTTCACTGTGCAGAACCGACAGAAGCCCAGCTTGTACCTGAAAGAGTGAAATCAAAAACTTCAATGTTATTTTAAGACAAAACGAGGAAAAACCTAGTGAGAAAACGTGTCATGTTTCAACTACAGCTGAATAGAAAACAGTCTGAAACATGCCATAGACATAATGTTAGATTATTGAATGATGCTAGTAGCCAGGTCTTACATGTAGCATTTCAGAGGTCGATAGGTCGTCACCAAGACGTAGAGACGCAGGTCAAACTTTTTCCCTCCTATCAGCAGAGGATTATCAATGTACAGGGAGATCACATACGCTTCCTTACCACTAGAAGCTGCTACAAACCTGCGGCAAACAGCAAGACACCCAGCGTCAGCAAAAACCACAACCTCTGACCAAGCTGATGTTTTACAGGAATGATCATGAGCAGTTTCTGAAGTTTACCTGGAAATCCAATGCTCAAACAGTAGATTATACAGGTGTTAATGAGCATTTCATTTAAAAAGTTGAAATTTGATTTAAAACACGATGATTTGTGATAGTTCTGCCATTAAATAGAAAGAAAAAAATGAGAAAATACAAAACAAAATGCATGTAGTGGCTGCAGCCTCGCATGTTAGTATGATGTCTCTGTTAACTCACGTGGAGGTGCGGCTGTCTCTGGACCACTTCTTTATCTGGGACAGTTTGTTAATGAGGAAGATGCCTTTGCCCTGGGCCTTCCCACAGGGCTTCATGATCCACGTGCTGGACGGATTCTTTCGATACTCCTCCACAAACAAATTGTAATCGGCCGGGAGCATGAACGTCACGGGCACGAAATCTGCCCATAACATGGAGGAAAAAAGGTGAATATATTCAGCTTTGTCACATATCAAAGATGTGTGTGTCTGTGAGGGAAAAGAGAAGAGAGGTAGATAAATATGCATTTTTTAGATACCGAGATAAATGTATTTTCCATTCTCGTCCTTCTCCGCCAGCGGGCTGCTCTCTTTCTCCAGGTCCTTCCGGTAGCGTTTGATGTTCTTGATCATCAGGTCCTTCCTGGTCAGCTCATAGTGGTTGGGGAAGTGGTTAACCATCTGTTCATCTGACAGGCGGTAGCCGGTGTCCACACTGAACACATTCCTGATGGTCTGGATGCTCATCCTGCACATGGGCACAAATACATCTGCAGTATATGGTACTGAAATCTGGAACAGTACAATAGTTCTGTGCAAATGTTTGGACTTTCTCTGGTTAGAGCCTCTTATAAGACCCTTAGGAAGTGGCTTGAATCCTAGGTTGGGAACCACTGTGCAAAAATATACTATATAAAGTGGTTACAACTGGTTCCTCCTCACTCTGCATCAATGTAAACAAAATTATTAAAGTGTATAATAACATACTGGTCACTGCGGCCACTTTTCTGCAGAACAACTACTTGAACTTGTACATGTGGTTGATTTGTGAGACGTATTTTAAAGGTCCAGTGTGTAAGATTTAGGTGAAAGGGATCTATTGGCAGAAATTGAATATAATTAATCCTAGTCATGTTTTCACTACTGTGTTTCATCTAAATTGTACGAATAGTTCTTTTCTTTACCCTAGAACTGGCCTTTTATTTTGAAATACTTTATATTTACATTCGAAGTGGGTCCTCTCTACGGAGGCCGCCATGTTTTTTTACAGTAGCCCAGACTCGACAACTGAAGGCGGCCACAGGTTCTCTGTCATGTTTGGAAGGGGAGGTTGATGGGAGGGGCATTCAGCTGCAACATGCAACCTCACCAGTAGATGTCACTATATTCTACACACTGAACCTTTAACTGTATGATACTGGTACTTCTACAGAAGCAAATAACCTCAGTGCTTCCTCCACAGTTGCTTTAAGCACTGTGTCCGATGCCTGCTGAAGATCCATGTGCAGTGTGGATGTGAAACCTACCAGTAGAAATTCCAGTCCTCGTTTTCTGTGACTGGGATCCATTCCCTCTTCTCAAAGTTGTTGATGAGCACTGATTTCTCTATGTCCGTCACCCACTTCACCTTACCGGCCATGGTGCCTCCCTCTGGGGTGGGGCAGGTAAAACACACACCAGGGGATGAACAAGGCTGGACAGGGAGAACGATGCAGGGTAAAAGGGAGAAGACACATGTGCTGCCTACCTGAAAATCAATGTCAGTAAAACAGCCAGTCATCAGCATCGGCTAGCCGGGCTGGCTCTGCGGTTAGCGGGCTGCTGCTGCTGGATCCTCCCCGGGCTGCTGCTGCTGCTGCTGCGGAGGCTGGGCGGACATCACCCGGTCACTCACCCACACCGGAGCCGAGGTTAGCAGGACTCACAGCCGAGCACAGCGGCACAGTGTCGGTCAAACATCACCGCAGGACAGACGTCCCTCCCATGGTAGCTTTTTATTGATGCTAGCGAAGAGGCAGGCGACGCGAAGCCGGACAGACAACAAACTCCTCTTCACAATAAAAGTATCCGGTGTTAATCACGTCATGCGACCACCTCAGCGACTCATTTCTAAACTGTACTATATTTTAATAATTTGCCAAAGACACCAACCAGCCCCGCTGTGGGCTCGGCCTTCCCCGGGAAGAATAACCTAGCAACGGAGGACGCAGTTGTGTCACTGCAGGGTGTCGTTACCGCAGAGCACCAGCAGGGGGCGGTGTCTTCATCTTCAATCAACCTTTATTTGTATAGAAACTTTAACTCACAAACAACGTGACACAACAATAAAAAACAACAAACACACGAACTGAGCAACACAATGTCATCAGAATACATCACAAACCATTTAACACCATGGATCTATCATGAGACTATGTATTATTCTGTATTATAATGTATTATAAGATTTAACTCTATATGTATTAGGATGTATTGTAATGTATAAAAAGATTGAACTATATTTGTGTTGCAATGTATTATAAGTTTTAACTCAACTTGTTTTGTGATGTTTAATACGTTTTAACTCTATACGTATGATAACGATAACGATTGTATTATAATGTATTATGGGATTCAACTATATATGTTTTGTTATGTTTTTCACTGTTCAAAGATTTACCTCATATGTATTAGGATGTATTATAATCTATTATAAGATTAAACTCTAGATGTATTACTATGTATTATAAGATTTAACTATAATTTACTTTACCACTGTTGAAATAAGTATATTCTGAAAGTTAAAATTAATTTAATAAAGGAGAAACTCAGCTGCATGTTGTTTTGGCAGAGTGCTCACGTCATGTCACCTCTCTGCTGCTCTCTGTATCAGCAGGTAAAGGCGTGTCCAGTCTCATTCGTGGCAGTTACCCGAGAGCAACGAGATTAAAGGACGCTGCTGTAAGTTCCAGAAAACAACAAACGAATATTTATTTAATTTATTATCTCTTGTACATTTTAATTATAATGTGTTCATATCTATTACAGGGCGGCGTCAACTTTAATCTACTCAGAAGGTTGGTTTTACTTTCTTTCTTATTGTGTGTGCACACGTTTATGGTGACAGGGGATACTAATACTCGATTAGTATCTATTGCAATATGATTCCATATACTTATTACATGGAAATGTTGTTTGTGTTGGATTTTTCACCGTCTGTGGATTTAATGTGTCATTTAATATTTAATATGTGATCTTGAAAATGACCTTTGTTTGCTTTTGAGGGATGAGATCATCTCTTTGTTGTGGCAATATTGAAAAAACACTTCAGGCTATTACATAATTTATACTCGAAATCCTTTGTTTATTATTTTGTGTATGATTGTGTGATTAATTTCCCCACATTCATGGTTTTAATTTGATGATTTTATTAATTAAAATCAGATTTAGCACATGGGATTTCCTCAGGATATTTGAGGTTTTGTAGAAATACAGATTTAATGTCTATATGAGCAGATTCATTGGAGGCAGTGATGTTTTATTTCTTCTCCGTGAAAGCAAACAGAGGCAGTTTGGTTGATTTGAGTTATGGAAATGGTGCATTTGCATTCAGGGGCAGGACTGAATGTACAACAGGAACTGGTGTCAGGGCAGGTGTGTGGAGGAGGATCCCAACCTGCAGAAAATAACAAGTCATATGTAGGAGTGTAGTGATGAAGGTAGATTCATGTCCACCCCAGAGCTGAAACTCCCTCAGTATCTATCCAGACGTACAACAACCGTTGGACTTAATCCAACACATGATGTCACCTCTTCAAACCTGGGAGAGCCTGTTTTTATCAACCTGGATTTTCTCCCTGGTAACACAGCCGCCACCTATCCTGGTAACATGAGCCACTATTTACACAGACTGTTTGTGAACGTTGGAAGTCAAGCCAGGCTGAAGCACAAACACCAGTGTCAAACCACGGAGCCATTATGTGTCCTGCATGAAGTTCCAGGCACGTGTATTAATAATGAGCAATTTGCATAATACCGGTTCTCTCTCTCTCTCGCCTCTCTCAGAAAACAAATATGGTGAAACAAAGCAGACAGCCCAGTCCCTTCGTCCTGCTCCAGGCTGGACCTGGTGATGTGGACACTGGCCTGTTGGACGTTAACCTCAGGTACAGCAGTAGGCCCCTCCTCACACTAGTGTGTTTGGTAATAACAGCAACACACAGCTCAGACAGGCTGAGTTTCGGGCAACGGACCATGTGGGATCAGTTGGGCCAAAAACAACGCTTTCAAATCACCTGGAGGATGAGGGATTGTTTTTGTGTTGTACTTTGACAAAATATGCTTTTCTCAATTATTCATTTGTCTAATTGATCAAAATCTCTTCTTGTTATTGTTTCAGAATCAGTGACGGAACATCTCGTGCCTTCGCCCGCCAACTGGCTGCCATCGGAGACCAGCTGGACCGGGAGTGGACCAGCAGGCGGCAAAACCGGCTCCCGACTCCTCTACGCATGCTGAGACCTGCTCAGGTGTTGACCAGGACCATGTATCGGTAAAATAAATTAAAAGATCACATTTTGTGTTTTACTCATCAGATTTGCATACGATTGACGGTGTAACCTGGTGTTTATGTGTTCCAGGGATTTCCACAACCAGTTATGGGGCTTCCAGGGCCTCTCTGCTGCAGTGAAGGCCTGGATACTGAGCACTGCGCCTGGGCAGGGTCTCTTCAGAGCTGAGGCCTGGACAGCCTGGGTAACATTCCATAGCATTATACATGTGTCTCAGTTTACCAAGGTCACAGGTCAAGGTCATGTCACTGTAAAACATGTTCCAATATTATTCCACATGTTTTGACCTTTGGCAAACTTGTATTCTAAGGTACCCAAGTCTTCATAGTTTTCATGTTGGACTCATTATTCCTTTATTTTGCAGGTTTCCAGGTTTAAACCAATAACCAGCACTGATTGGACCAGAGGAGCCCTGGTGACTGTGGCACTGGTGGCTGCAGTGACCCTCCTCGGTGCCTTATGGATGGAATGGAAAGATTAAAGAGCCATTATAATAATAATAATGACTTTTCAACCATTATTATATTTGATAAGAAAAAATTGTTTGCAGGCGAGTGATAATTATTGCTAACTGATGTGTTTCTGGTGTTTACTCTGAGTTCTCTTTTTATACTATTTCGACGAGCGGTATTGGAGTTGACGCAGACGACTGTGGGCAGCTTCCTGGGAAATGTACCAGTGGAAAAAAATATCCCAACGCATGTGATTTCAATCAGTTTTATAGCATTAGCCAAGGAGTTGGCCAGTTTCATGTAGCACTGAAATGTTGTTTTTAAGGTCACACACACGTTTCCATGACTGGACTGTTGCTGGCCTGCAGTCTTTTGTATCCAGATTAGTTTCTTACTGGTTTAAGAGGCCCAGAAAATTTGTGATATGATATGAACCCTGGCTTAATATAAAATGACGGGAGCTGGACTTTCTGTGGCAGATTTTGAAACTGCTTTTCTTATAATGCTAATAAAAATCATAAAGACAAAATGTTGCAGTCTCTTGAATAAAAAAAACAAACTGATTGAATTCAGACTAACACACAAACAAAGACCTTGAGAAGCAACCACAGGAGCTTGCACGTTTAGTTGGTCTTGCTAAGGTCCATTTTTTCCTCCTCTTGCTTAATTCCAAATCCACGTCTCTGCGTTATCAGTCTTCATACGTGGTGACTTGCACATTCGTGTACGTTTTGAACGCCTTCATGTTGCATTTCTGAAGCGTGGCGCCCAGCTGCTTTCCGGGGCCGACCTCGTAGGTTTGAGGGAACCGCTCCCCCTGCGTCCTCTCGTAGATCTCGTGCAGAGTTTGCTCCCACTTCACGGGCGACACCAGCTGCTTCACCAGCTGCCGCCGCACGTGGCTCTCGTTCATGTAGCGCTTGCCGTCGACGTTGGAGTACACGCTGATCTCGGGACGCCGCACCTGAGGAGGAGAGATATCCAGGAGTCAGACGATAAAACTATATAAACTGAGCTGTGAAGCTGTGAGCTATAAATGTATAGAAAGACCATGGTGGGCGGATGTGAGTTAGCAGAAGTCCGACTGACCTCCACCTGTCTAAGAACCTCTCGGAGGGGTTCAGCAGCCGAGGCCATCAGCTCTGTGTGAAACGCTCCGCTGACCGGGAGAGGCGTGGTCCTCATGAAGTCGAGACGTCTCGAGTTCTGCTGCAGGAAATCCAGAGCCTAGAATGACAAGAGTGCTCGGATTAAAAGACATGTCACAGGAGACGCTCTGACAGCTGAGATATATGTCACCACTTAGTTATAAAACCCTGTCTCGCCTATAACTGGCTGTATCACCTGATATGGTGTGGTTGTATTTTGTATTTTTATGCTCCGTACCTGTTGATGTCCCGCGATGACTCTGCCGTCAGGGAACAGGTAGTTGGCCACAGAGCACACCGGCTCCTCCACCCCCAGACTCTTGCAGTGCTCCTTAGCTTGCAGACAAGCGTATTTATACTGAGCCTGACGTCGTCCAATGACTGACAGCATCCCACTGGGAGTCAGCTCTGAGGCCTTCTGCATGGCCTCGGCACGCACCTTCACCGCATACAGAGCTACGGGACACAGCAGGGGGTAAGCATGGTACACTCACTGTCCTGCACACGACAGGATATCATGTCATATTTACCCTCTGTGAAGTTTATGGCACCGGAAAAAACCAGAGCAGCAAATTCTCCAACGCTGAAACCTGCAGCGGCAACGCACGTCTCAACAGCCTGCGGACACACGTGTGAGGAAAAATAAAATAAGTGCGTTGTAATTTGCAGCCTTATGAAATCAACATATAACGATATAAACCTTTAAAATGTGAATCTTTGAATGAATACTTAAAAGTTTTGATACTGACATGTTGCTGGAAATACCAGTTTCACCTCAATTAGATTATCTGTATGCTTCTTTCACATTATTAAGGTACAATATTCTAATATTATATGAATCACTGCATTGGGTTAAGACTAAATAATCAGTTATTTTCATAGTAATCCTATGTAATGCTAATTTGTATTAGACTTGTGATTAAAATGTTCAGTTAACCGATTTTGCAGATTGATCCGATTAATCGAGTGATCAGCACCATTGGGTTTTCCCGGTTGAGTCTCTCCACAGCAGCCAGCGAGGTGACGAACACTGCGGGCTGACAGTGCACCGTCTTCATCAGCTCCTCCTCGGGCCCCTGCAGGCACAGAGACAGCAGGTCGTATCCGAGGATCTTCTGCGCGGCGTCGAACATCTCTTTGACGTTGGGGTACTTCAGGAGACCCCGAGCCATGCCCACGAACTGGCTGCCCTGCCCGGGGAAGAGGAACACGGAGCGGCTGCTGGGGTCCTTGCGGCGCTTCCAGCTCCGCTCCGGCTCTCTGTCCGGGAGAGGAGCGGAGGTTTCCGGCGGGGGATCCGGGGATCCGCGCTGGTTGTGGGCCAGACTCCTGCTGAGAGACAGCAGAGAGCCGAGCCTCTTGCCTCTGGAGGCGGCCGACATGTTGCCGAGCACCGGTGTCAACATGGTGAACTGCTCAGCTGATGACGTCCTCACAGGTCACAGCCACCCCATCATTCACCTGTGGATTGAACCAGTAGACTGACTGAGATTAAATCAACTATTACACCCGACACAGAGGCTCCAGCTGCCGGCATGACCCAGTGCAGGGCGCCGCCATCTTGTCTGAACCAGGGAGGGTTCGACTGTTTTCTTTCCGGGTCATTGTCAGACTCATATGAACTCCAGCGCCCCCCTCAGGTCAGATCCTGCCATGATTTTATTGATAAAGTTGTTTGTATACAAATACACAATAATATAAAACATAGCAGTTTATATATATACTATCACTTTAGAACTCAATTAAAAAAGAATTAAGAATTTAACTAAAAGGATATTTAATATACATAACTAAATATTATATATATAATGATGTATACAATATACATTATTATATAAATCCTTATGTGATTATATATAGATATGATAACTTATACATCAACTAATTATTATATATTATGTATATATAATTCATACATTATAAATTACTACATGGATTACATGATATATATTGATTCTATAAGGTAAAAGAACAATAGGCAAAGAATGAAAGCTAATCGGATAATCAAATAAAGGGTAAATACATCAATGGTGTTTTTAAACTTTACTTCCACAACTTCCTGTGGTTTCCAGTTGTCGTCAGATCACAGCAGAGAACTTTCAAGAGCAGAATAGTAAAAAAATGACAAATATCAGAAAATCATCGAGTTTTATTGTTCAGCAATAAACTTTATTGTACAAAACTGTACATCTCTGTTGATCTCAGTCAAATGGGTCTTTATTGAATCCAGCATCACATTGAGCTCGTCATCATTGTCCTCCATCATCTCAGGGTAAACCTCTGAATATAAATATATTACCATGCTTTCTGCAGATTCTCTACATATTACTGTAAATGACGAGTCCCCCTCCACTCACAGTCCTACACATTTTTTTAGTTTTAACATTTTTGAATTGTTCATTTGAAAACAGTCAGCATGGTTATCACATTTGTCCGTTGGGTTTTCCCTGTGATTCGTCCGATCCGTCCGACAGGTGGGCGGCCTCCATGTAATCATCCAGCGTCCGGTCGTCCTCTGTCATGTGATCGATCTGATCCATCTGATCTGACCGTTTCTTGAGTTTGGTGATGAACTCGTTACTCGCCAGCGCTCCTTCCTTTTTGGGACACACTGGTTTGGATGACAGGCGTTGCCCCAAACACTCTACAAAAACAAAATGGATGAGGTATAATTTATTGTTGTTATCTTCATGTATACCACATTTCTATCCTGGCCTATTTTTTTGTGTTGAAAAATTGTGATACCAAACTCATTCTTTGGATGATTAAATGTAATCTATTATATCCCCTGGAGCAGAGTAGAGATTCTTGCTCCTTGATATCTCACTAGGTTGCATATAGTTTTTAATATCACATTGTTGTGTGACCTGAACACAACAGACAAAGAGAATACTGCACCTCCAGGAGCGATGGGCGTCATCAGGCGGTTCAGCTGGACGTTCCAGTGCCGCACATGTTGAGTGGCGTTCCTCAGCTTCTCCTGAACCTCCTGGAGTGAGAGGATGAGTAGAAACTGGTAGTTAGGGTTGGTGTTGTATTGAAAATGAGGCTCACCGAGCTGATCCAAACACATTTCGCACCTCGAGGCGCTGGTGGCTCCTCTGGCGAGACGCCTGCAGATCCTGGAGCTCCTGCGAGGCTGAGTAAAGGGCCGAGGGGGTCTCCTCCTCCGTCCTAACGTCGGAGGCCTCCTCTATGGGGCTGACGCCCTGCTGCGCCCTCTGCTGCTCCTGCAGGAGCTGGCACTGCCGCTTCTTTTCCTCCTCAGCCTCCAGCAACCTACAGAAAAGAGGAAGGTTGCTGAAAACACCAAAAAACATCTTGGTTCAGAGCAGAAGTTTAGAGACATGAGGCCAAGAGACTACGAGAGGTGACTGAGACATATGCATGGAAAGGTAGTGATTGTGATCTTTGTTCTCTGAAATGTTTTTGTGTGTGTTTCTCACCTCTCCAGCTCCTGTCGGACCCTCTCCTCCTCCAGCCGAGCCTGGATCTCCACGTTGAGCGCTGCCTCCAATTTCTCCTGCGTCAACTCCAGCTCCTGAATTCTTTTCTTCTGCTGCTCAGCCTCCTTTTCCTTCTCCTGCATCTCCGCCTGCATGCTGTCTCTCAACTGGACCCACACACACACACACACACACACATACGCAACAACAGCTGAGTGGAAAGAACTGTCCTATTCCTGATTCACCTCTTCCAGGAATCCTGTAACCTTTTCTAAAAGCACTAAAAATCACTGAGGGTTGAATCTGAATTTTATAATGCCAGTCTTAATGCTGTTTTCAGAGAACTGAGAGATTGGGATGGACGCTAAATCCCATTTCTGAAAAATAGCAAATACATGTTGTCATCTTTCTAACTTTTGTTTTTTTACCATCTCAGCCTCTTTCAGTTGCCTCTCCAGCTCCATCTGCACCTCCCTCTGTCTCCTCCTTTCTTTCTCCTCCGCCTCCCTTCGCTTGCTCTCCAGTTCCCGTGCATGCTGCGAACACAGATGGTATAATGCCATAATTATAATTATGGCATTATTGACCCTGTGATTCCATTATCGACCCCGTTCCCCTCTCACCTGGATGATGCTTTCGATCTCCAGATCCTGTTTGTCTTTCTCTTTCTCCATTCTCTCCATCTCCTGGATGTTGGAGTCGTCCGATTGGCTGCTGCAGCTGCTGCGGGCGCTCCGGCTGCGCTCCCGCTGGCTGTGGTCTCGCTGGACCCGTCGCTTCAGCTTGAGCTCGTGGTGAAGGGAGGACTTGCCCTCGCCCTGGAGACGGAGGGCTGTCTGAATGGCTGGAGAGGTCACACACACACACACATGGCCTTTAATATTGTATAATGCACAAAAATGTAATTATCCAACATAACTTAAACTGATCTAAGAGGCCACTCCAAGGACGCCCAAATAACTCAACCTCCCCTGCATGTCTCCTCTGCTCTCTCTCCCCCTTTCACACTTAAAGCCGGACAAAATATATACACATAATATATACACATTCAGCCTGGTTCCACAACTCGTTTTATAAGGATTTTCTGAATCCTCAATGGGGGGAAATTAATGGGAAAAACAACAAGCAAAACCCAGCAGCGGCCACACACATTATAATCAGAGTAGTTAAAAGGTGACCTTGTCCTCGTGTTTCTACTCAGACGCAACAACTCACCCTGAGTCCACTCCACTTTCTTCCTCTGGTCGGACGCACTCATCTCAAAAGTTTTATTGTGGGTTTTCACACAGAACAGACAGCGTTTCCCCTCCCTGTCTGCAAGAGTCTGGAACAGAGAGGAGACATGGGAGAAAACATCTTGAGCTGCTTTCAGACATTCACCGAAGTCCTGATTATTCTTGAAATATTCCGGAGGGGCTGTACGTGAGAAAGCAAAGACTTTCGTTGAACACGTCCACAATGCACCTCCTCACCAACCTCTATGATACAGCTTTTATCCAGCTGGATTTCTCCTCTCTTGTCTTTCAGGTCCTCGCTGACGTAGTACGCCATGGAGAACGGCTTCAGCACAAACCAACGCTCCGTCCAGTTCCGACGCTTGTGCCCCTTTTTCCACATATAACCCTGAAAACAACATTGGTCAGGATGAAAAAGACAAAGAGAACTTATAGTAAAAAAAACACGATCATAAATACCCACCCTCTTCAGGACGTTGTGATACATCTCCAGAAAGACCTCGTGCAGAGCCAGACTGAAGGCCTCTGCACTGGTGACCCTCAGCAGCTGGCCCGCAATCATGCGCTCCAGGAACGTCCACACAGACATGCCCTCCTCCAGCAGCGTGGCGTCCTGGGATATCAAGTCCTCCATGAGCTTCCCGTCCCACTCCTCGCTCATCGCCGTGGAGATTTTCTTGAGGAGATACTCCACCTAAAAGCCATTGAAACCCCCAAAAAAACAATGTGTGGTTGCAGAAAATCAGTACGCCGCAGTATTGTCACTGATATCGTCCGATCCAGATAGTACGCTGACATGCTGCATCAGTATATTTCTGTTCTATACTCTTACAGAACGGTGCTTCTGTGTCGAGGGTTCAAACTCAGTTTATTTTGGTCTCTGTCGACAGGAAACAAAGAGCAGAATGGAGGAAACGCAGGAAGGAAGAGCCTCATTAACTCACTTACTTGCACTGCTGTGAAAAAACTGAGCGATTTGGTTCGGACACACGTTAAGTTTATGTGTAACCTGATATTTATTTCACGCAATTAGCTGATCACAACAAAGTTTTGAACTTGTTCCATGTTTCATATCGGCTTGTGATCTTCTCTCTCGATGTCAATTTTTTACTTTATTGCTTGTAAAATATACGATCTCCGTTATTGAGTGCCACCAATAATCCCAGTCTGACATCATGGTTTACCTCCTCTGGTATCATCATCAGCGGGTAGCGGTCCTCGGACAAGAGGTTGAACAGACAGAAGAGCTTGAAACAGTCTCTCTCCGATAGCAGCGCCCCCTGTGGTATCCCCCTGAAGTTCTTCTTCATGGTCATCATCCAGCACAGGTCGTCAAACTTCTCCTTGTCGAACATCCCCTCTTTGACCTGAGCAACATGGGCCGTAATGAAGGAAACATTCAGGAAACAGGGTTTGAACATCAGTTGTTATGTATGAAATAAAACAGTTATTGGTGGAAAGGTGCTTAAACTTTAACTATTACGATTATTTCTGCTTCTGAGTAACGTTCGAAATGTCGATATGTTGTCATGTAAAGCACTGATATGTTGGAAGAGGAATATAAATATTCTATAGCTTGGTTATAATTACAAACCTCCACAAAAAGACAAAACCAAAGATGTCGGGTCAGCTGATTTTATCATTTATCTGTTTATGGGCCATTTCACAACATTTCCTGTCCATAATTTACAGCATGTGCAGAAATAAAGTGCATCACAATAACTGGAAGTGAAACAAACATGTGTTCAGTGGTGTTTTTAACCTTGTCCAGTATATATTTGTTGAGGTAGGGCATGTAGCCATGATTGGACACTGGCCCATCATCATCATCCTGGAAGTGCTCCTCCAGAGCCACGGGGTCGTGTGGGATGTTCAGCACAGTGTACAGGTTGTGTGAAAGCACCTAGAGACACACACACACACATACAGGGCATGTATAAGATATAGAATCACGCTTTCAGGATGATTCTTCTGTGCACACTATATCTCTCCATATATCCACACACACACAAGTAGAGACAGCTGGTTTCTAGTGAGTGAGCATGTCAGGGCAGCTTTCGGCTGTTTCCCTGGATTCTTCCCTGCAGTGGGGGCTCACACAGACATGTAGGAACTGGACAGAAAGCCACAGGACAGACTGAATAACACTCACATGTGAAGTTCTTTAAAAGAAACCCTGACACAGCTGGTCTTGTTATGTCTCTGGTAATAAAGTAGGAAAAGCCACAAAGGGGAAAAGTTGGACTTTGAACTCGAAGCTGGTTTTCCTCTAATCTGAGTAGGTTACGTGTCTGTTGGTGGGACATATTTGGGATTGTGTGTGAGCCTGAAGGGCGTTTGTGTGTTCACCAGTGCACAGATTACAACATAGATTCACATGATTTGTTTACCACGTATAAAGGCAGCTAAAGAAACCAAAGAGTTCTGGTTTGTTTCAACAGAGGAAAAAGTGGCACAAAAACGCAGTTAAAGTCCGTCTGTCTCAGTTTCCTGATCTAAAAGATCTCCACTCACTTACCTTCAGCTGTGACTTGGACACTTTGCCACACTTCTCCACGTCCAGCGACGTGAACGCGTACCAGATGGACTTGAGGAGCTCGGATTTTAGGTCCATCTTTTTTTGGAGACGTCGCCGTGCGTAAAAACAGCTACATTTCCATGCGCAGCGCGGCGGATGGCTTTTACGCAGCGACGGACTGGAGAGAGAGAGAGAGAGGGAGAGAGCTGCTGCTGCTGTGGTGGTGGTGGGGGAGAGAATTGCCAAACAAAATATAGGGCAGAGCTCAGGCTGCTGTGCAAACTGCAAGGCACTAAAAAGAGTCAGATGAAGGGCAGAGCGACAGAGGAGGAGAGAAGAGATAAAGTCCCCTGTTCTTCTGTTCTTTTAACGACATCGGAATAAAAAGAACTTGGGCCCACAAGCCAAATCCAGACCTACATCCAAGCTACATATCCTGGGTGTGAAACTTCTGTCCAGCCTGCACAGACATGGATGTGTGAAACTGCCAAGTCCAAATGCAAATAAACGGGATCAGAGCTGTTTTCAGATTCCGGAGGTTTGCAGAGGATTTCATGACACACCCATGTGTGTGTGGAGGCCCCGAGGCCAGTTTTATTTTAGTGGCTCCAAGTGCAGGGACATGATCATAATGGCTGATGTGATTGTGATGTGAAATATAACAGTGAAGTTAGGTTGTGTTTTAGAGATTGAAACCCCCACACAACACCCCTCACCTGTGACTCTCCTGAGTACATCTGTCTTTTTTCTCACCCTTATTGAACTTTGTAAAGATTTTTAAGTCATAAGAAGCAGAGGTTTTTTGTGATTATGGACTATATACAAGTACAATGGAATTTGGTAATTTGATTTGACAGTATAGTTAAATATATTTGGTGTAATGTAGATTACTGCATGTAATGAATTAACAGTGGGATTTTAAATACAGATCCCCTTGTGTTTTCCCTGAGTGAAGGTGTCATGTATATAATATATTTCCGAGCTCATCTTATGCATGTTGAAATCACGAGTGGATATGTCGATCTCAAGCAAAATAGGTTAAACAGGGACAGTGCAATCAGACAGAAAGCATCCGCAAGCCTTGTTAGAGCTTAATGTAGGCTAATCAATACCATAATTAGGTCATGAAAACGTCCGTCATTGTTCGGAGCGCAGCACGCAGGCTGTATCAAAACACTGATGTAAGTAGGGTTTAAGGAAAAGGGGTTTGCGATAAATGTATGAAAATCATCTTCTGAGCTGAGGATGTATTTCATGATTTTCTGCTCCATAAACTAATGATTGCTGCATCGGGGCCTGTTGTGTTTTCATCACGCTGCCGTGTCGGTTGTCTCCCTTCAAGGTCGGATCTAATCACTGTCGTCTCAGGTGCTACAAATGAGATGTCAGCCAGTTTGCCAGAATTCAGAATAGGCCGTCCAGAGGTCTCATGTGAGGATCGACCAGTCCCACTGCTGAGAATTTACCAGTCTGGCATTCTTCCACTATGGCCTTGGTCATAAAATATTAACCCAGACATGTTTCCAAAGGTATTTAAAATGCAAATGGAGGCTTCGCTCTTTGCCACCTGTCAAATTGACACATAAATACGTCACTTAATTCCCCAAACAAAAAAATTACTCTACAAGATTTCAACATTCACACAATCTTTAATATATACATTTGCATTTGCCTTGCTGTGCTGCTTTGACACCACCATCACATCACAATAATGCTGTTTCCATTTATACATTTAATATATTCAAGGACGGCAGGCCATGACATTCCCAGTGTCGAATCAATATCATATCCTGTAATGAGGCAAAGATTTTTCGTGTATTGTTAACAGATATGGTTTGATACAGTTTCAATCATGCCGTGTTTGCACCGCTGGTAACAGTAAATATGGATTATATATTACAGAATGTAAACACAAATCATATATTACAATTACTAGAGCATTAATAATGCCTATCCTGAAGAGGAAAGGTGAAATAATTGATGATGAGGCTCGAAGCAAGGCTGATGGATTTGTATTATTTCAGCGCAGTATTCTAAAATCTATCTAAAACCCAATATGTGGGTCGAGCTAATGAGATCAAGGATTTTGGAAGTAGTGCTAAAATTTAATGTTGTGAGATAAACTTGTGCTTCAGAGCCTTCAGAGCCTTCAGAGCCTTCAGAGCCTCCGTACCCAAGCAAAACAATGACACACGGAGGACGACATTTAAAAGCGTTCATTTTCTCACCAAATCTGAAAAGCTGATCTTACAAAAGCGCAGGACACAGTAAAAAATGGAACAGACAAAACCTCACAGACAGTATTTAGCTTTGTTTCTACAGCACCATTCCAGCACAGTGTCGCCTTTGTGATGGTAAAACTAAATGATGTGGAGATGAACATCTGCTGAACACAAACAGACAAAAAAACGTCTAAATTGGAAAACTGCTGGTGAACATTCCTGTGCATTCACATATACTACATGAGAAATGTTAAACTCTAACTAATAATAGTACATTAATAAAGTCATTATTTAAACATTTCAGCATAAAAGGCAGAAAAACATCACTTTGTATGAGCATATCAGGCTCTATTTTAACAATCTAAGCACATGGAGCGAGTGCATTAAGGGCCCAAACAGTTAAAGATTGGCAAAGATTGTTGCACCAGGCGCATTGGGTACGAAAGGGTTTTACTTAGTCTCTGAATAAATCATGGGTGTCCTTGGTAACATGCTATAAGCCAATCAGAGTGCCGTCTCCTATTTCCTATAAAAGCCTGGCATGCTTGCCCCACAGCCGATTACAATAATAAAGGCACATTTGCCAGGTTGTATGGAAAAACCATCTGCTCATGCAATCGGAGTGAAAGCGCACAAGTAAACCACCTAGAGCAACAACAGGATCCCTGAGGTGAAGCAGGTGTGGAAAGCACAGTGTCTGCACGTTGTGCATCCACCTATAGTTGGTCTATTTCACTATCCTGATCGTGTACCATAACAGTAAAATACTGCACCTTAGACTTCAGACCAGATGTTTGTTGGTCAACAGCACAAGAATGAAATGCACCAAAAACACACCTGACCTCACCTCATGTTAAGATCAACACGTCCATGGTCGCTCAGATGGAGACAAGAGCATTTACTATTAAACAACGTGGCCACTGGATGGGAAAATTACAACTGTGTCGCTCTGAAATTTGCAAAGACCCTGGCATCATGCCATCGTCTGTGGGAATAAAAGAAGCTATTCAATCTGGCCCCAAGATCGTGTGACCTCAGACTAGCTACTAATGCACCAAATGGACAGAATTGCACTTTTAATTGCACCTCTTTTCCCCTTACACTGAATCAATTAAACCTGTACAGTAGAGAGAGCCATGCAAACAATGAGGGTCAAAGAGTTGCAAAGTGAGAGGAGTAGCTGTGGAACCCTGAATGCCCAAAAACACTCCCCCAACTTTGCAACTCCACTGATCCTTTGTGGCATTAATTACCAATCCTCGGTTTAAGATTGAGCATTAATGGGCCACCACACGACGACGCTGTCTTGGTGCTAGTTTGTTGGCAAGCAGACAAGCCAGGACAATGCCTCCAATCTGGGTGAAGGCTAATCCTAACACAGTGGCAGCAATGTGGAAGACGTTGTCGTTGACCAGACTGAAGACTTTACGGAAGCAGCCGTGTGGATGGATTCCTGCAGCAACTACTTCGTCGCTATCATCTGACAGAAGAGGACGATTCTTGCAACCCTTGCGCCTGGCACAGCAGCTGTCCGGCAGGGACACCGAGGAACTGTTCTCATAAGGCAGGAAGGTCATATGTTGGGAAGCCCAATCTGAAGTGAGCCAGTCACGCCAACCCTCAGCTCCACAACACTCCAGGGCCCTCTGAAGGCTGTCCAGAGCATCGGCACGGCCCTCATCCTCTGTGTAGCCGGCCACCGCTCGCTGTAAGCCACTGCGAAATCCTCCAGCAATATCTTCACGGTAGAAGAGGCCCGAGAGTCCAGCTGCCAAACCGGCTATAAGTGCAGCAAGTTGGAAGAACCCATACGCCCTCAGCACGCAAGGCAGGTTTGCAGCCACCCCCAGACAACCTAAAAAGCCCCAAGTGGTGACGGCAGCACCTGTGGACAGGAGGATGATTGGGGCGTTGGGGTAGCGATTGGCAGACAACAGCATGAAGTCTGCCAGTGAAATCTGAGCCCAAACACCCAGGGTGAAGAGGGCCAAGCCGGCTGCCCAGAAAAGGCAGCTGAAAGCGAGGAGTCCCAGGCGCAGGAGGTGCATGACTCCCACTGGGCGGCAGCAGGGTGGGGGAGTCCCCACAGGTGGAGGTGCGGGGGGAGCCAGGGAGGCCTCTGAGCACATAGACAAGGATAGTCGCTGATGCTGGTGGTGGGACTGCTCCTCCTGCTCTTGGTAGGGGGACAGCAGGTAGCCAGGGATGGCAGAGGGTCGACGAGGAAGAGGAGGAGGAGTGAGTAGGTTGAGACCCTGTGGACAGGACAGTCTTCGCACCGCTAACTGCTCGCGCTCCCAGTCCAAAGCTCGTCTGCTGGGACTCGGCCGAGCTGACAGCGAGTCGTACGGCAGTGCAGAGCTCATGATCCCTGCTAAGGCTTTAAGTACTCCCCTCTCTCTCTTTTACACACTCACCTTCTCTTCTTTCCTTTATCAATACTTTCACACTCGTCTTCCTCCAACACACAAGCTCCCTCCCACCTCTTTATGACTGGTTATTAAGCCACCAGCAAGACGACCAGCAGCGACTGGACAGTAAATCTTGCTGATGGGTGCTGCGTCGTGCCGTTATCTTCCTCCGCAGCCCCCTTGTTTCCTCCCTATTTATCTGTTTATTTCGGGCGTTCTTTCCACCTGCATGGTCACCAGCTCTCGGAATTTCTCCGCTGACAGTCACATCCAGACATCTGCTCGCGCACTGCTGCCCCTCGCTCGCGTAAAGGCAAGAGGTGAGTGCAGTGGGATGGACTGAGGAGTCCGTCTATGCACCCCCTCTCTCGGTGTGGAGGAGAGTTTGACTTTGGTCCATTTGTGAAATAAATGATGGGAGAAAAATATCCTTTACTTTACACTGTATGTGATATTTGTAAAATAAAGAAACCTTCTCTGAGTTTAACTTTAATGATTTTGTTAGTCTGCATTTTTTTTATAGATAATTGATACCAATGCTTATAGCATTACAGTGTGAAAGAAATAATTTCCTAGATGTGCAATCTATTCAGGAATCAGTTTAATAAAAACGTAATTTTAAATTATGGACAAATAATATAATAATAATAATTCTTTACTTCATAAGGACATGCAAAACACAGATTTTGCATGTCTGTGTTTGTAATACTTAAATTCAAATCCTCAGCTCCTCTCTGATGACACATTGAATGTATGCTACATATGCTGACATAAAATTACCCCCGCCCATTCAGAGCTATTTAAAGCCTCTCCGTTAATTAAATGCATTAAAATGACTCTTTATAAAAGGGCATCCGTAATAGTGGCATGATGGCACAGAGGGGAATGCCCAGACAGATTGGTGGGGGCAGAGGAAGGGTGGGCGGTATAGACTCATACTACAGATTCTGTTTGTTTGGGCTGTAGAAGCTAAATTTAAAACTCCTGGATTAGAAAAATGGAAGTAATAAAATGTAGCTGACTACAGTATCTTATAATTGAATTTGCACAGACAGATTAGGCGTCTTGTTCTCAGTACATGAGGGAGGGGTGAGCAGATGGAGTTTAGCACAGACAGCTGGAGGTCTGCAGAGGAAATGAAATGATGTCATGATATTTTTCGTTAATCTTTGCTCAGCTCAAAGAGTCGTTCAGTTTTATGAGCACTCTGGACAGAAGTGAACGAGCGTCCTCATTAAAAACACACATCCAGTGCATGCAGAAATACAGCAGTAGGAAAAAAGAGGTGTCAAGAAACAAGTCTTCCTTTTTTGTTGAAAGCAGATGTTTCTTTCCGTTCCGGTCTTTGACATCTCATATGGTCACCAGGTTGAGAAACATCGCCCTAAAGTATAATGTGCTCCGGCACCACTGAAAACTGGCCTGAGCAAAGAAACAGGTGCACGATTAAATGACAAAAAAAAAAAGAACACAAATATCTCAGAAAAAAGTCCCAAGGAAAATGCCAAGAGAGCTTTAATATAAGTTTATATTTATACACACAAACATACATCCCTGTAGTCATATATACTACAGTAGACTGCTATTTACTAAATTATTGTTGAATTATATATACTATCTGCTGCTGTCCCTGCTTGGGATCAATAAAGTTTCTTATTTAAATGTGACAGGTCCACAGGTCATGACTCCTTTAAATAGACGGACTGTCTGCTGAACATAAACACAGCCGAAACTCACCGTTTACTTTCTCTTCGGACTCTAAAACCTCCATGACTGCAGCACGACTCTTGTTGCGTTGGACAATAAACTTATTTTGTTGCTAATATGCGCAGTTAGGGCGCAAACATTAGCTGCACCCGCGTTTCCTGTTTTCAAAATAGAAGTCTTAAAACTGTGCAGTGACTGCCTTTAATATGAAATGTTGTTTCTGTCCCCATCTTACAAAAATAAAACTGTGTCTAGAGGAAGGTTTTTTATAGCGATTAAAATCTGAGAATACAAACTTTGTGAACCTTGTACTATATATTAAAATATGCTAAAGAAGTACATTTAACAATTCAACTTAAAATATACCCTACTACCTCCAAGTACACAGATAATGATACTTCTTGTACCTTTTATAAACACAGCAAAGAAACTAACATTTATCATTTCTGATATACCTCTTGAATGTATTATTTGTTCCAATATTAATCCAGTAGATGGCGCCCTTTGGTATCTATTATTCTGCATAAGAAATATTTGATTCAGAAACAGAAATTTTCACACTCACTTCCACAATATCTACAACACTTTTCTTTTAAATATTTACCTCTGCCAATACATATAATTTATCTATATTCTTAATTGTTTTATATTTTCCATGCATTCATACATAAGAATGTACATTTCTGTTGTGATTAGATCTTTATTTAGAAAAAAAAAATTAATAATAATATTCAGCCAGAGGACTCACTGCCGGATGTTGTGGTTTTCCACAGACTCCAAAATAAAAGCTCAAATCACAAATCCCGTCCGGGTTTTTACCTACTCTCGCGTGGCTCCGGTGACGTCACGACGCGACCTCTCTCAGCCCACAAGTCACATGAGACGTTTCTTCTGCTAAATGTTGTTTTGTTTCTTCACGTTTCACTGATTTTTCTGCTAAAAAAAATCTTCCCTCGAAGTGAAAGTGAAACAGGAACCGTCGTGGATCCAACATGGACGAGGACGGGCTTCCTATCGTGGGCTCCGGAGTGGATCTGACCAAGGTTCGTGTTCGGCTCGCTAACGTCAACACAGACACGATGAGAGGAAACCAGCTGTCATTGATGATTTCACGACTGTTTAGCTTTAATGGAAGCGGCCGAACATTTCACTACAAGCAGCACGTTTGAATCGTGTGAAGCCTCGAGGTCTCTACGTGACAGGGATTTAACAATCCACGTTTCTTAGTTCATTACTGCACATTTTAAATGAAGTTCAATTTCCTTCTTCGTACGTTCAGAAAGTAAAGACTTTTACACATTATAAACATGTTAATTTCACTACATGAGATTCAAATGTTCAAATTCACTCATTTTATAATAACGCGTCACTCAGAATAGCAGGAAATCCTCATATTTGAGAACGAGAAACAATAGAGTGATTGATCATTGTTCATGGTCTGTGCTCGAACAAATTCCTCAAATTATTCACTAACAATTAAAAACAGTCACGAGAATTTGATGTGTGGTTGAACAGCTCATCTGTCCATCCCTGGTTTATTGTCCTGAAACAACTGAGCCACTTTTTCCCAACACACTGAGAAAATTAAAAGCAATATATATAGTAAAGGTTCAGAGTGCCATAATGGAAAAGTAGCCAAGTTTGCCTTTATTTTTCTCTGAAATTCTGCAGTAAAATCCCTTGAAACTTGACACACAGACAGTGAAGTTCACCACGAACAAGAGTCGGGTGAAATATCTGTCAATATCTTTTTGACTGTTGCAGGAGAGGGTAGAGATATTGCATCATACAGATGCTGTGAATTGCTTCACTTCCTTAGTACCTCACACTCTGCTGCTCATCTGCTTCTCACCCCCCGTGCTTAAGTATCTGTTCTGCTTCCTCCAGGTTCCTGCCATCCAACAGAGAAGAATAGTTGCCTACCTGAATCAGTTTGTTGTGCATACAGTTCGATTCCTGAACCGCTTCTCCACAGTGTGCGAAGAGGTTTGTACAATTTACCGTAACGTCGATGTCAGACGTCAGTCTGTCGCTCTCAAGATCAGACCCTGACCTGTCGCACGTCTTCCCCACAGAAACTTGCAAACATATCTCTTCGCATCCAGCAGATTGAAACCACTCTGTCTATTTTGGAAGCCAAGGTGAGTTCTCGAGCCTCCGCCATTGTTCTCTCTGGAGTTTGGCGTCCGGGCCCTCATCTTATTAGTAACATTGTTGTGCTCTGAGCAGCTGTCCTCCATCCCTGGACTGGAGGACGTCACAATCGAGGGAATCGGTCAGCCGCAGCAGCCAACTGCACAGGCTAACGGACCGACTGCTGCCACTCAGAGCCAAGCCGGTGCTCCACCGGCAGAGATGCTGCCCCCCCCACAGGTACATTTACCGACATACACACAAATGAATGCTACATGTGGTTTGTTAAATCCTCAGTCCACTTGGAAACGTCACAGTCTCAAGGACGTCTCTCCACCCAGAGAGAAAAGGTTTCAGCACATAACTGCACTTAAAAACCACAATCTGTCATATTTACACTCATGCTAGATAAAATAAACTTGATACTGTGCTACTTGGTGAGCTGGAGTGGTGCTGGCTGGTGCACTGCTCAGCTTTGGAATGAGCCATCTTAACATCTGATAAAAAAGAGGATCTCAAACTCTACATGTACAACACTTACCAGAAATGCTGAACCTTGTAACCACGTGTTACTTCACTCCCCCTGTAGCTCACTCAGACTGTGCAAGAAGCAGCTCCGACGCAGAAAGCGGATGTAGAAGCAGCTGCAGAAAATGTCCTGACAGTGGCCAAGGACCCACGTTATGCCCGATACCTGAAAATGGTTCAAGTGGTGAGTTTGCGATCACACCTGCTTCATGCACTATGAGGATAAAAATAGAAATAATGTGTGCAACTCATAAGATGTTTAATTTGTGACAGGGTGTTCCAGTTATGGCCATAAGGAACAAAATGGTCCAGGAGGGTTTAGATTCCAACTTGCTTGAGTGAGTGTCCTACAAGTCAATTAACATTGATCGTTGTCTCTGCATTTGTGTTTCATTAAACTGACCAATAATCACTCCCTCACTGCTGGCGACAGCACGCCGGACGCCCCGGTTCCCGACGGAGGAGCGAGGAGCACCGATGATCCAGATGTTGCCGCCACCAGCTCCGACAGCGAATCATCTTTCAGCGACTGACATCTTCCTCTACGTCCTCCTCACTGCAAAGCTTCCCTGCGAAGGCCCCTTACATCGCTGTGTGAGGTTCAGGCCTGTGCTCGCACGAGGATACAGAAGGTGCTGATGTCGGTGCCTGGAAATGTGTCCGGAGTGATTGTGATTTCAGTCTGAATGAACTGGAAGGGTCGATCGGACCTCCTCGCTACGTGGTTTTATTCCTCATTAGCATTTTTGATTAACAATTGTTGTTTCCAACTAAGACAGAACAATTTCCCTCTTTGATAATGTACCCTGTGGTCCTCAGAACATGGCAGTAGCAAGTAGTTTTTCAAGGAGTAGTTAAACTGCAGGTTTTCTGTGATCACTTGACAGTTCTTGCTCTTTTTGTTACAGGGTCCAGATAAAATTGAAAAATATATGTTGGAGATTTTACTGATTAAAAGAGACATATTCTGCTCATATCATCATTCTAATTTTGGATATTACTTGAAAAGGTTGACGTGCTACAATATTCATAAAACCCATCACTTTCCTCACTGCCCATTGCTGCAGCTCCTCTTTTCAGCCTCTGTCTTAAACACTTGGTTTTAGCTCCTGCTTCTTTAAGTGCCCCCCGCCCCCCCCCCCACCCCACCCCCTCCTGATGAAGCCCACTCTGCTCTGATTGGTTAGCTGGCCCACTCTGTTGTGATTGCTCAACTACTTCCACCGTGCCAGCCAAACCACAAGACGATCAAAATGTAAAATGTGGGGAATCGTGTCACATGACATTACGATGGTGCAGAAGTATCAGCCAAACTACTGATGAGGTGTTTCAGAAGCTTCAGTGTTTTCTGTGGAGGAGAGAAGCTCCTGTTATCACAGACTTTCTGTTCTTTTAACTTTGCAGAACTTTTACAAACACCCTATACAACACACGAGGAAGAAAAAAACATCTTATGTCTCTTTTAATCCTTTCATTTTCTAATCTCTGAGTTAATGTCAGGGTGAGAAAAACTCACGGGGATGTTGTTACAGAATCAGTCTTCTGTTTATCTTTAAACCTGCTCGGTAAGGTTTGGTTTGGCATCAGTGACGTTAGCATTTTCGGCTGGAATTCCGGCTGCTTGAAACACCTGATTCTCTAAACAAGTGGACGAGCAGTAAATGACATGAGACGCCAGTAAAACAATACATTTCTCATCACAGTTAACAAGCTGCACTCGAAGAATAATGTGTTTCAAGTGTTATACCCTGATTTACTGCAGCATAGAAAGTGACCATGTTGAAAAACAGCTTGTGTAGATTCAGTGTAAAGACACTGTTGCTTTGACTTTATTAACTTAGACTAAGTGAATAAGTGGCTTTGGAAAGTATGCAGACTATATAAAGATGGAGATATGGCAATTCCCTAAAAGTGAAGCCAATGCTTCACATTCGCCCCCTGGTGGCTGGCCTCTGCGTAGGTGCATAACTGTCACGCCAATACATCTTTCTCAAATATGGTTTCTGTCGTTTTACACGTTTCTAAAAAGCTATAAAAATGGGCTTTGACAGCTGAGACTGACGTGATCGGTCAAGAGGGTTTGTAGTTGAGTCTGATGATGATGTAAAAGTCAGTAAGCGATAACTGGAAATATTTCATTGTGTCTCTGCTTTAGATTCGTCCATAACTAACATTTTTCCATTGAAATGCCTCTCGAGCCTGTAGGTTTTGCCAGGAGTCGGTTACGCACACTGACCTTTACTGAGTGATAACACCGTTTGTCAGAAAATGTAAACAAAATTTGTTTTGTGTTTGACTCGCGACATTTCTCACAACTTATGTGAACATGCCCGGAAAAATATTCATGTAGACAAAGAATGTGCCAAGAATGTTTTAGTATAAAATACATTTATTGTCTTTTGATAAGATTTCTATGAATGGACATTACACAATAGTGTAGAGACGTCTGAAAAGCACTTTGGTTACAAGAGAGAGAATCGTTGCATCTGTGATTTGTGCCTGTAATAAACACTCATACAATTTGCTTTAGAAAGTGCATCCTTCTTCTTCATACTATCACATTATCTTTTCATTAAGCTCAGCAGGATATTATGATAAGTGCAGTATATTATGTCACAAGCAAAAATACAAAAGTAATTGAACAAACAAAACAAACTTTTCCCATGTAAATACAGTATCTGATGTGGTTAAAAGTGAATCTATTGTGGATAAATCCTAGTGCTTGATTCAAAAGAAGAGAAAGAAATTAATACTTTCATTTAGTCCTAAAGAGTCATGAGTGAAAGAATTTAGGGAAGCGCTACGCATACTCTGAGACGGCGTTAAAGCACATCGAACAAACCTCTTCCTGTTTATTATAAGAATGAAATTTGGCAGTTTCATTGAGCAACTAATTAACTCAAAGGTCTAATTCTCCTCTATCAAGCAGCTTGATTCTCAGTGCATGATGACCGGATGTCGACCGGGCACAGTGACATCCACAGCTGCACTATATGACCACAGTGTACAGTCAGTACATGCAACCAAAACTCTGAAGAGGAGCATCCACTGAAATAGATTTACTCCCTTTGGCAGTACAGTGATGCATACAAAAAAAATTTGAATGACATCAGTTTCCTGGTGTGCAATATACAAAGAGTACCCCCATATACATATACAGTATCAGTCTGGCATTTCACCAATCTTCTCACAAAACAATGTTCCCACAGAACAATACTTCATTGGTTTGAGATTAAATCCCATGTGCAGCAGTCATGTGATCACCGCACGACCACAACTTCTCATATTAGTGGTCACAGGTCCGACAGGAAGTGTTCAGCTCATGTGGCAGGAGTCAGGAGTGCAAAGTGCAAAGTGACGGTCGTGTGAACACAGGCGGCGTGAACACATGAGTACACTATTTTAAATGATTTGAGGTCGTATAAATAGTATAAAGAATCAGGCTGTGGTCAGTTCTTTTTTCCTTAAACCCCAAATCTGACAGCCAGTTATTACAATGTAATAATAAAAATGTCAAAAAGAACCTGTTCTGCTAATAAACTCATCATATGATGTTGTTTACAAAAATAAAAAGGCATAAAAAAAGAAAAAGAGCCGTGAAAATACTGACGTTCAGCTGCAGATCAAGACGACTTTTCCAGCTCTGTTTTCACACGTAAAGTGAAAACCTGCAGGAAGTAAAAGGGAGAGATATGAGACTCATTTCCAGTTAATAAAAAAAGAATTGACCTTGTGTTTAATGGTCAGAAACTCACTTTGAAATCGTCGATGTACGTGAGGAAGAAGAGGATGAAGCTGAAGGCGACGACCCACTCACACACAGCGCTGGCCAGATAGAAAGGATAGTCCTGGAAGAGAGGCCGCAGTCAGTCCACGTGGTAAATGATGACTACATTCACCATCAGGTAATCTAACTAAAGCCGTCGTTTCCTAAAACCCAAGATGGCCTCTCACATCTGAGTCCAAAACCATGAAGAAATTCAGTTTATAAAGAAAAACCAAGGAGGTTACGTTTCCTCCCCCGTCCGCTTGCTGGTTTATCAGCAGAAAACTACTCAACGGATTTCAAAGAAACTTGGTGGAAGGATGGGAAATGGACCAAGAAAGAAACTCCTTTGTGGAGGTAAGTAATGCTACTAATGGAGACCCTGTTCAGATCTGGTTTAACTTCCGTCCTGAGTGATCCGATCCCAAGTGGTCAGCTCTTAGTTCAGGTGTGAACGCAGCTAAGACACACGGAGGGTGCATTTCAGATGCGATCAGTCAGACACACATTCTGAGGCAGTGGGGTCTCCTTCTTTCAGCTGTGGGGGCCACATTTAAAAGCCTCTTTAGCTGACGACCTCTGACCTGCTGCAGTTTCATAATAAACTGTGGGATGTTCACACAATTATTTGCGACTGATTTGAAGTGATGATCTTAAGAGCTGTCCACATGTGATCTCTCAGGTTGGCTGTTAACACCAGGTCTGAACAGCTGACACGTCTGCAGCTCACCTTGTCGTCTGGGTCTCTGATCAGCTCGCTCTGCTTCACCCAATATGCACAGATGACAGCTGAATTATCCACTAAGGAAAAAAAATCAATGAAGCATCACACACATCTACTGGCAATAACAACTGACACTAGAACATCTGGGAGCCAGAGCATCTTCTCAGCTTGGACTTCAGGGAAAGGATACCGGGGAAAAACGCCAGCGCAGCAAGGAGGGCGATGCCCGAACGCACTCGATACAGGCTGGAGGAGGATCCAAACGGATGGGTCTGATACGAAATGACCGACTGGAGGATTATGTATACGACGCCAGAGACGAAGAACAGTATAGCTCCTATGTCATGAACTACTCTCACTGCTATTTCCTGCAAACAAAAACAAGACAGGGGCTGTTAGAGGTTACATTACATTATATTTTACATCATGCAACACACACATGTTGAGACGTACCTGAAAGGTGGCAACAATACACATGCTCAGACAGGAGAGCAGCCCCCCCACCAGAGCAGTTCTATTGAGACATGTCCTCTTCACCCCTGTTTCCTCACCCAGCTTCTCCACAAACTTGTATCGGGCGTAAATGGTGAATATTCCTGCACAGGAAAAAGTCTGATTGTGCTTTTACCACAAAGGAGAAAAAAGAAAGAAGCACTCCCCATAAAGCCATAAATTCTGCTTTCACTTCCTTGAGAAGGGGAAACGTGACTTACATCTTTGGAGAGTCAGGAAAACCCAACGTTGCTTAATAAACCAAGCAGGGTCAAAGTGCCCAAGTTCACATTTATAATAAGGGGGAAGAAGAAATACCTGCACAGGCAGAGATGAATGTCATCAGGCCAAAAATGCAGCTCTCAGGGGGTTTTGCAGCTGTGTCACTGAAAAGGGAAAAAGGCAATTTTTTAGCCCTGATTTTTACACTTCATCTCTCTCTCTTGTCTCCCCTCAACCTTTGGCCTTGAGATCGTGTATGTTGTGGTTTGCAATTGAGTTAAACACAGAACAAATCATGACTTTTCTAACTTCAAATTAGTCAACGTACAAGTATAACATCAAAAGGGAGAAGTGAAAGAAGATTGTATGAAGCTGCACAGCTCCTCTGAAGTAGCAGCTGGAGTTTGGGTACCGGCCAAGCTTTACGCTCGATGGAAAACGAAACTGAACTTTACGGCACCACTGTTGTCTGATTTGTATCAACACAAAACCACATGTGTGTGCGATTTGGAGCACAGGTTGTTAAAGATCAACATGTGTCTGGAGCACCGTGTGCGTAAATCTCACCTGATGTATGGGAAGATTAAATCGACGTCGCGCCTGTAAATCGCGATCAGATAGGAAATGATGAAGGTGGAGGAAGACCAGACGACCAGAAACACTGGCAGGAAGCACAGACCTTGCGTGAACCAAAACATCTCAGGGAGGTTTGTTTTACGCGTAACTTCCAGAAAACCGTGTCACCACCTCAGCAGGAGGAGAAGGAGCAGGAGGAGAATGAGCAGGAGGAGGAGGAGGAGGAATCCACGTCTGATGCTGCTGATCCAGACGCATGAATCAGGTTCTGCGCCTCTTTTCTGTTCGAGTCTGTTAACGACAGTCACATGGTGGTGATTGTCCGCAATAGAATGAGCTCTGCCTCTTTCCAATAAACTGATATACAGTACAGCTACAGTGACCTCTTCCCCAAAATGACTCCAAGTGGGCTGGCGTTGCGCAAATAAAACCACCCGTTACATCCACCCATCTCCTCCTCCTCCTCCTCCTCCTTGTTCCCGTCTTTCTTTCAACCCTTAAACAATTGCTGTTGATATATGTACGATCTCAAGAGGGGAAGTGTTCCTCCAAAAATACAGTCAGAAGGTGCTTTTAAGATAATAATGAAGAAATTAAGCCAAATAATAAGGAACTGGTAAAACCAGGTTGAGGAATTTCCCAGTTTTAGGGCAGAAAGATAAAATTGAAGATGTTACCGATGATAAAAAAGTTTAAAAAACAATGAAATACAACATTTTGATGTTAATGATCAGTAAGCCAGGAGATGATCAGCGCCTCGATAAAGACAATACTAAAAATAATGACTTATTAAGTTGGATGGATCTATTCAAAGGAGATTGTTCAGGAAAGTGGGGGCCCCTAACAGAAAGGGCCCCCGTCACCTTTGGTCCTTAGCTGGGACTGCGGAAAGGCCAACAAGGCCTCCAGTTAGGACCAGGTTACGTCCAGAACAGGCATTAAAAGTTAATGAAATCTTAAAATCATTTCTAATATTTAGCTGAATTTAGCTCGATGGAGAGAAGCTACAAATGGGAGTCATGTGCTGTTGAGGTTTTGGTGAGAAGTCGGGCTGCTGCCTTTTCAGACAGACTTACGTGGACTCTCCTGACTCAGATGTGGAGAGTTACAGTAATTCAAATGGGAGGAAATGAAAGCTTGCATAACCGTGCTGGAAGAAGAAATGGTCTATACGTGAGTCATGTATTTAACATTTTACTTCTAGGTAAAAATACAATAGTAAAAAAAACTCAGGTTGCAAACACAATGCTCTCGACCAGAGGAGTCTAGAAATAGGCCTCAACCAATGTCCCTCACCCGGTTTTTCCACAATCCAACCAGAACATGAGAGTCTGAGGTAACTTGGTTGAATCCACATGTGCCATTAAATGTCGGCTAAATATAAAAAATAATAAACAAATCTAGATTTGACACAGGGCCTTTCTACAGGACATGGCCATGTGGTAAAGAAGCAGGAAAGGCCTTAAGACCCTTTACAAGTCAATGTCTATGAAACCTAATTTGTGCACTTTTACCAACAAATTTGCAACTAATCAAATTACCACAAACAATTTCACGGTTTTTAAATGCCCTCAGTTAGTGGTACAGTCCTGGAGCATATATGTTCTTGCATGTTTTAAATTCTTGGGTAAATTGGGTTAAGTTTTCCACCACTGGAGTTGAGTTGATTGAAAGGAGGATGGGACAGAGCCAGTGGAACCCAGATGTCTTTCAGCTCACGCTTCTAAACACGTTTTTTCTTACATTCTGAGCCAAGTGGAGCATCTTCAGAGCCTCGGCTGTTGCTGCAGCTGAAGATGAAACTCGCCAAAGTCTGACTTGGAGGCAACTTCAAGAAACTGTTTGCTCGGTTCGACCGTAGTGACTCAGCAGGGAGAGGCTGAAGTGGAGACAGACTCAGGAAAACTTTGAGATAACGGACCATGAAATGACTCAGAGTCTCATTCTTGGCTTGAGGGAACACATTTACTGTATGTGATGAAAACATTACAAGTATAATAAAAAAATAAAGAGTCAGCTGATGCCCTGAGAGAGTTTAAAGAAGCCGTCCACGTCCCAGAAATCACCTTTCGGTCATAAGAGGACACCTGAGCAAGTTCCTCTTGACAACGGTGATGAAATACAACAGAAAACTCTGAGGACAACTAAAGTAAGTGAACATTGAGTTTAGAATATATTGCAGGCAGGTAATGTCAGTGTTGTGATAGACGTATCCTCTTCCGCCCCCTTGTGGCCAAGATGTTTTTACTCTTTGAACAATTGTTACAGGCTCTTAAGAGGAGCAGGGTGATTATTTTGGCCCTTGAACCATAGACTGTAAATAAAGATGGACGATGCGTCTCCACTTGCTCACACTATCCAAAAATGAAGCCAAAATATAGCGGATACCAACGCTGCCATCCTGAGCCAGAATAGGGCCGGATCATGCAAATATGTGTGAATTTGCGTTTTTGCATAGCAGCACGTTTTTGTATTTGCATGTGTTGTGACTTCGTTAAATTGATGACGTTGTTTTCTTGATTTGCATGTATTTTTTTCTATTTGCATGTGTTTTATTGCTTTGCCATGTGTTGAGCTCTCTCTCGGCCACCGTACATTTCTGTGTTCCTACATTTACTGACTGTCTCCCTCAACCTGCTCTTTACTTACAGAGCAGGTTGTTGGTTCGATGCCCGCGTGTCTTGCAGGTATCACAGGGGAAGGGGGAGGTCTTACTCCCCACCGGCAGAGGGCGACAACATGCGGCAGCAGAGAAAGGGGGCGGCACCAGGCCCCAGCGGTCGGCGGTCATGTGACTCAGGCAAACAGCGGGTCAGCTGACAGATCCGGGGTCGGCCCGTGCGGTGTTTACTTTTCCATGATGGTCGCGGTTCTCTGAATGGATGCAGCGCTATGCGTCGCCGCGAGGAATCATGGTAGTCGTCAACTCGGTGCTGAAGCTCGTCCAGAGGCAGACGTACACGTGCCTGTCGCACCGCTACGGGCTCTACCTCTGCTTCGGGGGCATCGTCCTCATGATCGTTTCCGCCTTCCAGTTCGGAGAGGTGAGCGTCTTCTTCTTGACTTCTCCCCCCCGGGGCAGCCTGTCAGGTCCCCCGGGCGAGCGAGCGTCCGCCGACCCGGTAAATGTCCCCGGTGCAGCTCCGGCTGAGCGTCCTCCTGCCGCCTCACCAGACTCCAGTCACAAATCCTCCTTTTTGTGGAGTAATCAACCTCTTTGTTCGACTAACCGAACTAATCAGCTGTAATCGAGACGTTTCACGAATCTTTAAAGTACTCGTGCAAATTCGGCCTCATGATTACCCCCCAGAAGAATAATTGATTTAAAGTACATTGCAAAAACCTTGTTACTTAATCATTTCTTTAAGAAACATTTGTGAATTTGACATTAAAGCTGTTGAGGAAGTCCAGATTGTTTTCTTCTTGTGTCGTTTTGATATTTTTCCACCTTTTTAAAAAGCAGTTTCTAATATTTCAGAGTCACAATCGGTGCAAGAAACAAGAAATCTGTGACTTTCTAAATGTGATATTGTGGGTTCACGTCCCCTCTCTGCATTTACAGGTGGTGGTTGAGTGGAGTCGAGACCAGTATCATGTTCTGTTTGACTCCTACAGAGATAATGTGGGGGGGAAATCCTTCCAAAGCAGGTGAGCAAACTTTACATTTACCAATGAATCTCACAACTGTGTCTCTCCCTCACTTACTCAAATGTTAACGTTCGTTAGCAGACGATTGTTTTTTATTGCTGAGGTCACAGCGAGAGGTTTCAAATCTTCTTGGACAGAGACATATTGGCCAAATCGTCAGTTATTCCTAATATGTTCTTGTCAAACCTTTCATGCAAAGAAATGTGATAAATGCTTGATATTTTCTTTTTAACCGTAATTTCGTTTTGATTAATAATAATCATCAGTAAATGAATATGAAAATACAACCAAATATATAGAACTTGAATTACATTGAAGTAAAGTGAAAGGCTCATAGCTGCTGATTTGTCAGGCTCTGATAATTATTCATTTGCAAAAGTGTGCAAATCACGAGCCTAATTTCTGCAAAACCCTGACTTCATGCAACTCCAGAGCGTTTGCACTCTTCTCTTGAAGTGGACGAGGTGCAGCGCTGCATCAACACAAACCAACTCTGACACGCCGGAGCAAAGTGTTCACTGTGGAGGAGGGAAACAGGGTCACAGCTCTGCAGTTTCAGTCTGACTTACACGAGTGTCTCTGTGTTTCAGGCTCTGTTTGCCCATGCCTATCGACGTGGTGTACACGTGGGTGAACGGCACAGACATGGCTCTGCTGAAGGAGCTGAAGACGGTCAAAGAGCAACTGGAGGAGGAACAAAGAGCTCTGAGGTAGCTGTGGCTCCACATTCTTGAGCTGTTGCAATAGTGAAGTGACAGTTGTGCAGAAACACTGCAGGCTGTAACCTGTGGTCACAGTTAAACATAAACCTTTTACTGTAGTCTATGAAACAATCGGGTGCAAACACACTCACGTGACTTTGAGTTTTCAAACCCTGAATACAGTCAGAATTAACATACAAGCCTGCAGCATTATCATCTTCACTCAGAGAGGTCAAAGGTTTGGAAACGTCTGAGGAGAAGTTCCAGTTGCTCTTTTTTGTATCTGCCTCGAATGACCTTCACATCATGCTGGGACTTTTAACAGAATGTGATGAAAATAATATGAATTCAATTTGTTGTGAATTTCTGCTTATAGGGAACGTCTGGGGAAAAATGCAAGCGAGACAACTGAAGTGCCCAAAGACAGGTGAGGTTATTAACTACAGGACACAACTAAAACTAATGCAGTCATATTAAATCCTCCCTTTAGTCAAATTCAGCTTTATTTGTAACGTCCATAAAACATGTTTCACTACACATGCGAGTGCGATGCTGTGTCCACAGATGAGGGTGTAGACCACATTTAACAACAACATAAAAGCAAACACACATTATCCATGTAACACAAAAAGAGAGCAGTGTTATCATTTCCATAGTTTTTTAATGCTGCTGAGGTTTTTCTAATATTTTCTTATATTTTTTACAATATATCACAGCCTGCACCAAATAAGTTCATTGCTTTTATTTGCCTTCTCTGTTATTTTTAATCCCACAGTTTGTAAAGTCTTTGTTAAACGAGTCATAAAAATACAATTTATAATCATTATTAACTTTAACGTGACCGATTTAACAGGAATAAAGTATTTGAGCTCTATAATTTTTGCACCATTTCCCACAAAGACATAATACAACTAGAGATGTGCAAAGGATTTGTACCTTTGTGTACACGACTGTGTTTTGTCTCATTGTGCACACACTCACTGGCCACTTTTACTTCTTACATCAAGCACAACAGCTCTGCCACGAATTTCACCTTAAACCTCCTTTTCTGAAAGCTCTTAATTTTAAATATGTTGTATCTTTATATCTGAGGTTGCAGCTAGCGGTGCATTCTTTTCTTTATCGCACTTCACTACACAGAATATTGTTTTTTTAACCTTTCCCCTTGGTGTTGGTTAATGAGGTCGGCAAAACTGCAGAAACACCTCAGACTCTCTGACTCTCAGACCTGTACTTTGAAGTGTCAGTTAAAGACACGATGAAACCACATGTGTGAACCCGGACTTTAATGTTGAAACAGGAAGTCGAGTCGGGTTTCACCACAGATCGAATAAAATTCAACAATCTAAACTATTTTAGAGTAACTGATTGATTTTGTAGTTTAACCCTTTGTGTGCTGCAAAGTAAAGATTCTGCCATATGAAGATTTTCTAGATTTAATTGAACGTGTCGCATGTTTTTGTTTCACAAGTTTATGTTTCAGCTAAAATAAAGGAAATTAGCATATAAATATTAAAGCTCACACAGCAAAGTAAACTTCTATGAACATTTGTCTTGAGTGAAGACGTTTCCTGGCCGTCCGTCTATTTGTTTCAACTGAAGATGCAAACAGGGGCTCGATGCATTTCCACAAAGGAAACTGTTTTGCAGATGGTGTGAACTTATTACAAATTTCATGCACATGCCCAGAATTGTCTTTCAGTGTACAACCACAAACTTAGATGAAGTGGAGATGTATATCATTTTTTTTTCTGCTTGTTTTTAGTGGTAAGCCAGAATGTCTCCTGTCCCACTGCATCCTCGCACCCATGCTGGCCCTGGACCCCGCCCTGCCGGCCAACGTCTCCCTCAAAGAGCTGCCGTCACTCTCCGCCTCCTTCGCCGCCGCCAAAGAGCTGCAGCTGATCACAAAACCCTTCCACCCGCCCACCGTCGTGTCTGTGGTCGTCTTCCACTCGCAGGCCGACGGTAAAAACAAGTGAATTCCGAAAACGCTCAAATGCTAGAATGAGATCAGATCGTTCTGTGAAATGATGGAGCGAGAGATTCTGGAGGGAGAGAAATGAAAAGAACAAAAGTGACACACATAACTTGTCTCTATAAACAGACTCTGCATGTGAATTTGTAGAATCTGTGGGCGAGGGAGAAGATTTCCGAAGCCTCCTTATTTCCGTTGATGGAGGCGAATTCATCATCAGACAATAGCCGATGGACTGATTGCACATAACTTATTTTTAAATGTGACACATGTAGACAAAAGAATAAACTGTTCACCTGCAGTGAACCCACGTCACAGGGGTTTATGTTCCATTTAAAGACTTAATAAGCCAGTGATTAACTCTCACGCACTATAAAAGGGATTAAATATAGAAATATGTTGCTCTATCGCTCCTGAGCTGTCAGATTATCAACTCGTTATTGACTAGTGTGACTATTATTGGTGACTGAGCCTCCGATGTTGCTCCGTCGACGGTAACGATGATAAACACCAGCTATAGACGGATGCAACGGAAACCAGAAGACAAGAAATGTCCGCACACACGTTGATTAAAAAATGAAAACAGATCAAATAAAGAACGACAGAAAGAAACTAGATTTTTGTCACAGAGAAATTCAGCCGTTAGTCGATCAAAGGTGCTGTGATGTTTAAAGTATTGTGTTGGGAAAGAGTTTACTCTTTACAGACTTAAACTCATCAGTCTGAGTGGTGACGAGAAGTCTGCATTAACATCTGTATGTGTTTATTAACATCCCTCTGCTGCTGTGTCACTGTTTGTTTGCTGTTTGTTTTACAGCTGATAAAGCCTTTACAGATGTGTCCAGAGAAGAGCAGAAATTCACTGTGTCCAGATGTTACCTGGTGGGTTCATAACTGTACAGAAATGTGATGCAACCCCCCTCCCCCCGTCCCCCTTTAGATTAGTCTTATTTTGTCTTTGTTGTGTGCTTTGCAGACGACCGATAAAGAAGCTCCAGGTCTGATCCGCATGCAGACTCTGGCATATCTGAGCGGCTTCCCGGCGACCTATAAGGAGACGGAGTCGCTGCGAGTCAAACTCCCCTCGGCCATAACCAACAAGATCAAACAGGTAAAATCTTCAGATCATCAGGCAGTGACTTGGAAAAAAACACTTGGTTCCTAGTTGAAGTAAGTCCCGGGTGGTTTTGTGATGCTGATGCCAAGTTCAGAATACACAACCTATTGTCGTGTGATCGGAATCTTGCAGTTGTGAGTCCATACTACACGACTGACTTGGGGGTCACCCACTACAAGACTATTATGTCAAACAAAACTCCAAAACTCCAAAACTCGTCTGTAACTGCAAAAAACTGGGCTAAAAATCGTGTCGTGTAAATGAGGCTTAAGGAGATTTATTGGTAATAAGCAGAACAGACTGAAAGATGCAGTAGTTATAAAAACACTGTAGATTCTTGGATGTTGATAGGAGTCTTTTTGAAATGTTTTTATTTTGAAATCATTCTGTTGTTGTTTATTACACCCCCTGCATTTTGGGAAAATAACCAAAAGGGACAACTCCACATTTTTTAGATGCATCCGACCCTTTTCTTTTATGGTTCTCAATGGCTTAATAGTAAAAAAATTTAAAATTAAAATTTATGAATCCATAAAAACTACCAAACAGTTGGAGGACATGTTAGTTTCCTGACTGAACAGCAGGTGGCAGAGCTGCACAAACAGTCACTGTACAGTTCAACAATCATGTGAGTTTCAAGTTTCTGTAAAGTTCATGTGAACTTCACTGACTCTGTCACCAGATGTCGCTCTTGCACTGTCGGAGGATGTGTTTGTGTGTCATCGTTACGTCATCTCTATTTTACCTTTGATCCTTTTATTCATCACAGCATCTTATCCAGTAGCAGATATTCTGCTCCGTCCTGCTAAATATGCTCTTTTTCCACTCTGATCATTTCTGTTGTGATGTGGATGAAGAGTAGTTTATCTGTGTTTAGCTGGGGGGGGGGCTGGACGCTTGTGTATCTAATAATTTCCCCCCCTCAGAAGTCGGCTTTATATTTTCAGAGTGAGGAATGTCACTAATGAGCCTGGATTACTGTGAAATGATCAAGGAAAACAAGACAGTCAGTCAACGTCAGACGTGTGGGAACGAGTCAGGTGTTTGTCCCGTCCTCTGATAATGTACATTATCACACGGCTGATGAGGATTAATTGGAGATTAGTTAGATAGCGTCTTTTCTAACGGTCCTTTTATGTGCTGATTGCAAAACAAAGGTGTTAAACAGTACGATTTATCTGTGGATCTTTTACAACCCGGAAAATACCAAAGTATTTCTTCAGTACTTTCACAAAATAACAGTATGATTTTATTTATGGATGTAAATGCGGTGATTTAAGAGATTGGTTTATTTTTTGCTTTTTCAGCTTTTTCAACATAGTGGTTAGTTAGGAATTAAAGTGTATAACGCTGTATATACAAGGATCATAATCAACAGTACATGAAACACAATGTACAACTTTCTTGATACACTGACTGATTCAGTTTTTGTAAACAATATCAATATTATGTCTTGTTAGATATGAATTGATCTTAATGTTAAACTCAGCTTAATGAGTCTGATTAATTCCTTTAATAGATCAAATACACAATGCAGTCACAAGTGAACAAGCTGCGTCCACGACCCTCAGCAGAGTCCGAAGTGCTGTAACATTGTGTGTGTTGATATGTAGGTTAACAGCGTTTAACCTACATATCATCATGGAACCCAGTTGTCCCATCGTGCCATTCCATTCGTCTCCAGGTTCTGCCGCAGTGCAGCCTGCTGGGTCATGTGATAATAAGCGGCGGTATTCTGCCTGTAACCTTAGCTGGCGGTGCGGGGGTTAACAGTGGAACAACTGTTTGGGGTGGCATGGCGCCAGCCAGTGCGCTGAAAGGTCGGCAGGATTTTACTGACCTTCCCTGCACTCTCTCACTCTCACCCCCACACACACACACACACACACACACACACACACAACCCACACACACACACACACACACACACACACACACACACACACACACACACACACACACACACACACACACACACACACACACACACACACACACACACACACACACACACACCCCGTCCTCTCGTATTATTTATACCTGGATTTACCTGTTTGAATACCAGTTGAGATGTTTTACAAGTGGAACAAGCCGGGGCGGGTGTAGCAGGCATCAAACTGAGTGTGTGTAGTGGGAGTAGAGACGAATCAGGGACATGTGGAGTCACACAAGGTTCAGGAGGGATGATGGAAAGTGTGTGTGTGCGTGTTTGGCCGTGGAGGGATTGGAGCTCCACGCGCCGCCACACAATGCACAGTTTGGATTTCAAGGTATTTCCTGGCGTCGCCGGGCCACTTCTGTGAAAGAGGGATGATGTGCATAGTGTGGAGGGAGAGGTTCAGCACTGAGAGACGCTCGGTATTTATAGCCGGTGTTAGACTGTGTCCCGGTGATGAAAGCTGCCCCACGGCCCCGCTCATCTGCCCGAGCCGTCGCCTGTCGAGTCGTGACCTCGGCGTTTGTGTAAAGGCCTGTTGATGTGTTTGTATTAGTGTGTAGTTTTATGAGTGTGGATCGGGTCACACGGTGGCTCGTCTCCACCGACAAGGAACATTCAAGATGTGTGTCTCGTGCTCGTAGAGTATGTGCAGGGGGGGGAAGGATAATAAGTACAACTAGAAGGACAACCCTTCCACCAACGTCTGTCAGAAACAAACTCACAAACCAGCTAAAATGGCTTATTAGATACAAATAATGAATCTAGGAACTGGCATTTATTCAATATTATTTTATGTATTCATTCATTCAGTCCCTCCTAACTCTGCTCTCTCGCTGACGCTCTTTTTAGCATTTCTCCCAACCCTCCTTAAAGGCACAACAGTCCCCTTGCGAAACCACATTAAAATTCACTAGATCTGGATTTCTTGTTTGCACTAAATTGCCCACACCTCATAAATATCAATCCCCTAATCACACCTGCTTACGGGGACTGATAATCACCTAAAGTATAAGTAAGTAGAAGCACATGACTGAAGGTTTAGTCATGAAGCCTGAGAGATAACAACTGGAGGAAGGTTTGTAATCTCTGTGAGCGGACACTCGAGCAAACAAACCAAAACATAACCTCCTGAGCCGAGGTTGTCGTGCTGATGTACAAAGACACGGTTACAATTATTCCTCACCGCAACATTATGTCCCATGTGTATAAATATACATTATGTAAATATAAACTGCGGCTTCTATGACACTGCAGTGACAATAGAATGCAATTAGTTGTGTAAACTAATGAACCCAGCGGTGAGTGATGGTTTCAAGCAGTTGGATTCATATGTAGCGACACGCTGCTCCATTCACCTGTCGGGTTTCTTCACGTGGAGCTTCTCTGTTGGACAAATATATCTGAACCTCAGCTCGTCTCACCAAACTATGGTTGTGTCTCTGTCCGTCTCCAAGAAAGTGTCCTGACACAGTGAAATTATGAACCAGTTGTTATCTATCAGGCTTCTTAGAGAAAAGCGAACTCGGTATTATGACACAAATATACAAACAAAACAAGATTTCCGTTACAATAGATAAACATCCATCCCTTCTCTATGCTGCTTATCCTCTTCATAAGTCAATGAATCAAAGGATTTTCTCTGTATTTTAATATTTTAATGTTTTATCTGCATTGTGATGTAAGTAAACAGGCGTATGTGTTTATGTGAGGCCTCCCCACGCCTCTGCTGTGTGTGCATGTGTTACACACTTATCAAGACTATAAAGAGAGCTACAATAAAGATGGCAACGTGATCCGGGGGCCAGGCATTCTCACGACTGGACCCGGCTGTGTTTTAAAGCCTCTGCGAGTCTCCTCACCTAAAAACGGAAGCGGTGGACAATGGACGAGTCGAGACAGAACACGAGACGCTGTGTGTTTTGGGTTCAGGATGATGGAGGGAGACAAGGTCGGTCTTTTTCTGGGAAGATTAGAGTTAGAGAGACGAGGGAGGCGGGACAGATGGTTTCGAAAGAGACAAGGCCACAGGGGGACACTTACATACATCAAGTACACACAAACACACACACACACACACACACACACACATGATGCCTCTCATAATTCCCCCGAGGTCAGACAGAGAGCCAACTCCATCATACCCCCTTGGAGAAGATGACATCACAGAACTTTCCAAACTGACAACTCTTTACACACAAACACACAGGGCTTGATTTGACCTCTGTACCAGTTGGGGTCAAAGGTCACCCTGAGCTGTTCAGGAACACAAATCCCATCACAAGTCTCGTCTCCATCTTTCAGAAATCTTCCCGTCTCGATGACAGACGTCTCTGTCACGAGATCACATCACGCTGCTCGCCATGGGACGTCCACTCTTGAGAAATCACTATTTGGGATTTCCCCACAGTGCATGTGATGATTTTAGTTGTTTGGGCTTAAAGTTGGGAAACTACAGACTTGACCTGATGACCGTGAGGTTACACAACACTACAACTCTGAGAACTTGAGATGCTTTTGAGCTTGGAAACGATTTGCAACAGGAGACAAACTGGTTTATACTGTAAAGTAGATCTTATAAGTTATTGATCTGTATCCTGTAACAGTTGCAACACTACCTACACCAAGGATGTTGTGTTTTCATGTTTCAGCATTTGTCAAAATCAGGTTTACAACTTGGTGCAGATCCAAATAGAAATTCAGATCCTGTGAAATGAAATGTGGTTTCATAGGGAGACTCTTGGGCCTGGGCGGAGATATACGCTCTACTTGGGGCTATTCTAGTTCAGGCCCATGATCGTACACCAATGTTTGCTAATTATCTCCGGGAATGTCTTTGGTTTTGCAGGTATTTGGTCCCGAGCCAAAGTATCTGGCAAATTAAGTCAGCCTGACGATGGCGCCACATAGGAAGTCGGGGGATCACCGAAGTTATGGGAATTTATCCTCATCTGACCTGCGTTATCTGTGCCACATTCACAACAGGCCACCCGGCAGTTGTCATGATATTTCACTCAAATCCCCAAATGTCGACCTCACGGTGGCGGCAGAGGAGAAGTCAGTAGATCATGAAAGGCTTTTACAACATTTCCTGTTCAACAGTTTTGTGCGTCGTTGTGTTTATTAGAGACCAGTGCAAACCAGTTAGTTTCTTGTTGGACTCTTGATTTACTGGTTTGGATGCACCAGGAAGAGGAGGATGCTTAGTTTCCATGTTATTCACTGTATTATTTGAATTTATGAAAATGATGAAGCTCCTGGAGATCTAATATTTGAGAGGTTCCCAAAAACACAAATCCTAAATTAGGAAAACATACAAACAGCTCGCTCACCAGGATCTCTCTGTATTTCTCCCTCAGTTTGAGTTGTACTCGGAGGCAAGCATCGCCCTGCTGCACCTGAACACCCAGCAGGACTTCTCTGACCTGACGCAGCAGGCGAAGAAGAACCTGACCCTGGACGGGAAAGAGTTAACCATCAGCCCCGGCTACCTGTTCTGGGACCTCACCGCCATCTCACAGGTACGACTGCTCCTTCCTGTCTCTCACATGTAAAAGAATATGTGTAAGTAATGAAAACCGTGTAGGTTCATTTTAGAACAGCCAAGATATGTTGGTGATTCAGTTCTTTCTTCTCTGCTTCTCATCCTCAGTCCAAACAGGATGAAGACGTCTCCGCCAGCAGATTCGAGGACAACGAGGAGCTCCGCTACTCGCTGCGCTCGGTGGAGCAACACGCTCCCTGGGTGAGGCACATCTTCATCGTCACTAACGGGCAGATTCCCTCCTGGCTCAACCTGGACAACCCCAGAGTCACCGTCGTCTCACATCAGGTAAAAGGCTCGACTACGCCGCGCTCTGGTGTTCGGTTGTCAGACGGTTTTTACTGACGTCTAATCTTATGTCACGTGTTCAAGTTTATAAGCAAATGAAAGGTTCTAAAATAGTGACCAAACTAATGCTTGCATATATTGTCGTACTGGAAAGTGTTTGCTGTTTTATCAACCTTATTTTTGTATTGACTTGCAGGACATCTTCCAGAACCACAGCCACCTTCCCACCTTCAGCTCTCCGGCTATAGAGACCCACATCCACCGCATCCCCGGGCTCTCCCAGAAGTTTATCTACCTCAACGACGACGTGATGTTTGGCAAAGACGTGTGGCCGGACGACTTCTACAGCCACTCGAAAGGACAGAAGGTGAGAACACAGCATCATGTGGCTGAGGATCCGTCCACACTACTCCAGAGGTTTCGAGTATTTAAAACAGAGAAGTCTGGAAATGTTGCCGACCTCGTTTTAGTTTGAAAACTCAGGAAAGATGGAGACGTTTGGAAACAATGTTTTCACCTGCACGCACCTGACTACTGTACATGAATCCTCACATGATATATCGGGTGTGTTAGTATAGACGGGGATTATTACGCTGTTTTAAAACAAAAAAATATCATTTTGGGTGTAGTCTGTGATAGTTAAGTACAAACTGACCTTGAGTCTGCTCCTCTCTCTCTTCTCTGCAGGTGTATCTCACCTGGCCGGTTCCTAACTGTGCTGAGGGCTGCCCAGGCTCCTGGATCAAAGATGGCTACTGTGACAAAGCTTGCAATAACTCTGCGTGTGACTGGGATGGAGGAGACTGCCTGGGTAAAGCCAACACTGTCATGTCTGTATTCACACGCTTGTATTTGTCATCAGGGCGGCTGCAGGTCCTTGAAAAGTACTAAAGGATACTTGAATACTAGTATGACGAATACTTGGAAGTGGCTTTCAAAGTCTTTCAAACCAGGGACACTGGGGATCGAGGTGGTGGAATCTAACGGACATAAATGTGTTTTAATTTCAAGTGGCATTAAAAAGGGGTTTGAGAAGTTTTAGACATTTCATATTTAGACATGTAGTCAACTACATGTCTAAATATGAAATGCTGCCCTCTTTCTTACAGGCACAGCTGGGAACAGTCGGTTCGCCGCGGGGGTCGGAGGCGGCGGGGCCGGTGGAACTGGTGGACAGTTGTGGCAGTTCGCAGGTGGTATCGGAGGACTCGGGGGGACGTCCTATTGCAATCAAGGCTGTGCCAACTCCTGGCTGGCTGACAAGTTCTGCGACCAGGCCTGCAATGTCCTGTCGTGCGGCTACGACGTGGGCGACTGTGGCCAAGGTAAATCTACAGCAAATCAGATGCCTATGATTTCAAGATAAAGTATGTAAAGAGAATGTAAAGAGAATCCTCACTTTTGTTCAAGGACGATTCTTTTTGGTCGACCTTTTAATGGCGTCAGTCTTATTTGTGTATTTATGTCTGTAGAGCATTTTGACGAGCTGCACGCCGTGACCCTCCAGAGGAACCGGACCCTCTACACCCTCCCCGTGGGAGAGGTCAGGCCATATTTCAGTTTCAGAAAATTCGCCCGCAGAGTCACTGAGGCCCACGTCAGCGACAACCCGGTGGTTCGTCACACCTCTGTCGCCAACAAATGGAAGACCGTGCACTTGCTTCTTTATCCCGGACACAACGCCACGCAGATCCAGTACAACCTCACCTTCCAGAGAGATGACGACACAGAGTTCACGATGACTTTCGGCGTAGCTATCGACACCCGCGAGGTTCCTCGTACCAACGTGTCCAAGACCACGAGCAAAGACGTCAGCATAGAGCCAAAGCCGACGCTGTCTCCTGAGCCCGTTGTGGCTTTCCCAGATGTTCCAGAGGACAAACGAGGTCCGAGGATCCAGACGAGGCAGCCGCAGATCGTCATCGAGGTCCCTTCACTGAACGTGTCACTTTTACCAGCTGTCGTACGCACTGAGCTGCGGAAGCTCGAGGAGAAGCTGCTCAACGGTGACCTTACTGTGAAGGGTTATAACCTCACAAAGGCTGAGCTTCTCAAACCTTACAAGACACTGGCTCAACTGCAGCAGGTCGCTGATGAGGGTGAAGCCAAGGTCCAGAGGAAGCCTTATAAAGACCTGGAGGGAGAGCCAAAACAAAAAGCTGAAAGTATCGTTCAGCAAAATAACAACGCAAAAGAAGACGCGGCTGTGAAAGAACCACCGGTCACTCCTCTTGTCCCCGTCCACATCGATGATATGCACAAAGAGCTGGAAACATCCAAACCTCCCGTGAAAGGCGCCATCGAAAGACCTTTGACTTTCAAGCTGCTGAACCACATCTCCAAAATCAGAAGTGCTGAGAGTCAGAATGATCCGATCAACGCTGCAGGAGGAGGAGCTCCAGTCGGAGGAGCTCCAGTCGGGAGGAGGCTCCAACACTTCACCTCCTCAGATCGAGGCTTCCTGCCGTGGGAGAAGAGGAAGTACTTCCATAGACTACTTGAGGTAAACAGAGCCCACGACTCTCACTGTTCATCTAAAGTCGTGCATTTTTTATTTCCTCAGACATCATGTCCTCTGTGTCGCCTCTACAGGAAGGGGAACGTCTGAAGAAAGAGCTGATGTACGCGACCAACGGCGGCGCCACTGCCCGGAGGCTGCGGGACACTTTTGCCGAATCCCTTCGCTACGTCAACAAGCTGCTCAACAGCCAGTTTGGCTTCACGTCCCGCAAAGTCCCCGCGCATATGCCTCACATGATCGACCGGCTCATCATGCAGGAGATGCAGGACATGTGAGGCTTGTTTCTTTTTTGATTTTGAAGTTTTCCTGAAGCGGCAGCATCTTTAAATCATCTTTACTCTTTCCTTCAGATTCCCAGAGGAGTTTGACAAGACCTCGGCCCACCGCGTGCGTCACTCGGAAGACATGCAGTTCGCCTTCTCGTACTTCTACTTCCTGATGAGCGCTCAGCAGCAGCTCAACGTCTCCGAGGTGTTTGACGAGATCGACACAGATCACTCGGGTGTTCTGTCCGACCGAGAGATTCGAACTCTCGCCACAAGGATCCACGAGCTGCCCCTCAGCCTCCAGGTCGGTCCTGGCTGTATAAAAAACATCTCTCGATAACATATTAACGTATTTTAAGAAGACATGTCATTTCTTTTAATTTGTCATTGTGGCGTCTTGCAGGATCTGACAGGACTGGAGCAGATGTTGATCAACTGCTCCAAGACTCTCCCGACAAACCTGACCCTGCTCCACCTGGTGAACCCCACTCAGGAGACCTACTACGACCCCAGCATGGTGAGACTTATTTAAAACTTCTGTAAATGCCTTGAAACTTGAATTGGACTTGTAGCTGAATTTATTTGGCTCTGATTTGATGTTTTTCAGCCTCCTGTTACAAAAGGCCTCGTCCTCCACTGTAAGCCCATCACAGAACGCATCCTTAAAGCCTTCAGAGACCAGAATAAGTACAAGTGTGTCTTCACGCACTGTTAACATCGTAAAATTCAGACGTTTGGTTCTCCCGTTGCTAACGTCTCTTTCCGTTGGACAGGTTCGAGATCATGGGAGAGGAGGAGATAGCGTTCAAGATGGTGCGGACCAACGTGTCGCATGTGGTCGGCCAGTTAGACGACATCAGGAAGAATCCGAGGTCCGCACAGATCAGTTTTCCCTCTTAACATCTTCCACGTACGTGTTGTCAAACTGCACTAACGTCTGTATTTTTGCCAACAGGAAGTTCATCTGCCTCAACGACAACATCGACCACAGCCATAAAGACGCTGCCACAGTGAAAGCTGTGCTCAGGGACTTTTACGAGTCCATGTTCCCGCTGGCGTCCCAGTTTGAGCTGCCCAGGGAATATCGCAACAGGTTCCTGCACATGGACGAGCTCCAGGAGTGGTACGTTACATCGTGTAGACGACATCTGGACGAAGTTATGTTTTTCGTTTGCTTGACGCTAATTCCAGAGTTACGGTTTAAGCAAACGTAACAGAAAGTGTCATTAAGTTAAACTATGGAGTGTTGGAGGGTATGAAGGTCTGCGAAAGAAAATGAGGGATGAAAAGGAGAAAATATGTATTTTTTTGTTCAAGAAAGTGAGAAAAATATTCCTTGATCCGGATCTGCTCCAAAATGTAATGGAAAATGTGACGGCGATGAGTTGAGTAGTTTCTGAGCTGTGGAAGTGTAACGTCCTTGGTAGAGGTAATGACAGAAAAGCTCTAAATCCTCACACTAGAGAAACCGAAGTGCATGTTGATAAGTCACTTAACGATCGGATCAGGTCGCCCATTAATTTTCTGTCAACCAATTAACTTGATTCATCACAACGACCGGTTACTGATGTTTGAAAAGCGCACATACCAGAACTGAAGTGGGGTCCTTGTCGCTTGTGTGCCGGTAATTTGTCAAGGTCTTGTTTTTTTTTCCCTCCAGTCGCTCTGAGTTAAGAATTTGTGTCTGTCACCGCGCGGGGATGGAGCGTTGCCAGGTCGGAGAGCGGTGGGAAATCCCTCAGGGGCTTTAGAGGTTTTTTTTTTCATGGCTCCCGCTCCTGTGTTCATGCCGGCCTCGCAAACAGACTGTAAAATTAGACCCTGCTGCTTAAGATCAGCCGCGAGCTTCAAGATACTTGTAAGATCATCGCACAGCTGAGCCTCTCGTCGCCCCCCCCCTTCCTCCCCTTTGGTTTGTGAAGTGACAGGCGGATGGCGTTGGGTGATGTCACCTCGTCACCCTGTTGGCCTGCTGACCTCCGGATAATGCATACCTCTGTCTCGTTATATAATATCACGAGTCTGTCCTCCAGCGGGACGTCTAAATCAGGGATCATGTATTTTACACCTGCATCTGTTGATGTTGGACGTGGAACCGAAGCATGAATCTGCTTCTTGTAATTTATAACGGACAGATTTTGTTTTGTTTCCCGCAGGCGGATTTATCGAGACAAGCTGAAGTTCTGGACACACTGTGTCCTCGTGACGCTCGTCATCTTCACCGTCATGTCCTTCTTCGCCGAACAGGTCAGTGCGTCCACGGCAGGACCACACACGCCTTTTATTTACACATTCAGACCAAGGGACTTAGGTTCACACACACACCTCGTTTTCCCCCTATTCCCACTGGAGCTATGATTTTAAACCTGCGTTAGTGGAATTGCACGGAGAGGTGGGTCCGTCTCGTGTGTCGCACGAGTGAGACAAGCTGAGCCAGGACCTGACTTTACAGAAATGAAAGACCCCCACGTCCTCTGTGAAAGAAGAGATGTGTTGCTCTTTGTTGGCTTGGGTCAGACAGTTCTTGTATTTACCTGCTTTGTTGCCAGGTAAGTGGCATCTCTGGCTGTGAAAGAGTCCAAAGAATATCATAGCGAATCTGGATCGTGTTCTTCTTTGACTTCTCCTGTCAAACTCTTCCACTTTGCGACAGGAACAAGTATTAACAAACTAATTCTGCTCGACATTGAGCTCTCCCTAATCCAAAGGTTTCCAGTTTCTCCTCGGCGAACATAAAGAAAGGTTAATAGTTGCAGTGACCTGAGGAGAATTTACCCCCCCGCAGGAGCCCGTGGGACCAGTGAGGAATGTGCCGGACTTGTCCAGTGGGTCTGTCACCTCACAAAGACTTTAGATGTTTCTGAACAAGACCGGTCGGCTGGTCACTCGGTCCCAAACAGGATTTTAAGCTTTGTCAGGTTTAAACCAGATCCTGGAGGCGACCGTCGTCCTGAGACAGTGTGTGATGTCTTAATTTAGAGAGGGTTTGAGTGGAGGTCGTCATGGTAACCAGGTCTTGATAGTTAAAAAAAACATTGTTAGTTAGTTTGTTTGTTTGTCGGCCGGATTTTGCAAAAACTACAGAACAGATTTCCACGGAACTTGGTGGAAGGATGGGAAACGGGCCAAGAAAGAACCCACTGAACCGCTGGATCTGAATTTTGCACTCTTTTAACATGACATAAGATAAAAGGGCATGTTTAGGGAACTGATATCTATGACTGTGTCTAATGTGGTGCAGCTGGGGCCTTGGCGGAGGCGTGCACTCTGCATTTGTGTGCGTTTCTGTTCAGAATACAAGGTGTATTGAGTTAAACTCTAGATCCTGGTCGGCTGATTGTTTTTTTGTTACCATTGGAGGAAAGGCTAAGTAGAGATGTTTCGATACCAATACCAGCCAAAATACCGGGTCAGCAGTACAGGAATCTATGTACCGATCTGATGAACGTCTTTAAAGTATTTTTGTTCAAAGTACAGTGTGAGCCAGAGCTAAAATATCAGCAGTTTGGTCATATTTCACTCTGGAAAGTCCCTCAACTAAAACCCTGACATGCAACATATGCAAGGAAGTTCACATCGGCCGATAGGCAAAGATCAGGTATCGGAAAAGAGAGAAGGGACAAATGTCATCGGAACATCTTTAAAGCTTCCTGCTATCAATTTTCGGGTTTCTATCACTCTGCCAGAAAGTGATTTTGAGAAGAGTATTTCCCACGTTTAGCTAAACAGCTTCATCTCTCTCACATATGAGTCATCCTCTCTCTGACAGACAGACAACACAAGCTTTTTGTTTTCTCTTCCCTGTAAGCAACGTCTAATTATGCCCTTTCCTCTCTGCCTGCAGCTCATTCTCCTGAAGCGAAAGCTGTTCCCCAGACGCAGAGTGAACCAGGACATCAACCCCGAGCGGGTGTGATAGAGGGAGACCTCCCTCTCCTCCTCCTTTCTGCACTTCCACCTCCGCTCCTCTCTCTGGATCCAGACGAGGAGTGGAAACAGGAACCCGACGTCCTCGACGCTTGTGTTTCATCAGCACGGACGGACGACAGACACTCACACGTGAGATATGGCGATGAGACGTTTTTTATTTCAGAAGATGATGGACGGTGCTGGCCGATGAACGAACAGAAGAAGCCTGTGCATCTTCATGTCGTCCACTGGGGGCGTCAGAGACTCTCACACAAACAAAACATAAAACACTCCCCTCTGCACTGCACCACTCCTCATGTCCCGTCCTGTGTCATTGATGGATGTGTTGAGGTGTCAAACACTTGATCGGACTGTGTTTGTTTGTGTGTGTGCGTGTGTGTACAGCTGAAACAAATCACATCAAACTGCTACTATTTAAAAAATATATTAATGACGAGTCCGAAAGCCAAACATGCCAAAAATGATGGTACTCCTTAAAGCTCTTATTTTCTACTCTTTCCTGTTAAATCTTCAGAAATCAAATAACTTGATGGTACGGACAGTTTTTTGTCGCTTTTTTCACAATTTTATAGACAAAATGATGAATTGATAAAAGATCGGGTTGGTAAGTTGTTTCTTTTCTCTCACTTTTTCTCTTCTTATTTATCTTATTTGTTGAAATCCTCGTCACGTCCCGATAGCCATCAAAAAATGAAGTCGTCTTAAAAAAAAAATCCCAGCCTGCACCTGCACGACCGGAGAGACGCGCACCGCTGAGGCAGAGACGATCAGGAAGTTAGAGAGCGAGTCCCGGGGAAGTCGACTCCGAGCTGTTGACCATCGGGCTGATAGGAGGGGGGGGTATTTTATAAGTGTAGCCTGCTCTTGCTGAACCTTTTCCAGGATTACCAACCCTAGCTTTAATTCAACAATTGATCAGCAGATGAAGAAGATTCTAACTTTGTGTTTGGTTGTGTTTGGTTGTGTTTGGCGTTTACCTCTATGGCTTTATTTTTAAGGAAAGGTGCGTTAAGTACATTGAGGGAGAATAAGGAATAATTCATTTACGTGTCGTTTTATTGTCCATTTCCGTTAAACCCATGAAAACTTGAAGTGCCTTTGTTCATTCCTGCTTGTTTGAACATTAGTTTTTTTTTTAAACGTTGACCCGTGCACATCACACCCTAACCTAGTGATTTACAATGGGAATGAATGGGAATGAATGGGATATAGGCTAATTTAATGATCATTCTTACTCTGGTACCAATGCATCTGATTGTCGGAGCTACGTGATGCTGCAACTGTCATGGCCGCCTGCACGTGTGTCCCTGTGGGACTCGACAGGATCGCCGCTGTCTGAAATTCAGACGCCCTCCGCATGTTCTCTGACTTACTTTCATTGTTGTCGTGAGACAAGTGACGTGTGCGTCTGATGTGAATGCTGCCGAATGAAAACACGCTCGTCACCTCTTTAAGACCTTTTATCTCTGAATGTCACTTTTACTAACTTCTTTACTGTAATAATGTAAAACCGACACGGAGGCGACTCCCTGATCGGGGGTGGCGTCACCGGGCGAGGCAGGCGAGACCATGAGTCACGTGTTTGGAAATGTGGATATCATGATTGCGTCAGTGGAACGGTTCCTCTGACTGAAATAAAACTGCTTTTGTTCGGTCATCTGGTTGTTTTTGTCGTGTGTTTGTGTTCTGTCATTGTAGAATATTACACATACTCAGTTATGAGGCGTTTTTCCATTTCCTTCTACTTCACGCTTCTACTCTATAAACACTTTATATTGAAATATTGTACTTTTCACTCCAGTACTTTTCATCTTAAGGTTTTATGTACATGTTTTTCTATGAGAGGCTCTGTTACGATATATATCAAATTACATTTTCCTTTCTTGTGCTTGTATCTACATTTTTCGGATTCTTATCTTCTGAACTCTTTCTGGTTCGGACACTGACACGGACGACAAAACCACAGGAAAAATATTTTCTTTATTACAATCGTTTCCACTCGTGTCTGTTAGTAGAAAGGCGTCTTCCTATTATTCAACAGTGCAACATGGTGTTCAAATCAAGGTTATACGTCCTGATGCATAGTTCCACACTCCATCCTCACTTATGCAAAATCAACTACTTTTTTTTTTTTTTTTAGGACGTGTCTCTTTATAAAGTCCACAATCCTGAAGAAACGTTATTATAGCAAATCAAGAATACCGCTTGTTAATTTGTTTTTTTTTTACCTCTAAATAGTTTCCCGGCACTACAGAAATATCCCTTTTCATCCAGAATGCACCTGAATAATGAGTCTGCAATAATCAATAATTATAAAAATTACCGACAACCCAACAAATCTGCGAATGAATCACTCACCTATACACAATTTACATTTGTATAAGTGAAGAAATGTCCAGAGTGAACAGCTTCCCGATGTTACACGACATTTCAGTGGAAAACAATAAAGAAAAGAACTTTAAATATGCACAAAGTTTAACAGTAATTACAACAAAAATATTTTAAGGCGTCTTCAGTTGAATTCTGTACAATCACATAATTATAGCGTTAGCCCTTCAGGGAGAAGAACAGAGAAAGCAGGACGAGTCCGGTGTTAACGCTTCATCAGCTGACGGCGCTAAAAGGCTGCAGGTAAATCTTATATCTTTATTTTCCACGTCTGTAGAATGAGATGAAATAACTGATGTTTGTGAGCGAAGCCCGATAGAAAACCCGATCAGCGCTTTTCAGCCTTAACACGAAACCGTTACCCCTTCACGTAGCTCACTGACAATCTGCCACATCGCGAACTTCACTGGAAATTATTTTTGGGCTTTTAAGGTCATTTTTAATCTGTATTTTCAAAACCGATTCATTTTTTTCCCGATTGATTCACATTCATTTAATAAATAAAAACAGAAAGATTAAGAGACGTTTCGGTGGCTCCTCTTCTCAGTTTGGGCAAATATCAGTGATTTATTGATTATTTCTATGGTCACGTGTTTAATATGCGACGACCGTAATATGACTAATTCTTTTTAAAATTCAAAGCAGATAAAAATGCTTTGATATTTGCCCAGACTGTGAAGTATCCACTGAAAAATAAACATTTTGGTATTGAATTGTAAAGAGTACCCTTTTAAACGTAAAAATCTATTTTATTTTATTTTGACATGCACCAATGATTAAATTAAAACTATTTCAAGGGAAACTCTGGTTCCGCCTAATTTCCTAATTCCACGTATCCGTGCTTTTCAAACGTTTGTTATTTTTTTGGTTTGTAGAGTCCAGTTGGTTTAATTTGTTTTCCCTGTCTGCTCAAAGAGGCAGTTTTTAATCCGAAGTGGTCACTTTGTCAAGGCTGCAGTGGCTCAGGGCCGAGGGTCGCTTCTCGCCCTCGTGGTTCTCGTCTGCTTCCAGGAGCGGGGAGATGTCCGTGTCCCCCCCCGCCTCCTCCCGCCGGGCAAGCCGTCAGTCGCGGTGCATGTGGCCCGGCGGCGTGATGCTGAAGACCTGGATGCGCAGGTGGGAGGCGATCTGGATGCACACGCCTGTGCAGTAGCGTACGAGATCCAGAAGAGACAGGATCTGACGGAGAAAAAAAGAAAAGGAACTTCGTTAAAAGTGAAGAACGAAAACAGACAATTAACAATTTTAAATAAATATATATTACAGTACTACTTTTAAACTTTTGAAACTTGTACTTCATTATTATTAATGACATAAGGCAGCAGATTCTACATTCAAATTGAATATTATTCAGCAGAACACAAACCACCGCCATGATCTCACGGAAATTGTCTGAGTAGCTTTTGCGTAATCCTGCTGACTCACAAACGCGGAAGGAAACCTAACGTCCTTGGTGGCGGTAACGAGTAAGTGTAAGTATTTGGGGATTAAATGGAGTGGACATTATGACTGAGGAGGAAAAGATGATGCCTCTAAAGAAGGTCAAACGTGTAACATGTAACACGCTGCCTTTTTCCTGTTCAGTCAACAAGGCCCACCTGTCCTGCAGGTTTCTGCTGCGGCTCCACGCCTGCTTCTATTAAACTGTCAAACAAATATATCGCTCTGAACTGAAGCAGATGATCGTCGACAATTACAGAGGGATTTGATTGTGAACATGCCTTGAAGACATCTCTGCATTTCTTCAGTGGGTCGTGTGTGTATTTATCATGAATGCAGTGACACGTTTGTTTAATGCCACACTAGACAAACACAGAGCATTTATCTACAGCAAATATGTATTTAAATATTTACTTAACCTGATATAATCCCTCAGAAGTCGTCAAGTGACTCCAACGTATGTATTAAAAGATATTTACATTAGAATATCTTCTGTACATTTGAGCGAACAAGAGAACTTCTCATTTACAACTGGGAGACCGTGAACACAGTTCAACAGTCAGTTCGGTGGCTGCACTTTGTACAGGACAGGTTGAGCGGTGATTAGTTGGTCAATGGTATCAGTGTAAAGGCGACAAATAAACTAAAGGGGCAAACCGTAGATTTAGGATTTACTCATCGTATAAAGTAGGAAACCTCTGAAGTCTGATGAAAACAAATGCGAGTTGCATTGTGGGAAATGTAGGACCCTGTGTTTGTTAAGCTTGGGGCTTGGTGGAAATGTGTGTTTTACTGAGTGCTACTCTAGTTTAAAGAAGAATAATCGTAGTACTGACCGTGGCGATCCAGAGGACGCTGTACTCGTCTATAAAGCTGTTGAAGTATTGGTTGAGGAAGAGGAGGCCCGGGCCTATGAAGGCCGAGTCCGGGAGGTGCAACTCACTCTTGGTCATGTGAGCGACCTAAAGAAGAGACACAAAGAAACCATGAATCACATGCACTGAATAACACGGAGGAATAAAGGTATAAAAGGGATGATTTTAAAATGAAATCAAACGTACCACCAGTTTGTTGGAGATCTTGGCGATGACCATGCCGAAGGCGAGCAGGTAGAGACAGGGGTGGTTCTCGAACAGGCTGCTGGAAGACTTCTTGAAAATGATGAAGGCCAAGGTGAGGATGAGGCCGATGTGCAAACCGGGACTCAGCACGCTGGTGTCCTACACAGAGGGATTGTTTATTAGTTACGTCATCTGCTTTACAAGATCAGGCATGTTCCTAAATATGTGTGTTGACTTACGGCCACTGTGGAGCCGTTCTTGCCAACACCCCCGTTCAAAATGACGTAGAAGTAGTTGTAGCAGGAGTAGAGGGCCCCTCCGATGATGCCCACGATGGGGAAGACGTACATCTGCAGTCCGATGATCGGCAGCTACGGAAACACATGGAGGTCAAATTAATGCCGAGACCGAAAAGCCTCCGCACAGAAATAAGAAAAGGTGCTTTTATGAAAGCTGCAGGCATGCTGAGCGTGATGGGAGGGCAAAGCAAAAAAAAAACATAAATAAATAAAATGAAATAAAAAGTAAAAATGCGGGTGACATCATCAGCTTTTTGAGCCAGATCATGTCCAGTAGATGACCTGTTGCCATGGCGTTAGCTACCCATATTTACCTTCTCACTTCTCTCATGTGATGTTAAGTCAAGCCTCCAAAGGCAGCAGAGTGAAAGTAAAACACAAATTCTATTCAAAGTGTAGAAGGACGACTAAAAAAAAACTAGGAATTGATGCAGATAAGATTAGTGTGGAGCTAAAGAATCTCTCACTATACACTCATGGTGAAATGGAAGTGTTCCCATGTGTGTGGGTGTGCAAAATATTTGCAGACGTGTACATGTGACCGTGCAAATATTTCCTCCTCAGTTACCGTAGTTTGCCAAAGGCCCACGCCTCCGAACGCCGACATCACATACATGACCATGATGGATAACTGCACTTCTGTGACGTCCACCCTGAGCAGAGAGTAACAGCGAAGAGTGAGTTTTAGCTTTAGCTGAAATAAAAAGAGAAGCTTAAGTCAAACAGGTGAAGGCCGGACACGCGTAGCGCTCCTGAACACGGGACTCACAGGCCGAAGCGGAGTGTCCCGGACACGTAGGTCTGCCAGTGGGCGCAGAAGAACATGAACATCCCAATGAAACCGCAGAAGAACATCCAGTCTGGGAATCTACCGATGCCACACGAGATGCACGTTCCGATAGCAACAAACACTGCAGGGGAACAAAGAGAGAGAAAGAGAAAGAGTAAGAGAGAGTTAGTCCACAAGCACATGATGAAGAGCTTCTCCATGAATACAGGTGAAGTTTTGTCAAAGCACCTGTGGAGACGGCATCGCAGCCGTGGTCAAAGAGCTCCCCGAGCGCAGAGCTGCTGTTTGTCCTCCGGGCCTGTTTCCCATCGATGGCGTCCAGAGACTGGTAGATGAAGAGGCCCAGAGCGCTCAGTAAGAAGGCCCAACACGGAGCCTGAGAGAAAAGAGGAGACAGAGCAAGACTCTTATTTAGGGAAACCTGCTCAGAAAAAAGACCTGAACCTTGTTTTTCTGTGAAGCAACTCACACTGAAGGGAAGCAAAGAAGAGCTGGAACAATAAGACGACTAATTAATGGAGGGAAAAGTTATCTGCAGCTGTTTTGATCCTGAACAATTCAATCTTCTAGTTTGTTCTGGCTTCTAAACTGAATTTTGACCCAGATTTCTAAGGGAATAATTCATGGATCTGGCTGAAAAAAAACCCCTGGCACATAAAGTTGACCGATATCTACGAGTGTGTGGAATTTGGCGCAGCTTGACTGAATTGTTGGCGGAGGTCTGTGTGTCACAGAAAGCCATTCTAGTTCATTATAGTTATTTTGTACTTCTTTGCAAACTAACTTTTTACCACTGTAATATTATTATCTGTATTTATTTATGTTTGGAAACTGTTGTCTGAAGCATGATCAAAACTTTTTAAACTCTGAAACTAGTTGGATTAGATTCGGTTACTTGCAAGGGAGGGTGAGAAAGTCAGTATTTTAAAATGGCAGAAAAACAGAATCAAGATTTATTTAATCCGCTGACATGTGGATAATCAAACGCAACCACATGGTATTTTGTCGTCTTATCATCCAAACACAAACTGTGTGTATCAGTGAGTGAAGTGCGAGTGAGGAGAGGGAGGGAGTCCAGCTGACAGGAGTGTGTTGGCTCCTCTAACTAGGGTGGAGGTTACCGACCATCTGGACACTAGAGCTGCGCCAGCACAGCGTGTTTACCACTACAATATGAGTGTGTGAGCATGTTTGTGTGTGTGTGTGAGACAAAGAACGTCTGTTTTTCCAGAGAGATCAAGAATTCCACACCGTCCCTGTCCTGAGCACTCAGAGACCCAGCAGCTACTTTTCCTTTTCCTGTCCCCAGCCCGAACGGGCTGGGGACAGTTTAGGGTTAACACAGAGGTCACTTCGGGGGGAAACTCTGCTCACGTGCCTGTGAGATACATGTTTGTTTGCACGATGACAGGACTTTCAGAGCTCCTGACCGTCCGCGAGGAGGAGTGGACGTCGGCCCGATTTACTGCTGCTCGATTATAAAAAGGGAGGAAAGTGAAATGCCTTCGCACTCGTGGAATTTGACAGTCACAGCGTGCTGCGTGGACTGTGGACTGAGTGGCAAGGTTCTCCTGGGTAGATCGGATAAAGGTGTACATCTGATAAACACACACACACACCTATGCATTTCAGGCTGAAGCCGCTGCACCTCAGTGAACCCGGATACACAGGTTAAGTGGATCACAGGTCATGTGTTGGGCTCAGTTGGACGCTGCAGCCGCTGGTTTTATGCATTTTAGTTTCAAAACAGTTCTGCATCTGTAACTGCGTTAGAGGCGGATCTGGACTCATTTCACATCAACAGACGTTTCTTTGAGTTTTAAGTCACAGTTAATTTCCTATTACCTCAGCAGCGACGAACAGGGAGCCTCCTCTCTTAATGTTGATCTGAGCCAAAATCCCATCTTTGTGCAAACTGCTGTTTTGCTATCAACAGCATCTGCATCACATGATCTCGGGCAAACCACGTGTCCCAGATGTCAACTTCCCGTCACGTCTCAATCTACCCACAGCGAACCCCGTTAAAGATCTTGTAGTTTAAAGACTCGGAGCTTGTGTGAGGCCAAACAAACACTGCATCTTACAATTTAGGTTGATTTCCCGAATCAGCATGAGATCATCTGCAATTCGGCTTTAGGGGGCCACACATGAAGGAGGGTATACATAAATAACACGTGCACTTTCTGTATTGATTCTGTACTGATTCCTCAAGTCGCGAGGCAGAAACGCCGCCGAGGGCGTTAGCGGGAAACATGACCACCCCCCCCCAAACCGTGCAGCTAGATCTCATATAACGTCAAGATCAAAGCAGTTACGAGGTTCGCGTGTGAGCCGAATTAACAAAGAGATTCTGCTGATTTGGAAAAAATACGTCACATGGCGGTGTTTGATGCATATGACGTCAGCAAACGGCGATGGAACTTTAATTCGTGTATTTCCTAAAACAGAGGTTTCGCGGCACTTGAGCCAAGGTCGCTGAACTCACCTCCTCCGTCGCCGTGGGACAATAATACACGAGCACCACGGTGGACACGATGTTGACCATCAGGCCCACGATGGTCAGCGTGTTCGGGGCGACCCATGTGGGCGTCTGCTCCACGAGCCAGTTCCAGTAGACCTGACACGGGGGCTCGACCAGCGAGCGGCCGGACGCGCTGTACTTGTGCTCCTCCAGCCGCTTGAGCTGAGCCGCGGACAGCGGCTCCGGCCACAGGGGATGTGGCATGGCTGCTGCTGCTGCTTCTTCTGCCTCGTCAGCCTCGCAGACCCACCGCGACGAGCTCCGCGACACACCCGGGCGTAGGGACTCGGACCGAGGCGCAGTAGTGTCGGTGAACGGCGGCGAACTGCGGCTCATCTGTCACTCACGGCGCAGGAGGCCATTTTCACTGCGGAACCAAGAGACGACGAGTCCCTCAACGTTTCCCGTCGAGCAACGTCTCCACCGGAAGCGACGGACCGGAAGGGAAGACATATGGTGGAGAACCGCCAGGTTTAAACAAATGTACAGGACAGCAGCAGTCAGGTTGGTTTATAACATGAATTTATCATTATTATAACAGAATCAATGTATGTTTACTAGTTTATAACATGAATTTATCATTATTATAACATAATAAATGTATGTTCACTAGTTTATAACATGAATTTATCATTATTATAACAGAATCAATATATGTTTACTAGTTTATAACATGAATTTATCATTATTATAACATAATAAATGTATGTTCCCTAGTTTATAACATGAATTTATCATTATTATAACAGAATCAATATATGTTGACTAGTTTATAACATGATTTTATCATTATTATAACATAATACATGTATGTTCAGTAGTTTATAACATGAATTTATCAATATTATAACATAATCAATGTATGTTGACTAGTTTATAACATGATTTTATCATTATTATAACATAATCAATTTATGTTCACTAGTTAATAACATCAATGTATCATTATTATAACATAATGAATGTGTGTTTACTAGTTTATAACATGAATTTATCATTATTATAACACAATAAATGTATGTTCAGTAGTTTATAACATGAATTTATCATTATTATAACATAATAAATGTATTTAATTTAGTTTATAACGTTGATTTATTAATGTACAGGATTTATAAACTGAATTTATGTATGTACATTAGTTTACAAAATTATTCATATATGTAAAGGATTTATTAACTATATGTATTTATTTGTACAGGATTTTATTAACACCATTTAGTTATAAACAGGATATTATTAACAAAATTTGCTTATATACAGAATTTATTTCCAAAATCTAATCCTATCCTAATTATGTAATTGGTGTCTCATATTTATAAGGTCAGGATTACATTATTGTGTGTCATTCTAGTATAGTTGAAAAGCAATAATAAGGAGAGAGACAAATTCCTGATGTTATAAACAGCTATATTAATGTTTTGGTCTGACTTTTGTGCCATAATCAATTTGTTGGATTCGATTTGTTAGATGAGAAACAACTGAGGAAGATCCACACTTAAAGAGAACACACAACAGTAGGAGTTTTTAATGAACTATTTATTGTAATTGTGGGTCATAATTACAAAGGTAAAGGCATGCACACATGAGCCTCAGTCAAGCTTCAAGTCCAATGTGAATTCAAACATCATAATGTATCATGCAAAGTATGGACTGTCTGTAAACCTCTACATTTTCTATTGGACATAATTGACTTATACAGAGTGAAATTAACAAATACCAGCGTGTATTATCTTCAGAAGTGTCAACACATTCATTATCCAACATTACTCAAGTCGTTTTTTTTCAGTTTCTTTCCACATAGAAATTCTGCAACACCATACGAACACAAAACCTTTGTTTACAGTGTACATCCCCTTTTCCTATCTTCAACAAACACTCGTCAAAAAACAAAGAACATGTAAATACTGTGTGTGTGTTATATGTGCTTCAATATGTTTTTTTTACACTCGACATGAACTTATCAAAGCTAGAACCAAAACACTGCTGACATGCATCTGAGCCGACACAGTCTTACAAACACAAGAGGGGGACAAAGAAGTGAACTGCCTTTTTTCCCCCTGTGGTGAAAAGCATGCCACACCACAGACCAGCACGCCCTCTCCCACACCCATTTATCCGTCTTGCCGTCCCTCCATCCGCTTTCGGGCCGCTAACCTTCGTAGGTGAGAGAAGAGGATCACTCAATGGCGACAAATGTCTGCAAAGCTAAAGTGTCTCATTGCATTCTGTCCATTTTTTTGTTTTTTTGTTTTTACTTCTCCTGCTCGACAACCTTCACCTCGCTCATGTACTTGTCAATCAGGTTGAGGGGCACGCCGCGTTGCATGAGTTCGTAGAAGGTGAAGCCCCCTGGTGGACGACAGGAAAAAACTCTTGTAATATTGGCGGGAGGTACAGAAGGCGGAGGTGAAGAAGGAAGAACAGAGAGAGAAGAAGAAAGCTGAGGAGCAACAGGCCGAACCAAGCAAAACAAACAAAGCAAAAAGATCAGGCCAGACGTTCACAACACTGGAGTGAAAAGAGAGAAGACAGGTGGTCAGAAAAGTTCCACAGTTCTAAATTGTCCCAATTCCTCACTATACACTAAATGTCTTAAAGGAGACATGTGATGCTTTTTCGGATTTTTCCCAAATCAGCTGGAGGAGGAGCTCCTCTACCCCACAGAAAAGTCTGGCCGATACTTCCTCATCTTTGCGACGTCCCATATTTGCATAATTCCCGCCCAGCAGCTAGTCTGAGGCCGACGTTTCCTTCATGTGCTGTAAGCAGTTGACCAATCATAAAAGACTGTGGCCCGCTGGCCAATCAGAGCAGACTGGGCTTTATCGGGAGGGGGGCCTTAAAGAGACAGGAGCTAAAACCAAGTGTTTCAGCCAGAGGCTGAAAAGAGGAGCTGCAGCAATCGACGTCATGAGGAAAGTGATTTTTTTTTTAATTATTAAAAATCGACCGAATAGTTTAATAATTGAACTCAAAAGCGCAGATGTCAATGTCACGGTGGCGTTGGCAGAAAAGTGTTGTGCCAGTCCATCTGGTAGGAATTTAGATATTTCCCTTGCTAGTTATATTATACTAAATGTACTATATTGCGTTTTCTCATCAGATTCTAGACTTAACATAAACGTTCTAACAACTAGTATCTAGTGGGGAATTGGGACAGAGATTTATCTGCTCAGGTTCACAGAACTAGAAGAAAAGACACATATGATTGCAAATTAATGCATGTGAAGATTGTTGCATTGCTAAATAACGTCTTTCGTCATCAACAACAAGCCAAAGCCTGCAACAGATAAAATGCTGTGTTCACTAATCCGGCAGTTACAAACACAACATGGAAAATACCCACTGTTAGTATGATCCTGTGTCTATAAACATGTATAAAGACATTTATATAGCCTTAAAGTCAGTCCCAGTTATAACAGATGCTGCCCTCGGTAGTTAGGAAGTTGGCAAAACGTTTTTTACTCACCTTTTCTGCGGCTCAAGTTACATGAGAGGTTGTCTTTAAATCAATGTACATATTCAAAACAGTTGGTTAAAGCCAGCCAGCTAATACTCATCATTTAGCAAAAGCCGTCATGCAGATCCAGTTTTATTTCTCTGATTCCTGTTTATTGGGGAAGAGAAGCTGCTTCAGTCGCAGTGACTGTGACGAGCGAGGTTACAGAGGCTGGCTGAGAAGATGCATAATGAGTAACATAAGCTTCATATGCCAAAACCATATGAAAGCTTACCTTATGTGAACATACATTCACAATTCTTGAGTTTGGACTGGGGGAGAGAGAAGAGAAGAGGGGTTAACACAATGTTTACATGGAGTTATATGTGTGCACCAGGGAATACTGTTGAGTTATTACTGAACTCTTTTATATGAGGAGTTAACCGTGTGGAATCTGTGGAGAACAGTTAAATAATACAACATGAAAACAGCTCTGTATGTTATGCCCACTGAGGTGTGACTGGTGACAGGCTCTCGTCCTGTCCACGCTAATGCAGATATTTTTGCAAAACAAACTTTTTCCTTTGCTCTTGATTCTCTCATCCACACTTAGGTCACTAAAAGCAGATTTTTACACGCCCTCCAAAAGTGCAGATTTTCAAGAACTCCGTTTATGGGAGTGATGATCTCACAGCTTACTGCGCACCTTGGTTAGTTTGGTTAGTTTGGTTAGGAAGGCAAGGTGTAGTTACAAGTTTGCAGCTAAATTTAGCATCACTGCACCACGTTATCAGGATTCACAGGCGTCTGCCTCAGCCAAATATGACTTGGTGTTTGATGGTTCATCGATCTTATCGCCACCTACTTGACCGACATGCTTGTTTGAGCGTTTGTAGTTGTTTTTGCATTCTCGTCTGGACGGAGATATTCTGTTAAACGAAGTTTGTGTGGACAGAGACGGAACTGAGGGGAAAATATCCGTTCAGAGAAATATCTGCAGTAGCGTAGACAAGGCCTGTGTGTGGATATGGTGTGTGGGGATGATGAACAAGATGGCTGGATGAACTGGGCTGGATAGAGGTGTGTGACAACACAAGGGGGATAAACCTCAGCATGTCGTGGTGATGGAGAAGTGGAACGGATTATTATTACATCTATTTTAAAATATGGTGTCCAGTGGCCCATTGCACCAGATATTCATAACTTCAGACCTTCCCAAGTTTTAATATAAGTGTTCACTAGGTAGAGATTTACATATCGTTACATTTAAAACAACTTGCACCACCAAATTAGTTTTAACTTAATATTTATAATGAACTGTTTTGAATATATAAATCTGACCCACATGATAAAATGCTGTTTAACACGCACAGAAAAAACCCCAATATACGTATGAGAGCTTCTCACTGTCACATGTACAATAAATAAAGTCATATAAATAAAACTAATTATCTAACCTACATTTATTCATGATTGGCACATAAGTTGAATGTATTGTGAGGTCCTTGCAACAGATTTACACATTACTTAAATCTATTATGTAAGAAATGTCTTCAATAGTTAGGTTTTAATGGTGCAAACCGATTTTCGCAAATCACCAGTTTGAAACTAGCTAGTTGTCTCTAAGAACTCAATGAATTTACGAATAGCTGGTGCAACCCAATCCAGATACTTACACGTCCATCGCCATATGGTCAGCCGCTTGGTAGACTGTAACACACAGCTCAAACACTGGGGGAGTTGGTTTCCCAAAGTAGTCTTTGCTATTTAACATTCTTTACAGACTGATGCCAGTAAATGGTTCAGTAGTTTGCCTCTAAGATGAAAAGACATGACTAATAAGCAGCAGAAATGAAATAAAACCAGAAAACGTTGGGAAACTAGACTCTGATACAGACTGGTTCCCAGTGAGGCACACAGCGCTGGCCTCCGGCTCCACACTGACCTTTGACCTCCAGCTTGCACTCCACTTGGGCCTCTCCCAGGTCGTTGATGGCCTTGCAGGTGTACAGGCCACCGTCATAGGGGCTGGGCTTTCTGATCTCCAGGGTACATACTCCCTGGTTGCTAAACATGCGGTAGCGCGGGTCGTCGACAATCATGATCTTATTCTTCATCCAGATGACTTTGGGCTGCAGGCGGAAACGGAGGATGTTATTCCAGCAGACAGATTGGAGAAGGCATTTTGATGCTGTGGTTTTAATGGTAGAATCTATTTCTCTTAAATTACATTTCTTGTACCATCAATGTGTTATCGTTTATGACATGACAGAATTCACCAAGGCAACAGAAGTCTCTATGGCACATTGTCCTAATTCCTCAATTATGTTCAGTCCATCCACAACTTTGCTGTTCTCTGCTGTTTTTTTGTTTGTTCCATTTATTTTAATAGCTGTCAATTAGCTGTCAACAGAGCAACAACTGAATTCTTTCCTGATCTCCGTAGTTAATTTGATGAGCACTATATTATTATTATCAGAAGAAAAAATATCCCAAACCCAAAGAATTCCATCCATGTTTCCATTAAATGGTCCCATCCTTTAAAATGAGATATAACAAGGTATAAAATGTGTTCTACTGCAACATATACTTACCTGAGTGTGTTCTACACATGCACCATTTCTACCTGCAGTTCTCCCACCTACCCTTGGGTTGGCACGGACACTACAGTTCAGAGTAGCATTGTAGCCCGCGACGGCAGCAGTGTTGATCAGCGGCTGCGTGAACTTTGGCGCCTCCTTGAAGTCGTGGTCGTTGTACTCGGGCGTCTTCACCTGCAAGCCTGTGGGGGTAAGGGTAAAGGAATGGGGTTGTGCATGATACTGAGCGGTATCATGTGGGAAAATCCCTATGTAATGAGGGAAAGACAATGTTTCTTTATTTATCAGCGACTGAGACACCAACGTTTAAGGGCCTGTCAGTCATAGCCCGACCCCCCTGTTGTATTTGAGGGTGGATCACTGACAGTACCTTTCAGATAACAGCTGTGGAAACAGAGGTCAGCAAATGAAATTGCTTTAATGATATTTTCAATATACAATACCAGTGTGGTTTGTTCCAAGAGTTTTCACTTTGGAAGCATTTTCCCTCATTGAAAATTAGTAGTTTTTAAAGTCATAAATACAAACTTAAAAATGTAATCTAAAGCTACTTTCAGACATGCTCTAAACTCCAGACATTTTCCTGAAATTTTCCAGAGGGGCTGTATGTGAGAACGCAAATGTCGGCTACTCCAGACATTTTCGGAAACTTTCAGAGTGAACCCAGAATACAGCAGGAAAACATTCAGTGAGCAATTGGGCATCTTGATTTATCTAATACGTGATGGACGCGAAGCTACGTATTGCAAATTGTCTACGTCATGTGCTGCCTACTTCATGCTCTATCCAGACGCCACCTCTCCCCTGAATGTCCCGGGTTTTTTCCTGAATTTGATCCGAACAATCTCCTGCTTCTTTCCTCACACGTTTCAGTCAAACCCCGGAAAATGTCTGGAAATTGTACGGACATTCAAACCAATTAAAACGTCCCTCTCATCTCTCTCATTCATACACACAAACCCGAACGATTTCACCCACTGATATCCCAGTCGATTGTACCTTCTTTCATGATGAGGGCGCTCTTTTTGGTTTGGGTGGCGGCCTCGCTCAGGCCGCACATATTCTCTGAGTAGATCCTGAAGAAGTACTCGTTCCCGACCACCAGCTCTGTGATGGTGATGCAGGTGCGATGGTAGTGCTCGATGCACGTGAACCACTCCTGAAAAGCGGAGTAGAGAAGCAGGGGTAAATTCTGCAGAAGTGCTGAATATGTGGGATGTTTCTCATGCATCTTTATCATCGTATGAATCAATCTCTTACCATTGTCTTCTTGTCTGCTTTTTGAATGGTGTAGCCTATGATTGGGGCGTTGCCGTTGTCTTTTGGTTGAGTCCACACCAAAGCCACATTTCCTCCCCATACATCTTCAATTGTGACGCACTGGGGAGGTCCAGGAAGGTCTTAAAGTCACAGAATGGATAATGAGTTCATGGTTTGTTTCTTGAAAAATATCAGAATTAAATTATGATCTGGATTATGTTTACGAGCATGATACATTTGCTCACCTATGATTTGAATGTCAATAATGGCTGTGTCCACGTGGTTGTCAACCTGCACTGCCATCTCGTACTTCCCAGAGTGACTGCGCTCTGCCTTACGGATGAAGATGATGCTGTCGCAGTCTGTGTTCCGGATGTTGACGTGGGAAGGCTCTATGGGCTTCCCGTCCTTCAACCACAGGACCTTTGGCCTGGGTTTGCCCTGCAGACATCACACAGAACAGCATGAGTTCAGTATTCTCCTCCAGAGATGAAGAGAGAAGATTACTGGAGCGGGAAGAGATTTACCATAAATGGCACCACAAGGTTGACCGCTTCTCCGACTCTACGAGTGTACGTCTGCTTCAAGTGGCGGGGGACCCGGATCTTGGGGGGTTCTGAGGAGGAGACACACTTGAAGGTTAGTTCCTTTGAAACGATGTTAGATTTCCTTTTCACCTTTTCATCCAAAATGTCCGACTTCCACGCCAAATCATAAACTCACCAATAACCTCTTTGACCATGACGGAGTGCTGAAGGGTCCGGGGAGTGCTCGAACCTGCAGCGTTCATGGCCTTGACTCGAACTAAGATTTTGGTGCCTGGAATGAGTCCAGTGATGGTGTGCTTCGTTTTCTCTGTCAGCTCATTGTTGGATGTTACCCAATCATCAGCTGTCGGGAAAACAGTCACTAATTTCAGTTTCTGTTTCACACGCTTATGATATAATATCACATTAACCCCATGTACACTGTGCGATGATAGTGATCTTACAGGTTGATTGAATATCACACTGTCTGGTGAGCTGTAGGGCTACAATATAAAGTTTGCATGTTCTCCTTGTGTCTGCGTTGGTTTACTTCAGTTTACTCAAGGTTCTTCCCACAGTCCAAAGACATTGGAGACTCTAAATTGACTTTGAGTGTCAATGTGAGTGTGGATGATTGTTTGTCTCTGTGTGTTGTCCCTGCAATACGCAGGCGACCTGTTCACGTTATGCCCTGTCTCTTGCCCAATGTTGGGGATTGGCTCCATGTGAAAGAACATTGTCGTAGGTGTGGTAGGTGTCTATGGAACCCAAGAATAACAGGGGTTCTGTTAGACCCTTTAGTATCTTTGTACTTGACTCACTTCCTTCTATGCAGTACTCCACCAAGTATCCATCCAGACCGGCAGCTCCGATGGTCTCAGGAGGACGCCACTTTACAGTTACTGAGGTGTCTGTGACATCATCCACAACCAGCATGGTGGGCTCACTGGTCACAGCTGAGGGGAGATCAGAGGAGTCACAGTTTGATTCCCAACAATGGACATGAAGAAGATCGGAAAACATCCATTTCGGTGAGTCACGAGTCACATGAGCGAGGCGCCCCTCTCTGCGGCTGGTATGGTATCAATCTCCCTGTCAGATCTCATTAGTCCCTGCTCCTGCCGTCTATTCTTGTATTCTGAATCATACTTAACTCCTATTGAACCCCATGACAGACCCCATCTCCTAAACCTCTAATCCACAGATGATTTGGCAGCCATTATAAAGACATATTTAATATCCTCTAAAGCTCCTGCGTGTCTCGTGGAGGTCACAGTCAGAATGCTTGGGATGGTGGAGTATGGGGAGGAACAGCTGCGTTGCTGGGGTACCAAGGGCAGATTGCACATGCACTACCAAAGGCTCACTGTTTGAAATTTTGTCCACTATTAGGGGATGGTTGTTAGATAAGGTGAAGCCGAACAGCTCAAAGGACTGCTAAGTGGAGACATTGGGCTACTCACCGAGGGGAGTGAAGGCTTTGGATGGTTCACTGGGCTTAGACACGCCGATAGCATTGACCGCAAAGATCCGCACTTCATACGGCACGCCTTCAATCATCTTCTTGGGTTCGAATAATAGTTCTTTGATCAGGTCGAAGTTCAGTCTCATCCATCTGGAGCTCTGTTTCTTCTTTCTCTCGATGAAGTAGCCTTCACAGGACCATCGGAGGCATTTAAAACCAACACATGCATTTTAAACTGTGGTAATAAAAAGGATGCATGTGACGTTTACCTAATATTGGCGAACCCCCATCATATTTCGGTGGTTCCCATGTCATAGAGCACCAATCACCCCCAACTACTGGAACCATGGGAGCCTCTGGAGGGTCAGGAATGTCTGCAGACAAGACAGACGTTTATTAAGGATTCAAGAGAGACTTTTACAACCGTCTCTGTGTTTTTTGGATCCAAGCCTCTTGTGATGTCTTACCTACAACCTTGATCTTGATGCTGGCCGTGGCCTCACCGGCCTCATTCTGCAGGACGATCTTGTATTTCCCTGTGTCCTCCCTCTCTGTGATGTCGATTGTAAGGCTGGTCTGATCACCGTAAGTTTCAGCTCGGACACGGTTGCCTGACTCCAGAATGACCTGAGGCGGAAGAGACGGAAACGAAACAAAATGTACACTATAGCTTTAAAATGAAGTAGAATAGAAGCCTTGGTGATCAACAGATGATATTTTAAAGCAGTCGCATCTTTGAGAAGAGTTGAAGACTGAAGCTCACCCGCTCTCCCTTCATCCACACCACTCTGGGCACTGGTTCTCCAGTGATGGGGATCTCCAAGCGAAGTTTGTTCCCTGCCACAATTGTCATGGTGTTTTCTGGTAAGTTCAAGCTGTCCAAGTGCACTCTCGGAGGGTCTGCACATCATAAAATCAGATCGTTAAAAGATAGAAAATATTTAGAAAGATTTTCAAAGCTCCATTCAGGAAAGAATTGTGTTTGTACCAATGATGTGAATTTTGGCAGAGAGGCTCTGTGAATATCCCTCAGGTACAAAGGTGTAATCTCCTGCATCGTGGAGAGAGCAAGTCCCAATTTCAAGTCGGTGGACCCTGAAAGACCAAAATAATGTCACTTATCAGCCATTTGAAGCAGCTTGTGACTGAGTAAGTTCAACAGAGAGGACATACTTATTTCTTTGGATGATGTTGATGCGGTCGTTGGGCTGGATCAGCTGTCCATTCCTGTACCAGCGGCCTGGGATGTTGCCGGGGAAGATCTCGCAGTGCATTTTGATTGGTTGACCCAGCTTCACTGTGATGTCCTGCAGATCCTGGAAGATCTTCAGTGGTTTCACTAAAGAACAGCAACAGAACTAACGCTAAATTATCTGAAAAGCATTCAAGCAATTCATAACGTTTAAAAAAAAAGAAAAGACGTTACATACAGTCGACTTTTACGTGAGCCTCAGATGTGCCCCCGGTGGCCATGATGGAGTATGTCCCAGTGTCCTCTCTGGAGGCGTCATCGATCACCAAGAAGTGTTTGGTTCCCTCAGACTTCACTCGGTATCTGGAGCGCACTCCTGTGGGAACCTCGACACCGTTCTTCATCCTGAAGGAGGAAGAAGCATTTTAAATACACACACACACACTCACACAATAACGCTCATTTGGATGATTTGAAAAGCTTTATTTTATTTTTATGTAATTCTAAAAGAAAAGAACAATGTAATTTGAGAAAATACAAAGTCCTGAAACTGTACCTAGCATTTATTTTAAGTAATTATGCACCTTCAATTTTTTTTTATTATATTTAAATCTTACCATTTGACCTGAGCACCCTCCTCTGACACCTCACACTCCAGCTCGATCCTCTCATTCACTGTCGTCTTCACCGCCTCAATACCTCTAACGATCTTAACTGGCAACTCTGTAGGACGAGGGTAGAAGAAGAGACTGAAGTCAGATGGATGGACAGGTATTAAAAAGATTGAAGAATCTTATATTAGTGCACGAAGACCTGAACATTTAATGGAGATACCTTTGACAAACAGCTCGGTGGAGCACTTCTCGTCTCCTGCAGCCACAGAATAGGCTGCGTCGTCGTTCAGGCTGCAGTTGTTGATGACCATAATCCTCAGTGTTCCCTTTTGCTCAAAAATATACCTAAACAGTCAGTCCATTAGTTACAACAGTGGTCAACTGACGAAGCTGCTGCTATAGGAATTCAGGAATATATTAGCCAATAAAAAGCAGTTCAGATTGAAATAGAAAATACTCAAGACAAGAAGAAGACAAAACTTGTGAACTACAGGAAACAAAAACATTCCTAAAACCACATTACAATAATACGTGATTATTCAGTCAACATGCATCTAAAACTTGGTGCAAACCCAGAAATGTGACTAGACAGTGAAAGCAGGATTGTACCAAAACTGACTGTGCGGACTGATAGACTTACTTCCTTTGACTAAAGGTCGGCAGAGGAGCCAGAATGGGGCCACAGACAGGAAGGACCACCATAATATTACAGACAGACGGACACACACAGATACATAGACAAAGACAGAGAGACATCATGCCTGGATGCGTACAGAATGTTGTCAGCAATAGTGTTACAACAGAGATAAGGATCAGAAGAGAGACAGTGATTGACAGTGAGGCCTCGAGGAGAGGGAGCCCTGGAGAAGGAGCCACAGGAGACCAAAAGCAGAAAACAGCAATAACCTCCCAGATGGCTTTAACTGCGAGTGGCTTTGAACAGAACTCCGAGTCAATGTGCGTCTGGTTAGTCGTAATATTTATTTAGCTTACAACGAAACTTAATCTATTTAACACTTTAAAATGTCTCTCAGGTTATTACTCGAACTGGTATTAGCCTTATGAGGAAAGAGTGTCAGTACAAACGACCCCTTTCACATTAAAAATGTCAATTTTATCCATTTTATGAAAATATTCGCTATAGCAGCTTAAAGCTTGATCATTTTTTAAATCCATCTCATATAATAGTATTTTACTTTGACAAGACAATCTTAACTTGAAGATTTGTCAGAATGCTACTCATACGTTTTAACTTTTTTGTTGCCACTCACTATGATGAGTCCTAAATCTTGGATTCCTCGTTCTTTCATCCTTGGTGGATTTTAAGGATTTTGAATCTATTGTTGAATACATGATCAATATTTGTGTGATTTAGCTTCTACAGTATTAAATCTGTTCCAAAGCCAGACCCGGTTAAAGACCTGTGGAGGAGGTACCGCCTTTTTCCTGCACAAAGTAGGACATATACAACAGTTAATGTGAACAGTTGACATCATACACTGCATCACACCCAAATGTAGCTCTGCACTTGTTTATTTTATGCTGCATATGTGTGTGAAACTGCATGGAAGCTAATTAGAGCCACATTAGAGTCGAGGTAATGTTATTTGTTCACCGGGCAATGGTTCACAGTGCAGTTAGAGTTATTTAAATGTGTGACTGAACTACGGTTAAATCATTTCTGTTGTATTTCTGTTGGGGCGTTTGTGAGAATGTAGCGTGTGGAATCAAACATGTGAACCATTGTGCTTTTGAGTTGGAACAACATGTAAACACAGAATATCAGAGAAGAAGTAAGCGAATACAAACGAAGTGCATTTTTCCTCCAGTAAAAAGGCACTTCGTTCGCGTAGTGTTGACAGGGAGAAGACAGAGAGGAGACACAGAGGCGGGGGGGGGGTCGTACTTGGGAGTGGGCCTGATTTCCTGTCCGTTCTTGTACCACTTCAGATCGACAGTGGGGTCGGCGAGGTCGACCACCAGGCGGATCTTCCCACCTTTATCCGCCTGGTAAGCCGGGTCCAGCTTCTTTGCAAAAGCTTTGAAAAGACAAAAATGAAGTTCACCAAACAAAGCACATTTAAACCCTTTCATTTTAAGTCCTTTAAACTCTGCATCACCTTCGCTCTTCTTCTCCTCTCTCGGGATCTTCTTCATCCTCCTCAGCAGACCCCTCAGATCTGTGATGCCGTACATGAAGGCGATCTTCTCGTACTCGTCAGGCCGGGCGTTCTTCAGGATATCCCACACATCCACCTCTGGGGTGTCGTCCTGCTGTTTCGGCTCCCTAGTGGTGCCGAGTACGAGGGAACAGCGTGAGGGAAGGAGTCATCGGCTGGTGTTTGCAACGTGTCCTGAGGAGCTACTCAGTGGTTTCTATACGAGAAGGGTCTGGTAAAGGTAGGAGATTCCCACTCGAAGACACTAAGCTTTACCTCATTTTCATTTTCAGGAGTCATCTACTGTCTATAAGGTTTTTCTTAAAAAGGGCGTTCCTCAGGACATGTCACACAAAGGGATGGGCATGGTGAGCTGTCCACCTGTCTGTTAACATTGGCTCTGAAGTCATATGTCAACGGTGACAAGGAGGCAGCGCTATTAATACAATACATAGAGCTGTTCTGTACTCTAGCTGGAAGTTGTTGTGGGTTAATTGTGTGTGCATGTTTTTTTTAAAGCACATATACGTCCCCTAGGATTTAGCTTCCTCTTTGCTTTTATTTGCTGTGTAAAATATCTTTCTACACTGATAAGGACAGGACTCTCGTTTAGAAATGCTTCATTAACTCCTTTTTGTTTGCCTGAATAGCATCAAAATTCAAAATAAATACCAAAAATTCAATTATCTTCACCAAGGAGCCTTTGTTTTCCCCCCTGTCTGTTTGTTTGTCGGCTTTCTATGTTTATTTATTTGTAAGTTAGACAGATTACCACAAAACTTGGTGGAAGAATGTAAAATGGATGATTTTGTTCTTGTAAAAGTGTCAATCATTGTGTAATAAGACGTTGATTTGCAGCATGCAGGGATTCAGGGGGAAACCTGCCACATAGATCTTTAACGAGGACTCTCATGTATTTCCTATTGCTCCAGTGAACTGGCCCATCCCTTTGTTTAATGTTGGTTTGGTTGATCACTTCAGAGCTGCTCCGACACTGTTAGATGACGTATGTGTCTATAGGAGCTGTTAGCGGAGAGGTTAGAGGAGATATTGCCCTGCACATGAGTGCATACGGTACGTTAGTCTATATAAAGAACATTCAGTCAGTCCGCTCTTTCACAGACATTTACCCAAATGTCTGAAAGATTGGAGGTGAATAGCATCAAGTATTATTCCATTTTTGTTTTGCGTGTGTTTCTCATCCGTTTATTTTCAGGCATTTATGAAGGAGGCCAAAATAAACATGGTGGGGTTTGTCTTATATTTCTATATTGAAATAAAATGACAATGTAGCGGTAACACTATTTTCCAGCCTCATTTCTCAGTGGCCCCCGAGCACATCGTGAATGATCCAAAATGGCGCTCTCTGCCTCGTGAAGGTGACGTTCGACGTGAAACGGTCACTTCAGAGTGTTTTCGGTCGCGAGGCCCATTTCCATCATCGCCGATTGCCGCCGGAGCCGTTAGGAATGCTGCGTTCAAATGAAGTGTTACCGTTCTACAGTAGGCCAACACTCTTGCTCGTCCAATTCCTACAGCTACATGTCATGCTGGGGACTCTACAGGATTACAGTACTCACCCGCAGTAAGGTCTAATCGTTTTAATACCTATGGTTTTCTCTGTACTAACCTTTGATTTCTGAATATGTAGGGGAGAAGAAGAGACAAGCCCAAAATAAATGTAGAATGTCGCCGGTGAACAGTGTCACTGCCTATAGGTCTATTTGTGCTCACACTTTAATCGCTGCAGGGTGTCAGCTCAAATATGCAAATATGCATGATGGTGTTTGGAGGCACCACAGTGATTCTGGTATAGCACAGAGGTTTTCAAACTGTGAGGCACGTCACCCACAGGGGCATGGGAGGGATGGGGGATCTTAGAAAAGACTTAATTTTACATTGTTCCAAAGAATGAAAAGTACAAGTTTAGAAAATTCAATTCAATTCAAAATACATAGGCCAACAAATTGAAGTTGACAAAATCAATTAATATTAACTTCTTTCATGCTGCATAGTATATTCTTAGATATTCCTTGTTTTCCTGCCTATATGTTTATCTCAGAATATATATTCTACTTCCTCTACTCAAAATAGTCTGTTGGCAAAGGTTTATCTACATATCTTTACGTTTTTTAAACATATATATATATATATATTTTTTTGCCTCTTTTTGACTATCTGCTGGTGTAACAAGCCAGCGTTGAATCAGATCTTATCTTATCAAATCATTCTGATATTTTTTTGGCCATTAGGATAAACTGTGGTGTTCAGGGCGGAGGTAAAGGGGCGGGGCTGCAGTTGTCTCAATGTTAACGAAGTGGGCGCTCACAGTGTTAGACTTTGAAAACCCCGGCTATAGCCTCATGTGTCGTATGTCGACTTGAACTCGCCTCTCAAACAGAGGCCTCATACAAACCAAATTACAGTTACATCATCTTGTAGAAACAGAGAAGAAGCACATCCAGGAAAAAAAGGGGCTTAAAATGGTGTAAAGAAAAAAAAAACCCCACTCTGGGTTGGGATGTGATTCTCACCTATGTTTAAGGAGACCACTAAAGTCAAGCTCGCCTGCATCCTCTTGTCCTTCACTGCTGTTGTTAACAAGGAGAGATTAATGAAGACTTAATCAGAGACGGAACAGCTACAGGCACTAGACAACAATGCTAAAAGAGCAACACAAAGCAGAAGACTCTTGACGTCAATGTGTTAACTCCGAGCTAACACGATTGGTCGAGAGTCGTCCCAGGTTACATTGCCACGATGTTGAGTCAATGTTGAGACAACATTACCGAGCAGCAACATTGTGATGATGCAATGACGCTGGGATGCTTTGCGTTGCTTTCATTGTTTTGTAAAGGAGATTTCAAATCCAAGTGTTGGCCTTTAATTCCACGTGGAGATTACTTACCGGGAAAAAAGGTTAATGACATTATAACAAACCATCTTGTCACACTTACATGTAATATCGAATATATTACTTGAAGGTGAAATGTTCATAGTTTCTCTTTTCTTTGGTGTTTCAGGAGTAATTATGAGTACGGAACATTTGTTAGAGACCAGCTCCTCCGAAACAGTTAAGAATACTTTTGAATACTGAATTCAAAAATGGCTGCTGTCGACCTCTTCTGAATATCAATGTTATAGTCTTGTAGCTGCATCACATTCTTTTTGTTACCTTCTTTTGAAAGCTGATCGGATATCAATATTCTGTGAGCCCTGCTCAGCTTCTGGAAGACAGTAACAACACACATGCTAGTCAGCGTTTGTGCTATTATCCTCTGTAGACTGTATATAAAGATGGAGGACATGACAAAAAAGTGGAGCCAAAACATCTTGATCGCCCCCTGGTGGCTGGCTGCTGTATAGGTCATAAACCATGCTCCCTTCATGTTAGTCGATGGGATCAAAATAAAAAGGCAAACTAGCCTATGCGTCAAATAATTTTTTTGTTTTTGGCAGCGCTCGCATCCGAAGATATTTTGGCTTCATTTTTGTATCGTGGGAGGAACCGGAGACGCGTCGTCGATCTTTATTTATAGTCTGTTTCTCCCAATGTTTATAAATATAAATATAATGAACATAATCGCTCGGACAAACCTTTAATTTCCAGGTCAAAGGAGCAGCTGTCAAACTTGTCCTTGTAGGTGACCTCGCACCTGTAGTTCCCGGCATAGTTCTCTTTGGCCTTGATGATGTGCATCTCAAATGTGTGGATCTGTCAGGGAGGGTGATTGGTAGGAATCATTTGCATGTCGTGTGGTGCTGACAGGTTGTGTGTGTCGCTGCCTTGCTGTAGGGTACCTTGGTGAGTCGGTCAAAGGTCTCTTTCAGCTGCAGGTGCTTCCCTGTTTTGCTGGCCAGATCCATCCATTTTCCTTTGAACCACTTGATGGTGGGTTTGCGGAGGAGGTCTTTGCACTCCACCTTGGCCACGAAGCTGATGTCGGCCCCTTTGGACACAAAGTTCAAAATAACCAATCAGTTGTTGGTTCCACTGCCACCACCTGATGGCAATGGAACCAGTGTGTGGAATTCCTTCTGTATTTTCCTTTTTAACACATATTCCCCTGTGTTGTCACTCACCCACTGGGATGGTGCCACCTTGAGGTTTCTCTGTCAGCAGGGTGGACAGCGGCGGGGTGACAACGGGCTTGTCCAGTTCATCCGGGTTCTGGCCTTCTCCCAGAGACCACACTGCTCCGTCAGGAGAGACAAACGACACACAGATCTCCATTGCCATTGTGTAAGAGTGTTACAGTGAGTATTTCACACACCCACCTTCTATCATCTGAAAGTTTTAGTCCTACCAGAGTCGAGTTACAAAGAGAAACCGAAAGAGACTAAAAAGACGCACATTTTCTCACTTTCAACAAACACACCACGTACAGCAGCGGAGTTTAAGCTCATTGCAGCATGGAAAGCATGGCACGGACAATATGAAGCACAGATAGGGTGGATCGCTTCCGATGCAGAACATGATTTAGGGGCATTTTCAGCAAATGTATTTATTCGGAAAACTCCCGATTGTAAATTCCTCCTTTTCCTGATGCTCCACTCTTCTGTGTGGTCCTGGAGGTCTGACTGCGAATGAATCACACTAATCTGGTTGTTCCCAGATCCCCACACTGTTGTCTGGGGCGGTCTTCACATGAGATGCAAGTTTTCCTTTGACAAAATGTTGTCTATGAAATCCTACAAGACATTTAATTCCCCCAAAGCCCCATCATACCCTTTATGTGGCCAGGAGGACAGATAACACTTCAGGAAAACAGACTTTTTCATATTTCACAACCTTTAGACCGATTAACCCGGAAAGCTGCTGAGCAAGGTTTGATTTGACCAAATCAGTTTAAGTTCTTCTTGTGGTGTTTTAAAAATCAACATATTTACTCCAATAGTCTCGTACTCGTCTTCCACTTTATTACCTGAGTCTTTTCTCCCCATGGCTGACACAGGGACGCTATCATCTGAACAAAGACAGAGAGAAGTTTACAGCATATTGTGCAGAATAGTACTGTAAAGTCCACTGGAGCAAGCACACACTTATGAGAAGTAACCAACAAGCAATTAAAGACTTCAACACACTGACCTGAGGGATTCAACACCCTAATAATTAAAATTAAAAGGAAAAAAACTGCATCAGACCATTAATGGGTATATATTAATATGTTAAAAGGGAAAAAATTGGAACATCTTCCATCTATTGAGAATCTAAATTCTAGACACACCAAAACATCTAGAAATAAACATGTGTCCAACATGTTTCCTATGTTCAGACAGATTCTGAATAAAATAAACTACTGGTTTGGTTGGTACTACAGAAGTGGAAGGTTTTAATAGAGGGATCTTACTAGGCAGATCAACTGAGAGTTTCTTGACTGAATTGGCATCCTCTGTGAAGAAAGCAGAGTCATCATTGAAATTAATCAGGTGACAAGACTTAGGCCCTTTATTTGGATAAGCCGCGCATGAGAAATATATATTTTATCCTTCCTATATTATATATTTTGGTTTTACAGGACAAATGGCTCCACATACAGCTGCTTTATTCAGCTTTTTAATGGGAAGCAACAAGGATGGTCTCTGAGACAGTTCCAAATACTGACATCGACATATAAAACTTAAAATATAACCAATACAATTTGGAATACTCAGACATTTTGGTAAATTTGCTTTCTACTTGCTGATTTAACAAGATTTACATGGGAACATGAAACATTCTGTTAAGGCATAAAGGCTAAATGCAGACAGGAAGTTATGTCAGCTGCATCGAAGCTCCTTCTCAAAAGCTTTGTCTTACGTACAAATTATCTTTTATTGTAATATGTAAGTTATTAAATATTGTAATATCATATTTTATTTTCACTATGACAAAGGCCAGCAATTTTTCCAGCTTCAGTTTTAAAGCTGGGTCAATACTGTGTACGTCACCTACCTAGTTTACGGCACTAGCTAGACTCGAAATTAAAATTGATATCAAGCAAATTTTCCAAATGTCTGAGTATTTTACAAAGGCAAATGAAAAAAGCAAGGGTATCACCATAAAAAGGAATATGGCCCCAGAACAATTTAAGACATTTCGTTTGCATGATCCTTTCTATCACATCAAAACAAAGTTCACTGATTTAAATGATAATTCTGACGGCCGGAGTTTGTCCATTTTTAATATCCGAGGGGATTCATGCTGTGTTTTAAATTTCACTGCTAACAAAGTGTTCTGGGACAAAGAAACATCAATAAACAAATACACAAGATTCAACATAAAATATGAACCAATAAAGTGCACTTATATTAACAAGCATAAACACAAAACGTCCATGTATTCATTTATAATACATACATGTGAAATAATCATAGCCACATCTATACCCTCATTTAAGATCAACAAATAAAGGTTGATGTGCTTGTATGAATTTTTCTGTGGCATTGTGCATGTAGAAATCACACATCTGCAACATGTATGTCTACGGCGACATACATCGGAATATTTACAGGTTTGACACGAACATATGTAGAAAAATCACGTAATACCCCCTATTCCTGGGAAGCACGTCTAGGTGGATGGATGTTGTTGGGCTTAACTTAAGATGAGTGCGCCATCGCAACCGTCCTCAAGGAGTGAGGTGAGGAGGAATAAATGGGGAACGTACTGAGGGTTGTTATGGTTACCAACCTGCTTGGGGTGTTGGGGATGGGGTAGTGGCTGCTTCATGATCGTCATCTGCAATAGAGGCGTCATAGACAAATAGACCCACCTATCAAAAAGCTCCAAGTCCATCATTGGCAGGCCAACAAGACACAAGACTCACATGCGGGACAAGACTATGAATGGATCATTGTGACATGCAGCTCTTGGACAGTTGGAATGAGACCAGAATGTCAACTGAACAATTTGGCTTGTGTCTTATGAAGACGTAGCTACCCTGTGACTGAGGGATGAGAAAATGTGCATGAAAATATTCATGTGGTCAAGCTGCAGACAAAAGCACACTTGCAATGCATTGCGTGTATCATGAAAAGAAGAAGCAACAAAGATGAAAAGATTAAAACCTTGTGTAACTTAAAAGCATGTGAAGCTGTATTTCTCTGCTTCTACACGATGAAGATCAGAGCATCTGAAGACACAAGCTGACTTTGTCGTTCCTACAGAGTGTCAGCATGTTTCTGCAGCTCTGTTGTTACAGTCATGGTTCTGGATTAGAGAGTAATGAATTCAGATCGCTTACTCACCTTGCACACAAATAGCATCCTGTGCCCTTCCAGGATTAAATCCATACTACATCAATAAATCCTTATCTATTCGTCTATGTTAGTCTTTAATGTGAAATGTACAATTACTGTGTCAGTGCCGCATGATGTTTGATTTTTTTCGAAGTTTACATGCTGTTAAAACCAAGTTGGGACGGAAGCATCGTTTTAAAAGCAAATTACAAATCAATGCATGGCTCCAGTCAGTGAGAGCGAAGTCCATTGCATTCTTAGCAGGGAAATAAAGGTCATCTAGTCGCTTTCTGCTGCAAGAAAAGCCAAGTTTTAGATATGCAAGATAAAAAGAAGCTGCTGAGCCACGTATTGTGCAAGTGAAGGAACTAGTGAGACGTTCGGGGCTTCTTTCAGTATTGATTTGTCTGAGGGGTAAAAACATGCACCTAAACAAGGAGAGACGTTGGACTGATTTGTATTTAAGAGGAATACTTACCAAGTTGTGGGGGAGAGCAAGGGCCCGGCTCTTCCTTTACAGCCGAGTTAGCGGCCTCTGCTTGCTCTGTCACCCCAACCCCACCAGGCTGTGGTTGGTTTGAGCCATTCTCAGTGGGACTCTGCTCCTGAGCCTCCACAGCCTGTAACGGCTCAGGCTCTGGGGGCTCTGGCATCTTCCCAACAGTCTCTACTGGCTCTTGCCCCTCTGCTACCGCCTCTGTACAGCAGACAAAGCGCCGGGCTGGAGCAGCGGCAAGCATCGCGCACAAGCACGGGCAAGACAATGCTTGCTCAAATGGTATAAATATCTAATGACCAGATCCAATCATCCAGAGGTGTAATTTCCACATCCAAAATCAAGTCGTCAAATTGAACAAAATGAGCGAATTAAACGTCCAAAAACTGTTATGAAATGATTGAAGCTTAATTGAGGTATACATGATGTCTGGAGCTGTGATTGGACATTTATCTGGTCATTGAATATCTATACTGTAAAGATATCAAAGCAGCAGGGATTCACTGACTCTCACAGAATGTATAAAATATCCTTATTACTTATATGTTTAGAATATGGAGGCTCGAAATTGACAAAAGTTTGTTAAAAAGTCTAAGATACTATACGCAAAAATATCAATAAGAAAAATAAAGTTGTTAAAATTGAAATAGCAAAAATATTTTATACTTTATACTTTTATTTAAACGTACTCAGTTGTGCAAAACCTAAATACATTTCATCTTTTATCACAAAAGACAAATAAATCTTATATTTAAAAGATTCAAATTCAAATTAAGTTTTGAGTTTTATCAAGAAAACCAATTATTATTTATCCATCATTCAAATGAAATGAGAGAATTTTTTGTATTTCAGACTGAAATGATTGATGATTATCAAAATAGTTTAAAATGTATTTCCTTTCAGTTCAGTAACTGATTGATTCACTAGAGATCTTTTACTTGTTTCAACTTGTCTCCGTCCACAGAGTCAGTCAAACCCAACTTCTCTAATCCCTTCACTTCATACCTCCAGTGTCATGACTCAGTTTGTCAAAGTCGTGCAAATACAACAGCAGCCACAGCACCGGTTAGTGACAGCACCACGACCCAAGGCAAAGTGCATGTGGAGCAGTGCGGGTATGTGGACATGTGCACAGTCAGTGTGGGGGTGGGGGCCTCACTTACAGCTAACCTAAGTAACTCTTTGCGTGAACATATTGAACAATTCATACCTTCACAAGAAAAGTGCAGTGTCAGGCCTCTCCAAGTGAATTGAGTAACAAAAGAAAACAGTGATGGCACACACCAAACGAACACGTGATGTGAGAGCGATGTGCACAGAGTGAAACAGCAGAGTGAAGGGGGTGTGGGGGTGTGGGGGGTAGGTGATGGCGTCCGTCAGGGTTACCCACCTGGCGGGGGAGAAACCTCAAGGGAAATCTCAGGTAGCGGCATCGGAGCGCCGTTACTTTCTGGGGCAACACTTTCTGAGCGTGTGACAAATATAATGGTGGATGGAGCAGCTGCTTTAATGAGCACAAAGCTTCAGCATCTGCTTCTCTCAAGTCTCAGACACACACACACACACATAGACACACACACACACGTAGAAACACACAAACGTGGAGTAACGCATTCATCCACCCACCTGGCCGCATGTCGCCATTCACACTTTCTCAAAGTACTTTTTTCCGGAGCATCCTCACAGTCGATATGTACACATGACCCACAGAAGAAATATAGATATAGATCCATTATATTCTATCATCAACTATATTCCTGCTTCTTAATACTTATTAGGTTTGATTAGAGGTTTGTAAAATCATTATAGTTAATATGCTCCTTAAAAAACTAATTCTATCAAGACTGAAGGCTTGATCACAGCATTCTGTCAAGGTGTTGTACCTGTTAATGCTTTGTCAGGTAGTATTCTATGTTATATATTATTTTATTGATTGCACTACACATATTGTATATTATACACATATAAAACTCCTAATTAATCCAGTTTCATGTGTTATGAGCAGTTTTGGGCAGATACAGATTACAAGAATGTGTACAATACGGCCACTAGGGGTCAATCAGTCAAAACACTATTGTTGGTGAAAATGCACCTGATGCGACTTCGGCGCAAATCATGTTCACGGATAAGATAATGTAGTAAAGTTTAATTTACGTTACGCAGCAAACGGCAACGGATAATCGTGATCCCTTACGTGTGACCTATACAAACATTTTTAGTTGGACCCTAAAAAGCTGAGCTCCCCCTCTACCCCGACCACGTTGGAGCCTCAAGATGCTGCAAGGTCAAAGTCTAGCGCCGGCAAAAAGGCCAGTCGCATGTCCACACGGGAAGGCGGGGGGGCGTCAGCTGAATCAACAGAGAGGGATCAGCTGGCTGGCGAGAGGAATGTCAGAGACGCTGACAGCTCGGCCGTCGCCACAGATCACTCATTCATGCCAAATTGTGATTGTTGTGTTGCAAGTGAAGAGGTGTTTAGTTTTGTGCTTATGCACCTTAGTGCAAATAAGGGGTTGAGGTTTGAGGAGCGCACTTTGAGTCGGGTGTTCTCTACTGAAGCTGTACGACTCGACTTGTCCCCCCAGTGTTTTCAGGCAAAATATATATGATTCTTATGTCGGCTCAACTGCAAACAGTGCACAGCTATAATCTGCTTGACTGTGAGGTGACGGGGGGGGGGGGATTAGATGAGTACTGCCGTCCACTCACCTTCTGGCTGGCCGTTTGGCATCTCATCTAAAGAAAGAAAAAAACATCAGTGTCAAACAGGAAATCAAGATCTCGTGTCGTATGGCTCCAGAACAATCCACTCAAATATCTCCCTCCATTTGTGACTCACTTTATTGATCAACATTCATTCAGGCTTATCGTCTTTTTTTTGTTAGACTGGCTCCTCAAGCGTAGACACCACGTAGTCTTAGCTGATTATTACGAAGGCCCCATGACGCACCATGTGTTTGCCCTCTGCCTCGTCTAGACCTATGAAGCTAATGATGGGGGGGGGGGCGGGCACCAACAGAAACATGTTAAGATGCAACGATCAAAACCGTGTAACAGGACTCGGTGCGGGGCCTCAGCCGATCAAAGCATCCACACAGCCCCTGGCATCCAATGACGTGGGTTAAAACGTTAACCTCTTTTGTTATTGGCTAATGGCACATGGAGCAACCAGAGGTTGTCTAGGACACATGGGAAGTCATACAACATCAGCATCATGGAGCAGCAGATGCATTTATTGTCCTTGCTCAGTTTGGATTCTTGGTAGTGGGGATTTAGAGTTGAGGGACAGAGCCTTGGACCCGACACGTGTAGGTGCTGTAGCTGACATGGATCTCCTCAAAAAGACTAGAGCAGTGGAAGAAGTACAACTCTGCTCCATCTTGAAATGTTTTGTTTCCAAAGCTGGTGGAGCATGTTGATGGATTAGTCATCATCAGCCGCATCCATTGCTTCTGCTCATCGTGATCCTTCCTCCATCACAGTGAATAAAAGTACACAAACACTGTGATGGTGCAGCAGTAATGAGACGAGGCAAAACTTTGGCCGTGCATCGTGAAGCAGATGAGAGCGCAAACACAATTATTGCGGGGAGTAATGGTGATTTATAAATCTTTTAATACCTTTAATATTGTGTGTGACATATATTATGCCTGACCACAACTAGGAATGCTCTAGATTGGGTGTTTTACATTTTGTGTTGGGAATTCCTATCCTTGAGAGTCTTCACTCTCATGAGAATAACGGACATCTTGACCTATAGTGATCGAGACTGCTCTCTGCCCCCGTTTGGAACACCAGTTAGAAATTCAGCATTCTCATGTGTTCCTGCAACATTTAGTGATGGTTTCATACTTGGTCTAAGACCTTACAAACTTTTTATTATGGCTGTTGGTTATTTTGGCTGATTACATCTCTGCTCAGGTTCAAGGACCTGGAAGACTTTGCTTCTGATGAAAGTGAAGTCACCGTCAGAATGATTAATGAAGATGTCACTTGTTCCACCCAACAGGTGCAGCAAAGGTCAGTCTACAGACAGAGACCTGAGAAGAGGTCACATCATCGCCAAAGTAAGTCGAATTAAAAGTTATCATCGTTGACTGGAAGCAAACAGTGTGACACATGCCTATGATGCATGTATGTATTTATGCACATTTATGTCTTGTGTTGAGTGCTGACACTCAATCAAGTCATCCAGAATTCAGTGCATCGATCAGTTATTAATTTGGAGTTTTGCAGGACGGATACACAGAGAAAGTACGTTGGACAGGGATTTAGGAGCAGTTGCACTTCAGCATTTTTAATAAAAGGGAGAAATCAAGACTGTTAATAAATAAATATGTTTGTTTTTCATTGCACATGAATAGTTAATAGCGTCTATAAAATCAATACTCCACCACAGTTTTTCTCTCTCTTCATGTATTTGATGACTGACTATGAACAATTTTTTTTAATCTTTTTACGCAACCAGTACTCGAGACCCGAGACCGAGACCCGAGACCGAGACCCTTCTTTTAGCGCCTTCGCAAATGGAAACTCCTTCCTTCCCTTCGATAAGACTTGGCCAGTCTATGAATACTGCCGCCCTAACTCCTTGTATGTCAATGCACTGTGAACCATTGTTACCATCCACTTTCTCCCGTCGCTCCGTTGCTTCTGATATCCCTCCATTTGTGATGATTCCCTCTCAGCATTCCTTTGTCAAAATTAGCCGCCCTCCCACCTCACTTCCAAACAATGTGTCGCTGGCCACTGGGCCGCAATCCTGGAGGGTCACATCATGCGGCCGGGAATGAGCCCCGCTCGCTCTCTGTCTCAACACCGCTGAGATAATGAGAGTGGAGAAAGGTTTTGTTTTACCTCTGAGGACTCCCAGTGCAGCTGACAGGGCTGCAGGTATTTTCAGCTGTTGCCCCTGCTGGCTTGCAGACAGAAGGGCTCACACAGGCTCCGGCAAGGGCCAAACTGCCAGCAGCTTCATTTTCCCTAATATAGACCGTTATTACTTTATTAATGATGAGCTTAAATTAATGATGTGGATGCTCTCGTTCTGTTCACACCTTGTTTATTTTTTTTATTCTGCTTTGAAAGGGATTACAAACGGGGGGGAACTTGCATGACCCTGTTTGCAGGATGAGAGCTGCGCTGGGGCGGCAATTAGCTGCTGACAGGCCTTTCCCCTTGTGTTTTACCACAGGTCTGATTTATGAGGAGGTATTCAGTAACACAAAGCAACAATGCCAGACGACAAAACCCCGGGGAGAGTGAAGGGCCATAGTGACAGTAAATCTCATGACGTGAAGACAACGGGCTTCACCGCAAACGAAACCCAAAACTTAGCAGCAGCGAGGGTAGTCCTGGGAGGCCTCCGGGGACAGGGTCGGACGTCTGAGTGATCCGTCCTTAACGGAGGGGAGCAGGGAGGTGTCTGTTTTGGCGTGTGGCACAGGAGAGGACGAGGGTTTAGGTGGCAGCGGAGGGAGATGGCAGGGAACAAGGGATTAAAAGCGCACTCATTCTGAACTATTCCAGGGACAAGAATCCCGGTCCCAAGAGATCCACGGGGGACTCAGCCAGTCCATCATCTCTGGTTCGGACTTTTTAAAGGCTGGAGAGTGGGGCGTCTAAAACAACAGGCTTCCTCCTCCTCAGCTGTTCAGACTCATTTAAAGAACAATACTTTTTTCTACCCTCATTTATCTGCTGCTCTGTGGCTATTTGTGGGTAGTGTTTGCGGTAGACAGGAATCTGCTGCCGCTATTTCTCCACTGCTTTGTCTCTGAGGGGATCAGGGATCAACGTGGGGGCATCTGCACTGTACACTATCGACCGCACAGAGCTACATAATGATAGACTGGTTTCTGACTCTAATATTTGGATTTGGGGAGCTTGCAGTTAGCCAATCTGCATCAATGCCAATGAAAGACCCCGTCTCAAAAGGGAGGCGAGAGTCCACTCAGTCAAGGTTTTATTTATTTAAATAACCCAATATTACAAATCACAAATTTCCTCTACTGGCCTCTGGACCTTTAACCTTTGTTAGGGCGAAGAAAAAACTCCACAAAAGTTATTCTGAGACGTACAAAGGAAGAAATCTTCTTAAGACGGATCTTGTTAGCATCTACAGTTTGTACATATCACGCCTGACATGTGAGGAGGTCTGAGGTCCATGTAAGGATGACAGGTTTATTAAAAACTTGTATCAGCTCTCATCAGGAAGGTTTCCAAGACCCAAACAAAATGTTCAGTTTCCTCTACATGGGCATGTCTGGCTCATCGGGCAGACCCCCAAAGAGCACGGCTAGCGGGGAGGGTGGGAGTAACACCATATCGTAATGACAGACAAGAGCAGATTAAGAGGGAATGTTGATGGACACGATGGTGCAGATGAATGGCGTTATGGTGTGCAGGACGGGAACATGTGAAGATGATGTGTGCGGTTAAATATGGACCTGAATTGTGGGTGGAGGGAAAGTCTGAGGGGGTCTGAACTCTTCTTTCCCTGCAGTCATCGGAGAGACAAACACAGTCAAGCTAGCGTTTATCCTCCTGAGGCCCAACCCTCGCTCAGTTCACCCCAATTGCATCATCCTTCGTTGGTTCGCGTCTGGCTCGGGCACTCGACAACATTCCTCCGCTGAGCTTCATCGTTGAGTCTTTTCTGCAGCGGCATCACCCAGGACCATCCGACGCGCCCGACCCCTCAGCAACAATAGTATCTGTTCATAAACCTCAAATCTTCTCCTGCAGGCATCAGTAATACAACACCACTGTCAAAGTCACTTTGAGGATTCCTAGGAACGAGCTGGCGGGTGATGGAGCTCCCTGCTGCTAATATCAACTGTCTGCTCCTCTCAATTAAGGACAATGAAAAACAGAAAATCGCTTCAACTCACTGAAGGAGTCGTACAATCAGATAAAACATGCTAGAGGCATCATGCTGACTCCATCCTCACTCTCCACACTCCTACCTTTCTTTGTGGGCTCTGGCATCTTGAGCCGTGTCCCAAGAAAAGCGTTGAGGAGTCAAAAAAGGTGCAGGCGGGTAGAAACCTTCAGTGAGGCGAGTCTCCGTGGAAGAGAGACGACGAGGATGATGGTGATGATGAGATGGTGGCAGACAAAAACCTCTGGGACCCCTCGGACCACAGTGATGGGAGATGAGAAGGGCACAGGGATACGGCTTGGAAATCTCAGTGGGGGAGGAGAGAGGACGAGGGACACATACAAGGGGGACAGGCTCTCAGGCCTTATATAGAGAGGGGGTACGCTCCTCCTCTCTGTAATTGAAAGTGGAGATCTGCAGCATCACTGTCCCCTACCACTGGCTCCTGTGCCAGCTTTTAACTTTAACACACTTTGGTTTTAAAATTACTTTGTGATTTTTACTTAAAGGTTAAAGTAATATTGTCATTTTTGCCTTTTGCGGCAAATGAAAAAAGCAAGACTACAATAGCCAGTTTATACAACCTGAATTCACCTCTCTGCCGTGGGCACTGTGCCATTGCAGTGGCACTGTGCCAAACCAGATCCTTGGAACGTTGAACTTAGTTAAACTTTTGCCGCAACACAACATCATCTGCATGGAAGCGACCATTCCCGCAAAGACAACTTTACTGTACCAGATTGTTATAAATTGCTGTGCGGTATTTTTACCATCTGATAGACCGTCAAATAAAAAGATCTATTTCCTGAACCACAGCTGTTTTTTGGACAAATCTCTGTTTAATCCCATCAGCAGCTAAAGCAGATGCAAATCTTTAAATCTTAATCGCTCAAGAACATATAGAATAAAGTAAATAACTTCCTCGAAGGAACTTCACTTATAGCAAATGTTTCTCAAACATAAGCAAATGATGTATTGAGGGACTATTTGTGGCGGCAGATTTAGTGTCCTGGTGAGTATTTAAAGCTTCTGCAGGATAGTGTGTGTGGGATCGACTCAAAATAAACTACAGTCCCTGTGTTCGTCCTGCTACTGACTACAATACAACAACTTTTTCAAAAGATATTATTATCCAGTATCGTTATGGCGACCTATTCTTTGTGACTTGTGGTATTATTTCCAGGCTGGGTGGGGCTCCAGATGGGACTCTGCACCATTATTATTATTATTATTATTATTATTATTATTATTATTATTAAACAGAAGCAGGTGATGAGGGAGGAGACTGGGAAATCAGGTGGTGGGATATAAAGGGAAAAGGTGTCGTCATGGGCAAAGGTCGGACTGACTGATGTCATATTCTCCGATAATCCCGCGCTGCCCTCAGATGATGTTCAACATGTCTGGAGCATCTTTGGATTTCTTTTATAAGAGAAAAGTTTGAGATGATACGAGTGCAGCAATGGCAGATGCCAGATAGCAGCTTAATCCGGGAGGAGGGCTGTCCAAGAACAGCAGAGCTTTCCGACTTGGCAAAGAAATACTGGGGAGATGCCTGGGCGGCGGTCGTATGGCCTATACTTAGAAGCCGTCATAAACCTTGACATTGACATGTGTATCTCACATGAAAAGAGGGTTTTATTGTGAATTATGTCATCCAAGTGGCTACTTTGGGCCTAATTAATCTTTTAACACATCCAGCTCAAGCGACAAAGCAAGTGCGTCCCCTGTTAAGGTCGTGGGGATTAACCAGAGGCTGAAAGCTGCTGGATTTACAAGCAACAAGACCGGTGTGTTTTTTAGTTTTTAAGGAGGCCTGGTAGGGTCCTTTTCTCCTGTTTTGTATAGTCAGACAAGGATTTTATTTTTATTTTCATATTTAAATTGCAGTCGACCCAATCCGGGGGCCGCATCCTCTGAGGCTGTAATTTGAAGACTGATTGTGTCAAAGCAGCTTGACCAGACCGTCCCGTTTCGAAGGCTCCGTCAAATGAGGCAGACGAACGCATCCTTCCATCCCTGAGAAACAAAGGGTGGCTCCTCAAGGAGGGCTTTATAGTCCATGTACATTCTTATTTTTTCACCAGTATCAATAAAGTAATAATAACAATTAAAGTAAACAAACAACTCAGATAAAATCAGTGAGGGCTTTTTTGTTAGAAGTGCGTTTTGAGGACGGACTCTCACGATGGCACTGACTCCGCTCGCCTAATTTCCAATACCCCGACCACTGAAGAATGTTAATGGTCTCGACGTGGAGGAGAACTCAAAACATGCACAATTAATTCTTCAGACAAGCCATCGGGACAGTCGAGGCGAGGCACAGCTCTATTTCCAGTCCATACTGTCTGTGAGCAGGAATGCAGCCTTTTTTCTTTTTTTTTTAAAACTGACGTCAGAAACGTATCATCATCATCACTCAGTCAAAACACGTGAAAAGAGCTTTGTCGCTGAATCTCCAAAATAAAATCTACACTCCAGCATGATGCATGTGGTGTGAAGTGGAAGCTTTTAATCAAGAGCTCACTCTCTCCTTAAAAAGCCTGTTTTCATCCCTCAGTTGGGACTATGTGGCCTTTCTCTGTAACCAGACCCCTGTGGCCTGAGTTAGCCCATTTATAACTTAGAGTGGGCTCCAGCAGTAAATACTGGGCTTAGGGAAGCATCATGTGGGTCCACTACAAAGAGCGCAAAACCATTTGGTATTGGAGAGTTCACATCACAGAGGCGGTTTAACCATGAGGTCACACAGGGGGGGGAATATAGCCGAGGCCGTGAGATGGACGACACTGACACCCTCTGGTTTCCAACAGCCGTCAAACATGACAGAGGAGGACACACATGGTCATTGGGACTCTTCTCTCTCAGGGGGAGAATGAGGTCTTGCTGTTACAGTTAAATACAAAATGCAAAGTTTAATACGGCTCAGGAAAATGTGTACCAGTCTATCTGTCTATCTGTCTGTCTATCTATTTATCTATCTATCTATCTATCTATCTATCTATCTATCTATCTATCTATCCATCTGTCTGTCTGTCTGTCTGTCTTTCACCAAACTATTGAATTCACCAACTTTAACAAAAGTAACTTTAAACCGTGACAGTAAAGTAAAACATCTTTTCTTTTATTTATTTCATTTTATTTATTTACAGAAACTGTGAGGAAAACAGAGCAATGTAGATGAAAAGTGGTTTGAAATCAAAGTTTAGGAAGACATATAAAAAAGAGCACATTTAGAGTTTTATACGAGATGATCCGAGCGATACAAAATCTTGTGGACATCACACATCTCCTCGGCGACACCTCTGCAGTAACATCAGGGTGTCCAGGCTGAACTGGTAGGTGAGCTTCTTCTTCACCTTGAAGATCTCTCCGGACCGGGCGTAGTTCCTGAGGGCCCGGGACATCTTCTGGTACGTCATGGGCCTCTTGTTGCCCTTCCTCTGGCCCCACAGCACCGCTACCTGGTTCTTGTTCTTGGAGGAGAACCGGAAGACGCCGGCAGCCGCTGGCACCCAGGACACGCAGTGGGCCATGCTGGGATCCTCCAGCATCTCGAAGAGAAAGTGAAAGAGTCTGATCTTCTTACCTGCAGCCATCAGGAAGTAGGATTTAGGGAATATCACAGCTGCTGTGCCACACCACACCAGTTAGTGCGGTTTACAGTTAATCATTTCCTTAAATACAGCAATTCCCCGAAAATCTCTTCACTGGCGGGATGCCCTTTAGTGGAGACACAGCTGTAAACACTGCGGTTATCTGATAGGTATGTAAAAACAGCTACGGAGCTAAGCCATGCACGGCTCCATTGTTATTTTTCAGTAAAGGGAAGGTCTCTTATTTGCTCTCTTGGTCTTGTTTCCCTCAGGCTACAAGCAGCCGGGGTAATAACAGTATCTATGACCAGAAAAAGCAGAACTCACCACTCCCTGCTGCTGTGGCCGGGCGTTTGGTTGTTTGTCTTGTCGATGCACAGTTTGGCAGTGACCCACCCTCAGGTGGTGCCGCTGCCGTGTTTTGGCCGAGGGCTGGAGGGGCGTCGCGTGCCAGGAACGGCAGAGGTGTAGGTTTGGTGATCTTTGATGGAGGAAATGAAACAGAAAAATGTTCAGTTGAGTTTTGAGTGTCTCATGGAAAACTAGACTGTCACTGAATAGAGCTCATACCTCCGCCAAAGCCCAACAGAAAAAAGAGTGGCCCAAATTAGTCAAGCAGCAGCAGCAGCAACGACTAAATTATAATTAGTAAAAAATACACACACAAATAATAAAAGAAGAAGTAAATCATATAAAAAAGTAATAATTTTCCAGAGACAAGGGTAATTGAAGCAGGGCAGGTTCAGATAAAGAGAAACATAACCTATATAATATATATAATAACACAATAATAACACAGTTCTGTTGCAATCCCCACTCGTTTAGGTGGTTTTACATCTTTTAAGGTCACAGTTCGTCATTTTCTTTGGCAACCAGTCCCCTGAAAAGGTCAGACGGCAATAAAAACATCACATTTCAATGCTCACAGGTGAGTCACAGTACGTCCACAGCTGCTCATACGATGCTTCATCCACAGGTGCACTTCTTTCCTCCGCAGCCTCACTGTGGTGCACCTTGTCCTCTGGAAGAAGCACAAGATAACTCAGAGACTCTTAAAGGATCAAAAAATTAAACTTTGGAGCTTTTCTTCTTACCATTTTCTGCAGAGTTCTGTCGGTAGTACTCCTCCAGGAACTCTAAGATCACCTCCAAATCAGACTGAGCGTCCTGCAAAGAATTCTGATAAAGATAAGTCATCAAAATTCATCTTTGATCAATGCATGAATTGCTGTTGATGCTAACGTCATCCTGTGCAGCGAGTCTGATCTTTACCATCACGGATGAGGTTGAGCTGAACGCGGCAGAGTCCTGACAGTTTGGGAGAATTTCAGAAAACTATGAGGCACTCAAGGACCCGGCCTCTTATTATACCCCCCCACAGGAGCGGTGCCTTTCTGCATAACCACCAGACGCTCTCTACCCTGGGCTCACAGGAACAATGACCAACCATCCCACACAGCCCCGGCACCAGCACCAGTCAACCCATCAACAAAGCCTCCCAGCACTGACCACATCCTCCCCGCTGCAGCAGATAAGACCCGGCCTGGAGGCAGCCGCTGCACAAAACGCTCTTTTCAGGAAAAACACACTTGCTGCCATATTTTTCCTCTCAGGATGTGTCTTAATTCTGTGTTTTGCAGCGCGTCTGTTGTAATATTTCACCCGAATGGAGAAAGTGCCAAACCTTTCAACACAGTTGTTGTGTTTTTAGTGTGATAAAGTGTGTTTTTGGGGACAAAAGTATGATTGAAATTAGTTTTTAGTCAAGTCAGTAAAATCAAGCACATGGGAGAAAACACAGATTGATTTATTGATCATATTGAAATAGTCCAACAAATTGTGAAAAAAAAGGAAAGTTGATCTCATTACATTATAAATACAACAAGTATAAAATCTTTATCAAGAAAATCATAAATATATACATGTCATTCAACACAATACTTATTACTAGATGCTGCTGTAACAACAGGAACCGTAAGTAAATTATATTACATGTAAATCGTTATTATGATCAACTACAATCACTAATACCATTTTGAACATTTTGGAAATGTATTGGAAACGGCCTTGATTCGAAAATATATGTAAAATTAAATATATCTATGAAATGATTTGTATTTATTATATTGTAAGTGGTCCTGACTGTGTAAAAAAAAATGACGACAGACTGAAAATAGAAATTTGTCTTAATGTTGAATGATGAAGCTGTAGAAGGGTTTTCAATTATATTTTTCTAGATGTCATATCCTTCAGCAAGACACAATATTATATAAAAATAAACCTTAAATATAGTAACAGTGGCAGCATCAGCTACATGCAGATATAAATGTATTTAGCAAATTTAATGTAGTCTCGTGAAACGGTTTGTAAGGTATCTTACAGAATGGGTCCCACTGAACTTTGGATCAGGGGGCGAATCCAGGAGTATCTTTGACATTTTCACCAATTTCCCAGGGAACAATTTATGTATCATAGATGGAAAACAGTTACATTTAGGGAACTGATATCTATGAGTATGTGTAATTTGAAGGTTGGGCCTTTTCTGAGCTTTTTTTTATAGTTTCTTTTTTTTTTTTGTAATAAAGCATCCTCCTCCTCCTCAGAGTTTGGTTGTGCTGTGTGAGGTGAAGCTGGCGGCCAGATCGTAGTCCTCCTGCATTTGGTAGTGGCTGTACCAGCTGTGCCAGTCCACCGCCGAGGGGCTGTAGTAGCTCTGTTCGCCCGGGCTCGGCTGCTGCTGGCCGTGGGCCTCCTCCTGTGCAGGGTGACAGGGCAGACGCAGGGGCCCCTGAGTGGAGCCCAGCTTGTGCAGGATGTCTGGGTTGAACTGGTAGGTGAGCTTGCGGCGCACTTTGATGATCTCACCCGTGCGGCTGTAGTTTCTCAGAGCTCGGGCCATCTTCTGGTAGGTCATGGTCTTCCGGTTGCCCTTTCGCTGGCCCCAGCACTCGGCCAGCTTCTCCTTGTTCTTGGAGATGAAGTGGAAAGTGCCGCTGCCGCTGTCCGTCCACTGGATGGAGTCGCCCATGTTGGGGTCGTTCAGGGCTTCATGGAGGTATTCATAAAGTCTGAGCTTCTTACGACCTGAGGACACGGAATCAGTCTAATTTTACTCTTGAGGAAATAAGAAAAATTACAATAAACGTGTCAGTAAATTGCTGATGTGTGACGCTCACCTTTCCTCTGTGGTGGTACGATGGAGTAGAACTGAGGGGATTCAGTTGGTATGGAGTGACCCAGCGAGACGTCAGGGATGACCTGAGGCCAGGACTGCTGCTGGGAGACAAAACAGTCAAGTAAAACCTCTGAATATTTGTGCGTCCACACATAGTTTTTTCATTCCTGTTGTGTGAGCACGACTTACAGCTGTGTCGCTCCAGTCGTAGACGGGAGCCGGTGCGTCAGGCGGGTGTGTGACCACGCAGCAGGAGATATGACACTGAGTGCCCAGAGTCTCGTAATGTGGATACTCTGAAAAGAGATAAATGTCATAAATTAAAACATGAACACAAATCAAATATAAATCAATGAATCAAAAAGAGGGAACATTTTAGGTTTTTAAACACAAAAATACTGCACAGAAAATCTACAAATATAATAAATTGTAGAATAAAAGATATATTTCTATTGCCGTGTATTTTAGCAGTAAATCCCGCTCAATTTTACTGAGAGTTTTTGTTTGCTGTACCTGAATCGTAATATGAATTATTCGAATGCTGTTGAATCACGTCGATTGCATCCTGGAAGTGTTGGTTGATGTCGCTGTCCAAGGACGTCTAGAAACACACCAAAAATCCATTAAGCAATAACACAAATAAAAATGAATATATGAACTTGTAAAGGACAAAAGTTCAAAATCATATTTGTCCTCTGATTATCTGAAGGATAAAAACCATCAGCCTAACAACTCACCATCTTAAACGTCGGAGTATTTCCTTCCGTCGAGGCCATAGTGCGAGTGCAGCTCTGCAGCTTTTGGACGGCTACATATATGTGCCCCAGACCTCCAGTACCTGTTTACCAGTCATCCAGGTGAGCAGGTTGAGAGGCTGGTCAATTTAAATATGTTCACGTCACCGAGCGATGCAGCCGAACACTTCTTCTTTTTTGGGAAGGACAGATATGATCTGACTCCCGAGCATCATCTCTCACAGCGGAGATTACAATCTACAAACAACAAGCACTTCTTTTATTGTTCACTCGAACCAGGAATACCACCAATTCTCTGTCTGACCGGGGAATTTGCATAGCAGGCGAGATACAGTATGTATCTAACACACGTCCACGATGAGTGCTCTTCAGTTATGCACTGTCCAATAAGTTCAAATATAAAACCTCTAGAGTTTCTGTGAATTCCCCTCAGTGGCCCCTTTGTTTTCTGGCAATAAACATCAAATGTAGAGAAGAATATTTGCACAACATGAGCCTGAGCTCCTACTGGACACAAACAACGGGTAACTGGTAAACCATAAATCATGAATTATCTTCATTGCTAATATCTATATAAATAATAACGTTTATTTGGGTAGCACCATAAACAGATGAAGGCAAATTTGAAGATCACACAGCAATAAAAGAAAACTTTATATTAAATTCGTTGACTTTAATTCCTTTTTTAAATGCTTTTTGGTCTTTCAATTAAAATACGTGTCAAGTTCATTTATTCATTTGTGAATATTTTGGAAGGTGATTGAATATTATAATTCATTTCTTCCATTAAATTGCACAACATTTGAAAAAACAAAGTTAAAACTACTAACATATTGAATACAAACTAAAAACCATTGAACACATCTGCATTCTTCATAAACCTCTTCAATAAAACTGATCCTCTACCTTCTTTTAAAATTATTTTTTATCATTTCATTTAATATTTATTTCATTATAATCACAGTATTTTATAAACCTAATGTTTAATCATGTTTTTGTTTTTATTTCATTGATTTAATGATGCTCTTCTTACAATAGGCTCACGGAATCATTATCAAATCTCTCTATCTTAAATACGATTAATGACTATTTGCATTTTCAATTGGCCACGTTGAGCTCCTGATAAATGTCCTTGTAAAGGTTAATGGTTAATACTGTTAAACGCAGCCTTTGTGTTTGTCCCTCCCCCCATTCAAATAAACAGAGGCTTTTTGAGAAGTGCATTTATCTCAGGCGTGCAGTTTTAAATATCAACTGACTTGCTCCTGAAGTTCCCCTTTCGGTCCCGTTAAAGAGTGGCGGCGCGGTCAGGCCCTGAATCCTGAGCTGGAAACCTCACGGAGACTAAGAAAGTGGAGATGCACAGATTATATCGACACATCCCACTGTCACGTGACAGCGTTTCTCAGACCACTTGGTTTTGATGTGATTTGATTTGTGCCATTTGAAATTTCACTCATTTTAAAATTGTTTTTCTTGCTTTTTAGCTTTAAAGCAAAGGGGAGAAAAACAGTCAAGAAAACAAACAGCTGTCATAGTAAATTACCTGCATGTGTGTGTATGTGGGCAAGCATGCAAATGTGTGTGTGCGTGTGTGTGTGTGTGTGTGTGTGTGTGTGTGTGTGTGTGTGTGTGTGTGTGTGTGTGTGTGTGTGTTTCCTGCCTGTGCAGCACGCTGATAAAAACAAAGAACCACAAACCTGGTGCTTTTCTCGCTCTCTCTCTCTCTCTCCACTCAGGGGGACATTTCCGAAATGAAAGATGGCAGCGTGTTGGTGTGGCGCTGCAGCTGAGGCCTGACAGCTGTGAGCCGCCGTCCCACGCTCTTCCAACAAAGTTGTTTCCAGTAGTTGTAGGTTTTTATAAAGAATTAGATAAGAAATCATAAAAGCATAAAACTGTACGGATTGACTGTTCTGTTCCATAATCTTTTCCATCCTCTATTCATTTCTATTCTTTTCTCCTCAGGTCTACTCGTTTTTATTTTTGCTCTATTATGTTGTGTTCAGTTCCATTACAAAATGTAATGTTGAATGTTCTATTATATTATGTTCTATTATATTCTATTATATTCTATTCTGTTCTATTCAACTTCATTCTATTCTGCTTGATTCCACTCCGTCCTCTACTCTATTCTGTTCTGTTGTGATCTATTCATTTTGTTCTGCTCTAATTCATTGTTCTCTATTCTATTCTGTTCTACTTTAATATGCTGCATTCTATTCTTATATATTGTGTTTACTTCAATTAAATGGGTTCAGCTCATTTTGCTCTGTTCTATAACGTTTTCCTCGATTTTATTCGACTTTATTATCACACACTGGGCACATGTCTCTACTTCTCTCAGACGACATAAATTAGATTAAATGAATCAAACGGGCAACAGACTGTTTTACCTTTAAAAGATTGAAGACATCGAGAAAGTAATAAAACATAAATTAAATTAAATCCAGAGCAAGTCATGGAACTGTCTTTAACCTTCAAATCATTTATACCGCCTGCTGCTCATCGTCTCAAATCTCAGCCCCTCACATGTCTTCACTTGCTGCGTAGCTTCATTTCTTTCTGTGTTTTTTTATTTCTGATATGTTTTAGATGAACATTTATTACCTTAGATCATGTAAGACAACTTCCTCATATATAGTTTTTATGCTTAAAGTCCTGGATTGTGTGGTTAACATAGTTTCCTCTTTCTTCTCCTTTTTGTGTCTATTGTCCTCGCGCAGATGAATGAAGGTGAATTGTCTGATTTGAATTGAATACGAAAAAAATATTCTCTTTGACACATTCACTGACATTAATTTAATATTTGACACAATTAAAGGATCATTTGACCTCATTCTGACATGAAATAACAACATTAAATCACCATTTGCTGTAGTATAATGCTTTTATGGCTGTTATCTGGATATTAAAATGATGAGGGTGACAGTAAATCACCAGTAAATGTGCGGTTAGGTTTGCTCAGGTGGGTGTGTTGAGCGTGAGGGAGTAGGTTGGGGAAAAAGACACACACACACACAGATGAATGTTTATCTGTGAAGGGTACCACCTTCAGTATATGTTCTGGTCTGGTGCAGGCACACGCTGCAGCTTTATCTTTCCAAACAAAGAAGCACTTTCCTTCCCCTTCTCAATTCAATAGCTGCGTGCTTGTTGACACCGATGTGGGAACAGCCGCACAGTCGAGCCCATTGTTCTTCTTTATTTACTGTCACTAGATGAAAATCAAGAAGTGTCAAAGCCACTGTGTGTAATTCGTCTATCAGGCCGAGTGCTGTGTGACCGCAGGATTATCATCTTTATGGGTCGGCTCGTGCTCGTGTCCTGGTTGAGAGGATTGGAAAAACACTGATGGACATGGTTGGTCGAGTCGGTGCAGACTCTGTCTTTGTGCTACAATTAACATGCTTTTATTTCACTTTGAAGCATTTTTCCATAACACACTTATTTAGCTTTTATATTCACAGCTAAACACTTTATTCTTTCGCATAGTAAATAAAATGTCATGCATGTTTTTCTCCAGTTCGTCTCATTTGGCTCTTAAAGCTTCAAAAGTTAAATCATATATAGTTTTCACGTTTAACTTAGACCTATTCTCCCTTTTTAAGCTAAAGTGAGTTAATTAATTAATGTAAAATTGTATTTTCTGGTTTTCATGAAGGATTTATCTGTTGTTTCTTGAAAAGAATATTCCAAAATATGCAAATACTACTACTACTACTATACTTCTTCTACTGCAACTACTACTAATAATTATTATTACTATTATCCAATAATAAAAGCAATGAGATCGTAGACATGTGCCTAAAAAAGTCCAACTTTTGATGCCTCATATTTTTAGTGCTTCTGGTTAAATGTGATAAGGACGTGCTGTTGCCCTGAGGTTAACATTGGTCTCACTGTAATGATGCTGACTGACCAGTAGGTGACAGGACAGAGTATCAAACCAACAGTCGGCTTCAGTCCACTGTAAGAAGCAAAATTTATGCTCAACAAAACATGTTTTTTTGTGTGTTTTTGTTTTCTTATTGATTCTCCTGATGCAGGGAGGTCAAAGGTCGGGGCTCATATCACGTGAGCAGGAAGTGGTTTCTTGCTCCACAGCTCCGTGAGGCTGCGCTGGTGCTTCAGCTTCTGTTGAGACACTAGATTATCATCCCAGTGGCTGTTGGCGTAAACAGGTCGACTGCTTATTGGATTATCCCATGGCACAGCTGGATGACGCTGAGCTCAACTGGGGCAACATTTAAACCAGTTTCAGTTTGGCCACAATCACTGAATTTAATACCGCAACACTTTTTCCACATTTTCATGGTTTTATCAGAGAATAATTCATGGATCTTGAAAAAATTAAAAGAGTAAATCAGGAATATTGATTATTACTGATTTCTATAGTGTGTCCAGTTGGCTGCAGCTTGACTGAACCGACTGTCGGGCCTTGGCGGAGCAGTCGAATCTTCTGAGTGACGTTCTCGTTTGTTTGTTTGTTTGCTTGGTTGTTCGTTTATTTGTCAGCAAGATTACGCAAAAACGACCAAACCAATTTCCTCCACACTTGGCAGAGGCCTGGTCCTGGGAAGAAAGCGTCACATTTTGTTGTGGATGCAGGAATTTCTCTCTACTTTCTTTAACTTTGACGAATAAATGATTTAGAACCCAAATTATTTATCTAAATTATTTATTTGTCAAAAAAAGGAAGTGGTCTGATCCCATAAAATGTAGGTAATAAGACAACTTCCTTATTTTATCTTTTATATTTCTACGATAAGAACCACACAATGTGATTGTTCAGGTTTGTTGGGGGGGATGAGATTCTAGTTTACTGAGTTAAATAAACTTATAGTCCAATTTAAATCTACCAATATCCTACCAGTTAACTTGACATATGTTTGGTAGAAGAGGAATTTGTCACTAACTTCTTCCTTCGTGTTGATTTCCGGTGACGTGACGAGCGACACAATCCCACAAAGAAACATCCAAACAAACGTTTCAAGTTTCAGGATTCTTTAAAATTGCAGCTTGTACATGATTTTTTTTTACATTTTACAGGTTTAATTTCCTCTGAGAAAAAAAAAAAAACAGAAACAAAGGCCATGAGCTCTGATGTGAGCTGAGGTAGCACAAAATGAACCTGAAAAATCGAATGTGACTAATAATGACAATACAACGGGTGAAATCCAGAATTCAGAGAGTGAGGCGGAGTAATTGATCGTGAATATATTTAAAAACAGAGCCTGTGGTGAAAGGGTGGGAGGTTTTATTTTCGGCAGTAGGCCACAGCTCCGTACGCCATGACTCCAACAACAGCTACTAAAGCAGCTCCTCCACACAGCAGCTCCGTGGAGCTCAGAGGTTTGGTCTCAGGAGCAGCGGCCTGTGGCTTCTCTGACGCTGCTTCTTTACTTGAATGTTCCTCCTCTTCTGAAAGAGGGATCTGTGAGAATTTTAGTTGCTGGAGATTTTCTACCGGGGGTTCTGCTGCCAGCGGAGAGAGGATAGACGGAGGGTGGAGCCCCTGAAGGGAAAGGAGTTCCTCAACTTCAGAGATTGTGGTTGAAGGGACCGGGGTGGTGGTCGCCGAGGGGGGATCGAGCCTGACGATAGGCAGAGGAGGCAGGGCCATCGGGGGAACCACCTGCCTGAACTCTGCAGGCTTCTTCTCCACACGAGGCTCCTCTGCTGACACCAGGAGCTCCTGAGTTTCTGGAGCCTGGAGGTCCTGCTCCTCCTCCCTGAGCTCCACCAGCTCCCTCTCCCCACCTAAAACACTCAACACACTCGTCTGCAGCTCCTCGTCGTCCTCCTCCTCTTCCTCCGCTCTCCTTGCCCTCTCCTCCACCGCCTCCTCCAGCATCTCGACCTCCTCTCGCTCCAGGTGAACCATGTCGGAGTTGGAGGAGTGGTTCTCCTCTCCGGCCAGAGCCGCCCCGTCGTTGCTGTCGAGGCTCTTGGCGTCCTCGGCGTCCATGTCGCCCATCGTGGACCAGGACTCTGCCAGCAGGCTCTCGCTCTGCCAGGGCCCAACGCTCTCTGAGTGGGTCGGAGGCAGAGCAGCGGGGCTGGGGCTCAAGGAGCTGGCCTCCTCACCTCCTCCATCCCCCCTGCTCCACTCGACTGGGGCCTTTCCCTCCAGAATGACAGCTGAACACTGCAGAGACAAAACAGATCCGTTTTAAATTCCCCTTCCTTTGAAAATCAAGTTCTAAACATGTTAATGACACATTTTGAGTGAAAGAAACAGTCAAGACCATCGCTGAGTATGAAAAATGGATTCAGACTGCCAGGCTTTGTGATGTCACAAACCTCAGAAACCAATCCTGTCCGCTTGTGGGTGGGGCTAAGTAGCTGGAAAAGGCTCTGAAGCTCCGGACCAAACTCCCCTAAGTCCTGCAGTAGTGGAGAGTAACTTCATACATTTGTAGTTTACTTGAGTATTTCCATCTCAGTTCTTTTAGTTTTGCCATGAGTGCAGTTCAGTATCTTGGGGAAGACTGGGAATCGAACTGCCGACCTTCTGGTTGGAGGACAACAAGAATATTTCTTCACATGATGAATTGATATTGTGCAGCACGGCTACACGCTCTCCTGCTCATCAACTTTATTTTCTTACTTGGCTGAGTTCGCGGTGACGTCAGTGACACTGTGACTGGAAAAAGTTGTTCAGGGGCCGCCGTGCAGTACAGTGGCCGTGACTATCTATAGCCTCGACCTGCATATCTTACTATGTTTAGCCACTATATGCATCTCCATCTGTCGCCCACGAGTGGAAGCTATTTCAGAGATTTCACACGCGTGAGAATCCGGCCAACATAAAATGGAAGTGACTTATCCTTCATTACGTCTGAGACATCAAAATTACGTCTGTCCGCCTTTGGTTCGGACCCAAACTTGGATTTTCGCTTAATTTCTAAATTAAAAAATCTCAATTTCTAAATGTACTCAAATAATATCACAGTATAAATGGCTTTTTGAATGAATTCAGTTTGAATGTACCTTAGTTGACCCACTTCACCCTCTTGTCACACGTCTCAGCTTTGATTGCAGAAAGGATTCAACCCCCGCCCCCGTCGGCCCCAGAATAGATTTTCTCAACACTCGCTCGTCTCTCACTAATGTTGTATCAGACCCACAACATATGGTCTGTCTGTGTCTCCTCTGGTTTCACATCATGTCGCCTAACAAGAACAAATCCTTCGACAGGGGCTTGAGTATCCGTTACATTTACACTCAACCCTATTTGTAAGTCCATCCTACACATTAAGAGCTAATGCTGATTAATGTTGTTTCCTGTTTCAGTTTGTAACATTGCTCTGGAAAACAGAAAGATTAAATGCCAGGAATGAGCTTGAAAGAACTGCTGATGTTTCCATGTCTGAGAGAAATTCGATGAATGTAACCTGCAAAAAAGATGCAGGATAAAAGTCTCCTCTAAATTTACATTCACACATGCACGCCTGTGTTTCTGTTGCGTTGCCTCACAGGGGAAAGTAAACTCGCTCCCTGACAGTTGTGTAACAGTTTGGTGCTTTTCATTCAACTCAGCCTTTGGACTCTGAGACGACAACAGCTCGACACAATCACTAAAAATCGTAATAATCTCTGAATTAGTCTTTGAATCAACATTTCCAGCAATTCAACTAAATCAGCTGATTCTTCACTTGGATGGAGTCATTTATTCAACTGAGCAATCCTCATTTTCTAGCTGTACAATTTCAATAGCGTATATGTGCCACCCTGTTTACATATATATATATATTTTCTTCATATTTCCTTGTGTTTATATTGCATGCTCACTTATTTATTGCTTTTACACAAGGTTTCTTATTTTTACTTTCCCCTTTGTTGCTGTAACACGGCAAATTTCTCAATTTTGGGACTAATGAGGGATTATTTGAAATGTAAATATATTTCTATTTTATTCATGATTAATTATGAATTTAAATATATAACCCCCCCCCCCCTGCTAAAGGGTTAGCTCCACCCTGAGTCTCCCAGACATCACTGATTTAATGACCCATTAGCTGCCATGTCATCCTTCTACAGAGACAATATGGCAGATTGCAGTGCCACTCTCGGGTAAAGTTGTCCACACAAACATTTAAAAGCTTTCATACACACACACACACACACACACACACACACACACACACACACACACACTGTCTGGGTCCCTGTCTGCACACAAACCAATCAACCTTTTCTTCTCTGTGATCCTCCTGTATGTACTGGCCTACTTGAGTAATTGGATTGCCATTGATCCCGTCCGAGAGATAACAGACTCATAGTGAACTGAATGATCAGTGTGATTTAGGCAACGCTTTCTGTGCTGCTGTGCGATGAAAACAATTTGATGTCAGACACCACGATTTACAAGAGGTCACCTTTCAATGTCAACGTGGGAGACGAAGACAAACCAGCTCCTCGCGTCTGTGCCTCTGTGCTGCAGAGTGAGATCTTTACCCTTCACCACATCAGTGACCCACAACGACCCCTCTAACCCTGACGTGTTTACATTTGATACACTCATCGCACAAAGGCCTCGAAAAATCAAATCACAGTCTTGATTCTTGCAGCAAAGTGCAATCTTCCTCACTTTTCAGACCTTCCTGTGATTTCAAGCTTTAAAACTTTCTGCAATGTGAACAAAGAGGAATAGTAACGTCCCGGTGTACCTGTGTCCTCCTGGTGCTGTGCTGTGTGAGTCTTTAGATGACGAGCAGAGGCTGGAAATCAAAGTGAGATCCAGACACGAAGCCACGGAATAACAGAGAGGCAGACATGCACACTGGAGCTGGCACAGGAATGACAGGATGGACGAGCTGTTCTGTCGCTCTCTCTCTCTCTCTCTCTCCCTCTCTCTCTCTCTCCCTCCCTCTGTCTCTCCCCCACCCCATTTAAATCCATGACATAACAGTTGGCTGCAGAGGACACAGTTGTGACTTTGCTGTCTGTCCTCAGTGAGAATAAACATGACTAATGGAAGTAAATATTGAAAAATAAATGACAGTTTAACCGTGAAATCAGACTTTGACCTGTGTGTCCATTGTCTGAGGGGTCGACAGGGGTCAGTGGGTGAGCGTCTCGTTCAGGTCAGTCTTCTGAGTTCATTGTTTACGGCTCAAACAGCAGGTTAAACAGTGTGTGCCAGTGACACTGAGTGGAAAATGCATGTCAGACGGGGAGAGGGGCTATTTCTGAAGCTGAACTTTCCACCTTCTAGTTCCCTCTGCTGGCAAGAGGCATGACAAGACAGGGACCTGCGCCAGGAGGCTCCATGTGGTTCACTATCACAGTATAACAACATATACACTCTCAGCTATTTTTAAGCCTCAAGTTAAAGTTTGTCAATTCACTGCATAAAACACAGTCATAATAAAACACTTTCTTTTATATCATATAATAGAAATAATATAGAATAAAAATATGACATTGGACTTACGTTTCATGCCATTAACCATAAAAAGATTACATGCAAAACATATAATAATAATAACAACACATAATAATAATACTAACGTGATATATGGAGTACTTTTCAACACAAAGTACAAAGTACTACACAACAGGAAAACAAATGGTTAAAATACAGAAGGAAGTACATGAATAATAATAATATCATCCCAAGTAAATTAAAGAAAATGCCTGTCATATATTATTATTATATCTATTAATTATAAGAAACGTTGTTCATATATTTTTTTTTCATGGAAAACTAAAACGCAAATAATAAAAGATAATGCAACCTCAATGAAAACGGAACGAGATGTCATCTTAAGTAGTAATGTTGTGAATATTATATATATATATTATTATTATAATTTACTATCATGAAATCGACAGTAAACCTTCAATAGAAACGTCAAATTAAATATATATTAATTACTATTTTCTTCTTCTGCACTGAGGTAAGCGCCTCTCTGGCTCTCGCACCTGATTGGCCGCTGGGCCGGAAGTAAACATCATGTGACCTCGGGCAATCAGCTGACCCTCCGTAGACATCTTTGAGAGTCACGACTGCGGCGATTAATTCAAAGCTCTTCCTCTGAGACTCTCCGGTAAATAAAGCTCCGACAAAAACTCACATTACTCGATTCTATTCGCACGTTCGTAGACGATGCTCCCCTGTGTGTGTGTGCGGGTGCGTTTGATTCGTGTGTCATTCGGTGTTTTCCTCTTGTGTGGCAGGACCCGGGCGGATCTTCTTGACAACTGCAGCCATGGCGCTCAGCGATGCCGACGTTCAGAAGCAGGTAACGAAGCGACTTCACCTTCAGCACGACACGATTCAAACGTCCACATCCGACTAGCGGGTGAAACGCAGCACGCGCCGGGTTTCCTCTTGTCATCACGCGGGCTCAGTGTTTCCACCGGCGGCCGTTTTCATTGAAAACGAGCGTCTGTGCAGGAGGATGACATTGACAGCGTAAGCTAGCACCGAACCAAACACGAGCCACTCCACCAGTTTAGCTGCTGGTTTTTAGAAATGAGAAATAAAGTGGTGGTGGAAATAAGAAGCCATTTTGTGTCCAGTGTTGTGTGGAGGTTGTAGCTGGGACGTGGAGGCTCATATTTCCACCTGATCACATGATGAACACATGTCAGGGGCCTGATGAGGAACTGGGGTGAGCTTCAGGCAGAGGGAAACAAAACTACACAAGCTAATGTAAAACTACACGAGCTACTGTGAAGCTAAATAGGCTAATTATCTGCTTCATTCTGGGGTTTACAAGTCATACATGTGTGAAAGTAAACCAGCGGAACTATTTCTCATCGGGGTGTGAGAAACTGCATCAGTCACTTCACAGCAACACAACAAAACTCTGCTTTCATTATGAGGAAAGCTGCCATCCAGTGTGTCAACAGGACACAATGTACAACAGGACACAACATACAACAGGACACAACATGCAACATACAACCGGACACAACGTACAACAGGACACAACATGCAACAGGACACATCATGCAACAGGACACATCATGCAACAGGACACATCATGCAACAGGACACATCATGCAACAGGACACAACATGCAACCTGCAACAGGACACAACCTGCAACAGGACACAACGTGCAACAGGACACAACGTGCAACCGGACACAACGTACAACATACAACCGGACACAACATACAGCATGCAACAGGACACAACGTGCAACAGGACACAACATACAACCGGACACAACAACAGCATGCAACAGGACACAACATGCAACAGGACACAACATGCAACATACAACATACAACCGGACACAACATACAACATACAACAGGACACAACACACAACACACAACATACAACCGGACACAACATGCAACACACAACATACAACCGGACACAACACACAACAGGACACAACATTCATGAACTCATATTATATTTCAAAGTCCTCCGTCTACCTGGAGGAAAAATATATTCTGTGTTTGTAAAGTTTTATTCATTCAGTTTATTTCAGTCCATACAATCAAGTCATTCGACATAACTATTATATTTAATAATTATTTTCATTTTAAAGTTATTTATTTTTAAGGCTCCTGAGTGAAGGATGTGGTAGTTTTCACTCTAAACAGTAAAACATTTTACAAATCAATTGTCACTGAGTTTGCACAATGCATAAGTATTATATTAATATTTGTTTAACTTTTGTATTGCTATTGATGAAAATAGTGTGTGTATATATATATATACACACACACACACATACATACACTCACCGGTGGAAATGACATTTGACCTTGCTCGGTTTGTCCAATGTGACCCAAAACTGACATTTTTTGCTAACTGATTAACTGAGATTTCTGCTACGTTCATATTGTGTGTTTCACAAAAAGAAAAACCGATGGAATTTTCAGCCTTTATTTTATTATTTATCTATTTGTTGCTCATTGGATTATATTTTTAAGTAGGTAAAAGCCTCGTCTGAAATCAAAAAAACAGTTTTTGGCTCATTTGTTTTGACCCATGAGCAGCAAGTAGAAATAGTTTTGTCTCGAGATATAAAATATAATTTACTTATAATAAAACTTCACGATTCAACATAATCCCTGCGGGCACTTTCAAAATAAAGTTAATCCATTAAAGAAAATGAATTGGTTCGTCCACTGAGAGTTGGTGGTTCGATCCCCGGCTCCTCCAATCCATTTGAACTGAACCTCAAATTGCTGTGCCTGCAGTGTGTGAATGGTCACTGGTGTATGATATAAAAATTAACCATTTACAGCTTCAGTTTGAGGAAGTCAAATAACAATTTGGGAAGTGGGTTCTTTTTTTTATTGTGAAACATCCAGAATATTTTTTTTCACCCAGATCGTCCGAAGAGTCTTTGGTGATCCTGGAAAAACCCTGCTGTGGTTTGGAATGTGTCACAGGAGGCAGATTCAGAGGCTAAAACCTGACAAATCCTGCTTTGGTGGAAACACATTTAATATATTTTTTAAGTGACTCTTAATGTTTCTCTTGTTTATGTCTCGCAGATCAAGCACATGATGGCCTTCATCGAGCAGGAGGCCAACGAGAAGGCAGAGGAAATTGATGCAAAGGTATAAACACACGTGCACATCAGCTCTAGACATTTTTCATTTGAGGTTTTAGACAGTTTTATCCCTTTTGTGAATGAGTCAGCAGCGGAGTGACGGGAAAGAATCAGAAGTCACCAGCTCAACTTGAACTGGTCATCGTCAGCACCTTCAGTCCCAGAGGGTGTCTGACTAATCCGTCTCCAATGTTTGGAAAACACGAATAAAACCTATTCACCCCAATCTTTGCACAAGGGTTCATTAAATCCAGGCCTGTAATGTTGCACTTATGTCCTTTCAGAGTTAGAAGTTTATTGTAGCGCCCCCAACTGACCAGGCAGTGTAGAAAGTTGCCAACACACAGAGCCAAATACAGTTACATTTATTTTAAGCTTCAAGAGTATGTTTTTCTTTCTAGCTGCAAAAGATATATATTCATAATAAAATGTTCTTTTGGACCAAAATAAGGTAATGAAATATTATGTATAATAACAACAACACTAAAAGGAACTTTCAGGGTTAACACAATAATTTGATAAATTTATTATACATCATAGTTTATTTTGTTTGTTTGGGTTTTGGGTTGTTAGTTTGGTTAGGAAATAAAAAGACAACGTTTCCTTGTGTTCAGGGAAGCTGGACACTTGATAAACAAATTAACAAAGAAACAAAAAAAATGTGTAGTTCCAGCCGTAGTTATACATATTAACATAGTTGTGACGTATTATAGATCACCAGGCCGTGCAGATGTTTTATGGACACACTTTAATTCTTAATTCTGGTGTTGTAACGGAAGATCCCTGCCGCCTCTGAGTGAACTGTGTCTCCCCCTGCAGGCGGAAGAGGAGTTCAACATCGAGAAGGGCCGTCTGGTCCAAACTCAGAGGCTGAAGATAATGGAGTACTACGAGAAGAAAGAGAAGCAAATCGAGCAGCAGAAGAAAATGTGAGTCATGACGAGACCTCACAGGACACAGCGAGTCCTGCCTTCCGTTTTCAGAACAAAGAAATGACTGTGTGATGCCAAGTTCCTGTGATTTTATTTATTTGGCTTATCCCACAATGACTCTTTTGTGTCTCCTGGGTTTTCACAGCAACAAGCATAGCTCCCTTAGTAATCTAAACAGAGTGTTTTATCTGTCAACATTACAGTCAAATGTCCAACCTGATGAACCAGGCTCGCCTGAAGGTCCTGAAGGCCCGAGATGACATGATCTCCGTAAGACGCTGAACACCATCCTGTTGATGTGCTGAAATATTTAATGTACATAAAGGAGCAGGAGAAGGAGATTAATAAATGATTCTGTGTAAATGATGAAACATTTGTGTGTCTGGATCAACAGGAAATGCTGAATGAGGCTCGCCAGCGGCTCGCTAATGTCGCAAAAGACCCGGCGAGGTATCCATCTCTCTTGGATGGATTGATCCTACAGGTTCGTTTGCACTCTCACTTTACATAAAGCATGTGCACTCAGTTACCACTTTATTAGGTACAGCTACCTATAGTGTAACAACCTAATAAAACAGTGCTGCAACAAATCCTGATGTTCGGCTTACGTCGAAACAGTTGCACAGGCTAAGTCAACTTAATGGTGGTTAAATTGTTTGCGTTTTACAGACAGATTTATTTCAATTCTTCCATACTTCAAAGTGTACATGTAACTCCCTCTAAAGCTGTGATGCTCAACCCAGGGGTCCCAAGATATTTACTGGGCATCACCAGATGGTTGTGGAAAAAAATATTTTAATATATTCAAAATAAAATCACATGTTTTAGATTTTTATGAGCATTTTTTTACCTTAAACTTTCTGTACCAGTGATATGATGCTTTAAAATGTATATTATTGCATGTGATTGTCTGATTGTAGTTGTTGTGGGTTGTGGCTCAATAAGTGGAAAGAACCACTCCTCATAACCGTAATGTTCAGAGGAGTGGTAGGGAAGGGAAGATAAATAAAAGGACTGTTGAATATACTGCTTTTGTTTTAGCTATGTGTACCTAACAAACTGGCACCTGAGTGTGTATTATGTATTTATATGATAAGACTGTGTTGACGTCAGAAACTGTTTTATAATCTCTTACACCAGGGATTCTATCAGCTTCTGGAGCCCAAGGTGACGATTCGCTGCCGCAAACAGGACGTGCAGCTGGTACAGGTGAGTGAAGTCAGCGAGTGCACGTTCAGACTCGTCAGGGTAAACATCAAATAAAATAGGTGAGAACTAAAGTATGTCATGACCCCTTTTAACATCTAAATCAGTTTACACGAAGCCTTGTCAGCTGCAAGGATTTGTCTCCTTCTCCCCAAATAACTGTCACTGCCCAGTGAATCAAAATGAATCACATTAAGACAAAAATATCCGTGAAAAGCTCCTCGGTGGCTTTGCTGCTTTTGATAGGAACACGCTAATTACGTGGGCACTGAGGAAACGGCTGCAGGAGCACAGGTGCTGCGGCATGTAGCATGTATGACGGGTCGGGTCGCGGGTCGTATGATAACGGGTCCGGGCAGGTACCAGGTTTTACTTGGAGGTAATTGCGGATAACGGGTCAAGCTAGGTACAGAGCTTTGCAATGTGATTTAAAATGTCATAGGTGCATGTAATAAGACATATTAGCAGAGGAAATTGATTCTTTAGTGTGTGAGATGAGTATAAATGAGATTTCCCTGTGACTCTTCTCTCAGGCGTCCATCCAGAGGAACATTCCCATCTATAAAGCAGGCGTGAAGAGCAACCTGGAGACCCGCATCGACCAGGACAACTTCCTCTCCCCAGACATGTGAGCACCGTCACACTGGAAACTTAAATCAAACCTCGCACGGGGAAAAATTGCTCCGCAATGTTTTTAGCATCTTTTTTTAAATGTTGACGTCTCCGGATGTGATGTTTCTCCTCTCGCAGCTCTGGAGGGATTGAGATCTATAACAGCAACGGGAAGATCAAGGTGGCCAACACTCTGGAGAGCAGACTGGACCTCATGGCTCAGCAGGTAAGAAACAGAGATGGCTCATATTCAATCCTCCTTTTTATCCCTGTGTAAATATGCCTCGAACATTTTTTTTATTTATCTATCAGCATATTAAATAGTGTCTTGGTTTTGTCTTTGACAGGTTTTTTATGTCTAAACTATTTACATGTCCTATGTATTTTGCCGCTCGTCTCTTGAGTACATTAATAAATAAATAAATCAACCAGCAGCAGCAAACAACACCTGACGTGGTTAAATATTGTCTCCGCTTAAAGTGATGTATAACAAACAAGGAATTTAGAGCTCACACATCCTCCAAGTCCAAACAGGTCCCTTGTATTTGATCAGCTCCACCAAATTACACACTCATACATATCCGTCACCCAAATATGCCTGGTTTCCCAAGATCCATGAACCCTTTGGTGAAGAGTTTGAGAGAAAACACAACATCCTTGGTGAAAGTAAAATGTCACATTCCTGTACATGTACTGTTCAGCTGGAGACGGTCGACAAGCTGTCATCTGGTGAATCAACTCTAAATGGTTTGGTCACATTCACTCGTAGTTTCATAGTTTTCAACTGTCCCTTCATTCATTCGATGACATCAGGTGTGTTAATGATTTTACTCCACATTTAGTTTAATTCTTTCTCCAGTCTGTCCTGGTTCAATGAAGCAGAGCGGACTTTAAGGTCAACAGACGTTTAATGGTCTGAAATTGAATTACCATTTAAAATAAACCAAGCGAAGCACTGAACAAACAGCGCCACTAACAAAGGTTAGTGGCGCTCTCACGTTACCAGAACCGTAAACTTAACATGTGGGTAAAGTGACATCACTTGCCTCAATGTGGAGATACTGATGTTTTTTTAAATATTTCATGTGTCGTCTTATTAATTTAAAGCTTTGTTTAATTCATATTTCACCCTGTTTACTCTCAGGAGGGGGAAACCTGAGCTCTCTTTTCCAAGTGTGAAGAGTTTTCATCATATTAAAACTAATATTTTACACTTTAGTGCTTAAATACAACTGAAACGAGCGATCAGTGTAGAAACAGAAAAATTCAACTAACTTGATAGTCGATTAATAATTTATGGTTGTTGAATGAATGATTAAAAACATTCCCTTCTTCCAGCGTCTCTGATGTTAGTATTATCATAACAGTCTGATTTCCGTTCTCTTATATAAGAATCAACCGAGCATCTTTGGGTTTTGGACAAAAACAATTTTATTACGTCAATGATGAATGACATTTTTCCTTCTTTTCATCCGGGTCCGGTGTTTTTAATTTCTTCTTTTATCGATCAAGCAGATAATCTGAAGATGAATCCACGATGACCATCATCTCTTTTAGCCTCCTGCTCATACACACGTTTTCTTCTGTGTCCGCAGATGATGCCTGAAGTCCGAGTGGCTCTGTTTGGCGCCAACCCAAACCGCAAGTTCCTGGACTGAGTCGCTGTATCAGAGGAAAACAAAAATCCCCTTTTTATTTCTTATGTTGTCAAATGAAAGACGTCATTCCTCGTGTCTGCGATGCGACGGAATCTCCGACGAAGAAGAGACGCGTTGTTGTTGTGTGATGTGTTGCTGTATTTTTCTGTGCATTAAGGGACGAGATAAACACTGCAACTTAAAATTACAGATGTGCATCATCATCCTCCTCCTCCTCATCCTCGAAGGTACTGCACAGCTGTGATGGTTTACTCCCCCCTCCGAGGGTCTCGGTTTACACTGATGAGTCGGGGATGGCTGGATGTTTTAACAGGTCGCCCTCTAATTGAATCAGGCTTCATGACACGCACACGTCATCTGTGTGTCAGCTCTCCCTCTGTCATTAACCTCTCCCCCACATTACAAGCTGCATGGGGCATTGTGTTGCTAATGGGTGTCTGCTCCAACCAATCACAGAGGCAAAAAAAATGGCGTCCGTGAGACAAACCCCAAGACCGTGCTTGACCTTCCGCAGTTAATTTATTGCCGTTGCATCGACTTGTCTGTTATTCTTCCGTCATGAGTTCAAGGAGTGGGTGCTATCATTCCAGAGCGGGCACTGTATGTATATGAGGTTTCCAGAGTAAATTATACGTATGTGTGGTTGTTGTTTTATCGTTTGTTTTTTGGGATTGTGTCTCAAACTGAAAATGTTAAATTGTGGAAAATGTAAAACATAATAAAATATAAATCATTAGTACCACATGATTGTTTGTGTGTTTTTAAAAAAAAAATAATTTGTGACCTCGCTGCCGAGCCACGTACAGTTTTTACATTTATTTTGTAACACTAGCCATTCATGCTTCATTCATTAGTTTATCACATGGTATTTGTCGGACAAAAATGCTCCAATTATCCGGTTGCTCCGAGTATTTTGCTGACATGCTGACAGCATGATTGTTTGTCTGATTGTAGTTTTGGGTTGTGGCTCAATAAGTGGAAATAACCACTCCTCATAACCGTAATGTTCAGAGGAGTGGTAGGGAAGGGAAGGGAAGATAAATAAAAGGACTGTTGAATATACTGCTTTTGTTTTAGCTATGTGTACCTAACAAACTGGCACCTGAGTGTGTATTATGTATTTATATGATAAGACTGTTGACGTCAGAAACTGTTTTATAATCTCTTACACCAGGGATTCTATCAGCTTCTGGAGCCCAAGGTGACGATTCGCTGCCGCAAACAGGACGTGCAGCTGGTACAGGTGAGTGAAGTCAGCGAGTGCACGTTCAGACTCGTCAGGGTAAACATCAAATAAAATAGGTGAGAACTAAAGTATGTCATGACCCCTTTTAACATCTAAATCAGTTTACACGAAGCCTTGTCAGCTGCAAGGATTTGTCTCCTTCTCCCCAAATAACTGTCACTGCCCAGTGAATCAAAATGAATCACATTAAGACAAAAATAGCCGTGAAAAGCTCCTCGGTGGCTTTGCTGCTTTTGAAAGGAACAAGCTAATTACGTGGGCACTGAGGAAACGGCTGCAGGAGCACAGGTGCTGCGGCATGTAGCATGTATGACGGGTCGGGTCGCGGGTCGTATGATAACGGGTCCGGGCAGGTACCAGGTTTTACTTGGAGGTAATTGCGGATAACGGGTCAAGCTAGGTACAGAGCTTTGCAATGTGATTTAAAATGTCATAGGTGCATGTAATAAGACATATTAGCAGAGGAAATTGATTCTTTAGTGTGTGAGATGAGTATAAATGAGATTTCCCTGTGACTCTTCTCTCAGGCGTCCATCCAGAGGAACATTCCCATCTATAAAGCAGGCGTGAAGAGCAACCTGGAGACCCGCATCGACCAGGACAACTTCCTCTCCCCAGACATGTGAGCACCGTCACACTGGAAACTTAAATCAAACCTCGCACGGGGAAAAATTGCTCCGCAATGTTTTTAGCATCTTTTTTTAAATGTTGACGTCTCCGGATGTGATGTTTCTCCTCTCGCAGCTCTGGAGGGATTGAGATCTATAACAGCAACGGGAAGATCAAGGTGGCCAACACTCTGGAGAGCAGACTGGACCTCATGGCTCAGCAGGTAAGAAACAGAGATGGCTCATATTCAATCCTCCTTTTTATCCCTGTGTAAATATGCCTCGAACATTTTTTTTATTTATCTATCAGCATATTAAATAGTGTCTTGGTTTTGTCTTTGACAGGTTTTTTATGTCTAAACTATTTACATGTCCTATGTATTTTGCCGCTCGCCTCTTGAGTACATTAATAAATAAATAAATCAACCAGCAGCAGCAAACAACACCTGACGTGGTTAAATATTGTCTCCGCTTAAAGTGATGTATAACAAACAAGGAATTTAGAGCTCACACATCCTCCAAGTCCAAACAGGTCCCTTGTATTTGATCAGCTCCACCAAATTACACACTCATACATATCCGTCACCCAAATATGCCTGGTTTCCCAAGATCCATGAACCCTTTGGTGAAGAGTTTGAGAGAAAACACAACATCCTTGGTGAAAGTAAAATGTCACATTCCTGTACATGTACTGTTCAGCTGGAGACGGTCGACAAGCTGTCATCTGGTGAATCAACTCTAAATGGTTTGGTCACATTCACTCGTAGTTTCATAGTTTTCAACTGTCCCTTCATTCATTCGATGACATCAGGTGTGTTAATGATTTTACTCCACATTTAGCTTAATTCTTTCTCCAGTCTGTCCTGGTTCAATGAAGCAGAGCGGACTTTAAGGTCAACAGACGTTTAATGGTCTGAAATTGAATTACCATTTAAAATAAACCAAGCGAAGCACTTAACAAACATCTTCCAGCGTCTCTGATGTTAGTATTATCATAACAGTCTGATTTTCGTTCTCTTATATAAGAATCAACCGAGCATCTTTGGGTTTTGGACAAAAACAATTTGATTACGTCAATGATGAATGACATTTTTCCTTCTTTTCATCCAGGTCCGGTGTTTTTAATTTCTTCTTTTATCGATCAAGCAGATAATCTGAAGATGAATCCACGATGACCATCATCTCTTTTAGCCTCCTGCTCATACACACGTTTTCTTCTGTGTCCGCAGATGATGCCTGAAGTCCGAGTGGCTCTGTTTGGCGCCAACCCAAACCGCAAGTTCCTGGACTGAGTCGCTGTATCAGAGGAAAACAAAAATCCCCCTTTTTATTTCTTATGTTGTCAAATGAAAGACGTCATTCCTCGTGTCTGCGAAGCGACGGAATCTCCGACGAAGAAGAGACGCGTTGTTGTTGTGTGATGTGTTGCTGTATTTTTCTGTGCATTAAGGGACGAGATAAACACTGCAACTTAAAATTACAGATGTGCATCATCATCCTCCTCCTCCTCATCCTCGAAGGTACTGCACAGCTGTGATGGTTTACTCCCCCCTCCGAGGGTCTCGGTTTACACTGATGAGTCGGGGATGGCTGGATGTTTTAACAGGTCGCCCTCTAATTGAATCAGGCTTCATGACACGCACACGTCATCTGTGTGTCAGCTCTCCCTCTGTCATTAACCTCTCCCCCACATTACAAGCTGCATGGGGCATTGTGTTGCTAATGGGTGTCTGCTCCAACCAATCACAGAGGCAAAAAAAATGGCGTCCGTGAGACAAACCCCCAAGACCGTGCTTGACCTTCCGCAGTTAATTTATTGCCGTTGCATCGACTTGTCTGTTATTCTTCCGTCATGAGTTCAAGAGTGGGTGCTATCATTCCAGAGCGGGCACTGTATGTATATGAGGTTTCCAGAGTAAATTATACGTATGTGTGGTTGTTGTTTTATCGTTTGTTTTTTTGGATTGTGTCTCAAACTGAAAATGTTAAATTGTGGAAAATGTAAAACATAATAAAATATAAATCATTAGTACCACATGATTGTTTGTGTGTTTTTTAAAAAATTTTAATTTGTGACCTCGTTGCCGAGCCACGTACAGTTTTTACATTTATTTTGTAACACTGGCCATTCATGCTTCATTCATTAGTTTATCACATGGTATTTGTCAGACAAAAATGCCCCAATTATCCGGTTGCTCCGGGTATTTTGCTGACATGCTGACAGCGGAGTGTGGATAACAAGCAGAGTCTTTTGGGAGACGGCTGAGACACAGGACCTCGGGAGCTCCCTCTCGCTTGTGAGTGATTTTATGATTCTAAAGTCGCTTCATTTGCCTGTAACTTAGTTTTTGTTTTTCAACCCTCTTGTAAAAGCTGCCACGAGGATTATTTCATTTTCCTCCGCTCTGCTCCTGGAAACGTCTGATTTAGAAAGCTAAGTGGTGTAATGGAAAATTCCCCTGATCAATGTCTTACTACTGTTTGGACTGTTTTCTGTGCAACTAGCTGATACAACATCAATGTCTTCCACCTCCTGTTGACCTTTATTTGTGCAACTGTGTGCTGGATGTGATTCCTCTTTTTGTAACAGTGATGCCAGACAGTTTCTGTTTTGTTTCCTGTTTATCACATTGTATAAAAACCTTCCTTTTTAACTTCTCGTTGTTGCACTGTTGCTGGCTGTGTAACCCTCTGCAGAGCTAATAATTAAAACTCTAAGGCAACTCCGGTCTGAGAAACTCATTATTTCAAATCTCATGATAAATTTCCACGACAGCGGTCACGGTCAAGTTAGTGAATGGACTCTTGTCGGCGCCGTAATGCGAGATGATCTTTCTTTACACGACCAGATCCCACTCAAGCCGAGGGTGTGTGACCATGTTCTAGGACGACGGCACCCAAAGATGATCTCAATCTTCCAGGCTGTGGCCACCTATGTGCTCCTCCTGGGGCTCATGAGGGCGGCTGATGGGATGCCAGACCCCGCCCAGAGGGACCTGCTGATGCGTCAGGAGGCGTCCAGGCAGACCGGGGGCCGGGTGGCCCTGACGGCGGCCGAGCAGAAGCTGGGAGCGTACCTGCATCGGCAGAAGGAGCAGGAGATGTCTGCTGCCCAGTTCCCACCGGCCATTCACTTCTTCAAAGCAAAACCTCTCATTCAGAAGAGCTCCATCTTCAAACTGCTGCAGAAGATGCCTAAAGGTGATGATGTGAACAAGTGAGCCACAGACAGGTTTTTCCTTCATGTTACAGCAAACTGAGGCATTTCTTTAAGATGCAGTAACATTGCTAAATCAGTTTAAATAGGTTTTACTCTGCTTTGAGGAAACAGAACCTGCATGTCAGTGTTTTTTTCATGAATTCCAATAGTAATGTGTATATTGTGTTGCAGCATAATATCTACGCAGAGGTGTTTAAGTGCAGATGTGCAACTTTTGAACCGTCAGTAGCTCCTGAGAGGGATGACGATGACAACAGCTGAAGCAAACTGACAAAGAAACACAGAATGATGTGAAGGATAAATAAATACACAAAACAATGACACAAACATCCAATTAGCTCAAAATGACAATAGTTGACTACCAAGACACAAGATGACGTAGTTATGTAAAAGAAATACTACAAAGTGACAAGATACAGACTACAAAGACGTCCAAAACAATGATACACAGGATGACCTCGTAGTCAGTGCTCAGGGGCCCATTGTCTCATAACCCTTCAGTCGCCATGTTCATGGGTTCGGTGCCCAAAGTCCTGAGGTCACGTTGCTGTGTTCCCGGCAGGTGCAGCCCTCCACATCCACAGCTCCACTCTGGTCGGCGTCGACTGGCTGGTGAAAAACGTCACCTACAGGCCTCACTGCTACATCTGCTTCACGTGGGACAACTCGGTCCGCTTCCTGTTCTCCGACCGCCAGCCATTCCCCCGGTGGGACTGCTTCTACTGGCAGCTGCTTGAGACACTGCGAGCCAAAATAGGAGACCCCACGAGCTTTGATAGCAGGTTGAAGGAAGATTTAAAAACTCCCCCTCACACATTTCAAGTCAAGACGTGACAAAGGGAACTTAATACACAATATTCATTCTCATTTTTGTTGGTGTTTTCGTTCCAGTTTGATGCAGCACCTCACTCTCTTCACCGAGGATCCAGACAATGAGTATCCAGACCAGGACGTTGTGTGGGAGAAGTTTGAGAAAGCCTTCATCGCAGCAGCGGGGCTCATCACCCATGCTCCTGTGCTGAGGGACTACTTCTACAAGGGCCTGGAGGAGCTCCACCAAGACAACATCATGTATCTGGAGCTCAGGAGCGGCATCTCCAAGGTTGTATTCACCTTGTTTGGTTTCACACTTGATCCCTGCAGCTCCAGCCTCAGTAGAAAGTAGCAGGAGCTCTGACGTTGCTGCACATTGCCATGAAATTTTTTTTCTGGGTTTGCAGACGTACGAGCTCGACGGAACCATTCACGATAAGGTCTGGACTCTGAAGACATTTCAAGAAGTCACAAAGAAATTTGTCGATGATCATCCAGACTTTCTTGGGGCTCGCATCATAATTTCTGTCCACAGGTAAATAAATCCATCAGTAAGATTTAAGATGGCACTCAGTATTGTTTCTCAGCTACATATTAGGAGTCCACTAGATCCAGATTTTGATTTGGATCAGCAGGAAATTGCTAAATATACAAAAACACCAGAAATTGATTCAGAAGAGGCAGAGACTCCATATTGCTAATTCTTTATTAATATGACAGAGCCTGTATTATTCATGTTTAAACAGTGGGAACAGTTAAGGATTGTTGCTTTAGGAATACTCGACAGGTACTTCTAAAGTACTTAAAGTACATCCGGAAGCAAGTACTTACTTTTACTCAGGTAGAAAAGTTAATGTGGTACCTTTGTCTATTTATTGGTACTTTTACTCAAGTGAAATGTTTGAGTACTTCCTCTGAACGCATCATTATCTGCCAATTTCGTCTCTGATTAATGCACCAGTTGTTTTCACCTTCAATTGAACATTAGACATTTTATATATATTTTTAGTGCTGACGCTGCATGTTGCCTGATCTTATTTTACCGAATTGTGTCGTCACCCCCGTGTTCGCTCTCCTCGCTGCCTCCTCCAGGGCTCTGAGTGTGTCTGAGGTCAAAGAAGCCATAAAAGAGGCCATTCAGCTGCAGAAGAACTTCCCAGACGTTGTGGCAGGGTTTGACATGGTAGGAGAATGAGTAACGTTTAGATTATAAACGTATCCCTGCTGCTTTTCGATCTGGTACTAAAATGGTTCTTTGTTATTTTTTTTAAGAAAAAGGGAAACAAATCAAGGAAAAGGAAACTTTCATGGCTGAGTTTGTAGATTTCCAGATCTTTGAGCAACCTGAGGGGGGATGTTGTGTTTATACCCCTGCAGCCAACCTCCACTGGGCAAACTATAGCATTATCTAAGAATTATAAAAGCTCCACCTTAAACAGGGGTTTGACTGAATGTATGTTTAATAGGCTCCATTGAGCCGATGAACGTCCACCTCCCTCCTTCTCTACATTGACGGCAGGACTGATTAGTTCCCTGCAGCTCCACCCTGCAATGATCTGAAACTATGAATCGATGCTCTGAACATTTCACGATGAATTTATGAACGCACCCATAACAATTTAGTTAGAATCATTCAGTGAACTCACGGCATACACACTCCAACATCTCTGGGTTTCAGGTTTGATTTATTAAAATGCGACATGGCAGGAAAAAAACAGTAGCAGAGAAGGTTTGCTCTTGTTCTCTTTGTGGTGACATCTAAGTTTGCTTAACCCTGCATTGTGGCTTCCAGGTCGGCAGGGAGGATAGCGGCAGGTCTCTGTGGTACTTCAGGGAGGCGCTCTCCATACCAGCAGACCTGGGGGTCACGCTGCCATACTTCTTTCATGCAGGAGAAACAGGTGGGTGCGGGAACGAGCCGGTCAAGTTCACTATCACCCGTTGCAAAGCCAAGATCTCTTCAACGCCACATCTCGTTTCTCTGCAGACGATGAAGGCACCGACGTGGATCAGAACATCCTCGATGCCCTTTTGTTCAACACCACACGCATTGGGCACGGCTACGCTCTGGCACACCACCTGCTGGCAAAAGAGCTTTCCAGGAGAAGAAACGTGGCTGTGGAGCTGTGCCCCATCTCAAACCAGGTTGAATTATTTAGCACACTCGAGAAGAAAAATGGGTCCCTGTCTGTATATTAAGTTTGACCTCCGGCCTCCAGGTGCTGAAGCTGGTATCAGACCTGAGGAACCACCCGGCCGCTGTGCTGATGTCCGAGGGCCACCCGATGGTGATCAGCTCCGACGACCCGTCTCTGTTCAGCACCACAGGCCTCTCCTACGACTTCTATCAAGCCTTTGTGGGCATCGGAGGCTTGACAGCAAACGTGGGCACTCTGAAGGAACTGGCTCTCAACTCCATCAGGTCGGAATCAATGGGTTTTAACGTCTACCTTTTAGTTTTTACTACAAATTCTAAATTATTATTGAAAAGAAAATTCGGGGGATATTTGATATTTCAGCAAATCCCCTTAAAAGACAAAAACCATCAGGGAATTGACCTCACAACTTATTCCTCTGTGCCATGGAGCAAAACGCAGGAGACACATTATTTGCAAAGTTCCTAAATTACCACAAACACACATACACTTTGTATTCTGACGTGAACCACATCCCCCTGCTGCCCCAAATACACACTGAGCTCAGAATGTGCATCAATCCACCGCTAAAACAGTCCCCAACGAAACAATGCAGATCATGAAGGCATCATCTTCATCGCAGAATGATGAAGAATGACTGGTTGATTAAAAAGCCTACTGCTGCAGGAGACCACATTCAAATCGATCCAGATTTGTATTTGGATCTGCAACAAATTGCACACTTAAATAAATATCCATGAAGGATTCTGTGAGAAATCTGAAAAAAATGCCACTCAAGAAAGTGAAAAATACTTTCCTCCCTCCTGCAGGTACAGCTCGCTGCCGGCTCACCTGAAGGACAGGGGCCGCGTCATGTGGCAGAACCAATGGGACGCTTTCATCGCTGATCATTCCTGACTGAACCAAAACGGATCCTGTTGGACTTGAATGTTTGTTTAAACATTCCACCCTAATTCAACATTGCCAGCCTTTTATTTAAACGATAAAAATGTTAAGTGCCCTCTTGGGACCCCGCTGTTTATTCTGTAAAGGAAAAGGCTGATAAGAGCGGGAAGGTGATTCTCACAGGAGATTCTCACAGACTGTTGTCATCAGGAAATTCAAACAGAAAAGCTCTTTTGTATTCAAAGCAAAAACAGAAAATCACTACTACCCCGTGGCAGTTCATCTATAGATTTCATTGTCAAAAGCATGATAATAAAAACTGATCACCCCCAGTTCACGACTTTGCCCTCGAAACCACATACATCCAAACCGTCCAGTGTGAAACTCACTGCAAAGCAAAGCAGGTTGTTCTGGTTTGTTTTTCTTGCGCAATAATGGCTCATTTCTCATATTGTCTTCTTGGGGCCCAGCAGTCGGCCCTCGATGAGATTCTGAATTTTCCACTTCTGACCACTGCACTGCTGAACAATCAGTTTGTAGTTGTTGTTTTCGTCCATCGCGATTTCCAGACATCTCTTCGTGTCTCTGTTCTGGATCGGTTCATCCTGGGTATGAAACATGTCAATGTTTTTGTCAACCTCTCTACGGTGGCTGAGGCATGTCGTACAAGCACATTAATGGAAAACACAAATGCAAAGGTCACACAACTTTGAAACGCAACCACAGCGGAAATGAACGACAGATGTTGACGATGAAACAAGCACCGTTACTTTCTCTGATCAAGTTAGCCGACGATTTTTATTTACACTCTATTTGTGCATCTCTCTCTTTCATAATATCCCCACTGTCTTTTTCTTTTAAATGCTTTCCTTTCCTAGTGTTACGGTACGGGAGCATCCAAAAAGGAAGAACACACCTGTACCGTAATACCTCAGACAGACAGGCATCTTTTTTTATTTATTCTTTTTGTAAATAATACATATATACACTTTTGTGTTGTGGCGGTTGTATCGATGTGGCTATTTGTATTATGGCTTTTGCATTCTTGTTTTCCTTAAAACCGACATATTACTCACCTGTTTGAAATCCCACAGCATGTGGAACTTCTTCTGCTCGGCCAGTTTGCATTCGTACAGCCCCGGGTAGAGTCCAGAGCCGGAGTCCACCAGGCAGCGGTTGCTGTTGTACTTGTGAGATTTGATTCCGCCGATGTAGATCTGTCCATCAGTGCGATAATAACAGTTCTGCACCAGAGAAAAGCAGTTATTCGTCAAAAGATATAATCATAGTCTGTCTGTGTTACAGCAACTTTTTATTTTTAAATGGGAATATTTGTTTCAATGTGGGAGGAAAAAAATATTCAAATGAAACATTTACAGCACATCAGTCTGTTCATGTAGGCTAGAACAGATAACAAGGATTAAGTTTGCCTGCAGTAAATCTTTAAACATACCTGAAGGCATTAAGTAAACATGGATAAATAATTGGTATGTTCCGGGAACTGGGCATCTATACAGCTCTGGTTTTAAGTCATTCCTCAGCTGCAGACAGAAGAGCAGACATGGACATGTGTTCTTATAGCATCAAAGTGGCACACACCATCAAACTGAAATCAAGCCCATTTCCCACTGCTCAAAAAACTCACAAACACCCACTAACATCGGCTTTTTGTCTGCAATGGGAATGGATATAGACGATATTCACTCGGGTGAAACGGCAGGGTGAATGCATGTTGCAATGTTTCCTCTGTGGTATGTAAACTGACCTGCTGTAGACTTCACACAGAGCCAAAAGAAAAAAGTATTCATTTTAAATTGTATTTGATGATTTTATCATGCGGCCCTCCTTGATCTCGAGGGTTTTCTAGATGCTTTACCTTTTCTGGTGCGGGCGCGTAAATAGCCATGGTTATTGTACTTGTTTTTACATCTTCTTGGCCTTTAACCAGGAACATTGTGTCGTACATAGTATTGTCTCTTACATTAAACATTAGCGTTAGGGGGCTTCATTGAACATGGTGTCGTTCCAGGTTCCTGTTTGTAGTCAATCACATAATTTAAACGTGGTTCTCACAAAACTTTCAACCGTTCCCTTTTTCGGCCCTCGTTGCAACATCCCTGCTTCTCACATGTACTCTGAATGATTTTCTACTTTAAACTCACAGCTCCATAGCCGAGCAGGTCACTCAGGGGGTCCAGCAAGGGGTAAACGTTATCCAGATACCACTGAAACGGCTTACAGTTCAGACTCTTCCTCAGCTTCTTCCTCTCCGACACATCCCCAATGTCTATCCCATGATTCTGTGGGAGGAAGTGCAGCGTTCGCGTCAGTCACAACTTCTAAAAACAGTCATTTGATTTTGGAGGGTAAAAGCTCTCACCTCTAAAGGAAGGTTCCAGGCAATGTTGACATTATATTTATATTCATCCATCCAAACCTCGGCCACCCTCAGTGCGTTCCGCTTCATCGTGACACTCAGGTCCGGGAGGTAAGGCTTTGATGATCGTTCTATGTGGGCGATCTTAGAGCAAGGTATGACTTCCACGCTGCCTCCACAAAGCCACACCTGAAAAACAAACCATATCCACAAAATGAAATGCGCTTATGTTTGCTCGTACAACTTGTTATGCATTGACAACACATCCCGGCAATTGTTAAACAAAGAGATGATAACCATCCGGGACAAATCATTTAATTAGAACAATGCAGTAAGTATTTGTAGGTTTTGGTCTACTGAAAGAATTCTGTGCAAACACAAGGAGAGCGCCTGAGCTAAAAACAACTTTATGACAAACAAAACCCTAACCCAAAAAACGGTCAGAGTTCTTCAGTCTTACCCGAATGCCGAGTTCCACGTTTTCACCGCCATATATTTTCATTCCGCCATCAAGGCTCCCAATCTCGCCGAAGAACTTGCGATCAGCTACAAGAATCCCCATGATGGACGGACTCCTGATGACAGAGGTCGACAATGTGTAAATCAATTGAAACACTGGCTAATAACAGCAGTAATAAGAGTAGTAAAGAAGGAAGCTCGACAATAATCAACGACAATGAAAACATAATCTCCTTGGTGAAGCTCATACATGTAAAACACTTGGTACCATTTTACAGCATAATTTTGATGCTTTGAAAAGGTTCTTGCAGCAAATACTTATGCTTTTATTAAAGTTTTCAGTAATTTTTTTATCTTGCATGATTACAACTTCTCAATATTCAAAACCTTCCCCCGCTGGATATGCGTATTGACCTTCTTACCTAACCAAAGTATGGTTTTGCTTACCTGGCTAGTTATCGTTTAACTTACTTGCCAGGTAGCGAATCGTCCTTTAGCTTGTACCACTCTGGTCTGAAGGACTCGTACATGCACCACAGAGCCCAGTCGAAGGCGTCAGCTGCAGCCGAGTAGGGAGTCAGCGTCAGGTCATCGTAATTGACTCTGTCGAACACCGGTGTGAGGATGACAGTGCGGTCCTCTTTAATGCGAGCTAACAACGGCTCTGCCCTGCACACACAGCGAAAGGTCAACTCGACAGAACAGAAACAACATGTGCACTGACAGCTTTACCAGCACAGCAACGCTCCAAAAGACAAATGAACTCGCATCACTCAGGAGTTGAACCAACCATTCCACGTGGACTTCGATGTGAGCGTCAAAGATGGCCACCACGTCCCCCACGGCGGATTTCCACCCCGACAGTCTGGCCTGCGTGAGGCCAAGCTGCTCAGAGTGCCGGATCTTCTTCACCAGGCCTGGACACTCCTCGTTGATCAGGGTGACGTAGTCGTCCAGTTTCTCCTTTAAATCCTCTGCAGACAGTGAAGGTTTCGTGTGGTGAATGGTTTTATTAATGTTGCTGTAGGTTCAGTCTAGTTACAAAACTCTAGCAACCAGCCTTAAAAGTGACGGTTGCCATGCAGCTGGTTTTGATTTGGAAATGTCCACCTCCAAAACGTCACCCCAGCATAATAAAGATAATTTCACTGGTGGCACCAACAAGGAAGAAAAATATTTTATATATATATATATATATATATAAAAAAGAATTGTTGTTGAATGTGATACATTAAGTCTGAAGTCACAGCCAGGAGGTAGTTAGCTTAGCGTAGCATTAAAATTGGAAGCAGGGGCAAACCACAGACTGCTTATGAAAGCAGCCTATATCTCAGAATAATCTCCCATAGCCTTAAACCAGATTATCTAACTCACCGTTACTGCTGCTGTCATCCACCAGGATGATTTCTTTCAGGAGATGAGCCGGCGTCTTGTCGATGATGCTGCGAATCGCCCTCTTGATGATAGACAGAGCCTCGTCCAGGTAGATCAGTATCACGCTGACGGTGGGCAGATCAGCTGGGTACTTCTTCTCAGCACATCTGTGACGGGGGAACGTGTGTTTTATTTTTACATCTTAAATCCAAATTTTAACCTGTAGTTCTTGTGTTAGTGATGGTCACAGGAGAAAAGTGGAAAATCAGATGTAAATGTAGGAAAGATATCTCGGGAGCCCAAATTCTGTGATGCTTTTTCCTCCATCGCTGATTGATCAGTTTGTAAAACAGAAATACAGTGTGAGCAGGATTAATGTACTTAATTATTGAACACAAGATTAAGATAAATATTCCTCACTTAAATGAATTTTCTCCTCACTTTTGTTTTTTTGCTTTGGGGGGGGCTTTTTTGCTCATGATTATTAGATAATGATACATTTTCTGATCAACAGAAATGGATTTATTCAGAGCTAAGAAACATAAACAGACACATTCTGGAATAGATTAGTTATTGGATTATAAAATACTGTATATACATAAGATAAGATGTTACGGAATCAACACACTGGGAAAATTCACCCATTACAGCAGCACAGCAACAGGCAGAATATGTAACTAAGACACACCTTGATTGACCTTGATTGCAGGAGGATGTAAAGTGTATTTGTGCATCAATATAAGCTGTCACTTGTCATCTGATTAATAGCTACTCCACCTTTGTTTGAGCAGAGTGTGGTGTGTGTAGAGATGATGTGGGAGATTCGGGGGGGGGATTACCTGTGGGGCCTGGTGTCAGGGATCTCTCTGTTGAGGGGGAGTCGGTCACTGAGGAAGGCGTTGTACCCGTACCTCTTGTACAGCATCTCCGCCTCCCTCTGCTCCTCCTCCGACAGGTCTTGTCCCCACTTACTGAACAGGTACGAGTTGGGGAACAGCTTCCTCACCACCTTCCTCTCCTTCTTCACCTCGGCCTCCTTCTGCCCCGCTGGCACCTTCATCTCAACCTTGCCCATCACACTGACTGTGGACAGAAAACAGAGAGTAGGATGTTTTCTGTCACTGGCTTCCTGTAAAGTCATACTTTACCTAACTTCATTAAAAATCTCTGTTTCTTCAGTAAAAGTCTCCTAGTGAGTCAATAAGTTACATGATCTGCAGGAAATTAATCTTTATCTCGTTGTGATCACTTATTTACTGTAGTTTCTGGCTCTTAAATGTCACGATTTGTTGATTTTTTTTAACTGTTTTGACACGGCCACATTGGTCTCTGGGAATTTTGACACTTGCAGATAAAATAATTGATTCATTTGGAAAATAATTATAGTAACTGATAATTCAAATGATGGTCGCAGCTCTTCTCCCTATAAACACTTTTTGATTTTAGCATGAAGCAGGTCAATTACATGTGGAAATGTAAAATAAACTGTTTTACTTTGACTTTTTTACAACTTTACTTTTAAAACAAATTGAACCCTGTTATAATCTACAGCAGTGGTCAACAACCTTTTCGAGCCCAAGATCATTTTTTAATTCCAAACGTAAGCCGAGAGCTACCACCCTGATATCTTCCAAAACACCCACTTAGGAGGGTCACATTTATTATTTTTTGCAATTTCTGTTAAAGGCTGAATGTACAATAAATAAATATACACAAAGAGGCAGTTGTGCAACTTTTTCTATTCAATGACAATATTCAAATTAATATTTACAATGCAAAATATGTAGCTTTTCAGTTCCACATCATGTTCTGCTACTGCAGCACAAAGTTTTTAAATATAGACTTTGATTTGAATATGGCCACAAATATGAGTATTTCCTTGTATGAAAGAAGTCCCTTGTACTCAAATAAATACCAGTACTACACAGTATGAAGCCGTGCATCTTCCGCTCCAGCAAATATTTCACCTTTTTAAACAAGGGAATGGATATCATTAACAAACTCTGGAGTGCTTTTATTTTTGAAAAGGCTTACAGAAAGTGTTGCAACCATTTGTTTGTGACATAAATTCATCAGATAAGCATTAAAACTCAGGGGAAAGATCATTTTCTCTGTTTATTCTACTGTGAACCAAAATGTTTATCTGTCTATGACAAAAATGTATTTACAACACTTTCACTTTCTGAATCCACTCATTTGTTCCAACAGGGCTTTGATTGTTATCGACAGACCGAAAGATGCGCATCTTCATACCGTAGAGTCCTGACATTTACTTTAGTGTATGAACCAACTTGTTCTTGAAGGAAATGCAGGAGATAAACCGGCAGCTCAGACGCAAGTAGCGGACACACAGCGCGTGTGAAAACAGACAACCGACACACAGACAACCGACACACAGCTGATCTGCGGCGCGACGACAGCCAGTGAGTCCAGAGAGTTCGGGGATCGACAGTGAAGACTCTCAGATCGACCGGTAGATCGCGATCGACGGGTTGGCGACCACTGCTCCACATTGTGCCGCTTTGCCGAAAGTGATTCTAAAACTGTTCAATTGTTGAGATTTATTATCTGTAAAATTGGTTGAGACTTTTGAGTCAAGATGTGAAACAGAAAAAGGGAAATTCAAGCTTTTGCTCCCTTTTATTAAATTTTTCTGAAGTTAAGCCCTTTATTTCAACATGCACAATTTTCACATTTTATTTATTTTCTCTTATTTTGAAATGCAGCCCTACTTTTATTTAGTTAATGATAACATTATACATATCTGCAATCATACATATATGTTCAGTTCTATGTTACGTTCTATGTCAAAGTTTTTGAATCGTACTGAATTCATTTGATTTGACAGTCAGGTATTTAGTACATGCAGATGTTGATACAACTACTAGGCTACTTAAATATATATCACACTAAATAGTTAGACATTATGATCTTCCGGACCTTTGCTTCAAGAAATTTTCTCTAACTGGACCTCTTTACATTTTAGTTGAATACCCCTGATCTACAGCCTCCTTTATTGGATCATGACACAGAGTTTTTCCAGCTTAAAAACCCAAGTTCAACCCATTTTAAACTTTGATTTAAAACTTAGATTTTTTTTGATTTTACTCACGCAGCCGGTTTATATCCTTCTCCATCTTGTCCAACCTTCTGAGCATCCCCTGGCCCCTGATGGAATCGTTGTTGTGGGCCGTCTCGAGTCTCTTCGAGTGGGTATGGACCTCATTCTTTATGGAGCTCAGGTACAACAGGGTCGAGGCCGCGGCAAAGGCCAGAATCGACACTTTGAAATAGCCGCACCTCATCCTGCTGCTGCTGCTGCTGCTGTGTAGGCTGAGAGTTTAAGTTAGTCATTGACTAACGGTAACTAAAGGAGTAAACGGTAACTTAATCTTATAAACTCTTTGTCCCTCTCCCTCCCTCCCTGTCTACACACACACATGCATTGACACATCATACCCGAGTGATCTGATATCCTGTAGTTCACAGACGTGTGCTGGTGGTTCTCAGCTCTGCTCCCTCTGCTCCCTCTGCACCTGGGAGACAAGGTGTGTGTCATTATCTGTAGTGAGCTGGGAGGAGAGTTCTTCAGCAGCAGCAGCAGCCAACAGGAGCAGATCTGCTTCAGGCCAAACAGACGGGCATGTCCAACCTCTCTGCTCGCTGCATTTCTGTTTTCTCATCTCACTTTTATATCAGTGGAGAAAAAAATCTCACTGTGTGTTAAAGCCGTGTCATGATTTCCTTGCTCCCTTTGACAAAATTTAAAAAAGAAATGGTTTTATTTCTGTATCATGCTCAAAATTTTGGCGCATCCGATATAAACACAGGAAATATAAAGAGTTACATAAACAATACATACTTATGTGAACATTTTAAACTCAACGCAAACAAAATATTATATAAGCACAACAACATAAAACATAAAAAATCATATCGTCCAGACAAAACAGGTTTTCTTCTTGATTAAATAGCAAACTTTGAATGTTACTTTTATTTGTGTGAGGTCTTAAAATTGTAATCAACAATAAAACAACTTATTAAGTGTAATGGGGTCAATCCTTAATAAAAAAGCTTTAGCTAAAACAGGATAGTTTTAGCAGTGTTACTTTCCCAGTTATGCTTACATGTCATTGTAGATATAAAATCGCAGCTCTAATTAACCTGACAGGACGGCGATGCCTATAGGATGAGGGGAGTTGGCGAAGTTTATTTAGGGACACCGTAGTCGCTCTCTCCCTCCACTGCCGGGCCTGTGTGGACGCAGCAGGTGTGGACGCCAATTGTTTGTTGCGGTAAGCTTCATTAACTGAAAGTCACTTTAAAGTAAATGAATGAATTTCATGCAGAAAATGTTCGTAAACATTAAGCGCATTTCTGTCCATAGAGCCCAGCGTACAGCTGTGTGTGTGTGTGTGTGTGTGTGTGTGTGTGTGTGTGTGTGTGTGTGTGTGTGTGTGTGTGTGTGTGTGTGTGTGTGTGTGTTGTGGTGTGTGTGTGTGTGTGTGAGTGTGTGTGTGTGTGTGTGACGGTGTGTGACGGTGTGTGTGTGTGTGACGGTATCAGCGTCGCCATACAGGCACGCTGTAATAATCTCCAGTCAGCGTGTACACACAAACTAATGGGAACGGTACTTGTAAGTAATGCGCCGGAACATTTCTCCAGAGTCTATACTATTGTGTCTGTGACATTAAGTGTAATTGTCCTTTCCTGTTTTAGTACTTGTCAAGACAATAAGGACGGCGTGGGTCTCTGCTTTATTTTAATGAATTGAAGGTATGGCATAACGATTTGTTTTATATTTGTAAATGTTTTTAAACATTTTGATAAACTTGTTTAATAATTTGTGTGACCTAATATGACATGTTTGTTTCATAGGGCTGCCTTCAGGCAGAATGTTTACGGTCACTGTTTTTTCCCACATTTACATTTCATTTAGATTATTTGGCCTTGTTTAGAATTCGTTTTCTTTCTGATTAATTGGTTTCATTTCTGGTTTCTTTGTTTTATTTAATTTTGTTCTCTGTCTATGGGCAATGTGCAATAAGGCTGACGGGTACTGTGCAATCCTGGTGTAATGGCTTGAATATTGGTGAGTTATTGGCTCCGTAGGCCCTCTTCTGTTTCATTGTATAATATCGCTTGCAGTGTTGGGATTCTTAAAGTGTGCTGTGCTTGTTTTATGCATGATCATTTAGTTTTGTTGAATTGGGTCTTGAGCCTTTAACTTCTCTCTTTTTAAACTGTTATTGAAATCAAGTACAGGCCAGTACTCCATACTTTGCACATGATCCTGTGCTGTTTGATCAGTCTTTTTTAAATCATTTGTACGAATTGAATAAATTGTCTATTTTTGGAATCATCAGCCTCCCGTCCTGTTTATTCTGGATATATGTGGTGAACCCGATTGGCATTCAACTGTCACCTTAAACTTTTGACCACTACAGAATGATGGATAAATATAGAAATACTTAACCGTTTTTTAATGTTTGACGATGATGTGTATTTAAAATTTGTATTCATTTGCTTTTATTTGCTGTCTCGGTTTCTTTGAGCATTAGTCAAAGCTCCATTTCAATGACGTTTTTCACTATGTATTGACAAAAGTTTTAATAAAACACATCACTTTTACTCAGTTGAGAAAATAAACGGCAGACTATAATCTATAATTATAAATATTGCAGCAGATGTTATGATGTGCATATTTGAACTCTGAATCCCTTCTGCCAAAAAACACAAAGAGAACAGACATGTAAGTATTAGTATCATGTTCAACATCCACTGTCACTGAATCCTTATGTACCTTAAATGAAGCCGTGACCCAGCCAAGAAATCCAGTTACTAATGAGGAGCCACAGGCAGCAGGTTCATTCACTCTGCAGTAACTGTAGTGAATGGGGGACACTGCAGGAGCTCTTTCAGTTTCACTCGTGGGTGAGACACTGGCTGGGATCCTGCTGCTGTGGCTCGGTGTGTTTTGTTAGGATTTTAATAATATAATTAGACACTATAGCCCCGAAAAGGATTGATTTTACGCGCACCATGTTTGTACCTTAACAGAAAGAATTAATGTGTGTCTGTGAAGATGGCAATGAAACTGAACTCTAAACAAATGCAGTATGTTAGACAGGGGTGGGGGCAGGGGCAGTTTGGGCTGAATATGTGGGAGAATGTGTGGCCTTCACATAGTGACTTTTAGTAGCCGTTGCTGGCTGGTTTTAATCTTGAAGTTGGTTAGTGTGTGTGTGTGTGTGTGCACATCGCAGTTCAGTCTCGCACCTGTCTGATAATGCCTGTTGTGGAGACTGTACATCTGTGGCATACAATACACTGTACTTTAACTTGTTCTCCTACCTAACTTACTATATTACAGCCTAAACTCCATTAGCTTTATTCAAACATCACACATGCATGAATGCACTGTTTTCATAAGAAACTGTGACCTACCCTTAGAAAGAATGAATTATCGCTTTAATTAGCAGACACCTCTCACGAGAAACAAGTCTCACAGGTTTTCTACAAGGCAACTGAACATTAGGTTTCAATAGAAACAGCTCTAAAAATATTCCAGCAACTGAAAGCTGTTTTGTCTGAGACACACCTTGGATTCATTCCATGCAGAACCTGAATGCAGCTAAGGGTGGGGGAATGAAATGATCCTGTAAAGTGACGCACTGAGTTCCATGGAGGAGCATAAGTGACAAGCAAATGGTAATAAATCATTTCATTAATTAATAAAAAATTGAGAAACATGCATTAATGCATTTATTTACAAATTAATTCAAGAATCAATAAATGAATAGACTGTTACAAAGTTGATCATTTTTAGATTCGATATTTTAATGGGCAATGAGAAAGAATTATAAAAATAACCGTGACACTTGTTCACAGTGATGTCTCATCTGTGGATCATACATGTACACATACAGTTAACCATACATATGTTTGTTTTCTCTCGTGTAGACTATTTTTTATTGTTACGTTATTCATCTAAAAATAAATAAAATCCCATACGAACTGATTTCTGGTCTCTGTGGTACTTCAGGGAGGCGCTCTCCATGCCAGCTGACCTGGGGGTCACGCTGCCATACTTATTTCATGCGGGAGAAACAGGTGGGTGCGGGAACGAGCCGGTCAAATTCACTATCATCCGTTGCAAAGCCAAGATCTCTTCAACGCCACATCTCGTTTCTCTGCAGACGATGAAGGCACCGACGTGGATCAGAACATCCTCGATGCCCTTTTGTTCAACACCACACGCATTGGGCACTGCCACGCCCCAAGTACACCACCTGCTGGCAAAAGAGCTTTCCAGGAGAAGAATGTGGCTGTGGAGCTGTGCCCATCTCAAACCAGGTTGAATTATTTAGCACACTGAGAAGAAAATGGGTCCCTGTCTGTATATTAAGTTTGACCTCCGGCCTCCAGGTGCTGAAGCTGGTATCAGACCTGAGGAACCACCCGCCGCTGTGCTGATGTCCGAGGCCACCCGATGGTGACTGGGGCTCCACGCACCCGCCTCTGTTCAGCACCACAGGCCTCTCCTAATGACTTCTATCAAGCCTTTGTGGGCATCGGAGGCTTGACAGCAAACGCGGCACTCTGAAGGAACTGGCTCTCAACTCCATCAGGTCGGAATCAATGGGTTTTAACGCCTACCTTTTTAGTTTTTACCACAAATTCTGGAATTATTATTGAAAGAAAAAAATTCGGGGGATATTTGATGTTGAACAAACAAATCCTCTTAAAGACAAAAACCACTTAGGAATTGACCTCACAACTTATTCCCTTCTGTGCCATGGAGCAAAACGCAGAGACACATTATTTCAGGTGTTCCTAAATTACACAAACACACATACACTTTGTATTCTGACGGAACCACATCCTGCTGCCCTAAATACACACTGAGCTCAGAATGCATCAATCCACCGCTAAAACAGTCCCCAAATCTTAAACAATGCAGATCATGAAGGCATCATCTTCGATCGAGAATGATGAAGAGAATGACTGGGTTGATTGGGTAAGTCACTGCTGCAGGAGACCACATTCAAATCGATCCAGATTTGTATTTGGATCTGCAACAAATTGCACACTTAAATAAATATCCATGAAGGATTCTGTGAGAAATCTGAAAAATGCTACCTAAGAAAGTGGAAAAATACTTTCCTCCCTCCTGCAGGTACAGCTCGCTGCCGGCTCACCTGAAGGACAGGGGCCGCGTCATGTGGCAGAACCAATGGGACGCTTTCATCGCTGATCATTCCTGACTGAACCAAAACGGATCCTGTTGGACTTGAATGTTTGTTTAAACATTCCACCCTAATTCAACATTGCCAGCCTTTTATTTAAACGATAAAAATGTTAAGTGCCCTCTTGGGACCCCGCTATTTATTCTGTAAAGGAAAAGGCTGATAAGAGCGGGAAGGTGATTCTCACAGGAGATTCTCACAGACTGTTGTCATCAGGAAATTCAAACAGAAAAGCTCTTTGTATTCAAAGCAAAACAGAAAATCACTACTACCCCGTGGCAGTTCATCTATAGATTTCATTGTCAAAAGCATGATAATAAAAACTGATCACCCCCAGTTCACGACTTTGCCCTCGAAACCACATACATCCAAACCGTCCAGTGTGAAACTCACTGCAAAGCAAAGCAGGTTGTTCTGGTTTGTTTTTCTTGCGCAATAATGGCTCATTTCTCATATTGTCTTCTTGGGGCCCAGCAGTCGGCCCTCGATGAGATTCTGAATTTTCCACTTCTGACCACTGCACTGCTGAACAATCAGTTTGTAGTTGTTGTTTTCGTCCATCGCGATTTCCAGACATCTCTTCGTGTCTCTGTTCTGGATCGGTTCATCCTGTATGAAATATGTTGTCACGTTTTTGTCAACCTCTCTACGGTGGCTGAGGCATGTCGTGATACATTACTAATGGAAAACACAAATGTCACACAACTTTGAAACGCAACCACAGCGGAAATGAACGACAGATGTTGACGATGAAACAAGCACCAAGTACTTTCTCTGATCAAGTTAGCCACGATTTTTATTTACACTCTATTTGTGCATCTCTCTCTTCATAATATCCCCTCACTGTCTTTTTCTTTAAATGCTTTCCTTTCCTAGTGTCTGTTTGTTCTCCATCATTTCATATATATATATATATGTATGTGTATGTTTGTTTGTTTTCTAATAAAAAGATGCCTGTCTGTTTGAGGTGTTACGGCACTGGAGCATCCAAAAAGGGAAGAAACACCTGTACCGTAATACCTCAGACAGACAGGCACTTTTTTATTTATTCTTTTGTAAATAATACATATATACACACTTTTGTGTTGTGGCGGTTGTATCGATGTGGCTATTTGTAATATGGCTTTGCATTCTTGTTTTCCTTAAAACCGACATATTACTCACCTGTTTGAAATCCCACAGCATGTGGAACTTCTTCTGCTCGGCCAGTTTGCATTCGTACAGCCCCGGGTAGAGTCCAGAGCCGGAGTCCACCAGGCAGCGGTTGCTGTTGTACTTGTGAGATTTGATTCCGCCGATGTAGATCTGTCCATCAGTGCGATAATAACAGTTCTGCACCAGAGAAAAGCAGTTATTCGTCAAAAGATATAATCATAGTCTGTCTGTGTTACAGCAACTTTTTATTTTTAAATGGGAATATTTGTTTCAATGTGGGAGGAAAAAAATATTCAAATGAAACATTTACAGCACATCAGTCTGTTCATGTAGGCTAGAACAGATAACAAGGATTAAGTTTGCCTGCAGTAAATCTTTAAACATACCTGAGGCGAGTAGAAGTGACATGGATAAATAATTGGTATGTTCCCGGGAACTGGGCCTTGGTCTATACACAGCTCTGGTTTTAAGTCATTCCTCAGCTGCAGACAGAAGCAGACATGGACATGTATTCTTATAGCATCCAAAGTGGCACTGCATCAAACCTAAAATCAAGCCCCGTTTCCACTGCTCAAAAAACTCACAAACACCCACTAACATCTGGCTTTTGTCTGCAATGGGAATGGATATAGACGGTATTCACTCCCGGGTCGAACGACACCAGGGTGAATGCATGTTGCAATGTTTCCTCTGGTGCTGTAAACTGACCTGCTGTAGACTTCACACAGAGCCAAAGAAAAAAAGTATTCATTTTAAATTGTATTTGATGATTTTATCATGCGGCCCTCCTTCGGTCTCGGGGTTTTCTAGATGCTTTACCTTTTCTGGTGCGGGCGCGTAAATAGCCATGAAAATTTGTGTACTTGTTTTTTTACATCTTCTTGACGCTGTTGGGAACATTGTGTCGTACATAGTATTGTCTCTTACATTAAACATTAGCGTTAGGGGGCTTCATTGAACATGGTGTCGTTCCAGGTTCCTGTTTGTAGTCAATCACATAATTTAAACGTGGTTCTCACAAAACTTTCAACCGTTCCCTTTTTCGGCCCTCGTTGCAACATCCCTGCTTCTCACATGTACTCTGAATGATTTTCTACTTTAAACTCACAGCTCCATAGCCGAGCAGGTTACCAGGGGGTCCAGCAAGGTAAATTGCCATTCCAGATACCACTGGAATGCATTATAATTAGACTTTTCCTGCCTCTTCCTCCGACACATCCTCAATGTCTATCCCATGATTCTGTGGGAGGAAGTGCAGCGCTCAAGGCTGTATCACAACTTCTAAAAACAGTCATTTGATTTTGAGGGTAAAAGCTCACCTCTAAAGGAAGGTTCCAGGCAATGTTGACATTATATTTGAGACCATCCATCCAAACCTCGGCCACCCTCAGTGCTGCCTGGCCATCGTGACACTCAGGTCCGGGAGGTAAGGCTTTGATGATCGTTCTATGTGGGCGATCTTAGAGCAAGGTATGACTTCCACGCTGCCTCCACAAAGCCACACCTGAAAAACAAACCATATCCACAAAATGAAATGCGCTTATGTTTGCTCGTACAACTTGTTATGCATTGACAACACATCCCGGCAATTGTTACACAAAGAGATGATAACCATCCGGGACAAATCATTTAATTAGAAATAATGGTAAGTATTTGTAGGTTTTGGTCTACTGAAAGACCCTGTGCAAACACAAGGAGAGCGCCTGAGCTAAAACAACTTTATGACAAACAAAACCCTAACCCAAAAAACGGTCAGAGTTCTTCAATCTTACCCGAATGCCGAGTTCCACGTTTTCACCGCCATATATTTTCATTCCGCCATCAAGGCTCCCAATCTCGCCGAAGAACTTGCGATCAGCTACAAGAATCCCCATGATGGACGGACTCCTGATGACAGAGGTCGACAATGTGTAAATCAATTGAAACACTGGCTAATAACAGCAGTAATAAGAGTAGTAAAGAAGGAAGCTCGACAATAATCAACGACAATGAAAACAATCTCCTTGGTGAAGCTCATACATGTAAAACACTTGGTACCATTTTACAGCATAATTTTGATGCTTTGAAAAGGTTCTTGCAGCAAATACTTATGCTTTTATTAAAGTTTTCAGTAATTTTTTTATCTTGCATGATTACTACTTTCAATATTCAAAACCTTCTCGCTGGATATGCATATTGGACTTTCTTACCTAACCAGTATGAGCTTTATTACCTGGCTAGTTATCGCTTAACTTACTTGCCAGGTAAAGCGAATCGTCCTTAGCTTGTACCACTTGGTCTGAAGGACTCGTACATGCAACCACAGAGCCCAGTCGAAGGCGTCAGCTGCAGCCAAGTAGGGAGTCAGCGTCAGGTCATCGTAATTGACTCTGTCGAACACCGGTGTGAGGATGACAGTGCGGTCCTCTTTAATGCGAGCTAACAACGGCTCTGCCCTGCACACACAGCGAAAGGTCAACTCGACAGAACAGAAACAACATGTGCACTGACAGCTTTACCAGCACAGCAACGCTCCAAAAGACAAATGAACTCGCATCACTCAGGAGTTGAACCAACCATTCCACGTGGACTTCGATGTGAGCGTCAAAGATGGCCACCACGTCCCCCACGGCGGATTTCCACCCCGACAGTCTGGCCTGCGTGAGGCCAAGCTGCTCAGAGTGCCGGATCTTCTTCACCAGGCCTGGACACTCCTCGTTGATCAGGGTGACGTAGTCGTCCAGTTTCTCCTTTAAATCCTCTGCAGACAGTGGTTTCGTGGTGGTGAATGGTTTTATTAATGTTGCTGTAGGTTCAGTCTAGTTACAAACCTAGCAACCAGCCTTAAAAGACGGTTGCCATGCAGTTGGTTTGATTAAATGGTCTGACTAAAATGCCACTGCATAATAAAGATAATTTCACTGTATGTCAATAATAAAGAAAAAATATTATTATATTATGCTAATTGTTGTTGTTGAATGTGATACATTAAGTCTGAAGTTACAGCCAGGAGGTAGTTAGCTTAGCGTAGCATTAACATTGGAAGCAGGGGCAAACCACAGACTGCTTATAAAAATGGACGTGTATATACTCCAGGTCTGGAAAGTGAAGCCAAAGTGGAAGTGCCTTGAACCGGTCTTCTCTCGAATGACCAGCAGAGGGCAACACAACGCAAGCTTCTATCAGTCAATGAGAGAAGAACTCTACTTCTTACTTGATTTATAGCATCAGTAAACATTTTGTTTGTCTTTGTACGTCTTAAATAATGTGGAGGAAACAAATGGTTAAAAAAAATGAAAGCAGCCTATATCTCAGAATAATCTCCCATAGCCTTAAACCAGATTATCTAACTCACCGTTACTGCTGCTGTCATCCACTAGGATGATTTCTTTCAGGAGATGAGCCGGCGTCTTGTCGATGATGCTGCGAATCGCCTCTTGATGATAGACAGATTTCGGCCCAGGTAGATCAGTATCACGCTGACGGTGGGCAGATCAGCTGGGTACTTCTTCTCAGCACATCTGTGACGGGGGAACGTGTGTTTTATTTTTACATCTTAAATCCAAATTTTAACCTGTAGTTCTTGTGTTAGTGGTAGTCACAGGAGAAAAGTGGAAAATCAGATGTAAATGTAGGAAAGATATCTCGGGAGCCCAAATTCTGTGATGCTTTTTCCTCCATCGCTGATTGATCAGTTTGTAAAACAGAAATGCATAAATTTTGGGGTTTATTTTCACATTAAATCCGCATAAAATAAAAGGAACCTACTTTACTGAAAAGAGTAAAATGTACTTATTTTTTTTGTATGTACATTTGTCCACATCAACAAAAAGTTTGTTTTCTGGGGAATAAAAGCTGAATCCATGTTGGTTTATGTGAAGATAGGATAAAGCAAATATAGTGCAAGGGGAAATAATATAAAATATATCAAATAAAAAATGTATACATGCATAAACTAAGATAGATAAATACAATAAATCATATTAATATTAAATGTCATTAATTTTATATAATATAATACATGGCAATACTATATGCAATAACAGTGTGAGCAGGGGGTTACCTGTGGGGCCTGGTGTCAGGGATCTCTCTGTTGAGGGGGAGTCGGTCACTGAGGAAGGCGTTGTACCCGTACCTCTTGTACAGCATCTCCGCCTCCCTCTGCTCCTCCTCCGACAGGTCTTGTCCCCACTTACTGAACAGGTACGAGTTGGGGAACAGCTTCCTCACCACCTTCCTCTCCTTCTTCACCTCGGCCTCCTTCTGCCCCGCTGGCACCTTCATCTCAACCTGCTTTCAACATGATGATCTGTGATGAAAACAGAGAGTAGGATGTTTTCTGTCACTGGCTTCCTGTAAAGTCTTTACCTAACTTCATTAGTAAACTTCGTTTCTTCAGTAAAAGTCTCCTAGTGAGTCAATAAGTTACATGATCTGCAGGATATTAATCTTTATCTCGTTGTGATCACTTATTTACTGTAGTTTCTGGCTCTTAAATGTCACGATTTGTTGATTTTTTTTAACTGTTGGTTGGATAAAATATGAAATACAAGAAATTTGACACGGCCACATTGGTCTCTGGGAATTTTGACACTTGCAGATAAAATAATTGATTCATTTGGAAAATAATTATAGTAACTGATAATTCAGATGATGGTCGCAGCTCTTCTCCCTATAAACACTTTTATATTTTAGCATGAAGCAGGTCAATTACATGTGGAAATGTAAAATAAACTGTTTTACTTTTTTACAACTTTACTTTTAAAACAAATTGAACCCTGTTATAATCTTCTACAGCCTCCTTTATTGGATCGTGACACACCGAGTTTAAAAACCAAGTTCAACCCATTTTAAACTTTGATTTAAAACTTAGATTTTTTTGATTTTACTCACGCAGCCTGTTTATATCATTCTCCATCTTGTCCAACCTTCTGAGCATCCCCTGGCCCCTGATGGAATCGTTGTTGTGGGCCGTCTCGAGTCTCTTCGAGTGGGTATGGACCTCATTCTTTATGGAGCCCAGGTACAACAGGGCCGCGGCCGTGGCCAAGGCCAGAATCAACACTTTGAAATAGCCGCACCTCATCCTGCTGCTGCTGCTGTGTAGGCTGAGAGTTTAAGTTAGGTGTCACATTGACTGAAGAAAGGAGTAAACGGTAACTTAATCTTATAAACTCTTTGTCCCTCTCCCTCCCTCCCTGTCTACACATGCATTGACACATCATACCCGAGTGATCTGATATCCTGTAGTTCACAGATGTGTGCTGGTGGTTCTCAGCTCTGCTCCCTCTGCTCCCTCTGCACCTGGGAGACAAGGTGCGTGTCATTATCTGTAGTGAGCTGGGAGGAGAGTTCTTCAGCAGCAGCAGCAGCCAACAGGAGCTTCAGGCCAAATAGACAGGCATGTCCAGCCTCTCTGCTTGCTGCATTTCTGTTTTCTCACCTCACTTTTATATCGGTGGAGAAAAAAATCTCACTGTGTGTTAAAGCCGTGTCATGATTTCCTTGCTCCCTTTGACAAAATTTTAAAAAGAAATGGTTTTATTTCTGTATCATGCTCAAAATTTTGGCTCATCCGATATAAACACAGAAAATATAAAGAATTACATAAACAATACATACTTATGGGAACATTTTAAACTCAACACAAACTAAATATTATATAAGCACAACAACATAAAACATAAAAAATCATATCGTCCAGACAAAACAGGTTTTCTTCTTGATTAAATAGCAAACTTTGAATGTTACTTTTATTTGTGCGAGGTCTTAAAATTTGAATCAACAATAAAATAACTTATTAAGGATGGATAAATATAGAAATAGAAATACTGAACCGTTTTTTTATGTTTGATTATGATGTGTATTTAAAATTTGTATTCATTTGCTTTTATTTGCTTTCTCGGTTTCTTTGAGCATTAGTCAAAGCTCCATTTCAATGACGTTTTTCACTATGTATTGACAAAAGTTTTAATAAAACAAATCACTGTTACTCAGTTGAGAAATAAACGGCAAACTAATCTATAATTATAAATATTGCAGCAGATGTTATGATGTGCATATTTGAACTCTCAATCCCTTCTGCCAAAAAACACAAAGAGAACAGACATGTAAGTATTAGTATCATGTTCAACATCCACTGTCACTGAATCCTTGACAGGCTCCTTGCATAGGCGACATAGGCGGTTGCCTAGGGTGCAAAATGCCAGGAGGGCGCCACAAGAGGCTGATTTATCATGACGTGATACATACTTTAACCAATGCAGTAACGTCACACCATCGTCCTCTAACCCCGGGGACACAACGGAGGCAGAAGCACCGCAAAGCGCCTCAAAAAGCTGTGCGCCTCCTTTCCGCACCCATGTTAATCAATCGGGCTGTTCGCACCTGCAGCGAAGCACCGGGAAGCTGGGGGGGTTGAGGAGCCACAGGCAGCAGGTTCATTCACTCTGCAGTAACTGTAGTGAATGGGGGACACTGCAGGAGCTCTTTCAGTTTCACTCGTGGGTGAGACACTGGCTGGGATCCTGCTGCTGTGGCTCAGTGTCTTTTGTTAGGATTTTAATAATATAATTAGACACTATAGCCCCGAAAAGGATTGATTTTATGCGCACCATGTTTGTACCTTAACAGAAAGAATTAATGTGTGTGTGTCTGTGAAGATGGCAATGAAACTGAACTCTAAACAAATGCAGTATGTTAGACAGGGGTGGGGGCAGGGGCAGTTTGGGCTGAATATGTGGGAGAATGTGTGGCCTTCACATAGTGACTTTTAGTAGCCGTTGCTGGCTGGTTTTAATCTTGAAGTTGGTTAGTGTGTGTGTGTGTGTGCGTCACATCGCAGTTCAGTCTCGCACCTGTCTGATAATGCCTGTTGTGGAGACTGTACATCTGTGGCATACAATACACTGTACTTTAACTTGTTCTCATACCTAACTTACTATATTACAGCCTAAACTCCATTAGCTTTATTCAAACATCACACATGCATGGATGCACTGTTTTCATAAGAAACTGTGACCTACCCTTAGAAAGAATGAATAATTGCTTTAATTAGCAGACACCTCTCACGAGAAACAAGTCTCACAGGTTTCCTACAATGCAACTGAACATTAGGTTTCAATAGAAACAGCTCTAAAAATATTCCAGCAACTGAAAGCTGTTTTGTCTGAGACACACCTTGGATTCGTTCCATGCAGAACCTGAATGCAGCTAAGGGTGGGGGAATGAAATTATCCTGTAAAGTGACGCACTGAGTTCCATGGAGGAGCACAAGTGACAAGCAAATGGTAATAAATCATTTCATTAATTAATAAAAAATTGAGAAAAACACATGCATTAATGCATTTATTTACAAATTAATTCAAGAATCAATAAATGAATAGACTATGTTAAAAGTTGATCATTTTTAGATTCGATATTTTAATGGGCAATGAGAAAGAATTATAAAAATAACCGTGACACTTGTTCACAGTGATGTCTCGTCTGTGGATCATACATGTACACATACAGTTAACCCATACATACGTTTGTTTTCTCTCATGTGTAGACTATTTTTTATTGTTACGTTATTCATCTAAAAATAAATAAAATCCCATAGGAACTGATTTGGTGCAATAGAATAATTATTATTCCCTGTTTTGTTGATGGAGGTCGATAGAGGCTTTGCAGGGATCCATGTTAGAGCCTTCAGTCAAACTACCTGTTCCTTTTAGATGTAGTAAAGTTATTGTTAAAAAATATTACTTTTTTACCAGTATTTAATGCCCTGTTAAAGAGTCTTGAGGCTTCACTTTAACCTCCTAATACCCACACACTGATCAAAGACGAGACATTAGAGAGCACACGGTTTTATTTCGTGCAACAGCAACTTTTCAAAAATATTTCAAGGCAACTTGGGAACATCACTAAAAGGTTTATTGGAATAAAGGTTCGACATTTGTAAACAGGAAGTAGCTTCGTGAAGCAGCACAATGGTGGTATGGGAGGACGTCGTCTCTGTCAGGCCGTCAGTCCTCCAGGAACCTTCAACGCCATCTTGATCACGGACAGATGCTGGATTCCATATTCAGAGAGCAGCGTGAAGTCTCTGTCCAACATCTTGTCCGTGAAGATCAGCCGCAGAGCCTCCTCTCCTGCACACACACACACACACACACACACACACACACACACACACAGTAAGTCAAACTGTAAGACATATATTACTTTTTTAAAGCTTAAAGTAGGTATTAGTTATTAGCATTATATTTATACCCCAAGTGAAACTCAGCTGGTGGTCATTTTCCCCCGAACCGGCGCGGAGTGGTTGGTGGCTGGTGGTTCTCAGCTCTGCTCCCTCTGCTCCCTCTGCACCTGGGAGACAAGGTGTGTGTCATTATCTGTAGTGAGCTGGGAGGAGAGTTCTTCAGCAGCAGCAGCAGCCAACAGGAGCAGATCTGCTTCAGCCCAAACAGACGGGCATGTCCAGCCTCTCTGCTCGCTGCATTTCTGTTTTCTCACCTCACTTTTATATCGGTGGAGAAAAAAATCTCACTGTGTGTTAAAGCCGTGTCATGATTTCCTTGCTCCCTTTGACAAAATTTTAAAAAGAAATGGTTTTATTTCTGTATCATGCTCAAAATTTTGGCTCATCCGATATAAACACAGAAAATATAAAGAATTACATAAACAATACATACTTATGGGAACATTTTAAACTCAACACAAACTAAATATTATATAAGCACAACAAAATAAAACATAAAAAATCATATCGTCCAGACAAAACAGGTTTTCTTCTTGATTAAATAGCAAACTTTGAATGTTACTTTTATTTGTTTGAGGTCTTAAAATTTTAATCAACAATAAAATAACTTATTAAGGATGGATAAATATAGAAATAGAAATACTGAACCGTTTTTTAATGTTTGATTATCATGTGTATTTAAAATTTTTATTCATTTGCTTTTATTTGCTTTCTCGGTTTCTTTGAGCATTAGTTAAAGCTCCATTTCAATGACGTTTTTCACTATGTATTGACAAAAGTTTTAATAAAACACATCACTTTTACTCAGTTGAGAAAATAAACGGCAGACTAATCTATAATTATAAATATTGCAGCAGATGTTATGATGTGCATATTTGAACTCTGAATCCCTTCTGCCAAAAAACACAGAGAACAGACATGTAAGTATTAGTATCATGTTCAACATCCACTGTCACTGAATCCTTATGTACCTTAAATGAAGCCGTGACCCAGCCAAGAAATCCAGTTACTAATGAGGAGCCACAGGCAGCAGGTTCATTCACTCTGCAGTAACTGTAGTGAATGGGGGACACTGCAGGAGCTCTTTCAGTTTCACTCGTGGGTGAGACACTGGCTGGGATCCTGCTGCTGTGGCTCGGTGTGTTTTGTTAGGATTTTAATAATATAATTAGACACTATAGCCCCGAAAAGGATTGATTTTACGTGCACCATGTTTGTACCTTAACAGAAAGAATTAATGTGTGTGTGTGAAGATGGCAATGAAACTGAACTCTAAACAAATGCAGTATGTTAGACAGGGGTGGGGGCAGGGGCAGTTTGGGCTGAATATGTGGGAGAATGTGTGGCCTTCACATAGTGACTTTTAGTAGCCGTTGCTGGCTGGTTTTAATCTTGAAGTTGGTTAGTGTGTGTGTGTGTGTGCGTCACATCGCAGTTCAGTCTCGCACCTGTCTGATAATGCCTGTTGTGGAGACTGTACATCTGTGGCATACAATACACTGTACTTTAACTTGTTCTCATACCTAACTTACTATATTACAGCCTAAACTCCATTAGCTTTATTCAAACATCACACATGCATGGATGCACTGTTTTCATAAGAAACTGTGACCTACCCTTAGAAAGAATGAATAATCGCTTTAATTAGCAGACACCTCTCACGAGAAACAAGTCTCACAGGTTTCCTACAATGCAACTGAATATTAGGTATCAATAGAAACAGCTCTAAAAATATTCCAGCAATTGAAAGCTGTTTTGTCTGAGACACACCTTGGATTCGTTCCATGCAGAACCTGAATGCAGCTAAGGGTGGGGGAATGAAATTATCCTGTAAAGTGACGCACTGAGTTCCATGGAGGAGCACAAGTGACAAGCAAATGGTAATAAATCATTTCATTAATTAATAAAAAATTTAGAAAAACACATGCATTAATGCATTTATTTACAAATTAATTCAAGAATCAATAAATGAATAGACTATGTTACAAAGTTGATCATTTTTAGATTCAATATTTTAATGGGCAATGAGAAAGAATTATAAAAATAACCGTGACACTTCTTCACAGTGATGTCTCGTCTGTGGATCATACATGTACACATACAGTTAACCCATACATACGTTTGTTTTCTCTCATGTGTAGACTATTTTTTATTGTTACGTTATTCATCTAAAAATAAATAAAATCCCATAGGAACTGATTTGGTGCAATAGAATAATTATTATTCCCTGTTTTGTTGATGGAGGTCGATAGAGGCTTTGCAGGGATCCATGTTAGAGCCTTCAGTCAAACTACCTGTTCCTTTTAGATGTAGTAAAGTTATTGTTAAAAAATATTACTTTTTTACCAGTATTTGATGCCCTGTTAAAGAGTCTTGAGGCTTCACTTTAACCTCCTAATACCCACACACTGATCAAAGACGAGACATTAGAGAGCACACGGTTTTATTTCGTGCAACAGCAACTTTTCAAAAATATTTCAAGGCAACTTGGGAACATCACTAAAAGGTTTATTGGAATAAAGGTTCGACATTTGTAAACAGGAAGTAGCTTCGTGAAGCAGCACAATGGTGGTATGGGAGGACGTCGTCTCTGTCAGGCCGTCAGTCCTCCAGGAACCTTCAACGCCATCTTGATCACGGACAGATGCTGGATTCCATATTCAGAGAGCAGCGTGAAGTCTCTGTCCAACATCTTGTCCGTGAAGATCAGCCGCAGAGCCTCCTCTCCTGCACACACACACACACACACACACACACACACACACACACACACAGTAAGTCAAACTGTAAGACATATATTACTTTTTTAAAGCTTAAAGTAGGTATTAGTTATTAGCATTATATTTATACCCCAAGTGAAACTCAGCTGGTGGTCATTTTCCCCCGAACCGGCGCGGAGTGGTTGGTGGCTGGTGGTTCTCAGCTCTTCTCCCTCTGCTCCCTCTGCACCTGGGAGACAAGGTGTGTGTCATTAGCTGTAGTGAGCTGGGAGGAGAGTTCTTCAGCAGCAGCAGCAGCCAACAGGAGCAGATCTGCTTCAGGCCAAATAGACAGGCATGTCCAGCCTCTCTGCTCGCTGCATTTCTGTTTTCTCACCTCACTTTCATATCGGTGGAGAAAAAAATCTCACTGTGTGTTAAAGCCGTGTCATGATTTCCTTGCTCCCTTTGACAAAATTTTAAAAAGAAATGGTTTTATTTCTGTATCATGCTCAAAATTTTGGCTCATCCGATATAAACACAGAAAATATAAAGAATTACATAAACAATACATACTTATGGGAACATTTTAAACTCAACACAAACTAAATATTATATAAGCACAACAACATAAAACATAAAAAATCATATCGTCCAGACAAAACAGGTTTTCTTCTTGATTAAATAGCAAACTTTGAATGTTACTTTTATTTGTGTGAGGTCTTAAAATTTGAATCAACAATAAAATAACTTATTAAGGATGGATAAATATAGAAATAGAAATACTGAACCGTTTTTTAATGTTTGATTATGATGTGTATTTAAAATTTGTATTCATTTGCTTTTATTTGCTTTCTCGGTTTCTTTGAGCATTTGTCAAAGCTCCATTTCAATGACGTTTTTCACTATGTATTGACAAAAGTTTTAATAAAACAAATCACTGTTACTCAGTTGAGAAAATAAACGGCAGACTAATCTATAATTATAAATATTGCAGCAGATGTTATGATGTGCATATTTGAACTCTGAATCCCTTCTGCCAAAAAACACAAAGAGAACAGACATGTAAATATTTGTATCATGTTCGACATCCACTGTCACTGAATCCTTATGTACCTTAAAGGAAGCCGTGACCCAGCCAAGAAATCCATTTACTAATTTACTAATCCAGTTTTTTTTAATCCAGAGTGAAGCTTCAGTTTTATTTAAAACAATGTTCTAAAAAAAACACTATATATATTTATAATTTAAATGTTCTAATAAAAATACTATAATATTTTTAGTTCTTGCATGTCCAGGTATTATGTACATGAGAGACTGTTGAGTGTGACGGACCTAAATGAAACCACAGAGCACTGAATCTGTTCTGGAAGCTTCTAAAGCTGTTAAACCCAAGCTGTTGTTTTTACGCCTGTTTGCATCTCTGATAGGCTGTAGAGATACAAACAGGATCTTGCATCCTTGTGCAGTCACACATCAAAAACCATCAGTCTTGCAATGTACACATTTCACACTTAACAAATGAAACTAACTACTAATACTTTGCTCAGTTTCCACCGGGTCAACTCAATACAGTAGAAAATAATGAATGTCTTATTCACCAAAGAAGAATAAAGCTTTAAATACCCATTTATTTGCAGTACAAATCCACTGTGTTAATATTTAATGTTTCCAGGTGATGTCTGGAAATCCCTGCCATTCAAACCTTGTTCTGAAACATTATTCAGCAATTCCACTCTCATCTTAGTCAATTAACAACCTGAATATTATTGTTTTCTTTCTTCAATCTGCTAAATAATGAAGGGAGGAGTCCTCCTGTGTTTTCAGACACAAGAGTTTCCTTTTTACTGTACGTGAAAAGACACCAAGTGCGACTGAGGATATCACATGAATTCAAAATCCTAATCCCTCAGGCTGCGAACTCATATCACCAAACACCAACAATAGAGGAACTGGGTTGATAATGTGTAATTTGAGATCACAATCCTTTCTTGTTAAGTACAATTATGGGGGCATGGATTTCACACTGCTAAAGGCAAAGTGGACCATTCGTGTAAAATCTCACAGAGCTCCAGACGTCTCTTCAGGAGAATAAAATATTTACCAGAAAGTTAAACTATTCCTAGTTTTTCTTCCCCAGAGTGAGATGAGATGTTGAACTTGGTTTAAAGACGGGAAACGGTGAGAAACAGGTTGGTTCAAAAGTAACAATAAATATAGTAAATGTAAATGAAATTTATCTAATTTTATTCTCATCTGAATTTAATGTGTGAACACAAAAGTGTAAATACTTAATTTCTCCATTTTACAGGACACTTTTCCCTTTAAGATATTCGCTGGAGACTCTGTTATTTGTGAACATGGAAAACGTGTTAATAAAACTTTCTATACGCAGTAGAGAAGCCGAATGATGGATCTGTTTTCATCTTGGAGAAGTTGAACCTTGAACCAGCAGCTCATCCTCACTTTGAAATGTATGTAGTAACTCCTGGTGTTGAAACTTCACTGCCTTTTACTTTTTATTTGACATTTATGTACATAAATATACAATGTTTGCACGCTGTTGTAAAATGGATAGAGAGATTAGTAAAATAAGAACAAGAATGAAAAAAGAGACAATGTGAAATTTGTAAATCTCCCAAATTACTGTACTGATGACACCATGACAAGTCAATTTATCTTAATTATTATCACCATCACTCTTCTTTGAGGCAAAATATGGCATTTGTGGCCAAAGCTGGAAATCACGTCATATTTATTATTGTACAAATCCAGGAAGAAATATTTACAAGCGACATTTTTTAAAAGTAGTAATTAAAGCTAAAAGGATATTATAGCTGTACATCAGTGACACAAACATGGACAGTTGAAGAGTTCAGTCAGTGACTTGCAACGCTGGGATGAAGCGGTTTAACTCTGACACGACGAGACAGTCCGAGTCGCAGACCCTGACCCGGAGACTTCCCTGAGGGATTGTGGGACGACGTGGGACTTTTACCCATCAGACCTAGGAAGGAAAAGATCATTAATTTAGAGTTCAGTGACTCAGAGTAAATGTGTAAACGCCTTTAAGCATCATAGCTGCTGTTCATTCATGCTGCACCTGGTGGGTTCCACTTGGGTATCCTGCCCCCTGCTGGACTCAGAGACACCACAGGTTTAAATGTAGGAAGTGTGGGGGATGAAGCAGGTCGTTCGGATGCCAGTTTGGAAGCTGGAGGATTTCTCACTGGTGTGGAAGCTGCTCGTGGAACAAAGTAGTCATAATAATTAGAATAATTCATCAATGACAAAAGCTGAATCTTCTCTGATGACTCTGAGGAACTCACCTGCTGCCACAGATTTTGACTTTGAGGTCTTTGATGGTTGCTTCTCTTTCTTAGAGGCTGGAGGTGATTTAATCTTCTCTTTCTTGGCGACGTTCTCCTTCTTTTTAGTCTTGCTGACTTTCTTCACGGTGAATTCCTCCTCTTCACTCTCATCCGCTTCGCTAAAATCATCATCACTTTCTGAATCTGGAAAAGTATTGTTGTTATTTTAATCACACAGAAACAACAGTGGTAGAAAGAAAACCACAAACGTAAGAACAAGTGATAATAACCTGGTGTCAGTTTGGGTCGATAGTCATCATCTTCTTCCTTCAGCTTTTTCCTCTGCTCCTCAGTGGCGGCTTTTCTTTGTCTGGATGAGGCAGGCAACACCTTTTCTGATGTGATTTCATCCAGGCCTGAAGAAAACAAAGTGTCAAAAAACTGTTCAAACCTTTTTCGATGCTAGATGACGATGCATTGGTCAAATATGAGGCACTGAACATATTGGACAAAAATAAGGGAAATTTACCCAAAATGTCAGCATTCACGCTGCAGTTTGACATGTGCAGTGAAGAGGGATCTGTGTTTTCATCTGATGGAAAAATGTTTGATTTTAGAAAACACATTCATCACACACTAAATCCACATTTTTAAAAGACACAGCATACCTTTACTGGATGGTGATTGGCCCTCTACGTCCTCTGCATTATTGAGCAGAGAAAGCGTGATGGCTGCCTCTAGAGCTCGTTCACACAACCTCTCATCTAATGGTCTTCTATGAAAAAAACAAATCATAAATAATTCAGGATTCGATCGATTTTATACGGTGTTATACAGTATGTCGTCCCTGGTTAATTTACTGCAGCTGCTGAGCTTTGTAAACTGGTATTTGTTCACTTTAGTCACGTCTGCCAAGGAGGTTATGTTCTCATTGCTGTTAGGAAGGATGGGATATGGATCGAGGAAGAACCCATTAACTTTAGGAGCAAATTCAATTAGAAAATTAACATTGGGAGATAGAGCGTTGCCCTTGACGGAGGTATGTACTCCGAGTACCCCTCTAGTTCAATATGTTGAGCCTTCTTTAGGCGTTGCTTCCATCTTGTTCTGAGCTGGCACAGATACAACATCATCTTGTCATTATATACAGGGTCAGATGTCACATTCCACACCTGCTCTTCTGGCTGGACTGAGAGTCGGTCTCTTGACTGGACGACCTGCTTGGCGCATTCTTGTGCCCCTGTTGTTCCACATCGTCTCTGGCCTTTTTGCTGGGCGGAGCCTTCGCACAGGCAAAATCATCATCTGTCACAACATGAAGAAGATAGTGTGTGTTAGTGGTGAGAGAGGGCACGGTCTCGTGTTAATGTACCGATTCGTATCCATCTCGTGTGCCATGAAAAGAGAGAGTCCGGCCTCGGGGTGGCAACAATGTGCTGACTGTGAAACAGCAAATGTTACAGGCTGATGTGAAGTCTCAGTACTTGCTTGATCGGGCATCTGGTCAGTGTCGACAATGCAGATGTTATACTGGGTTAAAACCCGATTGGTTGTGTCTTCTTAGGTTTCCTGTCCTGACAGAACTTTGTACTTTAATATATAGGATGTGTGATTTCTTGAAGGGACTAAATAACATTGGAGAAGCTAAAAAGTAATGATGTATGCATGTGGGATGATGCCTGTCGTTTATATTTAGTCAAATTAATTTTAGAAGCCTTTAAATACTATTTTTAGACGTGAAGATCAAACTGACATGTAGATTTAAGTACAACATCTAAAGCCTGACTATATAACTGCCATCCAACGGTATTTCTATTAGTATCTCTTATTTCTAGCAGTAATATTGTTATAATTGTAATGATTTGTGTCAATTAACTCACCATCATCACAGTCATTGGGTTCACGGTAGTTCACACTCTTTGTCTTCCTGTGTGTAAACAACAAACAACGTGTTAGCAACAGACATTAACAACAGAATGAACAGGGGCGTGAATAAAAGCTCCACCTACCTCGAGGGTCGCTCCATAGTTGGTCAAGTTAAAGAGGTTTTTATCCGGTTAATGCTAAAACTTACAGGAACGTTACATCAGCTGCTTCATCAACACAACCCCCCCCCAGTGTCTGCACAGGCTACGTTTGCTAGCTGCTACACGCTAAGCTAGCTTTAACTGTCAATGGTTGTAAAACAAACGTGCGTGCGATAACTTAGCGGGTGTAACGTGTGGGTTGAAGCGAACTAGCGCGTTAAACTAAGCGGATGGTCGTGACTTATGTTGCACGACATCAAGCAGACGATCCTCCCTCCTGCGTTTTCAACCAGCCCGCCTGAACCCACCAGAAGTGACGTATTGTTAGCTAGCACGACGAGCACCGGCCGCCGATTCGATCCAAAAGAAAATCTGAAACACATGTCAGTGTATTTCCTAGAAAACTACTCAGACTCACACAGAGGATGGGTGATTGGCAGAGTCATCGAAAATTATAATCGATCAATTGAAACTGAATAAGAAATTTAATTAAATAATTTGGCGAATCTGCTTCTGGCAAATACATTGATTAAACCCATAGACAGTATATCAAAATATTAAACCTTAAAATCTTCAAATTGAATCCTAAACCTAAACCCTGGATTAAAATAATACACATTTAAAGTGTCTGAGACTCTCTGCGGGTCATTTTTGTGCTTAGTTATTATTTTGTGTTACTACTACTACTACTACTAATAATAATAATAATAATAATGTTGCTGTGTTGTGGTGGGTGTATACTCCTTCCAGGCAGGTACAGGGAGATGTAATATGAATCGTAAGAAATAATGAGGGGAGATTATAACCAGTGGTGCTATACTATAAAAAAATGTTTAATTTACAGCAACAGTACATTTGCTGACAAGTACATTTTCTCAAATGCAGTTCTTAAGTACTTGTACTTCTGTTGAGTATTTTTACTGTCTGCTACTTTGTATGTCAACTCAAGTTTTAACTGATCTTTTACAAATTAAGCACATGAAATAAAAACACCAAACCGATTTAGGAGTAATTGTATGGTTTATTATAAATGTAACATTCCAACAGTTTACAAATTAAGTAATAGGCCGATTAGATTAATAATATCCTAATCACAGAATTAAAAAACATACTTGTTACTTGTTACTGATCAGTGGACACACTTTTTCTTATGTAACATTGCAATGAAGGATTTAGAATTGAGTATTTTTAATGTGGCAATACTACATCAAGTAAAGTAAATTACATTTGGCCCAAAGGATGAAGCCTTATAAGTCTTTTTTGCAGAACTAATGAGGTCAAGGTATGACTGCAATATTATATCTCCTCTGTCTGTTGGTATTGTATTTATTATAATTATATATATATATATTATATACTACACTATTGGCTATTTCAGTGCTCGTCTCAGAATGATTTTATCTAATCGCTCACAGAAGATCCTTGCAATTTCCTTGTTATTAGCTATGTGCTCAATCTTGCTTTAATGGAAAGATGTGACTCCTGGTGGATCACAGTTGTGATGCAGAACATCAAGCTGCAAAAAGAAAAATCTGATGCACCCATAACAGCTCCATGATGAAATTTCACAAAACCTGGGAGCCACTGATAAAATATAGTATAACATATAACGTATGACACATAAAATATAGTCTCCCTGGCCGGCAACTACGACCACCTCAATCCTCCACATTCTTATTTGACCTCACACACTGTGATGCACTTGGTTTTCTGTTTATTTTGTTTCCACATTTTTTGTGTTTAAATGTTCTAGTAGCAATAACCTTGTAATTTGGGACGTTTGTTGATATCATTTAAAAGATGTCACATTTGAATTCCTCATAACGTGGTAATAACCAAACTGTGTTCAACGGGGATGCAAAGGGGTTTATGTTCCACCTGCGTGGTCCACTAGATGGTGTCAGAAGCTAAAAAACAGATGTTTCTGAACGTTACTACCGTTCACGTTGCTTTCTGTCACAGTGGCGGAGGGAAATGATGCTTATGTAACTGCAGCACAAACATATTCACAACAATTTAGGTGCAGAAATTGTAAAAGAGTCGGTTTTTTTCGTTGGATCGCGACCCATTTCCACGGCAACGCTTCGTCTTTTCACCACAAACCAATGTGACACCACGTGCACTCGGATCTGTGAATTTAACACAAGACAGGAAACAATAACAGTGACGGGCACGCGCACGGCGCCTCCGCCCTTGAGTGCTCGACCAAGCAGAAGAAAGAAAAGAAAAAAATCCTCGACGCCATCTTGTTCCCGGTCGACGAGCGGTGACCGAACGACGAAATGAAGTCGCCGCGTCCCGCCCGCTGCTGTTTATTCCGCGTCTCACTCCGCGCTCCCACACACGCGGGATCACTTCGCGGGGATCAGCTGTTTCTCGTCGGGGGAAAAGTCTGCGTGAGGATTTAGAAAACGCACCGCGGGGACGTTGTTCGCTAATGGCGCCGGGTCGCAGCTGATCTCCGGGTGCGCCCCTCTCCCCTCTCAGCTCAGGACCCGCCCACACATGCTGGCTGCATGATGTCATCACAACCGTCTCCCAAAAAACTGACCGATCTCCAGCAACTGTGCGCCATTTATTCTCAAAGTGAACCGCGTCGCCTTTACGTTCAAACCCGCGAACTAATCGTTATCCTCTCCGAAAACTACACACAAAAAATCGACATTGAGCGTTAAATCCTCCGGGGCAGTTTTACGGACGTTTTCAAATTTGACGACGATCAGATCGAGCCCCGACTTTCGAATGCGTCCGCCCCGCAAAGTTATTTCAAACGTCCGTGCAGCTCGTGCACCAGCAGTTGCGGGGCATCGCTCCCGCATCAGTGCGCATGCGCCGGGGGATGCGGTTCAGGGGGTCAAGAGATGGAAACGATGAGAACATCCCCGCAACATGTGATGTCAATGGGATTTGTTACAGTCCTGTTTCTGCAGAGCGAACAGTTACAACAGCAGCAGTATACTCACACGATTCTACATATTTTACTTTGTTGTTGAATTAGTCTTACTGTACGGGGTTTATTCTCATGTCCCTCGCACTATTTCTAACGGAAAATAACTTTTTGCACATGTGTGTCATCTGCACATCACAATATGTCCTTATATTTATGTACAAACGGATTTTCAAATCCTGTGCCACTCCACTTTACTTTATAACATATTCTATTCAAACATTCACTACAGTGAAAGGTGTTTATTATGTACGTGTTTTTATTCTCTTGTCTCCCTTAGTCTGACCTGTCTGCTGCTGTAACAGCTGAATTCCCCCGGTGTGTGGATCAATAGAGTTTAATCTTAGCTTAATCAAAATACTTGTAAATAGCAACTTTGACCAGTGACGATAACAGGACATCTAACAGACACTCCCCCCAAAATAAATAATATTTTACATGAGCTTCAATATGACGTCAAACTTTGACTTCCACTGCAGTTCCCTTGTGCTGCTGTGTCGATTGTGAATTTCCCCTACAGAGGATCAATAAATCGTATAAGTCATAATAAAATGCAACTGCTACAGGTGATGATAGTAAGACTTTAAACAGCTCCCCAAAATACACATTTTACACATGCTCCGATATAGCATCAAAACCTGAGTGTGAGATTTACTTTACACAATTTAATTAGTGATTTTATCTACCCCCACTTTTATCCTGATTCTTGCGCTTATTATGACTTTTTCCTGACTGTCACAGCCCAAGGAATATGTTTCCTGTACAGCCCGCTTCCTTTCTCCATGATTTAATCTTCCTGGTCAGTGTTTCATGGGCTATCCCTTTCCGAACATCAGCTCAGTATTTGCTGCTCTTGTATAAGGGGTTACGTAACAGCTTAGCTGCCTCCTACGGCGTTGGGTGGAGGATTTAGATGCTCCTTTTCAGCCCTGCCACTGGGAAAACAAAGGATTTTGGTTCAAACGAGCAATGTTTTGTAAACCTGTCTGCATTTTTGTGGCAGTTATCAATGAGCAATCTGGACTGGCCTTTTTTTCAGACAACCTCTAGAGTGTGCATATTGTGGCTGAAGGTTTTTTATATACGTCACAAATTAAAATATATAGTAGAATAAAATGTTGGTGTGGGTCCATGGTGAGAATAACAAAAGAAGAAAATCCTTTATTAGTCCCACACTGGGTAAATTTGCAATATTACAGCTGCAAGAGTCAAAAATAGTAGTAATAATAAGTAACATGCAATACTGAAGTGTAAGGAATATAAAAAATATACATATGTGCAGTTAAATGCTCATATATCGGCTGAGAGTGTGTCCCACCTCCTTTCAGCCTGAGAGGAAACACAAGAGGAAACAACAATTAGTGTAAACACAACCTCCTGATAAAAACATCCCCACAGCTGACTTCACTTTCATGAGCTGATCGCGAAGATAACACGGACACAGTGGAGACCATTGATGTTTAAAAACACTGAAAAAACAACCTCAAAACCAGCTGTATTGTGACGATCTAGTAGAATTGTCACGTATGATAATAAATAACGAGCTGAATGCCATTTTTCGCTCCTATAATAATATTTCATTGTCTCGCGGGGGTTTAGATCCAGAGCGTCACCGACAGAAATAGCAGAGGCTTGAGGAATCGCCGTCGTGTGCGCGCATGTGAGCGCGGCCCCGGCGCCCCTGTGAAACCGGGAGTGTAGCCCCGCAGTGTGAGGGGGCGGGGCCCGGGTCGAGCGGTGGGGAGGGAGTGAGGGGGGCTCGTGGGGGAGGCGGAGTCTCGGCAGTCCTGGCAGGGCCGCCATTTTTGCAAAGGGAAAAGAGACTGGTCTGAGGGGATCTAATTTCTAAAAGTCGCCGTGGACTAAGGCTCAGTTTTAACGGTTCCGAGGTGATTTTTAGCCTGAGTTCGGGTTCCCGAGTAGAACAAGAGGCAAGGGATTTCTCACGGGAAGCAACTTTTTAGAGGACACGCTGAAATACAAACATTTTGAAGCTTTGCTAGGGATCCGCAGTGTGTGGACAGAAGTATTGTTTTGGTTGTGGAGGCTGTGTGGAAAGCGACGGGTCTCCCCCAGCTCCCCTTATTCGCTATTGAGATCCTCCAGAGTGGACATAAAACGGTGAGTACACCACATTGAGTGTTTGTTGTGGGTTGAGCACAAATCCGACCTGGAAGGCTAACGTTGGCTTTAGTTAGCTGGCTAGGCGCATCATGCTGATGCTGGCTAACGTAGTTCTCGTATCAGCTGAGCTTAGCTCGCTTGCTAGCTGGTCGATATCGTTAGTTCGGGGTCTGCAGGTGCTATATCCCCTTTGGTTCGTATTCACTTCAATAAAAAAAAGAAACCCGCTAAGTAGATGACGCAAGTTTCTACTGTAAGTGTCAAGTTGGAAAGCGTAACGTCAGGAGACCACTTGCTAGCTAGCGCATGCTACTAGCTCAAATTAGCTTGACACAGACCAACCAGGGCTCTGACTTTTCGCTATAGTGTGGCAAAACACGACACGCCATACAAAGATGTCGGGCCAATGTTATTCTATAATAGTAGGGGTCCGTTTGACGTGGTTAAAGCAGCATTCACCTCAATTACACATTAGCGGTAACGCTGCATTTGAATTGTCTGTCCCAGAACGTGTAACATTTTCGCCAGAGCAGAGCCAGTCAACAACAGTTAACATTACCAGCAGTGAACTTGCCCTCAAAATACGACATATTAACAGGATTCGTGCGTCGCCTGATTATAAATAGAGACAGAGGGGCGCTCACTTGATGTTCAGTGTGACACTGCGGGCAATGTTGCGCACGATTTCATCCGTTTTAACGTAAATAATGTTTCCCCCTAATGTAACGTTGCCCGCTTTATTTTCAAATACTATTTGCTCTGCAAGTCGCTGCAGCGTTTGGCATATGCGCTAGCCCCTCTTCCAACCTTATGTTACTTGAATACACGGTTTTAAACATTGCCACTCAGTTTGAACGACGTAAATTTACCATTAGTTGCAAACTGGTGGTTCCCATCCTGCTCACCCCAGAGCAGGGGGCATTATTTCCGTTCAGCTAAATCTATACAATGCCGCTGTTCAAAGCCGGAACAATGAGCTTTTACATGCATGTACACAGACATATGGTGTTAAATCTATGTCCAAATCTACTCAAAGCACAGGTCAGCTGTTGAAATAACTTAAATGCCCGGGTACATTGCGCAGTAATCTCACAGGCTGCTGAGCTTTTATAGAATCGCCACTACAGCGAGATGGGTCGAGAATGGATCAAATGTCGAGCGAGGAAATGGTGGCTGCTGTTTTGTTGTAATCGGACTTAAAAGTACATTTCGCGATAACACTTAAGTTAGATTCAGGGGTGTATTGGGTTCAATTGCTGCAAGCGTGGGGGAGGGGATGTTCCATTTGGGCATCTCGCCTCACACAATTCGTAACTCCATCTCGCTCGGCAACCCCCAGCCCATGCTGATTGTCGCAAATGATTTCCACTGGACCTTAAACATATTACCGTAGGAATGCGCAATCGGCTTTGGTTTGCCCCAAGGAGTTATCTCTCAACGTTGTCGCTCTTTCCTGCCTGTGACGAGCGAAGTATTAATCCACTTTCGCGTCGCTGCTAGCCGGCCGTGCTAACCCTAACCCACTGCGCACTACACAGCTAGCTTCCGCCAGCTCCCGCTAGCGTTGTGCGTTTGCTCTCCACGGATGTTTTTTTTTTTTTTTGACCTTTTATTCGCGGCCCCCACAATTGCTAGAAATCCCGAGTGGTCACTGTGTGAAAGCGTTGCTGCCTTCGCTTTTCTGTCAAACACACATTTACGTGCTTCGGGTTGTTCCACTGCTCCGATCGCCGCCTGCTACATTTCGACAGGCCATAATTGCTAGCCGATTAGCTCACGGGCTCTGCTTTCGACGAATTGGACAAAAAAGAAGCCCACTGGTAACAACACAGACTGCAGCGACAGGGTGATACTTAAGGCAGAGTGTATGAAAGAGGCGATTGAATGCAATCTTGGGGGTTTTCTGTCCGTGGCGAGCCTCCCCTGGTTACACGATTGTCTCGCCGTCCTGAGAAAAGCGCTTTGAAAATGGCGACAGCACCAGGGAGTTGTGTGGTAACATAATAGCAACGTTGTGCCCTCCACACCCCTATCGGCAGGACTGACTGCAGCGCCGACACACTCAACGGGAAGCAACTACACAACACATGCTTCTTTTTTTTTATATATCTTAGCCGAGGGTTGACAAAACAATACGAACAAACAATTTGGATTGTCGTCGTGGAAATACACAACTGCGTCTTTTTGGGGGGATTTTCGTCACAAAGAGTCAGAGATGGGTTGGATAGATTGTGTCTGTTCCACACACACACACACACACACAAAAACGAAAAACACAGCAGCCCTGTAACGTGCGTCACGGCTTATGCTTTTTGCTTGTGTTTCGTGTTTTGATGTCTGGCACATGAGGATTGTTATTTAGAGAAATGATACAATAAGTACGAGCAATATACATTTAAAACATCAAAGACAACAGAGTGACTTTCATCAACGTACACGAACACACCCCTCAAAATAAATCTATTTAAGGCTCGCTTCTCTCTCACCTGCCCGGAATCCTCTTTATTAAGTTAACACTGTTATGCAGTTTGTCCCCCCACTACCAAGCTTTGTTATTTATCTTTACTGTTTTCGGTTAATCCCTTTCAAATGTAATATGCTTTGTGTTTTATAGAAACACTGGGGGGAGGGGTGTGTGTGTGTGTGTGAGAGAGAGGGGTTAGTTATCATATTAAAGTCATTTGAATATGAATTCAGGACGATAGTTTGATAGTTGAGTGTATTTGAGTACATTCAAATATGTAAACCAGGTGGAAGTTTACTCAATACAAAGACCGAAGTCACCCATGAGATAACAGATATCGTGGTTCTGATATATTTTCTAAGGTAAAATGCCAATCTCCTCCAGTTTCACAATATATATTTAAAGAACATAAAAGTAAAAGAAACACTGCCGGTATCTCTCCAGATCCTCATCTTTTGGACTCTAAATAGTATATGTGAGAAATATGAATGTTTGTGTCAGAATTGTGCCCCATGCTGGCTCAATTTTACCAGTTTTGTCGACCCAGTTTGAAATCTGAATCATTCAAATATACACTAAACTACACAAGAAATTGGAAGGATCCAAATCAACAGTAGTTGTATGGATAGAGTTTAAAGCTCACAAGCTTTCACAATGTTCTGTGTTGTTTCTTTCCTCTACATCACCCCCATGAGATGAACTTTGGCACTCTGTGGAGCTCAAATGTCCTTTCATGCCTATCACCATTTGCCAAGAACATTTTTTTCTAGTTTCCTACTGATAAATTTCAGTTCAGTGAAAAGTAGGACGTTTTCAAAGTTGCTAAAGGGCAATGAGTCATTAGGTGCGTATGCTGAGGTTTCCCTCTGAAGCTTGCATTATCATCCAATCTATCAACCACATAAATGTGATTTTTAACTGCAACCAGCGTTGTCGTGGTTATGTGAGTATGTTGTATTGTTGTCAACATCACTGTGTTGATGTATTATACAAATACGCCACAAAAGCATGTGGGAGTAAGAGGAGGAAATCAGGACACAGACTTCCACACTCCTGCATAACATTTGATATAGGCAGGCAGGTTGGAGTCTCTGTATCATTATTCATCTCATATACATCACTAAGCACCTGAACGGTTTGTATAGCTTCTGTCCATTGAGGACCTGGTTCTTTTTAATGAGTTTCAGCTGCCTGTAGATACGGTTCACTTAATAGTGACAAAGGGTCTTCTCTTTTGAGGAGGATTTTCTGTACAGCTAGATGAGTAAGAGGGCCCTACTGTACTCAATCTGTCTCTGCTACATAATACACAAAATCCCCAGCCATCTTTTTCTTCCTTGTGAAGGAGCAAAGGCCTCAGACCTGATACTCACTCCCCCTGCTGTATAGTGTGTTAAATACCTGCCTGGCTGTATGTTTGCCTGGTTCCCTTGTGCAGCAAAGTGTGCATTCGCTTGCTGTGTTAACAGAGATGGTGACAGGAGGTGAGCTGCCACTCCCCCCTCTGCCATAGGGACGGCACACTCTGCTAGGCAGCCGGGAGACTCCACGGTCTCAAATGACACACCTTCCCTCCAACCATAACCCCTAAACACACTCTCTGACACAAAGTCACATGCCGAACACAAAATATTTGTTTTTTCAGGCCAATCAACTGAGAGCGAGACAATAAAGAAGTCAAGCAAAGGCACAGGGTGTTTATTAGTGTATTAACATATTAACAGGGCAGATGAAGGTCACAATCTCATCAGCTTTCTCTCCGACACTCTCCCTGTACTTGGAAGAGCTCTCCTTGTTTTTATGCTCTTTCCCCGTCTCCAGACAATAAAGTCTCATACCTGAAACAGTCGCATCTCTGTGTCGGTGAAGCGTGAGTCTCTGTAGACACACATCTCACCTCAGAGGAAGGGGGCTAAGCTGTGAGGTACCCAGATCCTGAGAGACCCAGATACAAAGCCGGCCAGCTCTGGGGCCCAACACAGTCACATGGCATCCCAGCTGGGACGAGAAGCCAAGGCTCAGGTGACCTGTTTTTGTGCTGCTAGTTGGGCCGTAACAGATCCCTCTTTAAACTAGCAAGCTGCCTCCCTGACAGGTGGCTTTAGGGCTGGGGCTCCGGAGGCTGCAGCCGGACTGCACCGTCCTTACTTTCTTCCTGTTGCTGTGCCTATGTTACAGTTGCATTTATGGGTAGCAGCACTAGGAGGGATAGGCCAAATAAAGAGATGTGCTGTTAATGATGGTGATGTAATGGCACTGCGGTGCAGGCGTGAAATTGATCATCAAACACAGCTGTAATGGGACCTGAGTGGCTCTTAGTGTTTTGCCCCGTAGATGCGGAGTAGCCTCTCCCAATTTTCTTTGCTCACACATAGCTCACATTTTATTTAGCGGCACAATGCATTCCCCAAATGCTTTAATTAGCTGCCAGCTGCAGATGTCCCTGCTTGTCACTCTCTGGTAAAACCAGGGGCAAAATCAGAACTACTTTAACAAGCACACACAGATAAAGCTGGCGTATGAAGTGAATTAGTTGCTTTGGTGTAAAAATGTTTAAAGGAACTCACCATTGTGCTGTGATACTCTGTAAGCAGCAGTGAGTCGGAGATGGAGAGATCGTACCCGAGCGATTTTCCGTGAACAGACATTACTCAGACTGCGGGGGGGCTGCCCCAGGTTAGCTGCCAAACCCTTTTCCTAATGACTTTAACTCGCTCATTTCCTGGTTGTTTGAACTGAGCACACAGGACATGGGTTTTTTTTTTTTTTTCCTTGCATCTTACCATTGCAAAACAAGCCTGTGTGACAGATGCCAAGCATGTTGTGATGCGCTTTTAAATGACTGTCCCATGTCCACATGGAACTGAACATGTAACCATGAAGAGATCTTTGTTCTTCTGCAGCACTGCTGGCCCTAAGCCTTTATTGTGTACTAGTTGCTAGTTGGGGTACATGAGCACTTCTAAGTCGTCTGGCCTTTACAGTCTGATGAGGTTATTAACTTGCACACACATCAACACAACTCTTAATGTGGCCCTTAAATATTGCTTGTGTGGACGCTAACATCCACATCCCCCTGCTGTATTGATGTATGACTTCACCTTCAGTGCTTGAGTGCACGGGGAGTGCTGGCAGCCATGGGCACACTGATTTATGAAGGACGGGGCAGATGCATTGTGTCCCACTGTGGGCACCGTGAAAACGAGGGCCAGGCCTACATTCCATCTGGGTCATGCTTCCTGTGTATATGGCTCTCCTTGTGTGAGTTTGTTTTATCCATTTGTTTGCGAGCTGAGTCATTGCAGCCAGCAGTGAGGACGGCGTAAAGTCACATCAGCTTGGCAGGGGAGCTGTGGGATTCAGTTGGAATCCCTCATTTTCTCCTGCTCCTCCTCTTTATCGAGAAACATAATCTGCCCGGACTTGGCTGCGAAAACAAGAATGAAAACACTGTTACACATAGATCGGTGGTAATAAACTGAGGAGTGAGGAAAGCTGTTGTCTGTAGCTATGTGGTTTGAGTGTGATGGTATGGGTTTTCCCTCACTGACTTCAGTGCGGTTCTGTCTTAAAAGGATAGTTATACCCCACACAATGACGTGACTGTGTCCCCTCACTGAGGGAGGGAAGGAGGAGAAAGGAGAGACTGGGTTACGCTATGTGCTCCACTCTGCCACCCAGAGTCCACCCAGGCTGTGTAGCGTCACTGTCAGACAGACCCCATGTACACCTCCCCCACCCTGCTGCCCTCTGAAATGGAGGGGCTGTGGATGATTTCTAAAGCTCTGTACAGCGCATGGAAATCTCCTCAGAGAGCACATGAAAGGTGAACAGTTGTAGAGAGAAGAGACCCAATGTAAACCGTAACCACTTCCATCCTGTGGCTCATTTTTACTACTGTCCACTTTCGCTGCATGTCTCCCTATGTCTCATCTACTCACCCTCCCCTCTGCATGTTCCCCATTTTCTCCACCCCTCGTTCCTCATATGTTTCCATAACGGCAGAGGATTTGGCCAAAGGTGCCTTTAAATGGTCTTCCCAGCCTCCTTGTAATTAGGAACAGTGTCTGCGACACTCCCCTTCCCCTCCGCTCTGCATTACTGTCTCAGGTTTATTTAGGAAGTGCACAGAGTAGGGAGAGAAATCCGGCTGGGCGGGGTGACTGGGCACAGGAAGGAGGGTGATGTGTTTTTTTTTCTTTTCTTTGGCTGCATTTCTCCTTGGTGATGGACAGCTCTTCTAGAGGAAGTAGGAGGAGCAGGCAGAGGCAGTCACAGCGCAGCTCAGATTTAGTCAGGAATGCTGCTGCACTGTACTTGTTTTTCTTTCTTCCGCTCGTCTTTTGTCAGTCTCGACTGTGGCCCGCTGCAGTGCAAGTGTGTTTGCGCACCACGAGAGGCTCCTTATAGAGGAATGTTTGAGAGGACAGGGCAAGGGGTTATCTGGCTGTGTTATTTTTGGGGGGTTGGTTGTGTGTGTGTGTGTGTGTGTGTGTGTATGTGTGAACGTAAGCTTTATATTCCATAGTAGTGACCTCAGGATTCCCTCACTGGGTCTGGGGTTGAAGTGGAGACGAACCTCTTGGACGAGAGGACAAACATACTATTTTGGAGGGAAGCTATTAACCAGTGCTAAAGTATACTGGGCCTCTCATATAATACAAAGGGGTGGGTGGGGTTGTTATTTCATTTTTAGACAAACTTTCCCGTCCTTGTTGAAAGTGAAGGTTCTGGTTAAATCAGCTTCCATCATGAAATGCAGCTGTGGTATTCGGACTCGCATGAGAATTTGGAAAGTGATCCCACCAGTAGCCTTGGCTGACACACAGTCTCACAGGGGTCTTCTTCCTTCTATTAATTAGGCCTGGAGATGACAGCTGTCATGTCTGTGAGCCTCTCACCAGTCCTGCTGGCTCACACAGTGATATTGGGTGAATTAGTAATTGAAATAAATCTAATGGTTCCGTTGCTATTTAGAAGAACAATAAACTTTTGTTGCTACCGAGAGATGTTTCCTTCACATCTGGTAATAAAATACAGGCTTCCTAGAAAGACACTGTACATGTCGGGGTAATACCTCATAGGCATGCAGAGATAGGTTTTGGCGTGATGCACTGTTGTTGATGGCCAAAATGTGACGTATGGTCCTACTCGATACATGACATATCCTTGCTTTGTAACCCCTCTCCCATCTACACCCCGAGCCGAGATCTGAGCTTTTGTTTGGCCCCAGCGTGCATGAGCAGGCGGAGGTGTGACCTCCAGCCTATTTTGTCTCGGCATCTGTCCCTCCCACTAATCCCGCTTATCAACAGAGCTCTCTGTATCAGGGGCAGCCACACTGACATATGCTCTCGTCTGGATTCAGACGCAAATACATGGCTTAATATTCCTATCGTTACTATCCACAGTGTTTAATTTATGAATCCATCAAACCACCTACCCGGGGACCAAAAGGACATAGTCGATGCCTGATGCCTGATGCCTAATATAATCAATCATTGATGAAGATCTTACAGATGCCTTTTCCCTGTGCTGTGCTAGAGAGTCGCAATGACTTTCCTGTTAAGAGGATGTGTGGGTGTGCAGTTGCAGTGTTAGATTTTGTTTGTGTGCATGTGTAACCAGGATGAGCGTACGTGTGTGAGCTCGGAGCAGAGCAGTCTGTCGAAGGGGGGAAAAAATGGCCTCTGTGTTTTGTTCTGTGTGCGTTTCTCCTGCCTCCTTTCATGGCGGCTGGCTGCTGTGTGTTCTCTTGCTCCCCTTAGTGGCGGGAGCTTCCTTACAGTGCGGCCCTCTGCATTCCAGGCAGAGTGTGTGTAGAGGTTGCTTTAGCGCAGTTCACAGCAGCAGCTCCAGGCTTCACCTCAGAAAACCATATCCTCTCGCTTTACATCGGTTAACACCCCGGCTCTGTCGGAGGGGGAATTCCTCTCTGACTCTTCCCTGTCCAACACTGTTCTTGGTATGAAAGTATGAATTAACGTGTTCTGGAAATACCCCCTTTTCACTATGATTTTGTAATTTCGGGTTTGCTAGATGAAACCTTGCAAATGCTTCATACTTGAAATGAAACTAATGACACATCATCCTGTGTGTCAGGGGATCATTAATATATACTTGCCAAAGGTTGCTACACAATACTAATGAAATTTCTTTGTTCCCTCTCTCTATTGTTTGTCTACTTTTTCCTCATCTCCTGCATGTTCAGGCCTTGTGGATGCACTTAGATGTCTGCAATGACTGCTGCGGCTGGCATGCCTCAGTGTTTTGGACTCCCATTCTCTGGACTCAGTAGGACAAGAACTGATCAGCAGAGAACGTCATGAGCATAGTCATCCCAGTGGGGGTGGACACAGCAGACACCTCATACCTGGACATGGCGGCGGGCTCCGAGTGAGTAACCCCCACAAAACACCCCTTGTTCATTCTTGTCAATTTCACTCTCTCCAAGCTCTATAATCTTTCACCCCTCTCCCCGCTTCTGCTCTCATTTCTCACCCTTCTTTGGTGTTAGTCACATACACTTGACACTTATTCGGTCTAATATGATTTCCCCTGTCCCTCCTCTCCTTTGAATATGCCCCAACAAGCCCTCTGTAATGACAGAAGCAGCTCAGTCATCTTTTTCTTTTCTGCGTGGCTTGATTCAATCCTCTCTTTTTGCATAGAGCTCCTCTCCCACATTTACACAGTTACCGGTAATGGCGAAAGGAATTTGCAGTCCATTTGCTAGGCCCCTCCAGTATCGGCTCTAATGGACAATTCTGTCTTTTCATTGATTATACTGGCACTCAGCTATTGCTCGTCACAAAGACATTTTGAGCGTTCGGCTATTAACTACATCTGCCCATGAAGATAAAACTGGCATTGAGCCCGAGCATATAGAAGCACACATGATTTTCCCTGATCCTCTCCTAATGCTCCAGGTTGATGTTTGCACATGTGTACGCTGCGATCATTTAGCGAAGCAGAAATGGTGCATGGAACCATGGCAACAAGCCTCCTATTGCCCCTCCTCTCTGTTTCCTATAGTCTTTTCAAGGACATTGCCGTGTTTTTTTCTGGTCAGATAAATGAAGCAAGCGGTTCTCGTATGACTAAAGAATAACACACGTCATCAACTTATGGAGGTACTCCTGTCTCTTTAAAAGATGGAGTGCCATCCCCTCTGCCTTCATCAGAGCTGTTGCCTTGACAGCTTGTGTTGCCATGGTATCTGCACCT